>NC_088642.1:57211229-57859086 GCF_036013475.1 Columba livia
AGTCATCATCAAAGGCCCAAACTTGAAGCAAACAGTTTTGCAAACATTTTTTTAGTCTCTGAGATATGGAATGCCTTCGAACCAACAAGTTTAAAGAATCTTTAATAAGATACAGCCCTCTAGCCTCTGAGCATCAAGATTTTGGTCTTCTGCTCTTCTACATTTATTTGGTATTTCATTTCTTGTTTTGCATTTACTTATCAAAGGTGACCTGGTGAGTTTTTACATTCCCACCACTACAGAGCACAGAGCAGTAATCAGAGCTTCCCAGCTGGTTTGGTTAATGTCCATGAGTAGAAAGAGCTGTGGCTACATGCAAACTCATGGGTGTCAATGGAAATCCTGAACCCGTCTTCCAAGACAGAAAGACTGGGATTAAATATTAAAAATTTAAGACCAGGAAGCTTCTACTGGTGGCTGTGTACCTACTTCCACTAAAAGCTGCAAAGCAGCAAGAAACCCACTTGGTGGCTCAAATAAAAATGGCAGGTAGATGAAAGTGATTCAAGAGGCTCAAATATATGAGAGAGAAATCATCTGGGGGAAAAAAAAAAAGGAAAGAAAATGGTACTAGGGAGGGAGCATTAATGCTCTGCAATATGTAGTTATGAATAACTCCAGAGGTCCCATTGAATCCCACTGTTGCTAAGGAATTGTTCTGCCATCTATAAAAAGAATTAACATTAGCAGTATTGTTTGGCATTTCAGTTAGCTGCAATTAACTGTTCACATTAGGAAGCCCAGAGAGTTCATTACTGCTGGACATCTGTAGTGGTTTTAATCACACAGAACTACCGTGATGGTACATCAGCACATCTGAGCTGAACATCTCATACTTGGAGCTATGGCCACCTATTTGTGGCCACACGCTAAACCTCATGCCACTTCAGGAGATACTTATTATAACAGCACTGCTTACAGCAAGTCGTGTGGGTTGTACAGTACATAATTTACATGTCATCATACAGAATGTCATCCCAGTTGATGTCTATTTTGGTTCCCATCTAGGAGTGGATATCTGAGCATGGGGTAGTAAGTGGAAATGATGCTAATGCATTTTCTTTGTCACTTGTGAGCTAACATTTTGCAAGGCATCAGTTACATTCAGCCTCCAAAAGAACATCAGAGCTGCAGGTTTTAAGACGATAACACAATAATCCTTGGCACTGGTCCTGAGGTCAACCCAGGGTCACCACTGACCATCCTCTTTCCACCTCACTGAGGCAGTCTTAACTGTCTAACTGCAGAGCTCACTGCTGAGCCACATCCAGTAATCCTCTTCCTCCTCCTCCCGACCTCTCCAGCTAAGCACCCAGCAGATCTGCCAGCAGAGCACAGGTAAGCAACCTGCGCTGGTCTGCTCCGCAGTGCACAGACAAGCCAAAGCCATGAAGTTTGGCTGGGACTCTGATGGGGCCATGCCCTACCTGGGCTGCCTTAAATACTACAGTGATGCCTTGCAGTATGTTCCACGGGTGAAAAACTTGTTTTGTACTTCACCACTTACCACCCCTGCCAACAGACAAAATCCAGAAGAGAACTGCCATCTACAGAACAGATGTGAAGTACGTGAAATAAGTATTGGCAGCATTTGCCTCCTCTCATCCGCTCCTTTCCGCTTGCATACAACCCTTTCATTTAGAGCAATTTTTAAGCAGCCTTGTGTACTGCACTGTGACCTCAAGTGCAATTCAGACACGTAAAGGATTTTATTCATCCACCTGCACCAGGAGGGCTTAAAAAAACAAACCAAAACAACAACCAAACAAAAAAGTCTACAACTGCTGTCCCCTTCGCGCTTCAGCAGAGCCGGAGGAAGTACACATTGCTGCAGCAGACATTATTTTTTTTATCTCTAGGTTTCCATGTTGCCACACCCTCTAAAGCGCCCAGGCGAGGACAGGGGTCCGGCCGCACGCAGCCTGACGGACGAAGCCCCTGCGGACGCGGACAAGGCTGGGTCGCGACAAGAGGCACCGGCAGGGACAGGCGGGTGGAGCAGCGGCCGGCTCCCTGCGGACGGCGCCCTAATAAATCCGCCCGGCCGGAGGAGCCCGGCAGGGTTGGGTGACAAACCCCTCTCCCCATCGGTGCTTTGCTCCAGCGGGAGCCCGCGGGGGGGACTGTGGCGTTCAGGTGATGTGCCTCTCCAGTCTTCCCCTCCAGCCCGCCGGGTCCCTCGCCCGCCGGAGGGGGGTGTGCCGGCCAAACCCGGAGCCGCAGCTCGCCGCGCTGCGAGGGAGATGCCGCCGCCCCCAGCTCCGGCTCCGCGGCCGCTCCCCGCCACGCAGCGAAGCTCGGGGGCGCCGCTGCAAACGCGGGGAGCGAAAGGCGGCTTCCGACGGCACGGGCAGCAAGGAGGCGCGGGCAGTGCACAGCCGTCCGCAGCCCGCGGGTGCTGTCCCGCCCCCGCGTGTTTTAAGAATACGTGCCAAATTCTGCCGCGCGGCAGCCGCTCCCCCCGCTTCTCCCCTCCCCCCCCCCGACACCAGCGGAAAACCCGATTCCCGCTCTCCCGGTGATTCCTTGACGGACGCCCCGCGCGGGTTCGGCGTCCCCCTGCGCAGCCGCCCTCCGAGCCACCCCGGCCACGACAAGTTTTACGCCGCTCTCCGGCGGCCCGCAGGGGGGACGGGGGCGCTCCCGGCCGAGACGGGCAGGCAGCGGGCGGGGCGCGGCGGGAGGCGCTGCCGCAGCCCCAGCCGGGGCGGCCGCCCGCTCCCGCCGGACCTGGGGCGCCGGACCTGGGGCGCCGGTCCGGCACGGCGGCACGGAGGGATGGGAGGAAAAAAAAGGCAAAAAACTGGTGGTACGGAGAAGGGGAAGAAAAGAGAAAAAAAATCCCCCCAAAGCGGAAGGGCAGGGCGGCGGGGGCGCGCGGGGGCGCCGTGCGCGCCGCCGGCCGGGTTCACCCGAGGACAAGCGCTCGCTCCCTCCTCCAGTCCCCACTCCCGCCGCCGCCGCTGACCTGTGTGCACCCGGTAGTGCGCCTTGAGGTGGGAGGACTTGCCGTAGACCTTGCCGCAGCCGCTGTAGGGGCACTTGTGCCGCTTCTCGGCAGCCAGCTTCCCCTTGGGGGCGGCCCCGGCGGCGCGCAGGCAGGGGGGCGGCCCCGGCGGAGGGCTGCGGGGCGGGCTGGAGCCCGGCTCGGTGGCCGCGTCGCTGTCGGAGCCCGCGTCTTCGTCGGGGCTCTCCACGCTGTCGCTGCAGACGGAGGGGGTGGGCAGCGGCCGGTACTTGTTCAGCTCCAGCAGGCTCTTGGCAATGGCCAGCAGGGCGCAATAGTCCTTCCAGGCGTCGCGGGGGTCGCGCAGCTCCCGGGCCGCCTCTCCCTCGCCCGGCACCTTCAGCCGCGCCGCCTCGGGCACGGCGGAGCGATTGGAGATAGAGACCAGGCACTGCGCCGCCACGAAGTCCACGTAGGCGACGGCCGACATGGTGCGGCCGCGCCCCGACGACGGGGGGTCTCCGGGCGCCTTCAGTGCGCGCCCGCCGGGCCGGCCGCGGCGCCGCCAGCCATTGCCCGCCCGCGGCGCGGGGGAGGCGGAAAAATAAATAGCGGGGCGCCGGGCAGGTCCCTCACCGCCGCCCCCCGGGGGCGGCGCGCAGCCGGCGGGGGGGAGCGGCGCCCGCCGCCCGCTCGGCCGGGCCGGGTCCGGCGCGGGGGCCGGGGGAGAGGAGACCGCCCGCCGCGCGCCCCCCGCGCCGCTCGCCGCCCGCGTGCTCCTGCCCGGGGACGGCCGCGCCGAATCCCATCACGTCAGGTTCGGAGCCCCCTCCCGCCCCCCCGATTGGTCAGCGGGCAGGGCCGGCCGGCTCTGTTTACCTTCTCCCCCCGCCACTCACGGCTCCCCTTTTCTAGGGGGGGTGTGTCCGCCGGGCGGCCGCCCCGCCAATCGCCGCGCTCCCTCCCCAGGCCGCGTGCTACTCCGAGCGCCCCGCCGCGCCCGCTTAAAAGGGCGACGTAGCGGAGCGCTGGGAAGGCGGGAGAGGGGGTGCGGCGGGTCCCTTCGCGCCCCGGGTCCGGCGCCGCCGCCCGCGGCCGCTGCCCAGCCGAGGCGGCGGCGCCCCCGGCCGTGGGGCCGCGGGGACGGGGCCGCCCGGGGCGGCGGGGCCGCGCGGCGCCGAGCGGGTTAAATGCCTCTCTGGAAGCCCTACGGTCCCAGCAACGGGCCAGCCAATGGAAAGTGAGCCGGCTGATGTCACTGGCAAGGCCTCCGCCAATCAGCGCGAGGTTCCGAAGGGTGCCCAACACTTGTAAACCCGGCGGGCGCTCGCGAACGGCCCTGCCGCGCCCACCCGCCGGCAGCGCGCGCCCTGCCCGCGCCCCCGGGGCTGCAGGGCGGGTGGGCGGCAAAGCGCCCCCGTCCCGTCCCCCACCCCCCCCCCCCCCCCGCCCCGTGCCGTGGGAAGGCCCTTCCCGAGCGGGATTTGGGAGACCAAGCCGTGCACCGGGGCCGCGCCCCTCCGCCCGGGCTCGGGACAGGGCTCCCCGGGCCCCGCGGGCGGGCGGCGGGGGGAGCGGCCGCCCTGCGAAACCCTCCCGAGAAACCCGATGCCGTTTTACATTTCATCGCCACGACGTCATCACCCAGACACACAGCTCCCTCCGATTCAGGGAAAACAGGTGGCGGGTGGGGCCGGGACCCTCCAGCCGCCCCCCCGGGGCCGCCGCTGCCCGCGGCTGGGCGGGCGGGTGTGCGGGGGAGCCCCGCCCCGCAGCAGAAAGGGTTTGCTGCCCTGCGGGTCGGCCCGCAGAGCTGGGGCTGGTTAAAGCTCAAACGAACCCGGGAAGCCTGCTGTCTCTACCAAAATAACATCCCCCCATCTCCTTCTGCTCCAGCGGATGCACAGAGCTCACAGACCTGCGCTCTACAGGAGAAAAGTGAGAAAATATTCTCTGGACCAAGTGCTATGTAAAAGAAAAAAAAAGGGAAAGAAGTTGCCACCATCCATCAACCAGCAGTACTGAGAGATGAAGTATGTTAGTTCATATTTTTTGCTGGTTTGGAAGCCTCGAGAGAGAGCATAACGGGCAAAGATCCAGCCTTCGAAATAATGTACACAGACCTCCATACAGCATTAGCCAAAGTAAAACCAGGGGGGCTCCAAAAGCCTTGCAGAATCACTCCTGTCAGATGGAGGAGTTCGCTTCTCCTGTCACGAATTGCGGCCCCACCAGACTGAGCCACGGCAAGAGTCCCAGACTGAACCTCGCTGTCCCCCGCTGCAGCTCATCCTTCCTTACACAAACAGGCAGGGACCACATAGTAAAGAGCTGTATGAATTACTATTAATCCCTTCAACTGGAATGAAAATAATGGAGAAGTGGCTACAGAAATGAGGCGGCATTGCTTTCTTACTGCAGGAAATAAAAAAGAGTATGTATCAGCCATTTTGTCTGCTAGCACACTAAATCTCTAGGTACAAACCTCAGGCAATAATAATCCTTTGCCATGGATAATTAGTATAAGGCTGAAATAATTTTTGCATATCATAGCTGGGAAAAAAATAAAAAACAACAATGCAAACAAAAGAACAAGTGTCTCTGTAACTGAATCATCTGTAGGGTGATGAGGATCAAACAGAAAACATGAACAGAGCAATTTACCTAACAAGACAGCCATTAGAAGATGAATGTCACTTTTGCCCTGTTCGCTGAGCATTCTTCCCAGCCTACCCAGCATCCATTGGCCTCCGGTGCTTATAAAACATCAGGCAGAATAAGACGCTGTAATCTTCAAATCAGGTGGGAAGGAGGAACAGTTGTTGTTCCTGTAACCCTAATACTGTTGATAAATGTGCCTTTTTTTCTTTTAGCACCCGTGGCTGCAGCCTTCTGTTCCCTTCAGAGGGGCAATAGCATTTTCTGTGGAAAGCTGCCCCCCGGTACATTAATCTGGATATCCGGGCCATAGCTTCAAGTTGCCTGTTGGTCAGCTTTTTTCACAGCACTTTGAGAGCTTCTTTGGCTGACACCATCCAAAAGTTCCTGCTAGGAGATGTCGTCCTCCACCTTTTGGTGACACCAAGGTTGCTTCTCAGAAGATGACTTGCCTAAACCAAGGCTAATCATCTTATTAACAAATCCTTCGTTACCTCTTACATTAATTTATACAGCTCAGAGACGGACGTGTTAATAACTAAGAAAAAGAGCCCAGACTTTTTTTGTTTGCTAACTTGTGTTGTTTTGAGCTAACTCTTGGCTTGTAGTTCAAAAGCTAGAATACAGTCTGTGGCCATTTCCATAATGAAGAAGCATACTGAGCTTTTACAGTAATTCCGGTATGCCTCCCAGAATATGTGGCCTATTAAAGACAAAATAACACCTTTCATGTTGATGTATGCAGTAGTCCAAAGCTCCAAGACTCCAAGCTAATTAGGTCCAAACGACACTTATGAAGTAGAATTTTATATTCGGAGACAGTATCAAAATGACTGCAGCTAATTTTTGAACAACAGCACGTAGGTGCCAGGGAATGGCATCGTGCTCGCAAATGCCTTTGTCTCCATGTGATCCCGTGACAGGGGCTATAACTTGGATTTGACTGTGGTCGTGGTAGCATTTGGAGTTGATTACAGAGCATACACTTAATCCACAGCTCCACAGCAAAGCTAAGTTTTTGCAATACCTAGGCTAATCAAGGATGATTATTGTAGCTTCTAGAGTTAATACCTTAAACCTGCTACCAGCATTTCAGTGTAGCCCTGAAACCTTGAGCAGCTTCAGCACTGAATGGCACTTGCTTTCCAAAGCCTGGAGTCCAAATTCAATGTGGTTTGTGTCTTCAAACCAGCTCCTCATGGGCAGATGTTTGCCCTCTGTGCAGTCTGCAGCTGCAGGCACAGAGCACATCTGGCAGCTCCTTCCCAGGAGCAGAGCTCTGCTGCAGCCAGGGTGTGCACAGGTTCTGTGAGAGACAGGAGCCTGTGGAGGAAGAAGAGCTATGTGTTATCTCTGAGGCTTTTGAAAATGTCTTCTGTTTTCAAAAGCTGAAGTTTTCAGAGTAAAAAGCACACCAGCTCTCCATTTGTTCATGCTCCCCCCCCCCCAGTCTCCTGTACCCTTACTCTGTGCCCAATGTTAGCCTAAAACACTGCACCCTGTTTTTGAGGATGAGGATGGCACACAAGTGCCTGGCAGGCATGGGCAGAGAAACCTGCAGTCTGCAGGAGCCCTCAAGATTTTGTGCTCCAAAGGCTTCTTCGTGTAAGTGACCTTGAGTGCTGCTGTCAGAGAAGACCTTTTTTTGAGGAGCAAGTGGGCATGTAAAGACCATCAGGAGTCAGTTGTTCTCCTTCAAACCTTGTTCAGTTTTTTCCTGTGGGCTCTTCTACAGAGCGTGGACGTTTCTTCTCTGACAGTGTCTTCCCACTCAGACAAAGTAAAGAATTCCATCCTGCTTCTGTATTAATATTCGCTAATATTCTGAGGCCAAAGGCTCTGAGCGATATTCCAGTTTCTGCTTTCACTTTTTTAATTCTCCAGGGCCCTTGAAACTATATGTGGTATAAGCTCCATACAGTTTGACAAGATGATGAGGACTAACTGATGGTTAGAAATGGCTGAAATTATATGCCAAGATAAATGGCCTGTTTGCTGACCTGAGTTCTTAAAGGCTGTGACCATGCTGAAAATTTGTTATGTGATTGATATTCTGGCAGTGTTACAGAATGGTAATTCAATGGTCATATAAATATGAACACGTTGTAAAGTATTTCACACGTATGAGCTGCCTTTCATACCAATGTGTTGCCCAGATTGTCTGCATGTATTATCAGGGAATTACGGCAACCTCTTCCATCAGACAACAGGAACTGCCCATTGCAAAGCCTGGTGTGGGAGGAAGGAAGTGCTTTAACCTTCTGAAGAAATTGTCTCAGTCACTGAACGCACAGTGCAGGCAAAAGTTGCTTTATAGAGCCATCTGAAGTAACAAAAGCCTTCAAATTCGACTTTCATAGATAAAAAGGGGAAAATGAGCCAGCACAGCTGATTGCCATATAAAGGTTTGCGAGACATAGTGATTATGCTGAAACTAGTTTTTACACTAGCAAACTGGCCTTCCATTTTAAAAGCAGCCACACAGTAGTGGTCTGCTGACAGAAAACACTTCTGGCCTTAAAATCCAGGAGTATGAGGATTAAAGGTCTCAAATTCAACTTTCTCTAAGAATAAACATTGTGGATACACAGCCATATCGGAGAATGCATTCCTTTCCTGTTTGTTACTCTGCGTGGCAAACCATTTGCTACTTGAAGAATTAGTGTTTCTCTGTTCTTACATTTAACATCATCTGGTGTAATTCCACCCATATTCTGCACAGCAGGACTGATCACGGGTCTTGAGCTCTTTTTAGTATCTCCTCGATCGCAGCTCATGTCCTTAACTGTGACCAATTCTGCTAATCCTAAACCTCAGAAAGAAGGACAACTCTTGTGTCCTGGGGCTTACCTCTGCAGGTCTGTGCCTCAATAAAATTACAGCCCATGTGGGCACCGGGGATCTGGATTTAAACTCGGTTTGGGCACTGCTGGTGGTGTAGCCATGGCAGCATGGAACTCAGCGTGGGCTAGCTGCTTGAGTATGCACCCAGGATCCCAGATGGATTTTACAGCCTGCATCAGACACCATCCTTCAGTACGTGTATGGGTGTGTGAGTCTCAAGTTTAAAAGCAGAAAACTAGACTAATGTTAATTTCGGAACGTCTACCTTCGACTGCAGTGAAGACATTCAATGAAAAATGAACTGGCAGCAGAGCCAGCACGTAACGTACACGGGGAATGTGGACCGCGGATCAGCTTCAGTTTATGGCTGGCTTGAAAGGATGTGTTTTCATAAACTGATGCAAAAAAAGACATTCCAGCTCCCTTCTCAGGATTTGTGCTGCTATGCCAGGTCAAAACAGCTTTTTGTCATTTTCATTAATGAATGCTAGGTCAGAGCTCATCAGGTAAGTCTGTTGAGGCAAGGCCTTCAAAACTTCGTAATCAACATTGACACAACAGCAAGAATCAGTTCATGGCAGCTCTGCTGTTCTATTGTGGAAGGGTGTCATGGGGATGAGACGCTGCGATACATGCGATAAGCATTGTTGTGCAGCTCAACCCCTGGATGACGCATTGAAAAAAATGTTTTAAAAAAAAGGAAAAAACATCTAAAAAAGGAGACGGATGGGAATGCAACAGCGGAAGTGCAGTTCGTGTGCCTCAAGGAAGGTGTGAGGTCTTCGAGGACAGAGATGGATCTTTCCCGGTCTGGGGGTCGGTCACAGACCCCAGCTCTGCCCCACCACCCGGAGCCAGAGGCCCTGGAGGACCTGCAGGCTCCTCAGCGAGGTCCGGGGTCTCTGTCCCCGGGTGGAGGGACCGCCGGGCAGCGCTGCCTGCCTCCCCCGAGCTGCCCGCAGCCCCGCTCCGCACTGCGGGCTGCAGGCGTACGTGCGGCAGCGGCAGGGTGGGTCCCACCGCGCTGCCGGCATCGCCGCTTTAAGGCTCCGAAGCAGGCAGGGGGAAGCAGGCAGCCGGGTTCATCTGAGGACACAGCCCCAGTTCTCAGAAATCCCCGCGCTGCGGGAACATCGAGCTCCCGTTACCGCAGTTGAACAAACTGCCCTAGATCGGGGGTGCCGGGCCCGCCCCCTCCCCCCGCCCGCGACCGACCCACGTGAGCCGCGTGGAAACAGCCCCCCCGCTCCCCCCGCCCCCGCTGCCGCGGTGGCACCGCGCTCCCGGGGCTCTGCGGCTGTTTTCCTCTCCGTGCTAGTTTATTTCATTGTTTGTTTTTATTTTTTAAAATTATCAGTATCTTTTTCTTTTCTTTTTTTTTTTTCTTTCCACAGCGGGGAGGACCCTGCAAACCCACGGCGTCGTCCTTTTCAACGCTCGCCGCGGCCACTGCCACCAAAAAAACCACCAAACATAGATATAATTTAGATTTATGTATAAAACAAATACTTAGATAATATATCGAAATAGAATATCTAAATATAATACGTAAACATCTTTCTATATATTATATATAAAATAAACCTATCGTACATGTATATCCCATATATTACGTCTATTACATGCATTCTGTATATCACACGTATGTAATATAAACGTGCGTATATTACATATATAACAAACACAATGTATACATATCTAAATAATAAATATATAGAATATACGCTCAATTAAATTTTTTTGTTGTTTTTTTTGCTCGTTTCGGGGGAGGCGGCGGATCGTAGCATCAGACCACAGGCGGGGCGGGCTGTCGGGGAGCGGGCAGCCGGCGGCGCACGGGGGCGGCGGGGTTGGCAGCCTGCGGGAGCACACTTTTGGAGGGGGGAGGAATTGGGGGCGGGGGGGGGGTATTGCAACCACCGCGCCGGGCTGCTGCGGGTTATTAATAGCGCCGCGGTCGCGCCTGTACGTGTGCAGCAGAGATGCCCCAGTCCTAGCATCTCCCCCGCCGGCCCCCCCGACCCCTTCCTCCAGCCACAGCCCATCCTCAACCTCCTCCACCTCCTTCCCGGGAAGGGGACGGGCGTCCCCATCGCTAGCTCCGCCTCGCCTCACCTCAGATGCCCTCCGCCGCCGCGCTCCGCCGCCGCCTCCATCTTACCGCCCGCCCGCCCCCGCGGTAGCGCAGCGGGGGCGGCCGACACCGCTAACATGTCCGCCTCCCCTCGCTCTGCCCGCCCGCCGGGACCCGCCGACCCCGGGACCGGCGGGCGGGATCGTGGCTGCCCGGTCTCCCCCGCCCGCCCGCTGCTTCCCCGCCCCCCCACCAGCTCTGAGCATCCCTTTTTCCCAGGTCGCATTAACCCATCACCAAAACTGAGAAGATACCACGAGGTGAGGAGGCACCTTGCTGTCCACCCCAGCGCCAAGGACCCTCGCATTTCATCCTGACTCCTGGGCTCAGTTCCCGAAGGTGTTAATTCTCTGCAAAGCCTGCAGAGCTAATACAGCAGGTTATTCTCCCTTAATTTAATTGTTCAAGATTTTCTGCATGGCGACGGCTCCTGACAAGAAGGTTTTAGGGAAGGTGAAAGGCAGGGAAACAACTTGGGGAGTGCTTGTGTTGTATATTCTCAATATGAAAGTTATTTTTTAAATGTTTTGCAATACAATATTTGGTTTCCACTTATGGGCAGAATTATTTTATCTCATATCCCTCGCCCTTACTGGTGTTTTTCATCAAAAACAAAAGGAGTGTTATGGGAGGAGGGTGTTTTCATACTTTACATTAGACTTTCCTAGTGTTCTAGCTGGAGTCAAAGATGTCTGTGTTTTTCCCCATGGATAATTTTCCTCATGAAGCAAGGACCTTTTGCAGTCCTCCACCATTGCGTTACCAGCTCTGCAAATCCTCCAGCAGTGGGAGTCCTGAAGCACTAGCACAGGCTGGCTTTGGAGCTTTCTCAAGTATAGTACTGGGAAGCCATGCTAGATGCTGTAACTATAAGAGTACCCAGCAACTAAATTTACAGTACTGCTGTAATTGCCACTGCTGGTGGCATTGCGCAGCTCAGCGTGAGACTTCTCTTCAGGAAGTTTAATTCTTTGTCAGTAGAAATTAATTCCAGACAAAATAAGTATCTGGAAAGCAGCTTTGCAGTAAAAGGCTGGGGTTCCTGGTGGACACCAAGTTGAACACAAGCCAGCAGTCTGCCCTTGCAGCAGAGAAAATGAATGGCATCCTGGGCTGCATCAGGAGGAATGCTGGTTGCAAGTGGAGGGAGGTGAGCCTTCCCCTCTCTGTTCAGCACCGGTGAGGCTACACCTGGAGTGCTGGGTCCAGCTGTGGGCTCCCCAGTACAAGAGAGACATAGACACACTGGAGCAAGTCCAGCAATGGGTCACAGAGATGCTGAAGGGACTGGAGCATCTGTCCTGTCAGGAAAGGCTGAGAGACCTGGGACTGTTCAGCCTGGAGAAGAGAAGGCTCAGGGGGGCGATCTTATTAATCTGTACAAATACCTGAATGGAGTGTGCAAAGAGGATGGATCCAGGCTCTTTCCAGTGATGTGCAGGGACAGGACCAAAGGAATGGGCACAAACTGAAACACAGGAGGTTCCATTCGAACATCAGGAAACACTTTTCACTGTGAGGGTGACTGAGCACAGGCAGGTGTCGCTCAGAGAGGTTACAGAGTCCCCATTCATTCAAAAGATGCCTGAATATGGTCCTGGGCAACTGGCTCTAGATGGCCCAGCTTGAGCAGAGGGGTTGGACCAGATGACCTCCAGAGGTCCCTTCCAACTTCAACCAGTCTGTGGTTCTGTGATCTGAAAGCCGGATGAGTCAGTCAGTTCCAGTTCAGAGTCAATGTTCAGGACTATGTGACAGAAAAAACAAATAGTTTAAGCATACTAACTTCCTTTTACAATTTTGGGTACTGCTGAAAAATATCCTCGTATTGATTGTCCCGTGTTTGCTGGTACCAGTGAAGGAGTCTTGTACGTTCTCATAGAGGCGCACCAAACCTACACCAAACAGGTGGCAATCACAAACCAAACGTTATTCAGACCAGAAATTATGCAGCAGAATACTAACTAGAAATGAGGGTTATTAAAAATCATTCAGCACTCTGATAATGTTATAACCACAGGTTCAGGGTACTGATTGGGAATTAGTCACTACAAAGTTGTGGCAGATGCACCCTTCTTCCCTCTCCCTCCTCAAAAAAACCAGCTGATGGACCACTATGGCCATGCACACGTGCCTTTGTTGACAGACAGGGCCTCTGACCCACAAAGTATCTCAGCTGAGAGAAGTTCCTGGACCACTACTATAGTTGACCACAGCTCAGATTCAACTAGGCTATAAATGGACCCCACTGGAGACCCCCATTGAGTTGGTCTTCATTGGAGCAGTGGTTCTGCAGTGGAAGGCTCTCCTCCTTAGACTGGCCATCCCAAGGAAGCTCCTTGAGGACTGAGACAACTTGCCTTACTAGTAAATGATCTTCTGGGTACCCTTGAGAGTCCTCACTTCATACAAGTATGAAGATGTGCATTTTGAATCATCACTCCAGAGTGTCAGGATCTGATACATTGAATCTGAATCATCTGTGTAACTGAACTCCTAACAGGAATTAGAACCTGTGTTTTATAATATCGTCAGAGTGCTGAATAACTTTTTATAAACTCCATTTCTAGTTGGTTCTCCACTAAAGAGTTCTGGTTAGAATGAAGTCTGTTTGAAGCTTATGGCCTGCCTAAATTGATTTCTGGGGTGCTTCCGTGACAACAGCCAACACACAGGACACAGGGAATTCCTAGACTCTAGAATGGTGACTCAAAGCACCCACTTATGAAAAATGAAGATTCTCAAGAATTACCAGTAGGGCAAGGTCTCTCAGGGGCAGTCCAGAAGATGCAGTCTCTCTCTGGTAAGGTGAGAGCTCTCAAGGGTGACCCAGAAGATGCAATCACTCACTAATGAGGTAAGGGCACTCAGCTTCGAGGAGCTTCCCCTTAGGTGGTGTCCCAGCCTAAGGAGAGAGTCCCCAGCTGCAAACCTGCAGGTCCAAGGACGGACAACTCAAAGGAGGGGGAGTCTCCAGAAGGGTCCCTTTAATACCCTAGGTCAAATCTGATCTATTGATCTATTCCTGGTCAGTGGTCTAGAAGCTTCTCCTGACCAAGGCATGTCATTGGCTAAGGGCCCTGTCCATCGACCAAGGGGTCTTGCCTTTCCTGTCCCCCAACCGAGAGGTGTACGTGATTACAGGCATGGCACTTGCAGGGTCAACACCCACCCGAGGTGTATGTGTGACCACAGTCACCAGACAGGGTCACAGAATCACAGAATATTTTGGGTTGAAAGGGACATTCAAAAGTCATCTCGTCCAACCCCCCTGCCATGAGCAGGGACATCTTCAACTAGACCAGGTTGCTCAGAGCCTCATCCAGCCTGGCCTTGAATATCTCCAAAGATGGGGCATCTGCCAGCTCTCTAGGCAGCCTGTTCTAGTATCACCCTCATTGTAAAACACTTCTTCCTCATGTCTAGCCTGAATCTCCCCTGTTGAAGTTAAAAACTGTTAACCCTTGTCCTATTGTAACAGGCCCTGCTAAAAAGTCTCCTTTCTTACGGGCACCTTTTAAGTACTGAAGGGCCACAATAAGGTCCTAGGTGGGGGGATTATACCTGTCATATGGGTTCTACAGCTCATGCCCCTAATGATTTTTTAGCTTTTAGGATTTACTTACTACATGGCCTTTGTACATGTTGTATGATATAATTGTACTGTGCTTGAATATGCTTGTGCTTGCACATACGCACCGCATTATCATAAAGCATTGCTAAGGACAAAAGAGAGACTAGAAAGGCGTCTCTGGCCTTAAACCCATCCTTTAGCCCATTTATTTTTTCAAAAGAAGATATCCCTGTTAAAGAAAGTTTTGTCTTGGAAAGATGTATCTAAACAACACGATAGCAGAATTTGTTGTGGTCTGGTTGTAGCAGCAGAAGCTTTGTTTAGTAATAATCAGTTGGTTGTCTTACTCATTAAGGTTATCTTACCTGTTACATTTACCACAGAATGTGAAAAATGCTATTATAACTCCAAACTGAAGAAAATACTGGGTTGGCTTTTTATACATACAAAGCGCTTTTCTGTATAATAATCAATGATTGACTTTCACTGTCCCTCCTTTTCTATGCCCCAGTTTTAATGTTAGCCTGGACTGAGTTTAGGTAAAATCTCTCCTAGTCAGTCTTGCACTGAAAACAACTTAAGCTAAAGCCTGTGGCAAATCAGCTTTAGCTAGCTTGGTTTTGTTTGTGAGGGAGCCAGAAGAGATTTTAGATGCCTAGAGGAGCATAGATGCACATAAACTGTACACAAATTCAAAATCTCAAAGATCTGCTCTGCAGCTGACTCTTAATGCTAAAGGAACTTAAAACTCGTGACATTCAGCTCCTGTATGAGCCCTTAGACAATTAGGTCTACACATAAATAAGCATTCAGTTTGTAAATTTGCCCAAATTTTGGCCCCCGCCAAGAAAATCAAGGCATCTGTAGCAAGCCAGTCACACTCATGGTGATGTCTGCAGCAGTGGCTTAGGGAAGAGTTTAAGAAACTGCTCTAAACAAGCTTCAAAGTAGTTCAGAGGCTTCGTGGTATCTTCATGTTTGATTGCAAAATGCCAAGGAGCCCTTAAATTGAAGCCTGGGATTCAGACCTCACCCTGTTACATCCAAGTATCCTAAGGGAGAAGTTCGTTCTCTCACTCTAAGTCAAATGGCTTTAAAAAGAAAGATGGAGACCATCTCATCCAGAACAGCCCAACATCCTGAGTGCTTGGTTTCAAGGCAAGAACTGCAGGTGTGAATCCCCTCAGGAAACAGGAAACTCCAGTTCTCTCTAAGGACTGATCTCTTGGGGACAGAGCCATAAAGATGATGAAGGTAGCGGAGCACCTCCCTTATCAGGAAAGGCTGAGCGAGCTGGGTCTCTTCAGATTGGAGGAGACTGAGGGGTGACCTCATTAATGTTTATAAATATGTAAAGCGTGAGTGCTATGAGGATGGAGCCAGGCTCTTCTCGGTGACAACCAATGGTAAGACAAAGGGCAGTGCGTGCAAACTGTAACAAAGAAGGTTCCATTTAAATATGAGAAGAAACTTCTTCACACTGAGGGTAACAGAGCACTGGAACAGGCTGCCCAGGGGGGTTGTGGAGTCGTCTCCTCTGGAGACATTCAAACCCAGCTTGACGCCTTCCTGTGTAATCTCATCTAGGCGTTCCTGTTCTGGCAGGGGGATTGGACTAGATGATCTTTTGAGGTCCCTTCCAATCCCTGACATTCTGTGATTCTGTGTGATTGTGTGACAACCGCAGCCTCAGAACACACCATAGCTGTGTTCCACGCTGGAGACCATGAGTTGGGGGAAGCCTTTCTATGGCTTGACTGAATAAGACTCCTAGTTTTTAGAGAGGAGTGTGGCTAAAACCTCAGTATTTTCCTCCTGGCCGCTCAAAGTGTCCCGCTACTCAGTGCACTCCTTTTTCTGAAAACCTTTCCAAGGCTGCCAGTGTAGGGCAGACAAAAGCACACTCTGCTCTTGCTTCTGAGATAGTTGATGGCAAGTCAGCTCCAGTGTGGGCAGTTAACCCAGCACTAAATTAAACCTGATCAGTCCTGTCAGGGCAAAGAGGATACTAGGTCGTCCTCAGTGTGCTGACTTGGCTGCGTAACTTCTAGTCTCCAGCATGGGCAGTGCTTGAGCAAGGTTGTGGAGCAGACCCTGAGTCATCCAGCTGTTCTGTCCCAACCTCAGTTGTCCACCTCAGAGGTGTGACCCCCACACATGCACGAAAAGCACAGAGATATTGTCACATGCACAGCATGATGCCTCACCGTTGCCTTAGTAATTGGCAGATTCACGTCAATGCAAAGATTCAGGAGTGAGAAAGTTGTCACTGCAGTAACATTGCTGTCTGCACCAGAAATATTTGTTCTTCTTTCTCTTTCCTTCTTTCTCTCAGCAGTGCCAAATTTCCACCTAATCTTCCCAAATGCTAGCACCTGTAACACTGCAGGATCTCTGCCATCACAAATGCAATGCAGGCTCCAGGTTCAAATACATATTTTGCGTGTGTGTGTGACTTTACCATGTTGGAATATCATGCATGTTGGCATTGCAGACTTGTGTAATTCAGTATGTAGAGAAAACACTGTAAAGAGAACAGAAAAAAAATTAACAAAGTTGTTGGTTAGCTGAATTGAGTTATATGTCCAAGGACCTGGACAACCAGATGATCTAAAAGGTGCTCAATTTCTGAGGCCAGAAACTGGGAAAGGATGCAATTATTTTATGAATGTGTGTTCCTTCTTTTTAATGCAGCTATTTATTTATGTGTGTGTCTCTTTATACATATTTCAATTATTTGAAACCTAGTAAGAGTAGTAATTAGTACTCATAGCATTACTGCGACTGCTACTTTTTTTTTGTTACAAACATCAACACCGAATCAGACAAATGGGACATCTTTCTGTGATTTCAGAGCTCAGTGAGAAAGTCAGCATTGGATTTCAATATTAGCAATGTGCTGTTCGGCACTTCAGGTGACTTTTGTCACTCTTTTTTACCCGGGCTGGGTAGGTCTAGCTGATGCTAAATTCATTTGTCTAGCTCTTCTTCAAGATAGAACAAATCTTAAAAAGACTGTATGGGCCAAAACAGCAAATTCTTGGTGGTCTTAGACTGTTCAAATAATGGTGCTGAGGTTAGAAACAAAATAGTTTAACTGTGTAACAGCTGCAGGGGTTTAGTTTTTGAGTGAAGCAAATTTAACAAGACAGCTGCAAGGGAACTTTGCAGAACTAATTGGACAGTACTTCTAGCATCATGGCAAGCTTTGTCTTCCAAACCAATTTTCTCTGTGAAAAGGTTATTATTTTCTCACTAATACTGTTCAAGGAGCAACTATTGCTGCTGCAAATACAGAACTAGTATGAAATATCCTTTCTTCTTGTTTAAAGGAGCTCACTAGAGAGATGGAACAAGTCTGTTATTTAGGCTTTCTTAATTTTGCCTACTGCCATGAAGCTTACTTCACCTGACTTGGCAGAGCCTGGAAAACTCTTATTTTTATGTTCCAACTACACTCGCTGAGAACCTCCCTGCACAAATGTATGTGAATCAGAAGTCCAGTTATATTTAAGATGTTCCTGGACAAGTCACACCAGTCAGAAGTAGTAATGCAAATAAAAAATATAATATGTTTTCTAACAACCTGTAGTGTTGTGAAACATAGGTTTCACCTATCTAGTTTGGATTCCAGCACCCTAAAGCCCAAAGACATTTAAGTATACTGCCGCTGTTTGCAAAACCAGAATTACAATAAAATTAGCACTTGGCTACTGCCAGCATTGCACATTAAGTTTTTTATAAATATTAATCTAAAAGACCTAGCTTGCTAATTAAATAGTGAACTGCATATATCAGTTGGTATTTTGTGGTATGCAATGGTTGTTTAGCTCCCCCCAGTAGTTAAATGTACAGGGAGCTTATTACCCATGATGCCGAACTTGCCAAGAGCTTTGTTCAGATCCACAACTTGTCCTCCTTAGAATTCAATATAAGATCAAATAATAATGGTCAACTTTGGTAAACATTTACCCATAGAAATAGCATTAGACAACTATGCTGTTCCTCTTCATATCCATCATGCCGTATTTTGTGTGAGACTGTGAATGGAAATTCGGTTTACCTGTTGATGTTTACACCAGTAGCTGTTTTGAAAATTGCAGCATTAATTTCATCAGGCAACTAAATATTTACTATGCTATTTCTCCTTAAGCGGCATTGGCTATTACACTGTAACAAAATAATTTATAGTATTTCTGCAGAAATGAATACATCTTGATTTTTCCTCCTCCGGGAGTCACCTGGCTGTGAAAGGCAGGAAAACCAATTAAATGTGCATTTAGGTAGATCTACATGTACTTACAACTTTGAGAAGCATACTCTCTGTGCATGTTAAGAATCACACCTGTTGATTTCATTGCCTATGTTGTTCTACTACAGCCACTATTTCCAAATAGAAAAAAAAAAAGAGCAGAAACTTGTAATTCCCATCTTTTTACTGTACATGTAAAAAAGACCAATGCAAAGACTTTCCTTTCTACATATAAGCATTTGCTGGCTTTCAATCTGCTGTACCAGACAAGGTCCACAGAGAGCCATAATGCTCAGCAAGTACCAATAAGGACACAGTCTGAGAGCTAATTTTATCTGCTTCTCAGGTTGCTGAAGGTACTAGTTGTAATTTCCACAATTATCTTCTTCCCTTCTTAGCTTGTAAAATAAATTCACTTCACAGAATAAGTATATAGATCAGAATGAATACAGAAAAAATTTATTCCTTCCAACAGATGCAAATTGCGTTTTATCTTGACCAGTTGTTAGAGACTCTGAGACTGTACACAGTTGCCTTTGAGAAGTTTGTGCATAGAAGATCATAGAGTATCTTCACTTCGCAGTACTTACTCTGTTGAGATACAAACGATGGGCTTTTGGGGATTGCAATACACTGTTCTTGTAAAGATAACTTTAAGAAAAACACTTTTCGTTATCATTGTAGCCTCTGGTCTCAGTTAGATAGCTTCCAAGTGATTGCCACATTTAATAACCAATATTATTTCATTGTGGAGCAATCTGTCCTCCAGGAATGTAAAATATGTGGAAACACTCTGATAAAGTCTCATACCAGTTCAAGCCAATATTTCTCTTCACATGAGTGGTGAACACTGGAACACTTGCAAACACTACCTGCCTTATCTGAATTATCGCAGTGGAGATCTAAATCACACGTACAACACCCTCCAGCTTCTTTCCCCAGGCAGGAATGCACAGCCACCGAGCAGTGGTTAATGTCCTCCCTTTGGGGACAGCTAAATCAAGAATTCTCTTGAAAGCTGGCATACACATCCCTGAGCAGTTTTTCTGTAGTCACGATGTCTGTTGATCACTTGATATCCTTCAATGGATTTGGGTTGTTTATCCTACTAAGTTCTGCGTGTGGCTGGTGTTTTCACTGCTGTCCAGAATGATTTGTAGCTTTCTAAAAACACAGCACAATACTTAGAATAGATTTAACATGCCGAGTATCTCATGTTATTAGCCTTTTTTCAGTGTTGCACAACAGACATGCAGTACAATTTATTTTTAGGTGATACAAACAGTAAACACCACTCTTGGGTTTGTTGTTGTTGTTGAAAACCAGCATACAGTGAAAAAAATCTCCTAGGGTAAATGGAAAACAAGGTCTACTTCTCAAAATCAATCTGTTGAGGTATTCAGTTAGTCACTAGGGCATTCTGATTTTAATCAATAAGAATGACGAAGCCTTCCACTTTTTGAAAGAGCTTGGATAGGTAGATAGTGGTTATAAATTAATGTCTTTTCGAAACAACATTTTGTTTTAGTGACTGATGCCAACTGACCTATCAAAATAAGCAATTAATGGAACCTTAAAAACTAATACAGCAGTTTAGTATCACTATGTTTTTTCTGTTTGAAAAGGTACAGTATGTGTCAGCAGGTAGTGAACTTCTTCAGTTTCTAACAAGTTACTTTTTTTTTGGTGCTCTAGAGATGGTCTTTGAAAGTAAAGCAACCCTCCAGATGAACTCTGTTATGTCCACGATATTGTTCCTGGTTAAGTGGAGGATTTATGGAACTATTAACAGAGTCTGTCTTCTGCTGCTTCAAGCAGATGTTTTTATTTTCTAACAAAATGCATTAAAGGAAAAAAAAACTATGAGAAAGCAGGAGGAATCTGACTAGTGGCTAATAGGGCTTGAACATGCACTGACGACTTGTTTTGTACAGATGGTGCCAAAAAATCCTGCAGTATGTGTTGTATCCCTGACCCAAATCTATTTGCAATTTGTATTTGGAAAATAAAAATCTTTACAGATCCTAACAATCCAGCATTCCCTACGTCTCTGAGAGGCAACCCAGGTAAACAGATACTTAAGACTGTGTAACTTCATCTTGGATGAAAAGTTAGTAGAGAGTTAGTAAATTATGATGATATTCATTCTGTATTGTACCCTCCCGAGGAATCTCCAAATATTTGAAGAGTAAGGCATGGGAATAATCATTTTATCCTTAGCTGAAAGGAACTACTTCCTGACAGGAATGAAGAATGAAGTCAATTCTCAAACAGCACAAAAATTTAGGGCAAGAACTGCGGAATGCTTTTTATGCAGCTGCAGAAATATATCCAGAGTGTAATTATTTCTGTTGGAATTTGAATAGGAGATTTCAACTTCCAATCTCTCTTTCTGAAAAGTGCAATGGCAACGTTTTAGCAGCCTCATATAGACATGAGTTTCTCTGCAATGACAGCTGAACTACCTCCACCATCATAACTCTGTAATTTCGAATTCCCACTGGTTTCATTCTGACCAATGTGGACCAATGCCACATTTTTAATTACTTAAGTTATTCTTCTGAAGTGTCTCCTTATTTTCCAGAGGTGTTTTGTCTGACTACTGGTCAGACCCATCATGACTCAGATCTGGTCAAACAGGTATTGCTAGATAATGTTTGTTATTAAAAATATGTGCATTATTTTAATGCTCAAGTTGTTTTAACAGTTCTCTTTCCTGCTGTGTGCATGGGGCTGGTTCTCCAGCACTGCTGAGGTGCTTTTGGCAGGGGTGTAGCTACTTCTTTACAACACAGCTTTCTGATGCTTCTTTATTATTTGTTTTCCCCCTCCCTCCTCATGTTTTCCATGCTTACAGCCTGGTGCATGTACATCCATCCTGCTTCTTTCTAGCACTGCCTTTTAAGCCAGCAGCCTAATACTGATGCTGTTGGTGTGACTGTGATACCAGTACCAGCATCAATGAATTTTCGTTACTGCTGGAGAAGACTGGGGTGTTTGATATGCATAAAGCTCTGTGGAGACAGCTACAACTATAAACTACCATTTGTTACTGCCAAACAAATAAGTGTTACAACTGTTTAAAAGTGTTGCTCTTCCCTAGCAAAGGATTTATATTTGAAAAAGAAAACAAAAGCTAATTAGTACTTTATCTTTGTTTCATCCACAGTGAAGTGTGGATGTTGGCTGATGAACAGAAACCCTGTTCTCTATTACTGCTTACTCAACAGGGCTGAAAATGATAAACAATGGGCTTGATTATATTATAAATAAGTAAGATAAAGTGGTTGTGACCTCAGATGTAAGCCACCAAATATTTTGGCTATTTGTGCATGGTTACTCTGTTCATAAAATATATGAACTTTTCACATAACTTTATGTTTGTAGAGATTGTTTTTAATATGTAACAGGGAGCCTGAAAATCTCACATACTCTTAACCCATTTTGCTTTCAGTTGTGCATGAAGTGCTGTGTTTGGCATACATGTTGTGAAAATGTAAGATAAAATAAAAAAGCTTAATTAAAAGGTACTTCTCCCACTACCATCTCCCAAACAAAACCACCGAAATTTTATTGATAAAAGCCTGGGTATCTGCAAGCAGTGTAGCTGATAAGCTCCCAGTCTGCCCAAACAGACTGAACAAATCATGCCTCATCAAAAGATGTAGAGCTGTCTGCTATATTCAAAGAATTCTATTTCACTTCTCAACTAAATTATTTTTTTTTCTTCTGTATTACCATAATATCTTATTCCTTTAGTAAATCTTAATTTATGTCCATAGGAATCATAGAACAGTTTGGGTTGGAAGAGAATTCAAAGGTCATGTGGTCCAACCCCCTGCAATGAGCAGGGACATCTTCAACTAGATCAGGTTACTCAGAGCGCCTTCCAGCCTGGCCCTGAATGTCTCCAGGGATGGGGCATCTGCCGCCTCTCTGGGCAACCCGTGCCAGTGTTTTACACCCTCATTGTAAAACATTTCTTCCTCATGTCTAGCCTAAATCTCCCCTCTTTTAGTTTAAAACCATCACCCCCCCTTCTCCTGTCACAACAGGCCCTGCTGAGAAGTCTGTTCCCATCTTTCTTATAGGCCCCTTTTAAGCACCGAAAGGCCACAGTAAGGTCTCATCAGAGCTTCCACTTCTCTAGACTGGACAACCCCAGGTCTCTCAGTCTGTCCTCACAGGAGAGGTGTTCTAGCCCCCTGATCATTTCTGTGGCCTCCTCTGGCCCCTCTCCAACAGGTCCATGTCTTTCCTGTACTGGGGGCTCCAGAGCTGGATGCAGGACTGCAGGTGGGGTCTCACCAGAGCAGAGCAGAGGGGCAGAATCACCGCCCTCAACCTGCTGGCCACGCTTCTCCTGATGCAGCCCAAGATACGACTGGCCTGGGCTGTAGGAGCACGTTGCCAGCTCATGTCCAATCTTTCATCCACCAGTACCCCCAAGACTTTCTCTGCTGGGCTGCTCTCAATCCCTTAATCCCCCAGCCCATATCAATACTGGGGGTTGCCCTGACCCAGGTGCAGGACCTTGCACAAATATGCAAGGTATCTATGGCATCTTACTGAGTAAAAACCCTGTGACATGATGGTTAGGAAGTATTGCAAGATTATGGAATCAAGCTAGTTAGAAAAATCCCAAATGACTGGACTCGTGTGAAAGCTACAAAAATAAATTGATTTGTGTGAATATTCCAGGTTATTCTCTTCACAATGCCTACCACCAAACCAAACTAAACCAAACCAAACCAAACCAAACCAAACCAACCAAGCCCCCCATAATATTTCTCTGTGTGATCTATAACATACAGGAAGAAGAGTGATAATTGCCATTTTCTTTCTCATGGAGCAAACATAACCCCAGTCTGTAGCGGGAAAGGTGAGGAAGTGGGAATGCCATGCATTTCTATGGTTGGAACTGTATGTGGCTAGATGGTGCTAACAGGAGTGTTAAAAACAGCTTAGTATTTCTGACCAGCATATAATATTTCTACATGTGTACATAGACACACACACAAGCACACACATGTGTGTACTTGAGCATGGCCCCGTACTGCACCATTCATAAAGCTTCGACTAAAAATGGTTCTGGCACAGTCATTGCAGAACAGTAAGGGAAGTTCATACATACTGTGGCATCATTCACGTGCTTACTCTTACTGCTGTGGCTGGCACATGCAGAGAATAAATCTCCCTAAAACAAAACAGAAGAAATCAAAGGTAAGTCCCACTATGTTTTTTAGCAAGTGGATGAACAAATTAATACAGCTTTTAAGGATCAAGGCAATTGCTGAGCGAGAGTAGTTACTAGGCCACGGCATCTCACTGTGCGCAGAAATAAATAAACGTAGAGAATAAGGGAAAATGAAAGGTGTCTCTGAGCATGCATTGTACTCTAAATCTTATTCCTTTGGTGCAAACAGTCTTTTTACAATTTCTTACTAGGATATACGAAGTGCAAGTTGAAGTGAATATAACTTTATGTGGGCAGCTAAACTGTGCTCTATCATTCCCTCTTAAACTCAGTTCACACTAAGATGGACACTTTATTGCCCTGTGCTCTCATATTTAGACCTTTCACTCTGTGTTACTGGGAGGGAAAAGCCTGTTGACCCCTGTTCTGATTTAATACAAAAAAGTGGATGACTTGAGGCTGTTCATTCACAGAGAAATCAAGACAAACTTTCCTCTGCCCCTCAGTGCCACTAAAGGCCGTGGGTTTGCTGAGAGGCAGTAGTCTCAGCTCTGTAGTAAGTCATTGGCCTTGACAATATCAGAGTGGATTAGCATTTGGGTATGCTTACTGACCCCAGTGTGGGAAGCTTGTCAGACATTTGCTTCCTGTCTGCAGTGTGAACATTAAAGTAAAACAAAACAAAACAAAACAAAACAACAACAAAAAAACCACCAAACACAAATTACTGAAGACTTATTTCTCAGCGTGCGTGTTCCAAGAGGAAAGTTTCATCAGAGAGTGAAAACCAGAGGAAGAGAAGTGGTTGTCCTGAGAGAGCATTAGTTCAAAACAGGGAAAATAACCTGAACAGTTGTTGAGGGGGCAGATTTACTGATAAAGAAGGCTAAAGGATCTCAGCAAACTGCTTATTAACACCTTGTAGCTCAGCGCAGATGTAATCAGAGACATATACGGCCAAGCTGTGTGTTTAAGGGGACTTTAAACCTAACTTGACCCCCATACAAGCACTGAGTAGTACAGCACATGTTGTTGTACCAGACAGCACTTGTGCATCTCTACAGTCCTTCCCATGATTCGGGCTGTGACTGATTTCCATCTTTCAAGGCTGTACCATTGCACTGCCTCCCCCTTCACTGTGCCATTGGAAAAGGCAGATCGATAAAGGATGTTCTCATTTTGGAGTACCTGCTATAACACATATGTCTATGCTGGAGAGAACAACAGCTGTATCTTTTGTTCTGCTGCTGGAACCAGGGGGTGTTCTCTAGCACCATGACATGATAGATGTACGCACTTCTTTTACTTTGTCTCTATAGTAACAGACTGCCAGAAGAAGAGGTCTCATGTCTGAGAGCTCAGCCATGAGTGTAGAGAAAATGGAGGACTATATCCTACCATCAGGAAAGGAAACTCTTTAAGAATAACCTGTTTAAACAAAGTGTTATGGATGGAAGACTGGAAATGACACACATAAGTTAAGGTGCTTGAGAATAAGGTATTCTTCCCATTCTCTTTTGCTGAATGAAAGGCAAGTTGAAACATTTGGCCTCACCTCTTAAGAGAAAAGCAATGGACATTCTTCAATCTCAACATCTGCTTTCATTGCTAATGCTTTGAAACAAGCCCTAATGTTGCTTTGTGGGCAACCACCACATTTTTTTTCCTTTCTTCCTGGTTTATCTCCAGCCCAAATCCATTCAACGCATGATAGTGCAAGCATATTTCTGAGCAATTGAGTTTGTTCTTGAGTTTCTCCACCAATTTGCTGTTTCAAGCCACAACAAGTTAAAACACCCTTGCTCACTTTCAGCATTCTCTGTAATTCAGCCTCTTACACTCCCTTTCATTTACTATGCTGTGCTATCATCACCTCCCCACTTTGTAATATCATTGTTTAGCTATATATATGTGTTAGCATCTTGCAGTTTCTAGGCTGGCAAAGTGTTCCAGCTGCATTTTGGGGTGACAGCCAAATATACAACAGCTTTGCCTGTGCTTTCAAAGCTCAGTATTAGGATTTAAGGAAATAAGAGTAGGCTATGTAGCATATCAAATGGTTTGGGAACCACTGGAATTAAAAGCTAGAATTTGAAAATGAAAGTGATTAACCACAGAGACTCACAAAATCCTCCCTGAGCAATATAAGCTGCTTCCTGTTGAGTCTTATATAGCGGTATTTCTGGCTGAAAAATATATGTGGATGAAGAGACCCTGTTGATCTTCTGTAGGCCATACATGTCTTTTCTGTTTGTCGCACTGCAAAAGCTACTCTAGCCACTGTGCAGGTTCATGGAAAATATGTACTTGTGCATGTGTGTTGTGTGCACACACATACATGACGTGGAAGGTTTGCTGTAATATGGTAAGTACAGATCTCTAAAATTATCTTCTGTGAAACTGACAATTCAAAGCATTTTAAGAGTAGGTACTTGTCTTTCATGTTCACTTCATTTTTTTTGCCAATACATAAATGTTTAGAAAACCCTTCTTGTATTTCACCACCGTCTGTAGAATTGGAGCAGCATATTAGCTATGAAAAATAAAATATACAGAAAAAAGCCTTGTGAAATCATTCCTTTGAAACTGAAAGAACAATACAGTTACACCCAGAGATTAATTATGAATAATTGGATACTAATGCATTGGCAATACACATTGAGATGTTAATCCATTCAGTTAACGAGGGAAGCATGGAGGAGTTGAGGAGGAATATTTTTCCATCTTAAAATGATCAAAGTCTTTTTGTATATTTGCAGAAACTGGTGGAGACAGATGACAGAGAGAGGGAAAAAGGGTGACAGTTTAAAATAAATAATGATATCAGATGAAACATTGAACAAACATATAAAAAAATGGAAGGAACTTGTACTGGAGGTTATGCAAAAAATGTGCATGATTTTGTTGAAAACAGTCAACTCTCAGTTTCCCTATAATCTCCTATCTGACTCTGTGGGAATCCAGTTGTTTTCAGCTTCCAGCACTGCAGTTATAAAAATAGCACAGTGTAAAAATAATACATGTACAATAAAATGCTAACAATGGCCAAGGCCTGTTCACTCAATGAAAAAGCCAATGCTTGAGCTATGCAGTTGGACTTCATGTATTTTCTTTCAGTGGTAAATTTCATGATTCATTTCAAAGTTTTTCTCCACCCTTTCTGAAGCTCATGCACCAACGAGCTAGAAGTTCAGTCTTCTAAGAGAGGAATGAAGACATAATGTTCGGGCCAGAGATGTGTTTTTGTCACAGAAGGAAATACTAGGAATTACTAATGTTTGGTATTTTTTTAACCTGCCAATGACTCTGGTAAGTCTAAGGTAAAGCTGTAGCTATCTTTGTCTTCCAGTGTGCTCCATTTACTAGCCAACAAGGAAGCTGCTTACACACAGTTACTGTAAGATTGAAAAGACAGTAAGTACCACAAACTTTTCAACACACACCTTGGAAAGTGTCCCTGTCACCTTGCAGGGTGGTACCACTGCCTGAGCCTGCTTCTGTGCAGGGACCCCCACGGCACAGTGTCCTGGGCTGTGTTTTTCCACAGAACCCTGATTTCTGCCTGCCTTCCCCTGTAAGTCACCTTTAGTTTCCAGTCATTATCTCTGTTATTAAAGATAGGCAGCAATCCTTCTTCATGGCTTTTCCTCCCTCTCAGCCCTCACTCTGGTGACCTTTGGTTTCCCTTTGTTGACATCCCTACGTGCTGGGAACAAAGAACATAGTTGGGGTTTATTAGTGTTGGGTCCTTTTGTTTGTAAGAACTCCTACTTTTATTTGTACCCAGCTTTCAGTACAGGTTATTATGCAAGAATAAGCCTCAGTGTTCCTATATATGTATGGAATGCCTGTGGCTTTTGCAATTCTCTGCATTTCTTCAGAAACAGGAAAAAAAGACAGATTAGATGATGAGAGTATAGTACAAGTCTCACTTTTCTATATTTAAAGCCTAACAAGATCCAGAGACTGCTGAAGTAATGAATCACTGTAATTTACATATACAGGTCAGTGGAGGACATCCACACACAGCTGAAAACATCCCTTCAATCAACAACCCCTTTTACTACTCCCATTTCAGCTGCCTTTTGGCATACCCAGGCCAACACGTACGCGTTCCTACTGATCCTTTTAAAACAGCTAACAAGTTGCGAGATGAGGAGGTCACGCTTTTCATCACTGAGAGGAGGCCTGACAACTCACAGGGACCCTTGCGCCATGAAAGACGTAGCAGGACTTGGTTGGCTCCAGTGAAACCAACAGCTCTGCAGGGAGAGGAGGTGTGCCCCTTTTTTTCTGTGATGTCCCTCTGAGGCCTGTCAGATGGAGTCAGTGACGGATCCAGGCTGCGGTCCTGGAGTTTAGGTGGTGGTGACAGGCAAAAACCACCTTTCTCCAGTCCCTGGCCGTTTGAGGGAAGCAGGGAAGCAGGGAAGGGCAGGATCGTTTCCTTGGAAATGCTTTTGCTATAATTAAACTCGGCGAGGGGCGGGGTGGAGAAGCATTTTACAGTGAGGTGAAAGAAATCCCAGTGTTCACATGGCAGGTGGGAAAACTGGAGCCCTGTCGGGGGTGGGTCGGTCTGTCCGGGCGTGTGTGTCCAACACCGCCGCTGCCCCGGCTCCGCCGCTGCGATCGTGCTGCTGCTGCTGGTTTACAGCCGCCCCGGCTGCCGTGGCGAGCACACAATGTTCCCTGCCCGCCCCTGAACTGTGATTGAACTTCCCCAGCCCGCCGTGCTCCGGGGACCGCACAGATACACCCGGGGGGAGCGGGCGGGGGGAGAGGCAGCAAAAGAAAAGCAGGAGGGGTGGAGAAATGGAAGTTCCCCAAGGGTTTGTTTCATCGTAAGTACTTAAATTGGGTGGGGTGACTTTTTTTAAATTTTTTTTTTCCTTTTTTTGTGTGTGTGCGTGCATGAGTGAAAAAGAAAAAACAAAAAGTGCAAGAAAGTCAGCATCCATAAACAAATGTACTTTGAGAAGAGATGGAGAAAAATAAAAAGACACAGTAAACCTGCTTTTACAGAAACAGATTAATGGCACAGTTGTGTTTTTGGCTGCCTGCCACTGTTAAACAAATACTTTTCCTTTACTCTCCCCTCCCGTCCTGAACATTATACATCAGTTCCTTTTCCAAAGGAAACTGAAAGTGCCGTGGACCCCACCTGAGAAAGAAAAGGCCAAAGGTTTGACAAACACCTCATCCCCACAAGCTGTTGTGGGTTTGTGTGTGTGTGTGTTTTGTTTGTTTGTTTGTTTTGTGGTTTTGTTTTTGTTTGGGTTTTTTTTTTTTAGAGTATGTCTTCAAAACTAGTGACTCTCAGAAATGTTGTGCCCCTGTGGTGCTGTTCTCAATTAAGGCTGTGTAGGGCTGTCAGGATCAAAATACCCCGTGAAAGGCTGAGAGGAATAAATGAAGCAGTTTCAGCCTGCAACAGGTAGATACGTCAGCAGGGTCAGGAGCACAGGTGCCTTGACACCATGGGCGCCTTGACACCTCTCCTTGGCTCAGCATTGCTGTGGGTTGTCTCTGTAAAAACTTTGTTAAAAGGAGTGACTGGATTGGCAGCGCACTTGGGCATTTTTCATCTTTAGTGACATCAGTTCCATGCCAATCTCGGATCAAAATGAATCAGAAATCTCAAGAGACTTTGGTAGCTCTTTTATATAATTTCTGATATTTCATGCAAATCTCACATGTTCAGAGCTTTAGAAAGACTTTCTGCCTCTCTCTGATTTGGTTTTCTTGTGGAGACCATAGGGTTAACCCACTCATTGTCTGTGTGTTCTTCACAGTAGCTAATCTCACCACCCAGTCCAGTTTGACTGACTTCTAATTTATTTCTCGGTGCTGAATGGATGACATCTGCATATATTTTTTTTGGTAGCAAACTGGGATTTATAGCATTATGATGTCTTATATCCTTGCTGTGTTCCAGTCCATTAAGCACCTCATCAAATCCTTTAAGGATATTTTTGGTAGCCTGTTCAATAGCTAAATGATGCACCCTCTTGTGGTTTGTGGTTCAACACCAGTGAGCAAGGACCCTTTTTTCCCTTGTTTTACTACTTCCTATTGTCCTGAATATAAGATAAGCCACTTGCCTCACAAATAAGAAAACATACAGAAAAACTCCACCACTCTCATTTTGGAGTTCATTTCCTGTGTACTGTGAGGAAGGTGCCCCCTTTAAAACCTGTGCAAGTTGTCTCCTGGCCCATGCATGCAGCAAGCGCAAGAGCAGCCTTCCAGGTAGCACTTACACCACGCCTTGGTCCAAAAGTGAGCGAACATGCAGCACCCTTTTGGTCTGATTTGCACCCTTTGCCAGCTGATCCTGTCAGTTTGCTGGATGCTGAAGCAGCCAAGGGATGGAGAGAGGAAGCACATTGGGATGGGATAGGACACTGGGGTTTTGTAGCCTTGTCACGGTCTGTAGGGCTGTGCATGGGTGGGGGATGCCTGTTGGACCTGCCTCACATGTTTCTCACCTGCTAGAGGAGACTCCAAATTTGGTCCCTTGCTGGGACACATCTGTCTTTTTGGTTCTCTTTCCACCGAAAGACACCCCTTGTCCTTGTTCCGTGCCTCATCAATACTACCCTTCCCTCTGCTATTTGTCCTTTATCTTCCCACAGCCCTGTCTTTTGGCTTTTCTCAGATGGTGCCTTGCACTACGCTGGCTCCTGCTTCTTATCAATTAATGCGTCTGTTTCACAGCCTTGTGTGTTTTACCTTATCCACAGCACTTGAGAGCTAGTTTAGTCCTCTTTCCTCCTCCTTTGCAAGGCTGCTGTGCTATAACTATATAACACTCATCCAAAAGTAATCGAAGGTCCCTTCCTTTCTGTGGAACAGGTGTAAGCTACTTTTTGTAGGCTGAGGGCCAGGATTATGGACAGCAGCATGACACGGTAGTTTCACAGGGCAGGGAGGCAGGTGGGTCAAGTTTGCAGGTCCTTCAGCAGTGCAGTGCTCCAGCAAGTCTCTTGGGCTTTTTGTACTGGTGGCCACTTGAACCTGAGCTTCGTCCTGGACATACCTGCTCTAAACATGCACCAGCTCCCACTCTCCAGCATCTGTGCAACTGTTTTGGGTCAGGGAGTTGATCTGTCTGAAAAATGGCCTTTTCTAGGTTGTTGTTCTTAGTGGATTGGGTCAGTGATTTGTCTGAGCTGACAGACTGCAGGGTGTGTGGGAGAGAGGAGCTGGAAGTATAGTGAACAGAGGTGGGACAGCCTTTTTTTTTCCTATCTTGCACATGCATTCCTACTTGGAATGAATCTGTGGGCTGGATAAGGCTCCTTGATGAGAAACATTGGCCTCCAAGCCATAGATTTGAGTCTCTAGTACTAGGCATTGTTGAATCTAAGCCTTGGACAATGGGCAGGGTTTAAGACACACCTGTGTTTTTAGTGTTTGCTAACTAATCTTACTTGCCTGGCTCCTGACACAGTTTTGTGGCTTTAATGAAAGCTTCCTAGTTTTCCATGCACTGCAGAGCACGGCAGTGTGAGTTACAGAGCTGAAAACTTGGCAAAGAGACAAAGAGTTTAGGGTGTTTTTGCAGTTTTTTGTCGCTTTGTGAAACAAGCTGGGATTTCAGTTCTATTTTATGTGATATGTGTCCCTCTAGATTGTGACTGTGTTAACACTGCGTTTGGAACCACTGCTCTCCAGGAAGTTCAGTTTTCACTCTGACACAGAATTGTCTTGTTGTATCATTAGGAATGACATTTTTCAACTTCATGACTTGCCCCACTAGCTACATTTATATAACTGCATTTTTGAATTTATTTATGATTTATTTATTTTGTGTGCTTCTTTGTAGTTTTTGAAAACAGGGCTGTGTCCTCACAAAACAAACCAGCTTTTTAATATGTTCATGGTATTCCTGCCATTTGTAATAAGTTTGCTGTTGTTGTTGTTGTGTTTTTTTTTTTTTTTTTTTATCTTTTCATCATAGAAATTGCTTTTACATCTGTACCAGGAGGTGGCACATGTTCTCACCCTGGCTGCTCTGCCTTCTTGTTCTTCTGTGCACATATAACTGTATGGGCTCAGTTTTTTGAATGCTTACTAATGATTTCCCCATAGAATCTCAATTTCCACAAACCCTGCAAAGATCTAATATTCTTCAGAGAACCAAGGCCATTTGTCACAATAATTTTGCTTCGACCTAACCACTGGCTACACCACAAACTGATTTAATCCCTAATTACTCCATTTGATATCTGTTCAAATTCAGAGGACTTAGTCTTATTCATTAGGGTGACATGACACCTGGATCTTACAAAGAAAATGTTCCTTCTCCAAGTGATTTTTTTTTGCACGGGCAGCAGAAGGCTCAATTATTTTTGAATAATCCTTTCCAGCAGTTTGTGATTCTCTTTATGCACACATGGGAGCAGATTGTAGGTCTCCAGTTGCTCTGGGCTTACTGAATGCAGCAGTGTGGAAGATCTTACTCTCCATGATTTTCTTTCAGTACCACTTTAGAGTGCAATAATGAGAAGACTCGTAACTATTTCTGACAATTTTGTCAGGTTCCCTTCCAGTCTGGAAGTTGCAGGAAACTTTATTTTCTCCATTTTCAGTTGTCTTTGGGACTGTGTCCTACTAAGTTGGCCCAAAAAGAGAATATCCACAGAGTCTGCCATGGATTAAGGTTTCTGTACAAGGCAGAGGGAGTTATCAGCTTGGTTGATAATGAAGGCTCACAAGCTGTTCCTTTCTCCAATGGAAGGGCCTCCAGATGGGTGGGCTGAGACCTTTTCAGTGGTTGAGTTGCTCTGGGCCCTGTTGAAGGTAGAGCTCTCAGGGTAGGCAACGACTTGGAGTTAGTTACCATTATCATGATGACAACTGATGCTCTCTAGATTGGTGAGAGAGAGGGCAATACTGCCCTCAATGTATTACAGCATAAATACAAAACAACCAGACAGCAGTGAGAGTTGCAAAAGAGGGTAGATGATCAATGCCTTCTCTTGCCTCCTGTTCCTATCTGCAGGTCCACAGATGTAAAATCATGAAAAGGTCGTAACTCTTTCATTTTTCAGAAGTGAGGCTTTCATCTGTGTCTGGGGAGGAAGCAGCTGTACGTTGTCAGCAGTCCCCAGACAGAGGCATTGTGCTCAGGGTGAACTTAGATACTGGGAATTCTGGGGGAGTGCACAGTGCAGTCTCCTTTGATGTCACTTGAAGATGAGAGTGCTGTGTCCTTCCGCCCCCAGCAGAGCTCTGCTCTGTCATCTCCTGCCTCCTTCCTAGTGAGGGTCCAGCATTTCCATCAATAAGAGCATTTTCCACCCTATTTTCCTGGCTTTTCCATCCTTTAAACCTTGTATGCTGTAGGTGCAAGAGAGGTACTGATAGCTATTTACAGTTCTTCCCCTTCCACCTTGAATTTTGTTTGGAGGAACCAAAGAAACAAGTTCTCCCAAAACCTGACAGTAAGAAATTTCATTTCTGTAATAGATAATGTGTGCATTGGAACCATAAAAAGGGTATTAAAATGTTAAGTATATATGCATATAGACATATATATAAGTGCACACACATATATTTTATATACAGGTATAAAAGAGCTGCATACCTCTCTCTATGTATGTGTTTTTGAGAGACTGTAGTTGCTGACTTTATGAAAGCTTCTGATATAATTAGCGTGTCAGAATGGGTTGCTGATCCTCATTACTGTTGCTTATTCAGAACTGTTCTACTTTTGCATCCATTCCCTACAGTTATCCTTAGGCCTTAGCTTTAGCGTAAGATCTTTAGCCTTAATGACAGTCTATAGATCTGGCTGAAGTCTTCTCTATTTTTTTTTTCCCAGAAGACAGACATTCTTTTGTGATCTGCCATTTGAATAAGTAGCAAGCTTGCATCAGGAGACCGAGCAGCATTACAGCATTTCACTCTGAGAAAGCCTGATGCACACATGTACCTATGACCAAGTTACAGTTGGAGAAGAACAGAAGAAAAAAAAGTTCAAGGTCTGATCCCCAAATACATTTGGAACTGGGTTTAGCACCTGCATTAGAAGCTAAAGGTTAGACCCTTCAGAGGGGACCTGGATTCTACCCCACCCAAGCTTGTGGACTGGTTTTGTAAGATTTGAGATCAAAGGTTGTATTTGTGCTACTTGAACCTCCTAAGCTCAAAATGCTGTAAGAGTACTGACTTCTGTGGGGTGTTGCTAGCTAACTTGGAAAATGCATGTCTCGTTTGGGGTTCAGTTCAGAAGTCTGCAAGGCTGGCTTTGAGTTTGGCCATTTGGTGAAATTTCAGTTCTTCTTTTCTCCAGTTCAACAGCTTTCACTTAGCTCAATGGAAGGAGTAGGAGCTCATTGAAAAGGGTAAATAAATTAAACTAAGCATCTTTCTAGTCTGGAGCGGGGAAGCAAACAGATCTCAGTGTCATCATGGAATGTATGACAATAGTGTGTTGCGAAGCGGGGTTGCAGACCTGTGGCTATATGCGGGAATGGCTATGGAAATTTTTAGTAGGATGGAGATGCCACTAGATGCTGAGGACATTGAACCTCTGACAGATCTGGATACCAAGGGTGTGAACTAGCACAGATAGGATACAGGAACAACAACAGGACCATGGATGAAATGAAAAGAGTACATTTAGTTTTGTTACCACTGGGGGAACCCCAAGGCAGCACCTGGGCAGAGGCCCAAGAGAGGGGACACAGGAACCAGAGAGCTCAATCCATGCTGGAGGATCACTGAACCTGCTGTTTTCTCCTGTTTAGCGGGATTTGTGGAGGAGCAGTGTACCACTGTGCTTTGATCTTTCCCACAGCAGGGCAGGAATCTCAAGGATGTCCTATAAGGTGCCTCGAAGTATTTCACAGGCCTGTGTTACTGAAACAAAGAGTTTCTACTTGTCCCACACACAAGGCCGAAGAACAATTAGTATGATACATGTGTTGTATTCCTCAGGTGCAGGTCACTTGAATATGTTTATAATCCTCCTCGCTGATCTTCTGTTATTTTCCCACACCAAAAAAAAGGGTACTTGGATTTTTGCTTGTTTAAAAGGATTTGAGTTGGAGGTAGGCCTCCTTTTGGGTAGCTTTTTCACATGCAGAAGATATGACTCATGTTGGGAATGTAATCTGTGATTCGAGAATTCATGAGTATTTTAGGAATACGTGTGTACTCAGGGGTGGAGGCAGCAGAGTATGTATCACAGCAAACGCTGTTTTTCTGAACTTTTGTGTTGAATTACTTGACTCATACATTTATTGATTTCCAAACCGTTATGTATATTTACAATGACAGATCAGGAGTACTAAAGCATCAGAGCTCGTAAACCTATTTTAAAACAGTTGTATTTGTATCTAAAAGTTAAGTTAGCATATAATTTTTTATGAAACATCTAACAAGACTTCTCTTGCTATCACTGATGGCCTGCAAGTTCAAATGGTACTCTAAAAGACTCTATTAAGTAGTATTTTATTGGCAGATTTTCTGACATAAATGTTTTCATCTGAATACATTTATCATTGCTTTAAAAAAAACAATCCAACAAAAAACCTCTTGGGCATGAGTATAGGGACATTTTTCATCTCTGCCAGATTTGTTGAATATATAACATATATTCTGTGAAATGTATGTGAAACCAGACCTAACAAGTCTGGCAAAGCAGAAGTTTCTTGTGATGAGTTCTTCATCCTGAGAAGAGGCTGTGAAAGAACCAGAAGGAACTGCTCATGGTGGTGTTGCAGGGGTGCTGGAAGTCAGGGAACTCACTCAAATGTCTGAATGTGAACTTAGATTACTAGTTTTGAAATCCCTGGATGTGCATTAGTCAGCTTCTGAATTTTTACAAGCACTGTTGAATACGTGTAGCATTGGGTAAACTTTGAAATAAAAATATTTAACTATGGGTGATTATAATCTTTGACTTGCTTAGTGAAGTGTCCTGGACAAAACCAGGACACAAAGCCATATATGTAAAAAATCATGTTCGGATTACCTGGAGTGTTTGTTTGTTTTGTTTTGTTTTTTTGACAAAATCTCTTTTGGCTATAGATCACACAGGAGAAGTTTTAATAATTTTTAGAATTAGTTTGGCCAAGCTAGATGTTTAAGTAGTAATAGTTTACAGGTCTGGCTACTAGGTTTGTATCATGCCTTTACAGTGACACAAAGTGGACAGCACCTTCCACCTAGTATCATTGTAAAGGACATCTTTAATGTGGCAGTCTCACAGAAGTTATGAGCAGAAGGCAGAAGACTGACTCTGGCCATTTTCCTTCTTTCTTTTTCTACGTAATGCAGTCCAATAACTTTATAACCATTTGCAGTTGCAGATAAAAGGATGATTGTGATGATTTTGTGTTTTTTTTTCAAGAACAAAGAAGAGTTGTTAAGACCTCTGTAATAGTCATGCCCTGCAATAGAGAAAGCTCTTTTATGAAAGAGATATACTTAGTAAACAGAGCAGGTGACAAAGTATGCTTGAAAAAGAACAGGATGGATTTATGCCTTACTTTGATAGAACTGGGTATTCTTTTTCGTGTTGCTGACAAAGCTGCTTTTTTAAAACTCACAGGTTCCTCCAGTACCACTTGAAATGAACAGTTTGTACTAAACTCCTCTGAGAGCTGACAGGGAGAACAGAAATCCCTGTCTAATTCAAATACTGCACAAAGACAAGAACAAGATACAAGGTCATTTCACCCCAGCGTGGATAATAAACACCGCCTGGGCTTGTGCTCCTTGTGGAGTCCTCTCAGGGAGAGACGCAGCTGCATCCCAGCTTGTTGCTGCTTGCAGGCACCTCGTTGGGTGACACAGTGATGCTGCTGTGGTTCCTCTGGGCTTGTGTTAGCACCAAGGCGAGGAGCCTGAGGTAGTGAGGAGGACCTCACTGTGCTGACTGCTGTGCAGGTACTGGCTAAAGTAACAGACATGGACGTTACACGCCTGTGTTATAAGGGAGTGTAAGAAACCAACAGACAAGTAGAAAAAAGCAACTTGACAGCACCATACCACCCCATCAATAACCTGACCAGATGAGTCTTCTGTAGACATTGAGCCTTGCACAGGACTTTAAAAGAGTTCTGGCAGAGCAATTAATAACTTTGGGAGTCCTTCCCATGCATGAAGAGCAGTGTATGAGGGAGGCTGGCATCATGACTGACTGGAGAAATAGAGAACAGGCAGGGGCATGAAACTGAAAACAAATGCATAATCTAGAGGAGAGGATGGCAGTCGTGTCTGTGCAGTCATACCCACAACATGTGTTCAACTCCTCTGGCTGTTGGTCACTGCTGAGGCTCTGCATCCACAGTGAGGTGGCTCAATCCAACAGGTTATTTTCCGCTGTCGCCGTTTGGATTTTGGAGTCTGCTGGCTTATGGCTTGGTTAGAAGTTCTGGAGTTAAACTCTGTCCCTATCCACTCTGCTGCTTCCTACTGAAGTTTATCATTTTGTGCAACAGTAACTGGAGGAGAATGCACCCCCAGTTCTGCTGATGGATAAGATCCTATGCTTCCAGTACGGGCTATAGTTTTAAAACCAGGTTATAAATTAAAGAGGCCACAATCAACTTGAAAGTCAGATTTTCTTTCTGACATGGTTTTCCGTAGTGCTGCATATAAAAGACAAGATTCTTTCAGTTGCAGCAGTAGCTACATTGCTTCATTAACATTTCTGTGTTAGGAGTAGCATTTAGATTAATTTTGCTTTGACTGTATCCTCAGGGTAGTGTACTGGCTTTTATGTGGGTCTTTCACAGCAGTGCAGGAGTGAGGGGGACTCAGGAGCTACTGAAAGTCTTTAAAATTAATTTCGGTTGTTCAAAAACTAGACTCTGAGATATCAAACTCCATCTAGAGTTTGTATATCACACAAGTTAAAACACAGGCCTAATTCTTGTGTTTTTCATCTGAGGGCAAGCCAGGATTAGTACTGCTGAAGAGAAATGAAATGTAACTGGTGTGAAATTAAAGGTAAGAAAGAGATTTTTTTAGGTGTATTCCGTTTCATATTTTTGGCAACTTGGGGAGCCCTCATTTTCTAGCAGTTGAAGCAAGCCGCTTGGGACTCAGAGCTAAGGCTCAGAGAATCATCTAACAACTGCACAGCCTCCTTTGGTGTCCGAGAGGCAAGATGTGGGGACGGGGATGATGGGTGTGCAGTGAAGGAGCGGGGTGAGGCTGGGACCTGGGCAGAGGCAGCCATGGGGCAATCGTTTGCGGGGAGCTGGTAGCCCGTTTGTGTCTGGTTGTGAAAGGAGAAGGCCTGACACCCCCTCGCAGCTGCTGACCCTGGAGGTGACACCAGTTACTACCAGCCACTCCATTAACTCAAGCACAAAGCTGCCATGCTGCAAGCTCCATCTCTGCTATGGTCCAATATAATTACACATGAGGAATATCTGGCAGGGCTGAGTGGGTGGGTTGTTTTCTTCCTTTAAGAAAAGCGCAAAAAATATAGATGTCCCAAACCACCAGTATAAATCTTTAGAAACTGCACATTCACAAGCTGAGAAAGGCTACGCTTGTAGGTCCCCATATAGGCTCAGCTAGACCCCTGAGGTTTGTGTGTTCAGCAGTCTTTAATTGTATAATTATGTACCAACTTATCCACAGCATTTTGTCTCAGTCTGTGCACAGGATGGAATTGCTTTGGACGTGAATAAGAGGTGTGCAGCAAAGGAGGCTTTTGTCTGCTGGAGTCAGATTTCATTTCTTTCTGAAGTCTGAATAAAGCTGATTAGTATCTAATAACCCCTCATGTGGGCAAAAATGCATTTGGATTTTTTTTTTTTTTTTTAATAATTTAGTTACGAGCAAACAGAAATAGAATTTTGGCTTCCTGGATGCCTGAGTTCAATTTTGACGCTTTTCCTGCAGGCACAAACTGATGATGACGAGACCTTTGCAGCCCTGGTGCCATTAGGTGTGGGACTGTGAGGCCTTCCTTCCCTTGCCTGGCTCTCGAGGAGGTGGAGGAGGCTGGGGGGAGTTCAGCTGTGGCAGCTGAGCAGACAGATGTCAGCATGCTCAAACAGAGAGGAAAAATGTCTGTTTTTGCGTGGGCTGCTGAAGAAGAACTGTTTTTGCTTGTGTAGTTTTTCTATATCCTAAAGAATATTTGACCTTTCTGAAAGGACATTTTCTGACGCAGAATACCTCCTTGTGGAAAGCTTCCAGTCAGTAGTTATGAATGAGAGAGGGGATTCCTGGAAAGGGAGAGAAGATCTGATGGAGAAGTCTGTCTCTGAAATACTAGGGTCTGTCACTGTTTCTGTTGCAAAACTCTGATGGTTTTGGTTAAGCTGTTTCAATTAAACTTTTCAGAGTCGCCCAATCTCCCTTGTTTTCCAGATACCTCCCAGGCAGCCATTCGCAAAGGCAATGTATGTTTGAAGCTGTAGGAAAAGCCACCAGTACCTAAAATGGATAACATTTAGTATGAAACATGCTAGAAGTTTGGATAAGTTTTTTCAAACTGAGTTTCCACAATTACAGACCCTTCCATAAACTGAGATTATCATAATGTCAAAGTTGTTGTGGAAATAAAGTATTTCATAAATATGTAAAACAACTTGATTATTTAACAATAACTATTAGAGAAAAAGTAATTATGAAATGACAAGTTGATCTTCAAGAGCAGGTTGAGAAAGATGTGTAACGATTGATGAGAAAACAGCGTAGCTGCTCATTAATTTAAACCAAACCTATGGGTAGGTGGGGGCAGGGAGTGAATAGCATTTTAATATGTAAATACATCTATCATTTTGTGCAGAAAGGGAATGCATTCATTTTTAACTTTTTAGGGCTTTGCAACTTTAATAATGCTTTTTATTGTAGGATACAGAGAAACTAAAGAATGTAGCTACAGTTCCCTGTACCTTCAAAATACAATGGAAGTTTATAGATCATTTTGCTGCTTACAGTTTTGAAAGACCTCAAAGCTGTGCAGGAAGCATTTGGCTTCTTGTATTGAAACAGGCTTATTGTGCCGATCCCATAGTGAGCTAGACAGATAACTGAAGAATGTCAATAAATATCTATTTACAGTTTAAGTAACTTACTGTGGCTGAGTCTGTGACCCTTTTGAATAACCTCGATAACTCAGTTACAAAACCACTATTTGGCTGAAGGAGAAAAGCTCAGCTCTTTGAGTGTTTTCATATTAAACTATCCATGAAGAATTAGGAGCTAAGCACCTTCAAATATCTGATCCTGAGTCACAATCTAGTTAAATTGAAATAGAAATAGAAATATTAACTTCTGATTTCCTAGAAGTGAGTGGGGAGAAGAATGGCTTTTTCCTGCTTTCCTGCCTGTGTGTTTTGTAAGAAGTGGCTTTTCCTTGAAGCATTAGTTGAAGCAGCAGTTTGAAGTGCTAGTTCCAGACTCTTCTACAAAACATGCTTCAGATTCATACGTGCAAGAATTAATTTCTCAGAAAAGGACTTGGATATACTCCAGTTTGTCAGAAAATCTAAAATGTCCTGTTCTTTTATTATCTGGTCAGAGAGAATGAGCTGCTTGCAAAGAGTCAGAAACTAAGAAGGCATTTTGCAGGTATTTGACAGATCATTCAAGCAGAGAGTGATTCTGAAAGGACTAATACTAGTTCATGTACTGTTTACTAACAGAGGTGAACTTCATAAAAATAAATTAATGTATTAATAAAAAAATATTGGCCAAAAATGACCTCAAAAGTTATAATCATGCAGAGCTTACTGAAGAAATTTTATTTATTTGTAGGACATTGCTCTTCCTGTGTTTTAGCTCTTTGCCCATTTCCCAATGCTATTTAAGAAAAATAAAGTGAAAGTTTTCAAGTTTTCAAGCTGTAGATCTGTAGGATCGATTTTATGACACTATATATATATATATATATATTTTTTTTTTGTGGGAGTGTTGTGGTGTGTCATATGTACAAATGCAGGTAAGAAGCCCACAGAAATGGATCAACATGTTAATGTTTTTAAGGGAGTAGGAAAAGGTCTAGGTTGAGTGCACTGCAGAATGTTTTTCTAACATGAAAACAGAAGGTTGCAGGGCAAAATGGTGAGATCTGAGAGCGGTATGACCCTTTCAGCTGGTGCTCCTAATCCACTATCTATATACAAAACGATACAAAGCTCAAAAAGCTTACATGACCATACCCATTGGAGATACCAGTGCAGATGACAACAGTTACAACATTGTTAGTGGCCTATGAAGCACTCAACACAACTGTTCTGCTTTTGTGCACCAACATCCATGTAAATCTGTGCCAAGTAAGACAATCAGCAATCTGCTTACTGAGGCCCCATGGTGATGGGCCACAAGTGGTGTTTCACATTAGTGTCTCTGGAAGAAATGAATGCATCTTAATCAACACCATGGTAGGAAACGAACTGCAAAGATCGTCTGTGACCCGAAGATAGGTTATTGAAGCAATGGGACTCCGTCTGCAGGTAAAAGCTCCAATCTCAAGGTGTACATACAAGATACAGCTTATTAAAGCACTGTCTTTAGCAAGGGCTTAGCCCGTCTGTTACAGATCTCCATTTCTGCCTCTGGGCCTTCGGTTTGGAAGATGCTGTCTTTTTCGTGGAGGCACTTCCCCACTGAAAGTGGGAAGTGACCGTGCAGCTTATAGCAAATAGCCTGTGAACTCCCCAGTGCCTCACCTGCTGAAGCGCCCCAGCTTGCTTAATCACATCTGTTAGGAACAAAAAGCAGGTGCAGATCCCTCAGGGATGAGGCACAACACTCACCAAGTGAAAGATTTGGCTTTATGTAGAGTTACCATGGTGGGAGCCCCAGGACGCTGACACTGACCAAATGAGGACCCAACGCAGTGGAGCCCTGCTCGGGAGAGAAGCTCAAGGGAAAGCACTGCAGGGCTGGATAATAACGCTTGTGCAGATTAACAGATCGTGCATATGCAATGCCCTGTTTTGCTTGTTAAAGAACTCGCAGGTGTAACACAGTTATTATTATCCAAATTCTGAGATCCACAGCTGGCCGTCATGTCAGTGCCTGTGCAGGGGTACGTGCAGACAGGGGGGAAGTGAGCTGTGTCAGGTTATCGTAACAAGGAGATAAAATGTGCTTGGGACTGTACACACTTGGATGGGGGAGGTGAACTGTCCTGAGTTACTGTGGCAAAGTCTTCCTGTGCCCTAGAGCATCTTAGTGCTGCTTTGTGCTCCCTGCACAGCCCGTGAGCCGTTCCTCTGGAATGACAGAACGTTTCCCTGCTGGGACCTGCATGGCTGGGACATGTGTTAAGTGAATAGTTACACCTCTTGTACCTGAGCATTGCTATGCTGATCTGAAATTATTGTAGTGCTGTATGGCGCTTAGCTACAGCTGCGGTTTCACCTAAAGGCTGCCTAATGGGACACCCTCCACCCCCCATCTCCTGTGTCACTTCAAGCTGCCAGTAGAAAAGGTGGCAGCTGTCTAGCAGAGCTCACTCTGCATGTCTGTTGGCTTCATGAGTTGATGTTTGGCCATCTGTGTCTGTGTGGCAGCAGTGGGCTGGCAGGTGTCAACAGGTAAATGTTCCTTTTCTTTCATTTCCAAGATTTGGCTGGGGAAATGGCTTGAAAATGCTGACTGAAAGTGGGAGTAAAAGGGACAGAAGTAAAAGGGACTTTTACCCTTAGCTTTTCATTGATTACAGCTCTGACTAATCATCAGGTATGAATCACTATCATTTGTGGGCACAGGTAGGCTTTAGAAGACTGCTGTTAGATCTAGAAATGTGGCTATCAATAATAATGACAGGAACAGAAACATAAGCCTGCAGTGTGCTGCTATAACTGGAATAAAAGATAATTACAAATCCTTAGTGCTGGCAACTGGGGCAATGTTTTACCCCGATACTCTAACAATAGCTTTTACACAGAAGTTCAGGGCTGTTAAGTTGGCCTGCCTTACTGAAAGGAGTTAAAACCTCACATGCAGCTACTATGTAAATTTTGATGAATCACTGCAGCCCACACAGTTTATGAACCACGAGCATATACGAGAAGTGGGCTGAAGAGAGTTTTTTGTAGAAAGCCATAAGAAAAGTAAGGTTGATACATCCTGTTAAGAGAAAAATGAAGCTGCTCTTACTCATTTGAGTTTAGATGCTCCTTTATTTGGAACAGAGAGCCAACATCACTGCTCACACTATGCACTGCTGATCAGGTTGATTTCATTTGTTGTGCCGAGTTTTGCTGCTAGTTATTTGAGTGCCCAGTTTGAGTAACTTGGTTGCTTCAGTGACACAGACAGTTGACTAGTTTGGGTTTAACCAAGGTGAGACTTCGGTCTTCAAAGTATCTGTTTCTCCTTCCATTTGCATTTTTGATAGGTTTACAGGTGGTCCTATGCTGCTCAGAGCCCTAAGAGAAACAAACCTGGGAGTCTTTTAACAGCTCAGCTGCTTGGGTGGAGGGAGTCATCAAGTTGTCCTGTGGTTCAGCTTTTGCACTGCATTAAACAGATATGAATAGAAAGATGGTAGCAGAAGATCCCTCCCAAATTCCAGATTAATAGACTGGTTGAAGGTGTGATATTGCCACAGTAGTGGATTAAAATCTGTAATACTAGTCTTCACAAATTTCAGTCCTTTCTCCTGTGCAATGCTTCTGTTGGCAGATGTGGAACTGAAGGAGAGTGTGGGTGAGCACTAGATCTTCAAATCAATGTAATATCATGGCAGTTTGAAACACCGATGCACAAAAGACAGATTGATATATCTGCCTAGCTGTTGCCTAATGCAGTAGGTGCCTAAAGTTCATAACGGCCCATGTTTTCTTGAAGTCTCTTGGGGGAGATATACCCGATACCTTCTATGCATGATTTTCCCAAACAGCCAGGAGCTTGCCTGATATATGAAGTCTGTTAGGGAGTCATTAAACAGGTTTTTCCCCTTCTGCCTTTTGTTTTGCTTTCCAAGCCCAGGAGGCTTAAAATAGGCCAACTGAGAACATGTGTAATAAAACAAGGAGCAGGAGAAACAGCTGGTTATCTCATTGGTGTCCCCTTCTATTTTACAGCATATAAAAAGCACTCTGAACTTTGAAAGATTTCCCACATTTCACAATCTCCTCTCTGTCTGAGACTCTTCAAATTGCACCAGGGAATGCCTTAACCTAGCTTTTGCTCTGGGCTTTGGAGCCTTCTGGCTCAATGAATAGCTTCAAACAGTCTCCTGACTGAGAGTGGTTTGCCCAAGAATACTCACAGATGGAAATGTGATTAGCTTCTCTCTGGGGAGGTGGGAGAGAGGGATTTGTCTTAGAAAAAAAATGACTTAGATAATGGATTGTACCAAATTTTTCCATATGGATGAATATTATAAAAAAAAAGGTTTTTGGTCCTAAAAGATGAAGATAGAATAACCACACTTTCTTCTACTTCTCGCGTATGGGAGCAGAAGGACAGGCAAAGAAATGCCCTGTGGGAGACCTAGGTCCTGATTAGGGACCTGTTTTCTCAGGAGTTTTGGCATTATACAGCAGTGCACATTATCAGAGAGCAGCTCTCACTGACTTCCATCCATCCTGAGTTTTCAGCCTTAGGGCATACAGGAAAACAGTGCCAAAAATTCAGAAAATGAGAAGAACACAATTATCACCTTGTTGTTCTTCAAGCATGTTGTCTTCTGATTAACAACCCCCAAGGACAGTGCACACAGTGTAAGGTAAGTGCCAGCTGCCGAGTATACAGTTAGTACAACACTTTCTGTGGCACCCTATCTCATCAGATGTCTAAAACTCCCTTGACAGAAAAAAACTTTTCACATAGACAAGTTTTCAAACTTTCTGTGAGCCAGCACAGCTTAAAGCCGGACCTTTGCTAGGGAAGGCTGTGTGGTTCAAGTGGTGTACAATTGTGCGAAATTTTTAGATCTGATGCTCCAGAGCAGCAAATCAATGTTGTAGGAGCTACTTTTAGTCTAGCACTTTCAAGCTTCAAATGCTCAACTGCAGCCTTCTCACAGGGAGGTTCACCAGCAAGGTGGAAAACTGTGTATCTGGTATGCAGATTTCTGCTGGGGGAGATAATTTAATAACAGACCAAAGCAAGAAACCTGTTTCTGCTTTTGATGGTTGGTCCAAAAATGACCCAACATAGCCCATTGCTGCATGTGTAAATAAGTCCTCATCAGATCTCTACGTGTACCATGTGTAGGGAGTTACACTCAATGATCCTTATGGGTCCCTTCCAACTTGAGATATTCTATGATTCTGTGCAATCTCCATGGTTTTTATATGCTAATATAAAAAACATTGCTGCTCATTGTTTTTAGTGCATGCATGCAGAATTCAAACATGAGTACTATTATTATTATTATTTTAGCATGGACAAAACTTTCATTTGTTTCCCTGGTTACATTCACTTCCAACCAGGAATCAGGCCAGAACATTTCAGCCTTACAGACTGCAATGTTTAGCAAAATTCTGAACAATCATTACCAAGATTTCCTGACATTTCCCTACATAAGAAATAATGTTACCATTTCCATATATAATTAAGTTTCAAATTGAAGATGATTTCCATACAAGCAGCTATGCTATTTATGCAATACTTTTCATCCCGGAGTTAGAAAAATTGTGATGAGCATGGGTAATGCAGATACAGCAGGCATTCCACTTTTTCCTCCAAAGCCTCTTGCTTTACATAGTGGTAGGTCTATCCACCCGAGAGTCTAGGGTCTATCTAGCATCCCAAGATCTAAAGTCTACCTAGAGTCCCAAGAATTTACTTCAGAGGGCTTCCCACTTCAGCCTGCTGGTGTTCATAATCCTTAATTGCTATTACTAGTATATCTCAACCACAGTTCGCTGTGGTTCAGTCAGCCATCTTAGGGTTTCAGTGTCACCTCTGCTATAGCAGGGGGCCTGCTTGTCCCCTGGTGCTCCTGTATCACCTGTTCTTTCAATAAGGGATGCTTCAAACAGCTGTTCCGGGGCAGGCTGGGAAGCTCTGTCTTTTTTTTTTTTTTTTTTGTGGCCGCCTCTTGGAGATGAAACAGTGACATCCAGCGGCCGCTTTGACAGAAGTGACATCACGTCATAAAACCGGTGTCACGATGTGCGTGGGGCATCACCGAGCCTCACCTGGCCTGGGGAGGGACGACTGGTGCCGAAGGAGAAAGGTTTGAAACGCTGTGTTTCCTTACCATGCAGAATACATGTCTTCCAGTACCCCTCCAGGCAGCTTTTGAATGCCTCTGGCTTCCAGCATGGGCAACTTTAGATACTGGCAGGGCAAACTGACAGACCCCATCCCATAGACACTGGAGCGTGGGGAAACAGAAATTATGGCTTTAAAGACAGCAGCTTCATGCACATGTTTTGCAGAGAGGAGACTTGGGGATCAGCATTGTGCTCCAGTGATTGTTTGAGCTGAATACTCCAACATGCTGCTAAAATATCTCATGTATGTAGCTAAGGCATATAAGGATGTGCACTTCATTTTGTTTATTTATATATTGTTTTACTGTGGGATTTGTAAGCCTGAAGCATTCAAGGTTTTTTTGCAGTCCTTCCCTTGATCTGTGTCTTGGACTGTAGTGTGTTGTTTGGACTTACCTAGGGTAGACCTATATGTTATAGCACATGTACTGACACAGTTCCACTGCATCTCAGGATGGAATGAACACAGGAGAATGGGGATACAGATAAGCCTCTGTTTCCCAATCTTACTGTCAAGTCTGTCTTGAGCAAACTGGTGATAAAGTGTCCACATCCTTTTTTCCTCACTCTAGTGTCCATGACGTTTTCCCCTGCCGACTCAATGCCAAAGTTAGCAGACCTACTGGACCTACCCATCCCTGGAGCACGCATTACACAGAGCTGGTGTGAGGCCAGCTCAACTTACCCCAGGGCTAGGGCCCCACTCTGAAACTGCAGAGGTGCTGCAACACCCTTCCCTCCATCATCTCAAACAAAATGGAGATGGTTGAAATCTTTGCATCATCAGTGGCCAGTTAATATGTTCAGCTACTGACTTGTTTCCCCAGAAATGTCCACAGTGCCTTATTGCCTGAAAATACCCAGACATTTTAGAGGAGATTATGTTTGGACTAAGGTAGGCTTATTTTATTTTTGAGACTTATTGAAAACAAATAAGTATACAAAAGTTTCAGATAAATGTTCAGAGGATTGCAGTGGTAATGTGAGCCCCCGCTATGCCCCTGAACAGTGAGGAAAGTGAAAGGAGTGTCCCTGCATTGCTGTGTACTTCCCATGGTGGCTGCTACTTCTCTCTGACACAGTTGAACTGTGGTGGAGTGAAGGCAATCTGCTTGGGTTAGAAAGCCAAAGAGCTTCATGGAGAAAGCAATCTTCTGGGGAGCTGGACACCAGGCCATGTTTTCTGAATCTTTGTCCTGTTCGTGCAACAGGACTCACCATCCTTCAGATAAGACTGGAGAAAAGATCCATAATGCCTATTTAGATATTAATAAAAAAATGTTCAACAGCTCCACCGACACAAGGACTATTTATTCTGTAATAAGCAGAGACTGATCATTGTTGCTGTAAGTTTGTCAAAGTTATGATTCTCTGAGGGACATAGGACAATAGTACCAAGACAGATAACATGGTAGAAATGGGTTCACCATAAACTAACGCTATCACTAATTGCAGAGCTATGGTATAGCTCCCCAAGCATCCACTCTGAAAAGAAGTGGGATCTAGCCTTACAGAGTAAGAATGATGTGAATTTTAGAGTTCATTGTTCATATTTTCCTTTAGGTAGACTAACTCTCCCCATTGCCCATTTGCATCCCTCTTGTGTGCCCACCCCTTCCCAAATTACAGTGCAGTTACTGTAGTTCAGCAGCTGTGGGTTAGAATTCAGGTTTGTGACTAATATTTCTAAGGAGTTTTTGAAGAAAGTAATTCTTCATCCAGATTTACTATTTTTAACTGATACTTCTAGAAGACAGATTTTTGCCTAAAAATGCAATTTTAGTTTCAGGTTTTTCATTAGTGAATAGTGAAATGCTACATTGGTAGTTGATTTTTTTTGTCATCTTTCAAATAAAGGAAAAAGATTATGTGTTCACATTTTCAGTAATGTCCTTAGAGCCTTGGTATGTTATTTTTCCAAGCTTGTTAAGAAAATTCTCATCTTGCACACTGTGAATAAAACCCACTGGAATATTTTGTGAGGATAATTCTGTCACCTCCACAGGCTGATTCAGTGGTGTTCCCGTGACTATTTAACATTTGGCTACATGTTTAAGTGAAGAAAGGTGTAGCAAAAAAATTAAGTTTTAGAAGGTGGTAGGAGCATATCAGTCTCTCCAACTGTCTGCCCAGCTGTTGAACTTCTTGTTTTGAAATCCAGACTAACAAAGGCAGTTCCTCTCATAGCTGTTCTTTTTCTACCCATAGTTCTCTACAGCAATAGCCTGTATCATCTGCAGTGGGATGTCTGTAACTGTTCATGGGCTACTATTGTCATTTCACATAAACATACCGCAGTAACCTTCTATCAGGTAATGCTTGTCATTATTGCCTCTCAAAAGTATAATCCAAATATACAATATTTATGCCTGCAATCAGTTATTTGAAAATTTTAAAATAGTGAAATCCTGAGGTTTTGTAAGTTTTTTGTTGTTCCAGAAATATAAACAGAGTGAAATTTGAGCTTGATATGCAAAGACAGTGAGGGCTGCTCTAAGTTTTTGCTGTATTCAGTCATGAGGATAATGAATTAGGGTTGACTGCCATGGTTAATATTAAATGGAGTTCTTTGCCATTATGAATTAATGAGATTAAAAGAGACTGGACCACTGCCCTAAAGACTACAATATTGCAGCTCATGGGAATGAAAATCAAGGCTGGTGATGTTGCTTTTTTACAGCACTAATTGGCTGAATTTAGGGGAAGTTCGTTACTGTGAAAAATTCTAGGGAGACCAGAAATATAATATTACCTGGAAAGAAGCACAATGACAACTGTCTGGCACAGATTTTTATTTTGTTTTTTAAATATTTTTCTAGAGTTTCAAAGCTCCCATAGTCTTCACTGAATGGCAGTCCCTGAGAAAGGATTAGATAAAATCTGATCCAGGAATTTAGTATTTCCTTCCCAGAAATGTGAAATAAAGAACACCTCTCTAAACCATTCCTCTCTTGAAGTGTGACCGACCTGCGCAGAACTGTTCTGAGTATCTGATATACTTCTTATTCAAATGAATATTTGTTTCCTTTGATTCTTTTGCATTTAGCTAAAAGACATTATTACCTCAGTGAAAGCTGACCTTGGTTTATTTTGTGTCAGTGCCTTATTTTCTTTTTCTTTCAGCATTTTCGTGAGGAAGTGTCAGAGCTGGTTGTAGCTGCATGAAGAGAGAGAGACAATGACTTCTTTCTTGAGGAAGGTGAGATACCAGTTCAGAGCAGGTCACAGGTACTAGTGGATTATTTGGTGCCCTTTGTTTTTAATGAACCTTCCTTAGCTACCAGAGCCAGCAATGCCACCCATTTCGGGAGACTGCCTTACAAAGGAGCGTGCTGATTCCAGTCTATGTGGAAGCAATTTAGGGGGGATCTGCAATCAGTGCCTTGCCCCGCCTTGCCATAATGGTAGCTAGAAATAAAAGAAACTATTCCTTCCTTTTAAATAAACACACTGAGAAGTATGTCTGTCTTCTTTCAAACTGGGGCCTAATACTGGCCAGAATTAGGGACACGTGAATGACACCTGATCTCAGAGGTGGAAATAACTTACAACATTCAAAACTACTGAGTGCAGTAGTGTAAACCCCTTGGTTTTCTTTGGAGCTGTAAAGTTATAACTAGAGCAGTGACAGATCTTAGAAAAAGCAGCTGCCATTGCATTGTTGCTTTATTGCTTTGAAAGCAAATGACCATAAATAAACGCTTCTGTAAGAACAGATGTTTTGAACTACATCTTCTTTTTTATTGCAAAACAATTGTTACAGAAATTTCAGAAAGTTCTGCTGTAGTAATTGCCAACTTCTGCTTTTTATTACGTATCTAAACACAGTCTAAAAGTGCATCGTGAATCCAGTGGACCTTTGGAAAGGACTGTTTTCCCTAGTGATATACATTTAGACAAATCATACTTGAAAAGCTTCATATTAGTAGGAATTTGTTTAAAATGACATTTTAATATTTTTTATCCCTTTATAAATGATTGTTATACACTTACAAATGATAGCCCAAATAATAAACGATTAAATAGCTATTAGTATAGTATATTGCAAACACTGTTCCAGACAGCAGTAGCAGCATATAGACTCTCCTCATGTACAACAACTGCAGTGGTGGAAGAAGGATATAACTTTAATACAATTTACTCTTGTGCAGGCATAAAATTGTATTTCACAGCCAATTCCCACTTCTGTCCCTTCACCTTCCCTACCAAATACTAAAATAAGCGAGTTATCACCCCCCTGCAGCAGAAACAGCAGCAATTCCATAATCAAACATTGTTTCCTAATAGTTTTTTGATATACGTACTGTGTGGCTCTACGAGAGATCTGAAAGCATATTGCAAAATTTAAAAGGTCAGAGACTGCTTCAGAACCAGCCTGGCCAAAGGCTCAGTCATTAGACTTCCCACTTGATGATGATTTAGGATAATCTGTGCCATGACTTGAAGTAATATAGAGTTAGAAATGCAAAAGTCAGAGTACTCCATTGAAAGAAGCGGATTTTCTGCAGATTTGCACCAACATCAGTAAGACCATAATCGTAGTCAATATCGGAGAAGAGAAGCCTGTGTGATCTGTAGCGTTCACCCTGCGGTTGGCCATAAAACAGGATAACTCTCACTGGGGTGCAGAAACTCAGTCCCTCCACATTCAACACTACTGCTTTTAAGCCAATGTGCGGCAAAGCCGGTGAATTCCATCTAGAGGAATGAGGGGTTTCATTAGGTAAGCAGACACCCCCAACGCTTTACTTATGCCCAGTTTGGACTGTGCTGTTATGTGAGGTGGAGGAGGGAAAGCTCATGCTAGGAAGCTTTCCCGTTTCTTTCGAAGAAGGTGATCTGTACTTGGTGTCTTTTAACAGAACTGAAAATGTGGCCTTTATTGAAACAATTCTGCATATTTGTGCAAAAATGCAAATATACTATTATTTTTAAGCAGGGGAGAGATATCACAACTACTTAAGTATTCCTAGGCAAATCCAGGAATGACCAGCTCACATTTTCCCTTCTGTTGATTATCAGCTCCTCTTATGCATATAACCTGAGCAACATAACAAGACATTTATGCTTGTTTTGAAAATTTGCACCATGAGTTTACAGATAATTTTGTTTCACTGGCTTGCTCTATGCTAATACCTTTGATAACTTCTGCTCGCAGGACCAATACTTGTTTGCTCCGACTGCAGTCATTGGACTAAGGCTGTGTGCTGCTACCAGCACTTTTTTTAGCAGTTATTTGTGTAGCTGCATTTTCCATGCACTGACAGTTTCTAAGAAACAAATCATTTTCTTCTCATACAAAAAATATACCTAACTAAGATATTTATCCCCTGACAAAAGGCTATCCATTCCACAAAAGGTACAAATAATTATTATTTTTTTTCTTTACCAAAAAATCTATCAATGGAAAATGAAAAAAAAAGTCATCTGTATCTGGAACCCGGAGGGATTTCCTTATGTGGATGAATGGATGTTTTGGTTTTTCCTTATATTTTCAAATTATCCCCTCACTGCCATTTGTTAACTGGCACTTGTGCTAAGAACAATAATGTAGCACCTTATCTCTTCCAAAAAAAGAGAGAGCCAAATGTCTGAGCACTGCTGTATGTCCACATGTTGTGTTGAATATTTCAATTTCATAAAATACAATTGTCATTGAAAAATAATTAAAAAATCACTTACTTTGCTAAAGATCAAACATAATGGAAATAATGTAAACATCCAAAAGCTTGAATTCATTCCTAACTGGATTCATCTTTACAGGCAGGCAATAGCAAAATGTTGAGTCTCACAGTAGTCCAAAGAAACTCATGAAACAATGCATGCATTTTCATTGACACAAAAAAAGACTGGACTGTAAGGAAGAGAAACTACTTCAGTCATATCACATTGTTATTGTGAAAGAATAATGTGCTATAATCCAATACCTAGGACAAGTGTATACCCCAACTGTAGAATAGCATCACTTAAACTGGAAACAACAGAACAGATTACTATAGGAAAATATTTATAAAATACTGTACACCGCTTCCTCAGTCGGCCAGCATATGTAAACAAACAGCTAAGCTCAGTTGAGTTTCAAAATATTATTAAAGTTAATTTATCTTATATCTTTTGCATAACATGCCAGTTCACCTTTCACACTATCACAACTCACCTGTCACAGCCCGCAGTGGCTCATTAGAGGTTTATACATCAGCTCATACAGACATTTAAGTGGAACTATACAGAGAAGTGTGCGGGACATACCAAACTTACACACTGTGACCAGAAATGCATATTCCATATGTAAGCTAATAATTGGATAGTGGAACTTAATGCTCAATGCAACATGTGCTATTTTATTGAATGTTACAGATTTACAAACAAGACCTCATAATGGGATATTAAAACTGTCCTGTAACGTTCACTAATATTACCACATGTCACAACTATACTGGTTTATATATGGGAGATATGTATATATGCGTGTATATATATTTCATAAGCTATCCTTCGATACAGAGTATGTCATATGGCACATGCTGTAGCTACATGATGATGGATGGTAAGACTTCTACTCTCACTAGATGGTCATAATAACATTGGGAGTGGGGAATCTGGTCCCATTGCAAGGAACGGGTGCTTTACCATCAAATTTGGAAAGGAGCAGTTTGATGCAATGTGTAAAAAAACCAGAAGAAGATAAAATAATCTAACATCCATTGTAATATATTCTATAGACACCACATTGTAGAATAAATGGGAAACATTCAGGAGAAGTAGTGTTCCGACATCTTGCAATCACACTTTTAACATCTGAATTTACATTTTTTATATAATGGCAAATTTTAAGAGGTAAATAAAGTGTCCTGTTTCATTTTACCTGGAATATGTGCTCCAGATCAATAAAGTGCTGTATCCTAAACATTTATACAGCTTCTGGGTTTGGCAAATTCCTTTACCCTGACAAACTAAGCAATGAAATCTACCCCAGAGGAGAGCCCTATGCTTTGAACTAATTCACTAAGCGCTGTTGAGGAATTTCTAATGAATCTGAAGTTCCTCTAGAGCAGGCCAGTAAATATGGTGAAGGTGGAATAGCCCACAAACAGTTTTAGCAGACATTCGTAAAAGTAACAAAGAAAACAAAGTGAGAATATCCCCCTCTACTCACCAAGGATAGATAGGTTTGGAGAAGCCTTAGGAAAAGGCTGCTAACAAAAGTTGGCACATTTGAAGCAGATTGTTAAACACAAGTTCCTTTGCCCCTGGGCATTTGGCTGTTCAACAATCAGCCCCTCTCAAGCATGCTTCGTAATGCACAGAAAGGTTTCTGACCTTCCTCGGTGTTGCCATGTGACGCTTAACATTGCACATGGACTGCAAGGCAATTGCATAAACACGGTGTTGTGGTGGAGTTTAGCTCATTGAAAGCCTGATCAAATAGAAGAAAGCAAGGAACACGTTGGTGCAGGAAGTGTGAAATACATTGTGCTTAAAGTCCCCATGCTGCATTTCTGTATTTCCTGAACTTTCCAACGTAGTGACTTGGTACCTAAATGTTTCCACCTTCTTTGCCTCTTTTCTGGAGGCTGATGATTAGTTTTATGTCTAGATTTGTTGCCTTTCAGACTTAGCTCTCATGCAGTGCTCTGAGTCTCCCAGGGTGAGATCCCAGTGAGAAAATGTCAGCCTGCATTTTCAAAGCTGCCTTAGAGATTCAGAAGATAATTCCCATTTAAATAATGGGAAGTATGTACCCCACTCGCATGTGTTCATTTTTAATAATAAAAAGGAGCTGGTTCTACACAGATCTTGGTCATTGTAGAGATGTTTTAATTTTTAGTAGCACTAGCTTCACTTCTTTACAAGCTTAAAAATTGTGCCTCCATAAATGATGTGAAATTTTGATGCAGTTGCAGGTCATGCTTCTCCACCCTTTTCCTATCTTATACATACCCTTCCACCCATGACCAGTGTGTTATCTTCTCATGAGAAGTTTGAAACTCTGGTTGACTTTGTGGACCCTTGGTACCTGGGTGGGGTCAGAGGAGTTACAACTGTCTTCAGCCAAAACCCGTAACTGCACTACTGTTCAGATATACTTTCTTCTACCAGAATGTACGTTGTGTGATACACTACAGAACAGTGAAAGCCTAGTCTCAAGTGATGGCTTTTGCAGTTTACAGACACGTGCAGTTTTGCTTTGGTTCTTCAACTTACCTTAAAAGCATATATACTTTTTCGTGTCTTCCAGTCCTCTGCCAAGAACATTTTCCCTTAAGCAACTTCAGTCTAATTGTATTAATCTGGATTCAGACTGCTTGATAAATCTCGTATACTTTGAAATGTTCAAATATGGTCATGTCCTCATGAAAAGAACCAAAAAAAAAGTGTACATTTTTAGGTGAGGGAACGATGTAAAAAATTGGAAGCTTAAATGGAACAGCAAGAAGAGCCTGGTAGTGGCCTGGTGGGTAAATCTCCCCAATTTGTATACATAATTAAATGGAGCAGTGGAAACCTGACAATATTACTGTGCTCTGCTTGGATAACTCTGTTCTTACTGTTCCATCACATCCGTTGATGCAGTGAGACAACATATTGATGACAAATGTGGTAAAAAAATAAATATATACTATTCCGCTTAATTACATTCATCCTGAGCTTGTTCAGCTGTGCTAGAATCTAGAGTGCCTGTTTTATACAGGAAATCACCTGATATTTTAACATAAACTCTTCCTCCATTTAAGTTGCAGTATAAAAGGCATCTCATTTCCCTTTCTGCTCTTGAAAATATAAACTTTTTGTGGCACTATAAGCTGATACAAAAAGAGACAAATGAACATTGTGGTTCTTATCTTGTTCATCTTCCTTCATTTCCACAAAGTGTGGGATGCAAGGGATTTGGGAGGCTTCAGGTTTGTTTGCTGCCAGTTCCTACAGAAATAACAAATGCTTTTCATCAGTCATCACAATGGTGAAACAGATGAAAAAGAAGTTGTGATTGAAGTTTAGAATATATAATTTGTACATCTCTTTTTGCCAGTTAATTTCTGCATCCTAAAAACCTGAATAATGATCAAAGATATTAGGATGCCTTCTAATAAAAGGCAGATTTCTGAACCTACTCATTTGTTTACTGTGACTTCATAAAGGGGGCTTATTCCTGTTGTTGACTGAAGTCTTTGTAAAGCTTTCATCCCTCCCTTTTTCCTTAAGTGCAAATGTCAGCTGGGTCAAGATGCAGCAACCAGTGGGTGATGTTGAAACTTACAATGTGCTCCCTTGACCGGTGGCTAATGCCAACTAGAGTTGACATGGGATGACATGAGGGGTTTTTTTAGTTCTGCTAAGAAAAATTGACTGGAGAGCAGATGACCCTTAGACTGTCGGTGAGTTTTGTCTAGGCCTAGCTGTGCTTGCTTTCAAAGCTGCGGAAGGCTCCTGTTCTTGACAGTCTCCTCATGGACACGTTGTCCCCTCGGCTCTCCGGCCTGGAAGACTTACTCCTCTGGAATGGGTTTCGCAGGCCTGTTGCATTTCTCTGTCTGTCAAGTTTGTCACTGATGGAGTAGCTCTTCCGTGTGTGCTGTGCATACAACATGTTGGACTCCTCTGCAGAATAGCTGTTGGCTCGCTCTATTTTTGGAAGTAGGATACTGTTGGCCAGTGTTCTTGTAGCGTTGCCATCTTGAGGAGATAAGGGGATCCCCTTCTTGTCTTTGGCCTCACTATCCTCATGATCAGAGCCTGGGTGGCTTAGTTCAGCTTCTCTCTCTGGGTGGCAGCATCCCAAGTCCTCCACTTTGCCCCCGAGACTTCCGGGGAAACTGGCCCTCTCTGCAATGGCCTGGGGAGCACTCACACACCTTGTGTCTATGCAGTCCGTAATACTTGTGTACTCAGCTGTTTTGACTGGGACGCCAAGGCTGCTGAAGTAGCTTCGAGATGGAGAGAACATAAAACTGTGAGATTTCACAATTGGCGTTTCCTCTAGAATAAATGGGGTTGTAGCCAGATAACGACTGCTTTTAGATCGCTCTAAAGTGTGATACAAGGGAGGGTCTGAATCCCAGGGGATTTGGCAATCTGTGATTTGCGAATAGCCCGAAGAAAATGCTCTTGTTTCTATTCCAGAGGTTTCCTCGTAATCAAGACTCCTGCCAGAAATTTTTTCACCAGGTGTACTGCTAATGTACGCGCTGTTAGCTAAAATGGAAGAGGCTATGTGAGCCTGCAGAGCTGCATCTCCGGTACCAAGAATATTTATGGAGCTGTCAAGAGGCTCTGTGTCAGAATGCATCTCATCCATGGCAGAAACATAGATATCTATACAAGATGAAGGCCTTCTGGAGTCTGGGGCAATTGACAAAGTGCTAGTAGGGGCTAAGGGAACCTTTCCTTCTTTTGCTATCGAGTGGGAACTGATAGCCCGATGCATGCTTGGAGATCTTTCCTTAAAAATACTTTCAAACTTTTCCAACCCACACTTGTCCTTCATATTTGTTGCATAGAAAGAGTGGCTTCGCATGCGGGGCGTGATTGTAGGAGATGTTGGGGACATGGACTCTTCTCCTGTGGGATCTATGCTCTCTTGTAGCTTATAAGTATTTCCTTCCTGACTGTTGAAGCTGCTCTGCCTTACAATGTAGGCTGCATCAGTGCAGTCGGATGAGGTCCTGGATCGTATCTTGGTTGTTTCACCTCTCTCTATGCCAGTCAGTTTTTCTAAGGCGGTCACCATTCGTCCCATCATATCTTCCAGCTGAGCAAGCCTGATGTCAACGGTCTGTAGAGAGGCCTTCATGCAGTGCTCTCGCTCATTTACTTCTTCCAGTCGCATGGCCATGTTCTCTACCCTTAAAAAATGGAAGAATTAACCAGGTTAATTTATATTCAGCTAATAGGTCACCAAAACAAAGGGGAACAAATAGGTCTTAAAATTCAGAGCCCGCCTACACCACCTCACCTCCTTCAAAGCCCTGCTAAAAGATGTTCAGCAAAGAAATACCACTCAGTCAGGAAATTGCTCCAGTGGGCTAAATCAGGGGTGTCTGCTGAGTAATGTAGAAAAGGGGTTTGAGGTATCCCCTATCCCAGGGACAGGTTATTAGAGAAATGTTACTACGATCTGGGAGTCAGGGTTGGACTAGATGACCTTTGAAGGTCCCTTCCAACCCAAACTATTATATGATTCTATGGTTCTATGATTCTATGATTTGCTGCCTCTCTGCTGCCAAAACTTCTAATTAGGTTGTTATAAATGAATAACACTTAGAGCAGATGACACACAATGTTGTCTCCAGTTGTGCCACAGGCAGGGCCACTATGTGTAAGTGCAGAACTGAATGAAGAATGTGGGTAACGTTGCCTTGTTTTTTTCCTGGTGTTTGCTCCAAATTTGCACCACCTACTGCTATGTGCACCTAATGAGACAGTTTATTTGTTCTCTGATTAATTTTTAGCTTAGATTTATAGCAAAAAAAAAAAAAAAAAAAAGAAAAAAAAAGGAAGTGTCAGCTATTGTATTGAATGTGGCTAATCTCAAGTAAAGTGTGCATGAAACCTGCAAGGAGGAGAGCACTGATCAAACCAAATACAGCCTACAAAAGGGTACACACACTAAGATTACACCATTACTGTGACTGTGCTTTGGGCAGTCTGTGTTAATAGGTTAGGGATTTAACTGATGGATAGTTACTTCTTAGCTACCTATCATAATATATAAATAAATAGACAGGTAAAGTATTAATAGGTAATAATTGAATGTGTGACCCTAATTGAAACTTTAGCATATCCATTCTAGACTGTTGATCTGTCTCATTTTAAAATATTTTTGACTGTAAGGTGAATTGTACACTAATTTATGCTGGTGGCTTTCAATCATTTCAATTTTTTGGCTTCTAAAATGCCAGAAAATGAAGGATTTATATGGAGTCCTCTAATTTTACACAATTAAATTGCCTTTAGCACATATGAAATTTCTTATAATTATTTTCTCTGGTTTCAGTCCCTAGGGTAGACCAGCAACCTCCATTATCTACCAAAGAAGTACTAAAAGAAATGCATTTATATAGTTATCTTTGTCTGATTTTTAACGTTACAGTTCTGGTTTTCCCCATTCCTGTAGACACTGAAAAATGAACAGAGAGGTGATGAACACCAAATGGCAAGATTTCCACACATTTATCTTCACAAGTCTCTTACTCTCTGCCTGTTAGTGCAACTCATACTCAAATGCTAATAAGCACCCTGTCAATCATCATAGCCAGGATTTCTGATGAGATAAATATAATGTTCTACTACTGCTAGTTGAAATTCTAACGGGACAAGTGGCCTGGAACTGGCAACACCATAAGCACTCTTAGTCACCCAAAGGGAAGCCAGATTTTAGCAACAAATTGGGCAGCATTAATGTCTTGTTAATTAGAGCACAGAACTTTAGCTGGTGAAACACTGAGGTCTGACTGCCTCATGGTGATGAGCAACAGGAACCCACCCACACAAGAGAGGAGAGGGAGGAGTGTGACACCACTCCCTACAGCAAGTCTCACATTCCTGTGAAGTATGGGCTTTTTCTGTTGAAGATCGTGAATTTTGAAAGCACAAGCAGAGCAAATCAAATGTGAAGCAGTAACTGTATTGCTGTCATCAGACTTCAACAGATGAAAGATCAAGTAATCATTCCTAAGAAAAGAATTGGTAGTTTCAAAGAATCTTGTTCCACTCATCTTATTATCATTTAAGCAGCAGTCTACCTGTAGGTCTACTAGCTTCTCCAACAAAATAGATTCATGTTATTGCAAGCACACAATACAATTCCATAGTGACAGAGCAGCTTATATGGGAAGCCGTTGAATTTTCACTCATGTTATTAGTTATCTGAACTGCTATTTTATAAAAACAGTTGTAGTTTTGAAATATTTATCAGCTAATAACTGAGTGCCTTATCACACATTTGGATTCTGTAACAACTGCTCGAAGATGATGAACAGATATAACATCACAACTTGAGGGCTGTCAGACATATGGAACAATTTGAAAAACCTCCTGGATTTTACTTGAGAATGCCCAGATTATAACCAAGAAAAAACATTCACTGCAGCAACAGTTACCCAAGAACTGGAATGAATTTATAGGGTTTTACAAATTCTTTATTTATTTGTTTAAAATTTAATAATCCATAATTTTAATTTTTTTATTATTTTTTATTATTGCACTTGGTTACTTATTTGTATCTGGAATATAATTGTCCATAGTGAGATAAGATGTGCATACTATATTCACATGAGTGTGATGCTACTGAACACAGCTAATGCATCCCAAGAAGAACCTAGAGTCACACCTTACTGGTAAACATTCAAATATTTGTCTGCCTTCCCTGAACATGACCCATTATCTACTGCCAGAGGCACAGAATGTAAGAGTGTTGGTATTGCTGGCCAAGATGAAGAGAGACTTTTGAGTTACATGGTCTGTTGGTTGCTATGGAAATAATTGCAGATGTGATTACATTGATAGTAGTGGGAAATTTATATAGCAACTCAACAAGATAAGAATAGTGTAGTCTGGGTTCAGAAACCAGAGTTACCCAGGGATGTGCATAGATAACTAAGAAATATATACATGTATTTACACTGGATGGACCTGACTATAAAATTTTATTCACAAAAAGAAAGCTTGAGGGATGATCTCATCCAAACTATTAAATAAATTTAGTCACCTTTTGTCAAATATATTGCATATGGCCACTCCCAGACTTTGTAACAAATAGTTAATTAGTGCTATTCCCTTATATTAATTGGAAGTTCAGTTCTGCAATCATTCACCACACAGAACAGCACCATGCTTGGGGAGTAATCCTGCTAGAAACATGATAAAATCACGTCAGCCAAACACTGTGGACATAAGAGGATACGTTCTGGATAAATATGGTCATATTCTGGTCCTTAAGGTGTTTTAATAAAGGAAATGTTCTATTTTCCCATGTTGGTGGGTTATCTTGCACTCAGGGAATGGACAGATAGAGCTGTATTTCATTCAGGAACCATTTTGAAACATGACTTCAAAATAATTTTTGATTTTGTTTTTATTTTGCAGGTGTATTGGAGAAAGTATAAACCTTTTGGCAAATCTCACAATATCCATGTATGATGCATCTGCTTCACCTGTGCTTTTCCTCACAGCAATATTTATCCAATATATGAGAAAGTGCCAAGCCATCCTGGCAGATGTGGATGAGAACAGAAGAAGAGGTGGCTACATGTAAAAAGTGTTTCAAGTGTGTTCTGCTCAAGCTCAAAAATTTCCAATAGTGAAACACACATGGGCTATCTAAGGATAATATTCAGTGACCAGGAAGAAAACATAAAAGGTCAGACCTGGGAACATGGCAAAAATGTTATATTACCTGTGATAAGCTTTTTAATTATAATTATGGTTTGGGAGGTTATGGCTTTTGCTGGCATTCATTTTGGTTATATTCATATTTAGCTGTTGTACATCAGTTCATCAATAATTCAATTGAAGTAATGTTTTAACAGAAGTAAGGCACTCTTTTCAGTTTTAAGGTATCATTTATACTTCACTATCCTTTTCAATGCCATGAAAACTGTGGACACTGAAAGTTACTTAGAGGGATATCCACCCTGCTTGTTATAGGTGACAGGAGAATGGTTTTATTAAAATAAAACATAGACAGCAGTTCCCAAGCCTGTAACAGGACATTGGTACTTTACTTAACATCTTTTGGTAAAGCATTGCTGATAGAAGTAGCCAGCCAATTTTTCTAGGTGTGGTGCTTCCTGCCAGCTGAGGACATTGGGTTGTCCTGGCCACATTCCCACCTGGACCCTAAGACCACTTACAGAATCATAGAATCACAGAATGTTTGGGATTGGAAGGGACCTCAAAAGATCATCTAGTCCAATCCCCCTGCCAGAGCAGGAACACCTAGATGAGGTTACACAGGAATGAGCCTAGGCGGGCTTGAACGTCTCCAGAGAAGAGACTCCGCAACCTCCCTGGGCAGCCTGTTCCAGTGTTCTGTCACCCTCACTGTGAAGAAGTTTCTCCTCATATTTAAGTGGAACCTCCTTTGTTCCAGTTTGTACCCATTGCCCCTTGTCCTATCACTGGTTGTCATCAAGAAGAGCCTGGCTCCATCCTCGTGACACTCACCCATTGATGAGGTCACCCCTCAGTCTCCTCTTCTCCAAGCTAAAGAGACCCAGCTCCTTCAGCCTTTCCTCATAAGGGAGATATTCCACTCCCTTCATCATTTTTGTTGCCCTATGCTGGACCCTCTCCAGCGGTTCCCTTTCCTTCTTGAACTGAGGGGCCCAGAACTGGACACAATATTCCAGATGCGGTCTCACCAGGGCAGAGTAGAGGGGAAGAACCTCCCTCGACCTACTAACCACCCTCCTTCTAATACACCTCATGATACAATTGGTCTTCCTGGCCACAAGGGCACAGTGCTGGCTCATGGTCATCCTGATGTCCACCAGGACCCCCAGGTCCCTTTTCCCTACACTGCTCTCCAACAGGTCATTCCCTGACTTATACTGGAAACTGGGCTTGTTTCTGCCCAGATGCAAGACTCTACAATTGCCCCTGTTATATTTCATTAAATTTTTCCCTGCCCAACTCTCCAGCCTGTCCAGGTCCCGCTGGATGGCAGCACAGCCTTCTGGTGTGTCAGCCACTCCTCCCAGCTTAGTGTCATCAGCAGACTTGCTGACCGTGCACTCTATTCCCTCATCCAAGTCACTGATGAATATATTGAACAATACTGGTCACAGTACTGACCCCTGAGGTACTCCACTAGATACAGATCTTCAGCTAGACTCTGCCCCATTGACCACAACTCTCTGGCTTCTTTCCTTCAGCCAGTTCGCAGTCCACCTCACTACCCATTCACCCAGACAACACTTCCTCAGTTTAGCTGTAAGGATGCTGTGGGAGACTGTGTCAAATGCTTTACTGAAGTCAAGGTAGACCACATCCACCACTCTGCCATCATCTATCCACCTGGTTATGTCCTCATAAAAGGCTATGGGGTTGGTCAAGCACGACTTCCCCTTGGTGAAGCTATGTTGACTGCCCCTAATGACCCTCTTATCCTTGATATGCCTTGAGATGTCACCAAGGATAAGTTGTTCCATCACCTTTCTAGGGATGGAGTTGAGGCTGACCAGTCTATAGCTACCCGGGTCCTCCTTCTTGCCATTTTTGAAGGCTGGAGTGATATTTGCTTTCCTCCAGTCCTCAGGCACCTCTCCTGTTTCCCATGGGAGAACTTAGAAAACCAGGCAATCACCAGCCACATGAAGTTTAACAGGGGCAAGTGCTGGATTTTGCACCTGGGATGTGGCAACCCTGGCTGTACATACAGGCTGGGGAATGAGATGCTGGAGAACAGCTCTGTGGAGAGGGATCTGGGGGTTCTGGTTGATGGTAAGTTGAACATGATCCAACAGTGCCCTGTCAGCCAAGAGGGCCACCTGTGTCCTGGGTGCATCCAGCACAGCATTGCCAGCTGGGCAGGGAGGTGATTGTCCCGCTCTGCTCTGCACTGGTGCGGCCTCACCTGGAGCACTGTGTGCAGGTCTGGGTGCCACAGGATAAAAAGGATATAAAGCTACTGGAGAGTGTCTACAAAGTTGGTGAAGGGTTTGGAGGGGAAGCCATAGGAGGAGTGGCTAAAGTCACTTGGTTTGTTCAGCCTGGAGAAGACGAGACTGAGGGGAGACCTCATGGTGGCTACAGCTTCCTCACAAGGGGAGGAGGAAGGGCAGGTGCCAAGCTCTTCTCTTTAGTGACCAGTGACAGAACCCGAGGAAATGGCAGGAAGATGTGCCAGGAGAGGTTTAGGTTGGACATTAGGAAAAGGTTCTTCCCCCAGAGGGTGGTGGAGCACTGGAACAGGCTCCTCAGGGAGGTGTCACGGCCCCAAGCCTGACAGTGTTCAAGAAGAGACTGGACAACACCCTCAGACACATGGTGTGAACTGTGGGGTTGTCATATTGCAGGGACAGGAGTTGGACTCGATGATCCTTGTGGGTTCCTTCCAACTCAGGACATTCTGTGATTATATGATAAATATCTGCACTTGCCTCTTGTGGTACAGCATTGCGGTTGGTTTAGCAATGAAAGAAGAGAGCTATTATAAGAACTGCATTCACCTCTGATTTAATTGCTGCAATTGCTTGCATTGGGGAGCAGCCTCTGTACCCCATGGGGTCATTACCAGGGTCTCCTGTACAGCACTAGGATATGCTGGTTTCTGCGTTATGCTATTGGCTAAAGTAAATGGATTTTTAAAGAACTATTTATCTGTGGGGCTCAGGTGCTTGCCTTAATTTGGGATTCATAATCATGAGCTTTCTTCTCGAACAAGATGCTTTAAGTCATTCATTTAAAATAGAGATAAGAGCTCTTTTCCTATAAAACAGGGCCAGCACAGAGTGCAAAGGCTGACTGTAATGTATTCATTTTCAAGGACTTACAGCATTAGCCTAGTGTAGGACAGGTCTCAGCTGGATTATTGCATATTTACAGAGGCTTCAAACATGCCTCTTCTTTCCTTGCCCAGCAAAAAGAAAGCTGTATATGAACAGAGATTTGAATGTGCATCTATGGTTTTCAGGTTAGTTCTCTGACCACTGAAATAAGGTACTCAGTTAGACCACAGATCAATTTAACCCGCTATTTTACTTTGAAGTATATGTAATCCTTCCTCCCTTATATTTCCCAGTCTCCTTCTCTCTCTCTCTCTCTCCAGTCATTTTCTGCACAGGAACTTCATGGGCTCAGTATGATCTCCCTGTATGTAGCAATCCTTACTGGACTTAACCTTCCATAAGCTTGTCTAAGCTCTATTTGAACCAGCTTGAACTTTTGTCTGACATGACCAACTTCTTTTAGACCTCATCAGCTTTCAAGAATTGGTTCTGTTTCACTACTTACTGAATGAAAAATCATCTATTTTTGTTTATTTTGAACCCTGCAGTGCTGCTGGATTAATCTGTTGCTCCCCTAGATCTTTTTCTGGAGAAAGATCTATGGCAAACAAATGATTTCTACTCACGCTCTCCTTGCACTCATAAAGACTTCTGTCATTTAATTCCTCATTTGTCTCTTCCAGCAGAGCTGGTTTACTTGGCCATTCTTTATGAGGAAGCCATTCTAAGCCTAACCATATCTCTAATATCCTTTTCTAAAATATGTGTTATAAGAGTGCTGTTTTCAGTAATGCAGATGATTAAAGGACAAAATATCTGCTAATCTTGCTCTGGGATAGATTTATTCCAAGACCAAATCAAAAGTGTGCTTCCTTGCCTACAAAAGATATATTTTAGGCATAGCTGCATCAGGGCCAGTGCTAGAAGATTATGTATAAGGAGAAGAGTGTTACATCTGTGTAATCGCTTATGATGACAACTCATCTGAGCTCTGTTACTCAAGTTAAAGTGGAGTATACTGGGAATGGAATATTCAGTGGTTCATAAGTTTTATTAATATATCTTAGGATATTGCCCTAAAATATTTACTGGTAATGATGCTATGAATCAAACAAACTGTCCTCAAAATTTAACTCTGGTGCTCAGCTGCTGTGTGATGAAAGCAAATAAACACCACAGCATATGAACAGATTTCTGAATTTTTAGGACTGATAATTTGAAGACTGGAAATCCACCACCTTTAGCTAACACTTATTAAAAATACCTCAAATGTTTTGCTTTACAAGAAAGAAAAAGGAAGGTTGAGAATGGCAACAGAAACACGCATTCAGATCAACTTATGAGAGAACGAACAAAAAAATGCACCTTTCTGAAGTGACACGGATTCTTTCATCATTGGAGGAATTGAATCTGTCATCCTTTTCTCTAAAATATTCTTCTATGCACTGCTCTTCAAAATCATGGACTTTTTTCAATTCATCTTCAGTTATGAAAAGTTCTGTGGAAACAATGGAAAAATGTGAATTTGGCAAAGATTAACATATGAAATTAACTACATTCTTTTTGTAGAATTCATGGACTAAACTTTCAAAAGCAGCCTTCAAATTTATCTGGCATTTTGGTATGAAAGCAGATAGATACAGCTAATTACCAAATTAGTGGCTTCAATTACATATGATTGTGGAGACAGAAACACTTAAGCAGGCAAATGCTGAGCAAACATGAATGTGTTTTGATTGCATGAGATCTAAACACAGCTGCCAGCCACGTCCTGGAGAGGTGGTGGGAGCCAAAGCCCACCTGTAACCTAATATAAATATAATCAAATTAGTAGACTGCTAGGGAAGGAGTCTGAGAGTACAGAGGGTCTATTTGACATGGCAAGAGCTGGTATCTGCAGGCAGCAGCAAGGGCTGTGGCAGACAGTGTGATATGAGTGGGAGGAGATCAGTCTGGTTGCATCTTGCATCTCCAGTGCCACCACATGGCTTCGGCTTCTTCCTCATAGAGAAGAGGGCTGTGGCATGGGCAAATGTTGAGAAGAGATGCACATCCCTTAGCTGCCTGCCTTTGGCATAAACACTGGAGGAGGTGGAGATCTTTGGCTTTGAAGAACTAGATAGAGGGGAGAAAGTGTTATCAAAATAATTTGACAGGTTTTCCATTGTGCTTATGGGAGTTCACATTAAAGTGTTTGGAGAAACTACTCCTCCAGTTTGAGTCCGTGTCAGGAAAAGAACATGTGTCTACAAAACAATTACTTCTCACCATCTCTCAGCTTATCTAGGCAAAAAGTGTGTTGTGGGGAAGTATGTGCTGTTTGCTCAGACAGCAGGAATGCTATGTGTTTTCAGAAACAAAACAGAGATCTGGAATTGTGATGGACTGCAAGAAAAATTCCATCAATAACAGACTGCTAGCAACAGCAAAGCAAACCCATTTGCTCTGAAGGAATAATGTGGAGAACAACCCCTCAGAATCCCAGGGAAAACATAACCTCGTTAATGCTCTGAGCAGAACGAAGGGTTGTGCAACGCAGGTAAAACTCACTGATTCAGGTAAAATTTTTGCAGTTAAAAGTAGTTCTCTGCTGGAGAAGTTAAGAAGGTGCTGGACTTAGCGTTCATTCCTGTCAACCACCAGATATTACCAAGGACATTGGAAAATTCCACTCTGTAAATTGTCTAAGGCTTACTTAATCCATAGTCTCTCTCATCTGGGTCACTTTCATGCTTCCGCCATCTGCAGCAGAGGTGCTGGAATATCATAGTCATATGGCTGAAAATGATCAGAGGTGGTGGGAGAACAGGTCTTTCGTGAAATGTCATGATTAGCTGATATCTTTGAAACTTCCATACTTGGTTGGATATGGACTTGACTTCAAAAAATGTATTGCTAGAAGGCAAGAAGAGGAAAATAACATCAGACTGAAATGGTTTTGGGTACTTTGCTGAAGATGATAGGACAGCACCTTAACTAAAGACATTTCATTAGTAGTGGCAAATGTTACCTTGTCACAAAAAGAGGAAGAACAGCAAAATAAATGAATACGTTTGTGCTTCTGTAAAGCAGAGTGGTAGTCAGCCATTTCAAAGTATCTTACTGCTCTGTATATCTGCTCTGTACAAACACTGTCTTACAACAACCCAGCGAGACAGGGAAGTATTTTTATTCTTCTTTTCCATATTGGGAGGGAATGAGGACATAACTGAACTTTAAGTTTTTTGGCTTCTCTGCCCCAATTCCTGCTGGGTGTCTGTCCTTGGAAACAAGACAATGTGAAAAACTTGGCATTTCCCTCATTCCCTGGAGACAAGCTTCTTTCCCTCTCACCCTCACATCCTCTGAAAATGGGTCTCAGCCAAAGTCTTCAGCTTAGCAGCCTTCTTGGGCGGTGAATAATGTCCATCATCCCCCCTGCCCCTCCATACTTTGCAATGTGTCACTCACTTGAAAACAGCAATGAGGAGGTTCACCAAAAGGATGTTTGCAACCAAGAGGTAACAGGCCATGATGGCAGGAACGATCCATGCTCCTGTCTTGCAGGGGGGTAGCTGGATTATTTTGCCATCTTCTCTGGTTTCATTTTGACCACAAGGAGCTGGGGACAAAAATGCAAAAAAATGCAAAATGGGAATGAATCTTATTTTTTCAGTGCTTTTTACAGAAATATTTAAATATTTATAAAGGCCTGTCTGCCAAAGCAATATCTTTCAAGTAACAGTGGCATTGATGATCCCCCCCAAGAAGTTTGCACTTGCTAGCACAGATTTTAGAAGCTGCAGTTCTTGTTGTTGTGTGTTATTGGCCATGAATATCGAGATACTCCCCTCAGAAATTGCAGGAGACATGCCTGGTGTGAGTAAGCTGCCTGGTTATATACAGCTAGAATATTGTGGTACTCTGCTAGTAATTAGTGGTTGTGCAAATAGAATTATCAAAATGTTTAATCCTGGAAGCAAGCTTATGCATTATTTTTTAATGGTGAAAGCTTGTTCTTTTTTGATTGATAGAGAGGGCTGTGACAAATTGTGTAAGGAAAAAGAAGAATATGAAAGTAAATTAAAGAGCAGACATTTATTGCTGTGCACTGCACTGCCCCAAGCCCTTCTGGGAGATATTCAAAATGACCCTCTGCTATTAAGAACTTTTGACTGCATGCCTAGAAACAGTGGGGAAGATTATCAAGTCTTTACCAGCTAAAGGGACATGTAGGCAGCAGAGCTGCCACCTGTTTCTTCCCCAAATACTTTGGAACCAAAACGTTCTCAGTATTAATGTTGTAGAACTGAAGCAAGGGCAGAGAAAACATTGTGAAATAGTTTTTCTTGACTTTTTTTTTTACATGTATTCATGTGGCGTAGCAGGTGATCTGCATTTGCAACTCTGCGTTCACTTTATGTCTTCCGAGCTCCAATCCTAGTGATCCAAACTACTTCTGCCATTAGGTCTTCAAGAAAGCTGAAGCAGCAGCTTACATATACAAAACCATTTTAGTAAATTTTGCAAACCACTACAGCTAGCTTCCCCTTGTCCCCATCAGAAAGAAGTGAGGAATTTTCAAAGTGCTCAACGTTGGCTCAGTTCCTGCTGATCTGAATGAGAGTTTCCCATTGACTTCATGGAGAACAAAGTTTGCCAGTGCCATGAGTTTTGTAAAATTACAGCATGTATCAACAAATCTATGACTTCCAATACCAACTATTCCTTCTTCTCAAAAAGGTCCTTCTAAACTTGGTTCACAGAACATGCGATTCAACTGTGGGTATCTGTACTGGCAATCTTTTGATATTATGTGTGATTTGGATACTTGGTTTTGGGCATTACATATAGCTGTTAGGCTATTACCTATAGAAATATTATAGCCATATGGAACAGAAGAATACATGATACATCAGCTTCAGACTAGAATTCTCCCCAAAATACTCAACTCATGGAAAAAGAAATGCCAAAGCCAAATAGAAGCAATACTGCTTTTACAAGCAGCTGTGTTGTGTCTGGACCTGTGGTGTCACTAGTCCTTCCTACTTAAAAAAACAAACAAACCATGATATTACTGGAATAGGCTGAGAGTAGGTAATTATTTGTTTCTCAGAAAGCATCACCTTGCAGATAATTTTAAAACCATGCTGACTTAATGTTTCCCGCACTGCTCCAAGCAGTGGTTTCATTTAGACGTTCAAAATGCTGTCTGCGAGCTGCTATGAGTGTGGGGTATGTGCACCCAGGCTTCAGCCAGCAGAAACCGGGACATCAAATACCTCCTGGTATCAGCACTCAATGTGGGACATACATTTCTGTCTGTGTGGAAACACTAATTTGCTCATCTGCTGATTCAGAACTACAAAGTCCAATGCAACACGGTACTGAAAGCCATCACGATTTCACCAGTGACGGAACAACCACTCTATCAGTTGATAAAACCTGTTGTCCTTTTCAGTGCTGAAGAACAGAAGAAACAATGTCTTTTATAGCAATGAGAGAAATACTGATAGATGAAAAGCATATTTTAAACCCTAGATCAATGAGATCAAAAGCTAGCTCAAGTTTGGTTAGAATTCCATTATCCCTTTTTTTTTTTTTTTTAATTAGAAAAAGATAATTTAATAAAAAAAAAAAAATCAGCTTTGACAACTACCAAGAGAAAAAATATTTCCCTAGCTTTATTTTCCTACAACAGACTATTTAGAGTACATTTAATGCATCCGTGCCAGTTTATGCCACACAGTGAAGGCCAAATTCGACTTCCTACAAAGAAAGGTTGCCACAGTCTATCCTATACATGCATAGATGTTCCACATGTCCTGAATGCTGGCAAACATTCTTCTGTTTTGCACGTTGTTGCAAGAACATTTTTTAAATAATAAGGGGATACTAATCTCACGCCTTACTTAAGGGAGAACTAAGCCACCACTTAATCTTCATGTCCTCAGCTACGTGAGAATGTGTATGATGTGTGTCCAAAATGCAGAAGCCTGCGTTCCGCTACACATAATTGAACATACTCCTGCATCTTTAAACTATAACATTAATTTTAAATTATTTTTCCCACTATTAAATAAACTGTTTGTTTAAAGTAACTACTGCCAGGAAACCAGAAACAGTAATCTCTCTGTGAAGAAGGACAGAGGACTCTGGAAGGATGCTAAAAGTAGCATTAATAGTCTTTTGAGATCTCAGAATCATAGAATGCCCTAAGTTGGAAGGGACCCACAAGGATCATAGAGTCCAACTCCTGTCCCTGCAATATGACAACCCCACAGTTCACACCATGTGTCTGAGGGTGTTGTCCAGTCTTTTCTTGAACACTGTCAGGCTTGGGGCTGTGACACCTCCCTGGGGAGCCTGTTCCAGTGCTCCACCACCCTCTGGGGGAAGAACCTTTTCCTAATGTCCAACCTAAACCTCCCCTGGGACATCTTTCTGCCATTTCCTCGGGTTCTGTTGTTGGTCATCAGAGAGAAGAGCTTGGCACCTGCCCCTCCTCCTCCCCTTGTGAGGAAGCTGTAGCCACCATGAGGTCTCCCCTCAGTCTCGTCCAGGCTGAACAAACCAAGTGACTCATAATCGCTCCTCCTATGCTTCCTCTCCAAACCCTTCACCAACTTCGTAGCCTCTTCTGGACACTCTCCAGTAGCTTTATAACCTTTTTATCATGTGTTGCCCAGACATGCACACAGTGCTCCAGGTGACGCCACACCAGTGCAGAGCAGAGCGGGACAATCACCTCCCTGCCTGGCTGGCAATGCTGTGCTGGATGCACCCAGGACACGGGTGGCCCTCTTGGCTGCCAGGACACACTGATGTATTTACATTTAAGAAATTAGAATTCTTTTTGTAGGGTTTGAGAAGACTTTGTTACAGCAACCCATGACAGTTTGCCACCCTCGTCTGAAGCACGTATTTTATCTCTTTGTTATGATAACCTGACACAGTTCGCTTCCCCCCCGTCTGCACATACCCCTGCACAGGCACTGACATGACGGCCAGCTGCGGATCTCAGAATTTGGACAATAATACCGGTGTTACACCTGCAAGTTCTTTAACGAGCAAAACAGGACATTGCATATGCAGGATCTGTTAATCTGCACAAGTGTTATTATCCAGTCCTGCAGTGCTTTCCCTTGAGCTTCTCTCCCGAGCAGGGCTCCACTGCATCGGGTCCCCATTTGGTCAGTGTCAGCGTCCTGGGGCTCCCACCATGGTAACTCTACACTTTACATAAAGCCAAATCTTTCACTTGGTTAGTCTTGTGCCTCATCCCCAAGAGATCCCCACCTGCTTTTTACTTGTAACGTGGTTTAACCATTTTAATTATGTTTTGCAAAATGCAGTAATTTTTGTAGTTTGCGCAGTAGTGTATTGTAAGAACTTTTTCAAAGCACAGTATTAATGTGTGAAAACATGCTCATCTTTTTACATTACAGACCCACTTTAACAAAAAATACATAAGTAACTAATTCTAATGAAATGTTTTGTTGAAGTAAATTCTATTAGCATAACTATTTCAGGCAGCTGAAAATCCTGATCAATCCGATACAAACAGGCCACTGGATAAAGGTCAGACATTAAGTCCAGAGCTCAGCCTTCAGAAAATAATACATGTCTGGAGTTCTAATTTCAATTACATATGTTAACTTCACTCAGTGTCAAATATTGCCTTCAGACATCTGCGGATGTACGTATTTTTTGCATCTCTTGTTTCCCTTTTCACAGTCTCCTCCTGTGCTCATTTTTCCTTCCTGGCTCCCATTTACAGTTTCCTATGTGGGCCTTTCCTGCTACATACCTAACCCTTCCTCTTTCCTGGCCAGCAAATAGTTGCAAAGAGCAGTAACCCATGGCTCTGTGTGTTTCAGGCCTAAAGTGGTGGCAAAGCTTTAGAAGAATTTCTTTCTCCACTGTAATTACTGTTATGACACTGGCACTGCTCATTTTTAGTGTGTATTGGGTGGAGGGCTTGGGAATTTCTGTGTCATGACTCTTCCCCCAGCTGCACCCTGCCAGAGCAGTTGTGGGAAATAATGGAGAGAGAAATGTACATAACTGAACAACTTTGTTACCAAATAGCTGTTTACGTTTGATGAAAACTTCTCAAGGTAAAAGTGGATATCAATCTTACAATACAGGTTGATTTGTTTGAAATCACAGGAAACTGTGGAATGGGTTCAGATGATCACAATTCTAAAGAAGAGGGAAACCAGTAAGTATGTCTTAACTAACAAACCTGCTTTTTTTTTTTTTAATTCAAGTCTGGACATTTTAAATATGCTTTCATCACCCTGATTATGAGTATATAGGCACCTTTCAATTTTTGTTTGCACTGAACCCAGATGATGTGGAAGCATTGTACAATTTTTTTAAGCAAATACCTCAGCAACCTCACCAACTTGCCAGACTGCTGAATACTGAAAAAGGCCAATCCAGCTTCCTAGGCCTGACCACTCCTTCACCGACAGAGAAAATACTGAACTCTGGGAACTCTGAATCTCACACTACTTCTATGACCTTAATCAGAAATATCTAGAGAATTGAATGGTGTCTCATTACTTCAAAAAAGTTACTTTAACTACAGCATTGTGACCTTACACGTTGCTTAGTGCCCTCAGCTACATTAAAAATGACGTTGAAGAGTCTCTCCAACCTGCTGGCATTTAGATCATAATTTATAGTAAATCCCTATATTTTTCTTTTTCTCTCTAGTGCTTTCTCCCTCCTCCTTCCTCGCACATTAAAAATATCCAACCAAACGGAACCCAAAAGATAACCTCAAAGAAAAGCTAGGAAGGGGAATACTACTGCAACTAAGGCCAGAGAGACTTTCAAACTGGTGTGTAGGCTCTGCACAAATTTTATCCTCTGCTTTTATCTAACAATGCTGAAAATACTACCTGTGCTGCAGAGCTGCAACACAGATTAAAAAAAAAAAGCATAGGTATGTGCAAAGTTGCTCTGTTTGTTCTAATGCCTGAATGATCCACACAAAAACCAGCCTGTACAGGAAGCCTCTACAGAGACATGAAAAGTATTAATTCAGTATAAAATTTTCATTTACACTAAGAAACCTTCAAGAATTTAATAAATAAATCTAACAGACTAAGAAATTTAAATAATTTTTACAAGTCTTTTGTAGTAATTATACTTTCCTCTTAAGTTCACTGGATAGTTAAAACCTGAGTATAATTGCCCCTCATCTTCTGAAACAACTGCATTCTGGTTACTTGGCATTCCTTTAATACAAGTGAAAGAGAAGGAGGCTCCATCTTTTTCTCTGAAACTAGGTAGGTTTTTCCAATAAGGGACTTGGCACAGGGGAAAAACACAACTCAGACTGATCTTGAGATTCCAGATGGCACTTGGAAATACTGTCAGCTGGAAAGAAAATCCAGATGCAAATCTGACATGTGAGACACCAGGCAAATCTGAAAAACAGCCCAAACCAAAAAACCCAAACCCATGTCGGCTAACAGCAATCTCAGTTGCTTTGTCTTCTGAATATAGGAAAATGTGAGGTCTGATGATGATTGTCTACAGGTGACTGCCATTTCTCAAGTTGCCATTTATGCCACCCATCTAGATTTTTTGCCAAGCAAACTCACTCCCAGGATAATCCTTCCGTCTTTAGCATTTCTTACATACTTCTGTGTTCATAATATTCTGGAGGGCCAGGTAGGTGAAAACAAAGTTCTTTGCATGTGACAACTGTGTTGTGATTTTTTTTGGCTAAAATTGCCAGCAATAGTGCCAAAACACGTGAGGAGAACAGAGGGAGAGATTTTTTACAGTGTTTGCACATTTCCTTATGGATGGGCATTCTCTGAAGTAGATAAGGGGCTGACTGATGCCCTGTGGATGCCACTGGGCAGCACAAGACTCAGCTGGATTAGGAAAGGCAGCCTAAAATTGAGACAGTTACATATCACCATCACCATTTCCCTGACCCAGGTTCCCCTTCCTCCCCCACTTAATGTGGATGTGATAAGCTGTCAGTCTGAGAGGACCTAACTGGGGATTGGTTTTGCTCTTTTCGTTGAATTTACCTGAAAATTTGAACACAGTCCTAAAATATTTACTTTGTGTTTTATTTTTTTTCCCCCTTTACAATTGGTTGATAGTCAGGAATTTGTAGGAATGTAGTAATTATGTACAACACTGATAATAAACCACACCATTGAATAGCGTATTCATACTCCCAGAAGTGAGGATATAGTTCTGTCCCCACTTTTGAGTTGAAGATGAGATCACATGCCAACAGGACACTAATGCACACTCCAGTTGACATATGTGTTTAAAAAATAAAATGAATATAGAAATTATGGGTAAAAAATGTAAATGTATGTCATGCATTATTTTAGAGTGATATATTTAGCTAGTGTTTTAACAGTACAGTGTGTTGAGATAAAAATCAGAGTAGACCCACTGGATGGAAAGGCTGCCAGCTAATGAGATGGATCCAGGTGTTGTATCTGGTCAGCCTTAATGGCATGCTTCACAAATCAACAGAAAATAAAATAAATGTTTTTTTAAAAGTATGTTAGCAATTTTAGAGTAGCACACTTTTTTTTTTTTTTTTTTTTTTTTTTGTACATTTCTCAGACATCAGGATAAACTCCAGGAGTGTGGCTCAAATGTGTTTATATTTCAAAGATGACCACTTTTGTTGAATCCCAAACTTGCAAATAACATTACAATATTAAAAACCAAAGTACAAAGAAACCCTTTTGGTTTACTAAAATAATAGTAATTAAAAAAATCTGTTCAAAGTTATAAAATTCAGTTGCAGTTTAGATGTAGCATAACAGTCTTAGAACACGTGTATCTAATTTGAGAAAGTACAAACATTGTAGTACTCTAACATGAATACAGTGGCTGATTTAGCTTAGAACAACTTAGAAAATAGATAAATCGACAAATTTCCAAATAGTGAAAAAAATCTAAGTATACTAGTAAAACTTTTTGAGTGCCAATTAGGTCACTTTGTATAACAACATCATCAATCAATCATTTGCTCATGCTCTCAGTCTACTCCAGAGGTAACATTTGTGAGACAACCGAGCCTCAGACAGACATGACATATTGCACATATTTTGTACTGAAAGAGTGGCAGATTCTAATTCCCTGCATCATCTGTCTCTTAGGAAGGAAGAACTAGGTGGCATCACCACTTTTGCTGCAACTCCTAGCTTCCTTCACAGAGACAGAAAAACAACATGTCTACACTTACAGCTGGAGTAGAAACCATCAGGAATTTTGCTTCCTCTAAGCCTCTGGAGTAATTATTGTGTCTTTTTTCAAGGTTTAAATGTTGGGCATCTGAATAACACACAAGACTATCCCTAAATCCTCCTGCAAGGGTATGGAGCCTGCCACCCTCTTTTCATATTTAAAAACCACACTTCATTCAAAGACACTTCAGTTTCTCAGGTTTTGGGGTTCTAAACTATAATCAGCACTTCATTTAAAAACATACCAAGAACTTTTTATTCAGCCAATTGCCATGTTTGTTGCACTATGGTAGTTATTTAGTACAACATCAATAAATGGCCACTTGTAGAGGGACAGGTAGAATTCTGCTTGTGGAATGAAGTCATAGTTTAATGGGATAAACCTTTATCCCTCTATGGTGCTTTTAGAGCAAGATGAAGTTTTATATCCCCAGCTATTATGCCTTTGGAATGAAATGAATTTTTCAAAAGAAAAGGAAAGTAAAAAGGATAAAAATGAGGGAGTCAGGTAAAAAGCTAAACTCAATGAGAAGCTTTGTGATTCAAGGGTTTTATTTACTTCCTTGCATGCCATGCTGCCTCTGAAAACAAAGCAGGGAAGTAAACATAAAAAAGAAGTTTCATCTGTATACACTGTAATGATTCTGTGCTAACCAGGAGAAAAAATGAACATGGAACTGCTGAAATATCTGCCATGTGATATGTATACCTCTGTCCACTAGATACTTGATTAAGTTGGGGGGATTATTGGTGATACAGAGAAATTTATTACCTTAACCAGCTCAGGAGAAAAACAACACATTTTTGCTGTTCAAACTTCGTCAATACTGAACAAGCAGAAGATGAATTATGAAAACACTGCCCTTCTTAACGTGGTACATAGGATTAAAAGGAATATCCTAAACAGAGCTTTAATGGATGCCATCTGCCACTGGAAAATATACTCACTTCTAAATCCTGCCAAGGCTTGCACATATTTAAGTAGGAATGATGAACATCAGTTTGGTGTCAGTGTTTGCTAAAGCTGCATTGTTTGTGCTTCTTAGTTTGTGCATTTATCACATCATTTCTCATGACCACCCCTCTCCTTTGGCATAAGGCACTGAGTGGCACCAGGAGGTTCAATTTAAATAGAAAAACAGTATTTTACTGATCACCAGCCAAATGAACCCTGAGGAGACAGGATATGAAATACTGGCTTTCGTTCTGTTTGCACTGATGTAAGCACAGTCTTGCCTTTCCATAAAGAAATAAAGCAAAATTATAATAATGGATCTACTGTCCCAAAATAATTGTATCACATGGTTTAGAGTAAAGGTACTGACAGTGAGTAGGTAACATTAGGTAAGAGAGAAAAAGAAACACACTGGATTAGAGCTTCATGAAGTACAGGAGCTGAGTTCTAACCCAGTAATATTAGACTTGATGCTCAGTATGAAGTTAGGTAAACAGTATTTAGGTCTAAAATCAAACCAATGGATGAGAAAAAAAGAAGTGAGTTTTATGTCCCAGGTATACCAATGGACTTGTGGTGGATACCTGGGAGGGTATCCCTGTCACCCAAATGGTAAAAAAGAACCATTTAAAACATTACATATATGCAAGATAATTTAGCATTACAGTTAGCATTACAGATTTCTGGTTAAATAATTGTGAAGTGACGCCAGAAGCATGTTCTGAAACTGACAGTCCAATATAGTCCAATATTAGCTTAAAAAGTGTTTTTGTGACCCTTCTCTGTGATGAATGAGTTCCTCTATCCTGAGCCATTTATTGAACACACACACATGATCTAATAAGACATCATCTGATCAAAGTTGGATACCTGACTTTGGAGTATGAGAATCATAAACTTGCTTACGGTCTATCTGGTCTGCAAACACTTCCCCATAGATCATCCAATAAGGCATGTAAAAAATGTTTTTTGCCAGCTTCCATGAAGGCTCCTCATTGGGGAAGAGAATAGCCTGTCTTGCCACACCAAAGCTCATCAGAACTACCAACATGATGATGACAAAGTACATCATGTCTATCATCTGAATGTAAAAACAGGAAAAGAAAGAAAGAGAAGGAACAAGAATTAGAGGAACTTATTTGTACATATTCCTATTACTATATGCTGAAAAAAAAAGTTTGTAAATCTTAGAATTTTCAAAAACCAATTTTGAAAAACCAGTCTCAGTTTTATACAGAAGTTTCATTTTCAAATAAATGAAGTGGTATTATTGTGTCCTTGGTTTTACCCAGTGTTGCTTTTAAGAACAATTTACATGTTATGAATAGGCTTGAAAATACAAGATACCATCTGGTCACACCAGTTGCCTAAACAAGAATACAGGTTCACTGGAATCAGCAGCCTGGTCTGGGCAAGGGCCATGAGATGATGTATTGTTTATAGCACCTAGTGGAAACTGTACCAAAACAAAAGGGCTGACATGGATTATTTTATTCACTAGTAGTCATTGTCTTGGAGTAAAGGAGAGAAGCTGCATCTAACATAAGGAGTAGCGGGTGGCAGAACAGCCTGTTACAGCAACATAAGGGACACCATGGTGTTAACCAGTGAGAAAGGAAAGCTGTGACAGTGGCTGGTCTAGAAATCAGCTTAGTGAGGCGAGTCCAACAAAGGCCACATTAAAAAAAAAAAGAAGCAGACTACACACTCTATTCTTCTTTATTGCTGAAGGCCTCATTAGCATATGCACACGTTTAATTAGTGCTTGCAAACAATGCCTAGCCATTCAAAATGTTTCTGGAAAAAGTGGGACAGCAATCCTAGGAGGTGCTGAATAGAGGCTGAAGATTAGAAGAGGTGCTGTGCTGGAAAAGACCCTCCAGAGAGCAGAGCGATGGGCATCAATGAAGTACAGCAGAGATGGTTTATAACCCAAAATGTGAAAAAAATAGGATTCCTGTAAGGTTCCTGGTAAGATCCCGTTAAAACCTTTAGTTACAGGTTTACTTATAGATCTTTAGTTGTAAGACTGGTTACAACAGAGCTGTTATTGCCAGCTTTGTATGTGAGTCTTGTCTCTGGCCAAATCTCAACCCAAAACTCTTTTAAAACTTGTGAGTTTCAGTCCCTTCATCCTCTGCATTTTCTGGCCCATCTGCCTTCTGCTTTCCCCGAGAGGCAGCTGTGCAACCAACCTGCATCTCAACCAGTGGCCTTATCACTCCATGGGGGACCTGCTGCAGCTCAAGAGCAGGGTTGCTCATGACAAGGGCTGATGTAAGAGTGAACTCATTTGCAGCAGATTCATCTGGTACTGCTGCAGGGCTTCTTCAGTTTTAAGCACAAGGAGAGAGGCCTGAGGTCAAAGTAACACTGTGAAAGTATCTAATGGAGAAAAGAGGAGCAAACAGAAAAGGGTAGTAGTGCACCTGTAGGGCAGGGCTCTGCTAGAAGAGACTCAAGGAGCTGGAAGGAAGGAACTGGTACAAGTGTAAAAAAAAAAAGCCGGGGAAAACAAAAGTCTTCAGGTTAATATAAAAAGAAAGAAAGAAAGAAAGAAAGAAAGAAAGAAAGAAAGAAAGAAAGAAAGAAAGAAAGAAAGAAAGAAAGAAAGAAAGAGAGAAAGAAAGAGAGAAAGAGAGAGAGAAAGAGAGAGAGAAAGAGAGAAAGAGAGAAAGAGAGAAAGAAAGAAAGAAAGAAAGAAAGAAAGAAAGAAAGAAAGAAAGAAAGAAAGAAAGAAAGAAAGAAAGAAAGAAGGAAAGAAGGAAAGAAAGAAGGAAAGAAAGAAAGGAAGGAAGGAAGGAAAGGAAGGAAAGAGGGAAAGAGGGAAAGAGGGAAAGAGAGAGAGAGAGAAAGAAGGAAAGAAGGAAAGAAGGAAAGAAGGAAAGAAAGAAAGAGAAAGAAAGAAAGAAAGAAAAAAAAAGAAAGGAAGAAAGAAAAAGAGAGAGAAAAAGAGAGAAAGAGAGAAAGAGAGAGAAAGAAAGAGAAGGAAAGAAAGAGAGAAAGAGAGAAAAAGAGAGAGAAAGAGAAAGAGAGAAAGAGAGAAAGAGTGAGAGAGAGAAAGAGAGAAAGAGAGAGAGAAAGAGAGAAGGAAGAAGGAAAGAAGGAAAGAAAGAAGTAAAGAAAGAGAGAAAGAGAAAGAGAAAGAAAAAAAAAGGAAGAAAGGAAGAAAGAAAAAGAGAGAGAAAAAGGGAGAGAAAGAGAGAAAAAAAGAGAGAAAGGAAAGAGAAGGAAAGAAGAAAAGAAGGAAAGAAGGAAAGAGGGAAAGAAAGAGAGAAAGAGAGAGAGAAAGAAAGAAAGAAAGTGTGAGAGAGAGAAAGAGAGAAAGAGAGAAAGAAGGAAGAAGGAAAGAAGGAAAGAAGGAAAGAGAAAGAAAGAAAGAAAGAGGAAGAAAGAAAGAAAGAAAAAGAAAGAAACAAAGAAAGAAAGGAAGAAAGGAAGAAAAGAAGGAAAAGAAAGAGAAAGAAAGAATGATAAAGAAAGAAGCAAGCCTTGGGGATGTGGGAGAAGAAAACAAATGCCTTATAGAATTAAAAAAAACAGGCAAGTAAATCACCAACATTCCTATGTTATTCAGAGCATGAATCTCTCAAGAAAACATGATGGAAAAGAAATTTCAGTTCACTGTACCTCAGAGACCATACTGAAATGGGAAAGCTACATAATTACATTTAGTGCTTGCTACATTTAAGGAAGGAATTTGGAGATGAAACCTGGTTCCTCCTGTCTTCTCTGATGAAACTTTGTTTAAAGTAGAAATATATAAGATATGGTGTAATATAATACTGAATTTAAAATGTCATGCAAACAAAGAAACATAAGTATTTGGTGGCAATGTAAGACAATCAGGTTTGATCTCATGTTGCAAGAAATAAAATTTTCAGTGCTGTTCTCTATTAAAGCTGCATATTAGCTTTTCCCTCCTTAAACTGGGTATCTTTCTAAAATCTCAGTAACTTGTCTGGAATCCAGTGAAATAAGATGGGCAAGTTTCCGCTGACTCTAATGGGCACTGTATCAAGCTCTTTGGCCTGCAAGGTCAAACTACAATTGTTGTTTCCACAAGGCAATGGCTATTTCAACCATTCTGAAGAACTCATTAGTCACCTGTTTTAAAAAGTGACAAAACAAGGAACTGTTGGTGCATTTTTATAAAAAAGCTGGCTCAATTTCCCCTTTTTTATTTGCAGGCAAGCTAAGAAAATGTAGACATTCCCACACAGTAAGGGAACTGATTTACCTCTGATTCTCTTGACATACCACAGTTATTTCTTTTCATTCTCAAATAAGAGGGGAGTAAATCTACCACTGTGCAGAAATCAGAAAAGCACATTACAATAAGCATATCCTGTTACTGAAATTAGTAAATAATAATAAACTTGGCCATTCAGCTTCCTCCTCCTTTCTTCACCATTGCTTTAGCCCATTGCTTTTGAAATGCTCAAACCCTTGCTTAATTTCACTTGCATATTTGTTCACAGTGCCCAGAGGCAAAACCTATTACAGCTGTTTTGATGCATACAATGTAGGGGCAGGTGAAAAGAAAATTTCTTAGCATTGGAAAGATAGAAAGAGTAATATTTTTCCTTCTAAGTCTAAAATTTGCAATAGCTCAAGATAAAAGCTCAGGCATTAAATTTGATCTGCAGAGGAACTCAGTAGCTGTGATGGGCTTATTCTGTAGAAATATGTATAACCAGTTTGATGTTCTCCATAGTACTCAATGGTACTTGCAAGACCATGGAGAGGAAAAGACAAAACCCAAGGACATAAATGGACATGTGATTTAAACAAAAATACACAAGGGAGCACATTGCAGCCTGGAGTGAGCAGGTGCAACTCCCAGGGAAGTCTGTGCATGATATAAATGGGTTGGCCACTACATAGGGGAATAAGTTGGCCAGAAAATAGATGTGAGAGGCAAAATTGTGTAACTCAAACCAGTTGGGCATTGAATGTGTGGGCAAAGTGGATGTGTCAGAGTTGCTGAGTGCATGGAAATTTGGCTGAGGTATGAAAATCAAATAACAGGAAGGGACAAAATAAAAGAACTTCCGTCCTTTAACAGTTGCCCGCACCTTCGGAGTACTCTGGTAGCTAAATTCAACGCCTTCTGAGTGGGTGCTGAGCCTACAGAGGGCAGTGATTTTCCTGTATTTGTTTTCCACAGAGAGTGGAGTGAGTCTTGATATGTTGTACACATGTGAGGATGACAAAGGAATGGAAATTTTATTATTTTGCTGATTTCAACCACTTCCTTCTCTGTTGACCCCAGGAGAAAACTAAACCACTGTTTATACTATTGCTGAAGCTGGGCTCCTATCAGCCATCCATAACACTGGCTACTATAACAGAAGATGTAATTCATGGCCAATTTGTTTATTACCATACTGGCTTTCAGACTGCCTTTGCTAGCACCACAGCTCTGAATCTTTCTGTGCATGACACCTGTGAAAAATACAAGAGAGTAGGAGGGTAGTTGTTTTTTAAGAATTTTATACACTGTGTATTGTATAAGCCCTGGTGACCACCAGATCCTCTGGTGGAGGGACACAGTCCATGTGGGGCAGGAGAGAAACAATGTTTTCCCCTTGGTCTTTGGTCCTTTCTCTTGTCCTGCTGCCCTTTTACAGTAACCTTCAGCAAGAACTGTTGAGTGTTTTCACCTCTGTACTCTGGAGCTATACAAAATCCCCATCATCAACATCCTATTGTCTTCTTGTTTATTTTTTTTTTTTTTTTTACCTTAACAAACCAGTCTCCTTCAGAACTTTGTATTTTCTGCAAATGAGGCACAGAGCTGTAGGATGGATGGCTTTGCTCTTGCAGAGAGATCTCAGAAAAAGACAAGCAATACATCATCTAACAGAACAGGGAGAGTCTAATCCTCAGTTCTATGGTTTTGATTCAATAAGGCACTGATTTCTAGCTTACATGAAAATGCTAATGTGTAAAAACAAACACAGATAAATCTTCAGTGATGTCATTAGCCAAAGATATCAAGTCAAGAACATGCTGGCAAAACACTGAAGGAGTACACCAAATTCTCTTACCATTTTTCCAATCATCATAACATATGGTCCCAAATACTTGTTTACTCCGAAGATGTCTAATAACCGTATATACCAGTAAATTATGTTAACACAGTATATCACCCGGCCATCGCTCCGGAGTGGTAGATCTTGCAGACGGAGCACCATCCCAACAGAGAACAGGAGGATGGCTATGAGATCAGTAACGTTCCAGTACTCCTGGAGCCAAACTTTCACTTTCTGTAACAGTTTCCCAGGCTCTGACATCAATATCTGTAGGACAGAGGACATGGAGAGGAGAGGAGCTGAGTTGTCTTAATTTAAGCTTGAAGAAATCTGTAGTAAACAGATACATGCCACACCGGCCAAAAGCAAAGCTGATAGACTCCTGTCATGTATATACGTCTCATCTACTCTATGATTTTTTTTGAGAAATCTTCCCTTTCAACCATTATCAGCATATATCTATGTGCAAGATACTTAAAAGAAAAAGGATTAAAACCTCACATGCTCTACAATCCCCACAAAATCAGAAGAAAAACATGTATAACTTTCTGTTTTTCAAATTTATTGACACTACTAAGAGTCTTGGAATAGAGGGAGAAATATAGAAATATATTTTTTTTTAGAAAATTCACATTTGAAGAAGTTGTAGATGTAAAGAAAAATATTCTAAAATGTGTATCAACCTCACAATAAATAATTAATAACCATAAAGATCTGAGTTTAGCATTTAATCCAGAGAGATACTAGCTACTACTTGGACCTGTTTTTGGAAATTAATTTCCACAGCTGAAAATATAATTCACAAAAATAATTAATCTTACCTTATGAATTTATTGTCATTCTATTTGCAAGATCCTTTTGGAGACCTGATTTTTTTCCCAAATTACTGTTGAAATTATTCCTCAAGTGATTTCTGCGAAAAATTCCTAGCTTTTAGTGAGTTAACAAGCTGTTTGTTTCAATTTTCTATATATAGCCTGAGAACATTTGAGCAGACTCATACAGTTCCTTAAAAAGATGAACACCATTCTTAAAATGTTCTTTTAATTCATCTTCATCTTCTGTGAACAATCTCAACATCTGCTTAGAAATGCATTCTGACAAATGTTCTTGAAAAACTTTTGTGGAAAGAATGATTTGGGGTGAACGATCAGACAAACATGGCACACACAATTCCTGCCAGCAGCCTCCCACCTACTGAGCCAGTGGTGCTTTGTCTCCATCAGCATTGAAGAGTCCTCATGTGGCTACTGCCACTGTTCTTATTTTGGTTAGCAAAGTACACTCACTATAGGCCACAGAAGTTGTGTAATTTCTCCTGCTCTTTTTATTTCTAATGTAGAGTTTACTGTATAGTGTTTGAAACCTTTGACGTCTAAGTGGATGTTGCAAAACCAGTTTTTGTCTAGTCCTCAAAAGCTGTACAAAGTACAAATGTAGATGGTAACAAATTCAGCCCAGGGGTACAAATGTGCTGTTTCAGCTGAGGTCAACAGGACTCGCACCCACTCACATCAGGGCTGAATTTGGCCTCTGGTGTCATTGTGGAATAAATGCACATTTGGCCAAGTGCAAAGGACAGAGCAGCAGCTGCAAGTGGGAGAGACCAAGAGGGGCAGGGGATGGCACGTCACCCTCACTGTGTGTGTAGACCGATCGTCACCTTAAATACTCTGTTTCTGATCTACGTGTCTGCTTTAGCATCTTTAGGGAGATGCATGCTATTGCTTGACATAATTAGCAAGAAATTTCAAGATCAAAAGGGGGAAATACTATTAGAAATGTGCTGCAACATTCAACGTGAATCTAAACTTCCCCCCAGTTACGTCTGGTTTTGCTTAAAGTGTTTGCTCGAGATACTTGGACAGACAGAACAGCTGTAAATTTTGAATGAACTCTATTTGAGTTGGGGGGGGGGGATTAAACATGGGCTTTTCGGTTATCATCCTATCACCATGTCTCCATATCCATTTTGTTACAGCATTTCTCCTTTCCCTTTCCCTGAAACATTCTTCACTCACTGGGCTACATTTCAAGAAACAGGGCTGAGTTTTAAGATGTCAGAATACTGTCCTATACCTGTGAATGCTATTAAATGTGCATCACACTGAAGTCTGAATAGAGAAATTCTGTTGGAGAGAGATTCTTGATTCTAAAATAGAGGAAGATAGATTTTTCAGTGCTGTGTTTTTAGCAATCCATCTGTTTTTCTCCAAAAAAACAAAAGAGCAATTCTAGGGTAAACCTGTTCATGAAAAATTATCTTGGGAAAAATAATAAAAGCATGTTAAAATGAAAAAACTCACACTTTTCCTTTTTTTTTTTTTATTTTGTCTTTCTTGCTTAGGATGATTTTACCTCTCTCATCTTCTCTATTCCCAGAGTGAAAATGTATGAGATGACAATCCATTCCTGTGTAGATGGCCAGCGATCCATCTTCACTAACACTATATAATTGAACAGCATCAAGTAACCTATATATGCCAGCTGTAGAGAAAAAAAATGAGTGTCAATAGTCAATATAATTATATGAAGGAGCCAATTTCTTAGGAATTATTTGATATTCCTAATTCGACCATAACCAGAGTTAAATCAGACTATTCTGGGCTATCTGAAAAAGCTCACATACAGTGTGGAATCTACAAAATACATGCACAAACAACCTCTGCTCCAGCTACATCAGCCTCCCCAAAAGAACTGTGTTAATGCGGTCCCCCTGGATTATACCACAGTGATGGGAACTCTGATACCACTATAACAACTACCAAACTAAGTTACCTATATGGAGATTTCTTCCTCAACTACTTCTAACACCGGTCCTCTGTGTTTTTTCTCCCTGTTCACCTAGCCTAGGCTGACTCTGGCATTCCAAATCCTTTTTGGACAATCCTTGCCTGGAGCCCAAAAGGTCCTACGTGTTGCTAGAGCTCTTCCTACCCAGTGTAGTGCTGACCTAACCCTCATCATGATTCCTTCCCAAAACACTGTTCCTCCTACTCACATTGCTGCAGCAAGTAGCCAGGCATAGCCAGACATTCATTTGCTGTATATTTTTTGTAAGTTTTTAAGTATAACTGTTTTCCTATTCATTCTCTAATATATCTACCTTCTGGCCTAATTTTTGATACAGTGGAAGGAGTAGATTACATTTTTAGTTTCTTCTTCCTTTCTTTATGCATGCTGAATCTAATGAAATGATGACCTAAAAAAAGACAGGCGAACTGCACCATCAAGTTCATAAAACTCAGAGAAATGCAAGTGTTACACTGGAGAATGGGCTGTAGCAAGGGTGAAAGGCTGTGGCTGGAGCCTGTGGTGGCCAGAATCCAACTGTCTGTCTACTTTAGTTTTCAAACAGCAGCCCTACAAGAAAATGCATCATAAGCCAAATTTAAACCAGAGAAAAGATGATTCAGTTCTGTGCATTAACATTTTCATCACTATGACAGAAAGCTTATACCAAGCATCTGTATTTCAACTCAGTTTTTCTCTCTTAGCTGCATGTTCCTCACAACTATCGTGTACTTGGTGTCAGACTTAAGATGAAACAACCACAGAGGGGGTTGGGTATGAGACATTTGGGTATGATTATTTCAGTGTTCAGCACCTCGCAGAACAGGATTTGTAGTCCTGTTGTATTTGTCAGAGAACATCACTTCTGCTCTGTGTAAAAGCCACAGGGTTCTGATTTTTCTTCCAGTCGCTTGTTTGAAGGGCACTTCAGAGAATTCTCTACATTGTCCATAACTATCAGTACAGAGATGACAGTCAGTTGAATCACTGCTTCTGGTCTACATAAAACAGAGGAGGAAATTATCTCATTTCTCTTTCAGTTTGTGCGTGATGATGGATTGCAACACTCAGGTCTAGAGACTGGTTATCCCTTAACACTCCTAAAGGAAATGGAGAGCAATATTGTCTTACGTCAGTGTTTAGGGTGTCAGCTGAGTCAGCAAAAACTCTGTCTAGGCCGGTAGAACTGGACACACACCTCCCTAACTGAAATAACACCTTCTACTAAAGTGCAAAAAGCAAGGTGATACTGTCACCCAATACCCCTCCTCTTAGATCTTATTGATTATTAATTATCAGCAAATCTTATTGATTTGGCCTGACTCAGCAGCCTTTGCTGAGCATTTGCAGTTGGCATGACAAAAGAATAAGGGCACTATGGTTTACACAGATTGCAGAAACTACAAGACTCTCAGTGTAATTAGAGGCTTTTGCTGCTTCTTCGTGTGTGTGGTTTTTTCTTTATTTTTGTTGTTGTTTGTTTGCTTTGTTTTGTGTGTGGTGGTTTGTTTTGTTTAGTTTTGTTTTTTGTCAACCCAAATATAGATTATAACTTCCTGGTGCAGTTGCTAAGGGAACTGACCAGGAAAAGTGCCTTCCTAGATTTGATTCTCATTAGCAGAGAGGGTCTCATGGGAGATGTGGTGACCGGTGGCTTCCTTGGCCACAGCAAACACGAAGCAGCCAGGTTTAAAATCTTTGCTAATGGGAGGAAACCTGCCAACAAGACCTTAATAGTACACATGAGGAGAGCAGACCTCAGGCTGACAGTAAGATTCCCTGGGAAGAAGCTTTTGAAGGTGTTTGGGTCCATCAGTACTTCTTAAGCACCACCTACTAAGAGCACAGGATCAGGCAATTCCAAAATACTGAAAATCTAGCAGGCGAGGCAAAAAGCCAGCTTGCTTGAGCAGGGATCTTCTTCTTGAAATACAGCAAAAAAAGAAATTACATGGTCAGTGGAAGCAAGGTCAGGTCTCATGGAAGGACTATGGGGAGCTGCTCACCACTGTAGGGAGGAAATTTGTGCTGCCAAAGCTCAATTAGAATTGAAGCTGGCCAATACGGTGAAGGACAATAAAAAAGGCTTTTGAAAATATATTAATGGCAAAAGGCAAGCTAGAAATAACACTGGCCCATTACTTGATGAGCACGGTCACCTTCTTAACAGGGACATAGACAAAGCCGAGATGTTTAATGATTTCTTTGCCTTGGTCTTCAACACCAGTTATGAATTTGGGGGCCCCCATAACCCTGGGCTGGAAAATCATGAGTGTGAGAATGACAAACTCCCAGTCAATTCCGAACAGGATTTGCTACTCTGGCTAGATCATTACAGGTCTATGGGGTCTGATGGAATTCACCCAAGTGTGCTTAAAGAGCTGGCTGACATCATAGCGAGACCTCTCTCCATGATCTTTCAGTGCTCTTGGGAATCTAGAGAGGTCCCGGAAGGCTGGAAGCTGGCAAATGTTTTCCCAGTCTACAAGAAGGGCAACAGGGCTGACCCTGGCAACTACAGGCCTGTCAGCCTCACTTCTGTTCCTGGCAAAATCGTCGTGAAGATTGCTCTGTGAGTTATTGTTAAACATCTGAATGACAACACAGTCATTGGTCCCAGTCACCACAGGTTCATGAGAGGAAAGTCTTGCCTGACTAGCTTAATTTCATTCTACGACAAGGTTACTCACCTACTTGACCAATGGAAGCCTGTTGACATGATCTTTTTGATTTCAGTAAAGCCTTTGATACTCTCTCTCACAGTATTTTCCTGGACAAGATGTCCAGCACACAGCTGGATAAACACACAATACAGTGGGTGAGCAATTGGCTGACGGGCTGGGCTCAAAGGGTTCTAATAAATGGGGTTATGTTGGGCTGGTGACCAGTCCCTAGCAGGGTTCCGCAGGGATCCATCTTAGGGCCAGCACTCTTCAGTGTCTTTATAAATGACTTAGACTCAGGACTTGAGGGATTGCTTACTAAGTTTGCTGATGACACAAAATTGGGAGGAGCTGTTGACACTCTTGAGGGCAGAGAGGCCCTGCAGAGGAGTCCGGACAAATTGAAGAACTGGGCAATCACAAACTTCATGTAGTTCAACAATATTTCCCATGGGGGAATTTTGCACCTGGGACATGGCAACCCTGGCTGTACATACAGGCTGGGGAATGTGATGCTGGAAAGCAGCTCTGTGGAGAGGGATCTGGGGGTTCTGGTCAACGACAAGTTAAACATGAGCCAACAGTGCCCTGGCAGCCAAGAGGGCCACCTGTGTCCTGGGTCCATCAAGCACAGCATTGCCAGCCAGGCGAGGGAGGTGATTATCCCGCTCTGCTCTGCACTGGTGCGGCCTCACCTGGAGCACTGTGTGCAGGTCTGGGTGCCACAGGATAAAAAGGATATAAAGCTACTGGAGAGTGTCTACAAAGTTGGTGAAGGGTTTGGAGGGGAAGCCATAGGAGGTGTGGTTATGAGTCACTTGGTTTGTTCAGCCTGGAGGAGGCTGAGGGGAGACCTCACGGTGGCTACAGCTTCCTCGCAAGGGGAGGAGGAGGGGCAGGTACCAAACTCTTCTCTCTGGTGACCAATGACAGAACCTGAGGGAATGGCAGGAAGATGTCCCAGGGGAGGTTTAGGTTGGACATTAGAAAAGGTTCTTCCCCCAGAGGGTGGTGGAGCACTGGAACAGGCTCTCCAGGGAGATGTCACAGCCCCAAGCCTGACAGTGTTCAAGAAGAGACTGGACAACACCCTCAGACACATGGTGTGAACTGTGGGGTTGTCATGTACAGGGACAGGAGTTGGACTCGATGATCCTTGTGGGCCCATTCCAACTCAGGAGATTCTGTGATTCTATCAAAAATGTAATGAAAATCACTGCAAACTTTTTCACTGAAAATCTGTTTCCTTTTTTTTTTTAAAAAAAAAGGGGAAAACTACATTGATTTAAGAATAAAATGATGCTCAAGCTGCACCATTCTAACCCAAGAAACAAGCCCTTTAGATAGTGAGTGGCACCCCCCTTCTTGCTCCCCAGACCTGTTAACTTGCTGCTGCCTTCCAGGAGCCTGTCCTGATCCCACATTGTGATAAATCCTCAGTACAGCTGCCCATGCTGGTACTCTAGATTCTTTGAAAGTGCTACTACACAAGTAGCTGATCTGTCTTTTTCTTGCTTTTACATGACTTCACAAAGAGCTAGGTCCTGCCATTTTCACCCTTGAGGGCAGTACCTCAAGAAATTAAGGAGACAATGCCTGCTAAGAAGTTTCTAGGGTGAGTTGCTCCCTATCCTCCTATGGACGCTGTACCATTCTATAGAAAACACTCAAATACTCATTATGGTCAGGAACAGACTACGAAATTGTACCAGCTATAGAGTCCTCCTTTTCTCACTGATTGAAATAGTTAAATGAGCATAAAATGAAGTGGTCCCAAAATGCAAAACTTAGGGCAAAGCTGTGTTGATGTTTAGAATATGACTTGTACTCTGGGTTCAGTTCCCTCTGCAGCTATTCCTTCTCAGAAGACGCAAAAGTGTGGGCTCTTACAACCTGCTAGCATCTCAGCCTAAAGCTAGTAGTTAAATGGGAAAGACCATCCTCTTCTCCTCAAGAAATCTGTGAGATGAGACTTTTTTAGTCATAGTTTTCAAAGCAACAGCCACAGAACAGAGCAGCTGACTTCTTAAACTATTGCACATCCAGAGAGAAATGCTGAATTTTTTTTTGCCTGATAAAAAGCTGTTTATTTTGGCTCATCTGCTGAGTCACAATGTTACTTCCTCAAACATCCCCACTCTTGTATATTTTAAGAATGAAGGTGGATACAGCTACAGAGTGATAGCTGGTAGGTAGATATAGAATAATCAGATGATTTTAAAGGGCATACAAAGCCATAATTATAGTCACTTTTATTGCATTTTGGACTGTAGAATGTAGAATTTGGAGGATTTATTTTGAAATCTATGATTAATACTTTTGTCTTTGTACTTGTAAACAGTGTGACAGACTGTGCAATTTTAAACCTCATCTGAGAGTTGTGTTGCTTTTAGACTCCAGGAGTTTCTCAGTATACCCAACTGGTCAAGCACTTCAGCCAGAATCCACCTTAATTTGCTCTTCAAGTTCAGTGTAGCCAAGAGGCAGCTTTAGTAAGTGACCTTGATTGAAACCTGCCTCAGGACATAAAACTGTAAGAACAGGTCTAAATGGAAATGCAATATTGATCTTTTTCTCCCATTTCAGAATTGAACTAACAGGGAGAGCCTGGATGCTTCTTTCTGTTTACAGTGTAAAGACTTTTTTGGTTATACAAAATACATATTGCAATTGATAATGAGACTAGGCTGCTGATGAGCAGTTTCCAGACTCATTGGCCTGATTAATGTTCAAAGGCCACACAGTTCAGCAACTAGTTACTCCCAGTTGCCAAACTGGAGTTATTTGCAGCATAGGCTGTTCACTACAGTTTAGTCTCTGTTGATGTGAGTTGTTCCTTCTGTCTCTAGATATTATCGCCTGAATCTGAGCAAGGCAATTTTTCTTGTAAGAAGCCATCTACAGAAGGATGGATTCTTTGTTATTTGCTGTGCATTCTGCAGAATGATGTAAAATGGATTTCAAGTATTCCTGGAAAGGACCACTTGAAATAATCTGGCCAATTCCACTGTGCTGAGGCAGGACTAATTACAGTGTACCATAGCTGACATACGTTTTGATAAGATAGACTTAGAGATCACTAATAATAGAAAATCTACCATCTCCTTACAGAGTTTATGACAGTAGCTCTCAGAGCAGTTAAAAACTGCTTCCTAACATCTTACCTAGAACTGCCTTGCTGCAATTTAAACCATTATTTCTTGTCCTATTCAGCAAGGACTTGGAGATAATTCTATTTTGTTCCTCTCTGCAGCTACCTACACATATTTGAAGACTACTGCATTCCTTCTGCAGACTTTTTTTTTTTTTCCCCCCAGAGAAAATGACCTCACTTCCTTAAATCTTTCCCCTTAAGTTATTTGTGTCCTTCAAACCAGTCCATAATTGTCACGTGATGCAGAATCTGAACTGGAATAGAATATTCCAGACAAGGAGACTGAAAGGATTACTTTCTGTGTTCATTTTACTTTTTGATCTCATCCTTCTACATTCTAGAGCAACTTGCAAATTTAATAACTAATCTCTACTCCATTATCCAAGTTTTGAATGAAAATATCAGCACCTGATGTAGGAGATAACCTGAAGGACTCCTTTCCAAACCCTTCTTCCAGCTTGATAATGAATAATTAATATCTGCTCTTGAGGAGTAATTGCCAAAAAGCTTTGTATCCACATAGTAACTTTAATATAGCAGTTATTAATTTATCTGTGAGAATACCCTGTGAAGTTTTTTATATTGTCTCACTCTAATCAAAATACATGACATATTTTTTGTTCTGCTTCACCTGCAAGGTCTGTTTCTTTATAACACAGGGAGATTATAATGATTTGACATAATTTGTGCCTGAAAATTGTACATTAGCTGCTACTCTATTATCTCGTGGGTACTTACACAAACACTTTCTTTGAGAGACACTCTGCAGACTAGTCAAAATAGAACAAAGAAAAAATGTTCCAAGAAAATATGTAGTCTGCTTTTTTTTTTCCCATCGATTATTACATGATTCAATATCCTGATCCAGCACAGCCTCCCATTTGGCTTACTATTGGGAGCTCTCCTATTGGGAATTCTCCTATAGGGAATTCCTTGGGAACACTGATGACAGCAATCTGCTACTTTGAAGGAAAACATACACAGTCCACCAAATTTTAACAATTAACTTCCTGAATGGAATGATAGTCTTTAAAATTCCTAGGCAAGTTTGCAAGCTTTAGCTGACTTCCACAAAAGATTTTTATTAAACTATTTATAGGTGAGCCCTCCAATGCATGCAGATGCAAACTTCCAATGAAATACCCAAGATGACCTTAATCCAATTTCAGTATTTGTCCATACAGTAGTAATATAACAGGAAAGATTTCTTACTGTGTAAAACCAAAATTTAACAATGGGAGCATTGTAGAACTCGTAAATCTTTCTTCCAACAGGGATCAGTCTGTGACTGCTCTGAACTTCCTCTTCCTCTTTCTTTCTTGAGGATTCTCCATTCCCTCGCCCAAGCATTGCCTACAAGAAAGAACATTCTTGTGTTTCTTTCTGTGTGAAAGACAAATTAAGGTATTTTTTTAAATTTCAAAAGGAACCTATTCAAAACTTCTCTGATTTCCTCATCTTTAGACAAAACCAGGTGACCATAGCTAGCTGTAAAATGCTTTGTTCTCAGATTATATTTTTTTGCATGGAAGTTGCTGCTTAATACTTTGTAAACTGAAAAAGCAATGATTTGGCAGCAACTGTCAGCACCAGTGGGAAATCCTTGACTGGTGAACAACAGAAAAGATGTGGAGAACATTTCTCCTTTTAGCTGTGTGGACAGCAAAATTTTTACCTGACAATCGCTTTTTGTGGTATTCTTCTATACTATAAACAGACGCACACAGAAAACAGACAAGTTTTGGTTTTAAATAGAGAGGAGTTCATCAGGCTGAGACTGAGAGAGAATAACAGGGGAAAGATAAGTTAGCAGTTGCTGGACTGGAAACAACAAAGCCAGTGACTCTTTTTATGTCGATCTCTGGATCTGTCACAGGCGATGATCCCACAGTGAAGTTCACAAGGATGTAGAGGAGTTTACTGCAGCATTAAGGCCTTGGATTGAAAGATCCTTCTACATGATTGTGGTTTCTTCCATGATGAAGTTCCATACTGCTCATGCACTGTCTCCGTTAGGCTTGATCCCACTTTTACCATTGCAATTCAGACTCACGGAAGAGCTACGCCGAACTCCAGAAATACAAGCTCAAGTCCTCAGCTATAAGTGCAAACCTAACAGGCAAAAGATGGTAATATTTTATTTACTCTTAGCTTCCAGAGACGTGGAAGGAGTGACTAAACTATATACTCACTGAAGTTGATGCTTAGAATAAAGTATTCCTTTGTATTTAGTGTACAGCATGATCTATTAAATGTTCTTTCTGAAACAACTATTTTATGAATGGTAGACTAAGAGTGGATTTCAGGTCACTGTGCTTTGAGCAAGTTCCTACTATCTGGCTTGTGGCAGCACCTATAGATTGTAGCACTCCTGTACATCAAAGGAATTGCAAGAATTGAGATACCACTGTCCTGTATGCAGGGATTGCAAGATGATTATTTTATTTAAATGCTTCTTACTTTTGTACTTTCATGTTAAATGAAACAAACTTTCACCATTCCTGAAAAATGTTATCATTGTTCGCATCTGCAACTTAAAAAACACGGAAAACTAAGCCCCTAAAGAGAACAATTAGATGCCAGACACATTGTCTTTCAATAAGGAGGTCCTTCTTTTATCTATCTCTGTGCTCTCTGATTCAACAGGATGTTCAGCACATACTTAGTCAATCAGCTTCAGGTGAACTATTTGATCTGGTTCTAGGGCCCTGCAGGAACAGGAGATACCCTTCTCACATATTTAAGAGTAAGAAGCACCATCTTCCCTTTTCTAGGCCTCATGTGCAGCTATTCATGTAAGTCTTTGGTCCTGTAAAATAGTAATTTGTAATGATAAACTGATGACTTTTTTTTATTTCTGTTGTTTCAGTTAGTGTCGATATTTGTGACATTATTATGCCTGTGTATCATCCTAGACAGCTCCTGCCTAATGCTCCTCTTTCATTGCATTTATGCAAGTAGTTTTTTCCTCCGGTGTTTTTACTTTCCACATGGTGCCTTACATTCTTGACTTTGACTATGGACAGATGTTGCCCTGCGCATTTTTAACAGAATACAACAAAGATTCAGGACACAAATATGCTGCACTGAAACTAACCTACCGAGATAATTTTAAAACTGCAGCCAGCTCTGATGAAGGAACCTGTTTCCTTTATCTTTTTATGCCTGCAGATTTCTAAGTTCATTGTCATAAATGCAGATAAAACAATGCATATTAAAAAATTAAATATACCTCCTGTTGATTCTCACAGAGCACATAAAACCCCCTAAAAGACCATCAAGAGTTTCATAAAAAAAGGGAAAAAAATGAAGCGGCTGTTCAGCAGAGAAAAAGGGTTCTTATCAGATAAGCACGTAGTCTGCAAGAACATGATTCTTACTGAATATATCTATAGTAGCAGAGATTATATAGCCTTTACAGTATCCCAGGTGTCATTATCTGAAGTCTACAAAACAAAAGTGATTCCTTGATCCACATCAGGGATTGTTTATTTGAGAGAAAAAGAAGTGAAATATGATCTGAAGTGCTTTGGGAAAATTATAGCCCAAGAAGGTACTAATTTCTTTGCTTCTCTCTATTTGCTGATGCCCTTTTGGGGAAATATGGCATACAGAGTTTTCTGTAGCTTTTCCCAAAGCCTTGTCTCTACTGTCCTCTGGTGCTCAAAAAATTGGCAGCAGAGTGAAAATGAAAGCTGACAGCATTAACAAATGAGTAGTGTTGTGCATTGGTGAAAGGGATTATTTTACAGGGTTTAAATACTTCATGATTTTATAAACTTACTGATTTTTAGACACCCTTAGCTCTCACTAGAATCAATGAGTTGTGGATGTTTTTAGGATGAAGTCCTTTCAGTACTCAGACTTACGCTTTAGCTCATGGATGCCGATTTCCTGTTTGCTATTGCTTTTTTGTTCATAATGATACTGTAATTTTATCTTGTTATAATTATTTTTGAATTAAATATATCATATAATAGTAACCTCTCTCTTCCCTCCCCCATGCTACAGATGAGGAATTGCTCTGAGATGGCTGGGGATTAGGTTTGACCTGATGTCCCTGACTGTTAATTATATCACAGTATTAACAAATTGAAAAGCCTGCCCATTAGAAACACACAGAAATAACCTAAGTGACTGTGTTAGCAGAACAGCTGCAATGCTGAATGTGAACAAATGTGTTTTCACTTAGAGGGGGAAGCACTAGGGTGGGAATAACTCAAGACACTGCTCTGTGTGGGCGGCATCTCTTTCCCTAATACACAATTTTGCCCATGATTCACCATGAGTCATGCGAGGTAAGCCTGACAGCAGCTCAGCTACATTGTAAAGTGTGGTACAACTGCATCATTTTAGCCTGAGGGGATTGATGCGAGCATAGTTTTACATGGAGATTTTAGAAATCAGGATTTTTTTTGATTATTTGGTGTGGTTTTGGTTTGTGTTTTGTTTTTGTTTTTGGTGATGGTAGTGTTTGTTGTTGTTTTTTCTTTTTTGGGGGGAGGGCAGATTTTGTTTTATGCAATTGATGATAGTTCACTGATAGGGAACCAGGACAGTTTTGGGTTGTGCGTTTTTGCATTAATGATCCTATAAATAGAAATCTTTATAAAGAGAATATACTTTAAATAACAGGAATTTCAGTCCTGCTAGAATTATCACAGGCTCTTCAAATTTTATCCTTAGTGAAATCTACATGCTACATATGGAATTACCCTGTATTCACACAGAACATGTGTGAAAATGGTACCTAGCTGGCTGGATATACCATACCTCTCTCTGCACACCCCATTGTATCCTACATTACGTATGGAAACATTGCTTCCATGGTAGTTTTTCTAGGGGGATTGTTCTCTGCCTTGAAATACTGGTGGGAAAAATGTTCAATGTTTTTGAGTTACAGGTATATAAAATTGGATTCTTCATGTGTTCAGTGGTTCTTTAAGGTGAATACAGAGGAACAAGGCTAAAGCCCCAGGAGTGCCATCATCCTGGCTGCTGAGCATGGTGAAGGACACAAAGGGTGCCAGGGCAGTTGGGTGGTGGTGGTGTGGGTGATTTCCAAAACCATGGACTTTTGAGGTGACCAAAGAGATTTTCAGTTCACCAATTTTGTTTAAGCTTTAAGCTGGAACAAAGCTCAGAAACCCAAAAAGTGGAAAGATTTTGAAAATATTTTAAACAATCACGTGCCATTGAAGTAAATGAATAAAATAAAATCCCAGCAATTGCTAAAATAAAAAAATCATTTCCTCTGAGAGGAAAAAATGTGGAGAAAAATATGAAGTTCATTTTGAATATAACAGTTGCAGACTATGGTTAGTGTGAGTGACTGATCTATTGAGCCAAAGTTCAGCAATTGATTAAACATTTATTATTGTACATCACAATGAACTATTAATCTTAATGAACTATGAATAAGGAATCCTTCATATGTGTGGTTCTAGGGAAACTTCACTAAGTCACTTTCCCAAAGAGCCTTGCAGGCATCCTCTCAGCAGAGGAGAAGAGACTTGACCTAACTTATGCCAGACCATTTGACTGAGGCCAGAACAACGCAAAACTTCAATCTAAAGTATTTTCTTATATTTAAAACACGTCAGGTAGGAACACTCTCCCTGACATGTTGTCCGAATGTAACTAAATATAACTGGCTATGGCATCTAACCATAGAAATATATGTAAAGGCCTCTGCTACCCAGTCATGTCTCCTTACCTCTGAAGGGCACCTGACTGAAGAAGCTGTGTTAGAAATCCTAAAGCAAAGCTCAGATTATAAGCAGAAATATTAGGTCAGTAGTACGGTACCAAATATATAATTTCTGAACTTGCTGGACTCCACAGAAACAGTTCTTATTTTACAGAAAAGGCTGTAAGCATCTGAAACTTCACTAGAATGATGCATCGGATTTGAGGGAATTAGGGCAGAGCTAATGACAGGAAAGAGCAATGGGACTGTCAGCACATGGAAGGGAGAAGGGAGGGAAAATCTAAGACTCATTTGCAAAAGCAAATCCACTTCAGCACATGACTTTCTTGTAGTAGGAGTCAAAAGGTAAAAAGGAAACAGTATTGTAGACAAGAAACCAGGATCTGGGATAACTTCAGAGAGATGGAAATCACTTCCTTCCCAAATTTCTCCCCTTTGCCAAGAAAAAGGCAGCTTGTGAAGTGCTTATTTGATTAGAATAGGCACTTCATAAGTGGATCAGAAGCCAGGGATAGTAAACTGCAATTAATAGCTAATAAGCAGAGAACAGCCCATTGCTGCTGTTCTGGCTTCTGGTCCTTCCCAATGGCCAGGTTCTTGCCTGCAAACGGGTCCTGTAGGTGGGTCTTGTGGGCTGCTCCTTCGGCTTGCCTGCATATTGGGTCCTGTAGGCAGGTCCTTCTGCCTGCCTGCAGACGGGGTCCTGTGGGCAGCTCCTGCTGTTTGCCTGTGGGAAACAGTCTGGGTTTTTTTTGTTTTTGTTTTGTTTTTTTTTTTTTCCCTTTATTTAAAAAAAAAAAAAAAAAGTAACCAGGAAAATTACTTCTATGCCTCTATCCTGACCTTGACCAACTGGGGCTGAGTTTTAAGCCTTTCAAAGATGCCACAATCAAACCCAAACCAAAGCAAACCAAACTAAGCTAAGGCAGGTCTGATAGCTCATGTGATAATTGCCCAAATTAAAAAGTGTCAAAAAAGTCTAAGAACAAGAGATTGGAAATAGGTTACTTGGATGGTTTTTAGGGATTTAGCTATTTGATTCTCTCTGTGGAGTAAATTATTTCTCTGAGGCTATGTTACTAATAAAGACAAGTTCATTGTTACACAGTTCTGCTGAGAGGCAGAAGCTCTTAGTAAGGGCTGAGCTGTCTAGCTGCTTGCTAATGTCTTCAGTGGATTAAAAACTCATGTGTGTATGTGTGAGAGGCAATAACCACAAATTCACAAAGAATTTTGAAAAAATGTTTTAATCACTTTTCTTGCCTGTTTGCGCACTTACTGGCCCTATAATGAAATTAACCAAAAAAAAAAAAAACCATCCAGCTTCTACGAATCTTTGGGCATTTCCATCCAAAGGAAGACTTAGCAACCCTCTTTTCTGCCAGAGAGGCCCACTCATATATCATGGCTGAGTGCTTCAGTCCCAAAATCTTATGAATTTATTTCAGACAACATGGCATATTGAATCAAAATATGAGGATATCACATCACAATATGGTGCTTCAGCATCACCATGCACTGCTGCAACATCGAGACACAATTATGCCAACATGTCTGGTTTGAAGCCCCTCGAGGAGAGGGGACTGTTAGGAATGGTATCCCATCATCTGCTAAATTCAGCCTGCAATGCCCACAGAGGTGGGAACAGCAAATTGACAGCCCCGAGGCTGGCAACTTATTTTCGGCACTTACAGTGAGTTCCATGTCCTCCTCCTCTTTTTCTTTCACTGGCTTCTCTGGTTCCTCTGGCTCCTTCTCTTGGAGATGGATCTCATTGGCCTGGGACATGTAAGGCATATCATCTTTGTTCTTGAACTCCAAGCTGAGGATTGAAGGAGGAAGTAGAATTCCTAGAATTACCTAAAGCAATAATAACGATAACAATAATCATCACAGTAAACAGATTACAATCACGATGGTTACTTAGTATCAAACGGAACAACTCTGTCAGGACATTTAAGAAAAGAAAAACACGCATGCATGTGAGTTTCTATGGAAATAGAGTATTTGTCAGCTGGGGTAATGTTTTCAGAGCTCTATAGTGAAATAAAGCACGTAAGTTCTATTAGCATTGCTGTGAGTGCTATGGCTAATAGGGCCTCTTGAATACTTTATCTGCTTGCTCATCAGAAGCATCTCGTTATATACCAGAATATATTTACCAAATATTATATAAGGTCAGTGGCAGGTGGGACCACGGGGGTGTTCAGACCTTGGACCTGCAGAATTCTGCATTTTACATAATAGATAATACCACTGCAAATGAGCAGTATTAATTTCTACAGAGAGGGTTACTAAGTCTCAAGCTCTCTGTGTTCATGTGTAATGCACACAGGTATTCAAGGCATAAGTCTGTGTGGATCTAAGGAGACAAGGCAAAGCCAGTAATAGCAAATGCTGATGTGTTTAGCTATGAGGTCCCCTTAGATTTTGCTTCAGTAACTTGGCAGCCATGTAATGCTCACGTTACTGCCAGATCCTTCTTTTCTGCCTTTCCTCTCTTACGATGTGACAGTGCAGAAACCATTAAAATTACCTTGTGTGGATACTTGCAATGAACAACACTTGGGGTTAAATCAGTAGTATAACCAAAGAGATATCGTGACAATACAAAAAGAAGCGGCTTGTCGAAATTCACAAGCACAACAGCTTTTCCTGGTTTTGCTGTAATCACTTGGGAAATTATTTTTGTCATAAATCTCTCCCTAAATGGTGGTGAAATCAGATAGCTTGTTGGCAGGTCAGAGAGGGTGACTGTTTGTGGTCATCATATCATCAGACAGCATGCGTATTGTTTGAAACCCCCCGAAGTACCGCAGTTAGTGTATGTGAACACTGCGCTCAGGCTCGGAGGAGCTGAGCAGCAGCTGCCTGGGCTGCTCCTGCACCCAGCCTGTCACAAAAGCATGTGTGCAGGCAGAGGGGCTTACAGGCAGACCTGGCTTCCCAGAGAAGATATTTTTAAGAACAAGCAGGATTAACAATTGCCCCTCTTCCTCTCATTGGAGCTATACATATAATACATTCAGCTTTCTTGCCATTTGACAGTTTTGACAGGAGAAAATTGTTCATGGGAAATAATCCATGAGTCATGCTTGAAAATTTATTTCGTTGCCATGCTGCCTCTTGCTCATGTAGCTTGTAGCCTGCTTTAGCTTTAAGCAGGCCCTGCTAATGAGCTTCAATGAAATAAAACACAGACTAGAAACTGAGTGAAGGATCCTGGTGAAGCCCTGATGTTACAAGAAGCTGAAAGGAAACAGAATCTGTTGCCTTCAGTTATTCACTGTGAAAGAAAGGTCTATTTTATGGCTTAAGAGATGCATGCTGCAAAGAAAGCAAAGTGTGGGAAATGAGTTGCTGCACTGATCCCCATCAACCCAGGCTGAACATCTGCAAAGCCAAGCGCTGAAGAAGGCAGCAGTCCCTCTGAAGGGCAATGGGACTGTGAGAAAATCAGGTAGTAAAGATGTCTTCAAATGTGATAATGCTTTCTATCTGTGAGAACAATATTTATGCACAGCTCCTGTGAGAGGATGATGAGAATGCTATCAGCCACTTATTCTCATTCACCACTGTCACTGGATTAGACCCAGTATGATAACGGTGCATGTACTCATGAGCATTCCTGGCATTACCAAATGTATTTTCACACAGTAAAACAACTGAGCAATTATCACTTTTCACACACATAATTAATGCAGAAGTGAGAACCCCTCACTGAAAATGTTTCTCAGCCAGCCGGGAGGAAAAGGCAATTCCTGTTTATGTACTGACTGGTGAGTACTTTGGGGACAGTGGAAGATGCCAGTCCATTAATAAAAACCCACCTCCCGGTATTCACCTTACTCTGTTAGCGGTTTCACTAACTGTGGAAGTAAAGCTGAAACAGCTTTGAAAATTGAATTATCCTCTAGGTCCTCTAAAGCAGTCCCTTCAGGTCAGTCATCAGGAAGATCGGCAGGGGATTGCAAGAAAATTTGTACTGCTTGCTTTGGCCTGCTCTGGAGAAGCTTGTTGGATCAGCACCTTTCTCTGGCAGTTAATTCACTTATACATCCTTTTTCTTTATATATTTTTAAAAACCTTGGCTAACTCCTCAAGTATCCTGGGCAGAGTGACATACTAACCTCCTGGCTCAGTTCTTTTTCTGGTAACTCTCACTGATGCTGGAACGGGCTTTGATAAAGATGATTAAAAAAACTAAGTAACGTGCTTTGAACTTGGCTTTGTGATAAGCTCCTTGCTGAAAAACTGGACACAGGAGGAACATACCCCGCTCAATGCCACTATAAATAAGCACCTGAAATACGGTTAATTGAGCCAGTTATTACTGATTTGTTTTGAACCATGTCACCATCTACTAGAACTCCTGAAGCTGTTGATTTTGCTTTAAAACAGTGCTGACCTTTAGGCCAGAATTTTTGCGCATCCGGAGACGACCCATCCACATGTCTGTGAGCAGCATTTGGCTGCAAGTGTGAGCAATGAAGTCCCTGTGCTTGGCTGCCACTGCGAGCTGCAAGCATGTGGCGTTGCTCCAGTTCTTCAGCTCGTAGGTCAGCAGTTTCATTGCCAGTTGCTCATCCTGCTTGTATGACTGGTCCAGCAGCTCCACCGCCAACTGGCCGAAGTCCCTGCAACAGAGGGACGTTTGTTCATTCCCATTATCCCACGCAGCCTGCTGCAGAAAACACCCCTCTACAACTGACAGCCCCTGCAATGGGGGCACCACCTTCTGTCATGCAAATCATGATGTTGACTGTACACATGGAAGCCCACATTTTCAAATGTGAGTGGCTAATGATAGGCATATAAATAAGTGCCCTGAGTTAGAAGTGATGAGCACCCACACCTACCAGCTGTCTGCTCCCACCTGCCTGCCCACCTCCCTGACATTTTCTAGCTGAAATCCTCTGTTTATCTAGAACTTAGAGGATTGCTTCTGTGCTGTTTGCCCATGATTTTGTGGCCAAGTGTTCTGTAAAAAGTAGGGTCCAAAACACTTAAAAATTCTGTGTCTCAGACTTTTAACAACAGGAAAGGTTATTAAGGAACCTAGTATCTTGTTAATTAAGACTTATGCCTGAATATTATGTTCATGAGGATTCCAACAAATGTTCTGCTTCGGGTGAACAGAGTGTCTTGAAAAAGCACGGAAAAAGATTGCAGCCTGACTCTTGAGGTCTCGGGGAGAACAGGTAGACAATACAAATATTTCATTGCCTTCTTGACACCTTCTCATTTCAGAAGTTATACTGCTAGCAACTCTGCTTCTCTGGCAGACAGATTGTTTGAAAGCCATTTAGAGTTTCTCTGAAGGAACTTCATTTTCCCTACAAGTCAGCAATGAAAGTAAGATACAGATAAGCAAGTGTCAGGCAGGTTCAGCAGCCTCTCTTCCTTCTTTTTTTTTTTTTTTTAACCCGGGAAAGTGTGCATGAAGAAAAATTCACCTGGAATTGTGGTTCAGCTCTTGGGATATGTCATCCACCATGTCATTTTCTGATGCTTCATGGGCCATGGCTTTGCAGAGTTTACAGGCCACCAGTGCTTTAGCCATAGCTTCTTCCCCATGCTGCCAAAAGAAAAGGGCCATCTTCTGACGCTTCATCAGCACAGCCCACACCATCAGCTCGTGGAACGGGAAGGGGAAATGATTGATCTCAGGGTCATCCAAATCAATATCAACTTCTTCTTCTCTTTTCTTTGTTGTTTTCCTTCCTCGCCGCAAAGGGACATCATCCTGTGGGAATTGTAGAGAAATTTGTTTCACTAGTGAAAGAACTGAGTTAATTCACACAATGCATTGGAGTCAGTATCTGAAATGTTAAACACATTCCCTGCAGGCCAGCCCTTTCAGATATTTTGGACAAAATATTTACACAGGAAAATGATGGGAAAAGTATTGGTCCATGCATCATAACTAAGAAGTCAGTAATCCCATACCTAAACACAGGGGAAAAAGAGCTTTGGACTACCACTTTGAACTATTTTTTCTCCCTAAGAACAGATAGCACAATCACACAATACCTAAAACCATTTCGCAAAAGCCACCATTAAAACAAAATTCAGAATTCACTCCAAATGTAACATCTGTTTTAAGGCACCTGCCTTTTTCCACCTCCAGAAAGCACATATCCTGGGGATGCTCAGGACTGCTGAAGACTCCTTCCCTGCTTATTCTTATGTTTTCTCCCTTTACCCTCCCACAAGAGTAGGAATCTCCTTTCTTTCCTCCCATTCTGTCTGTATATCCCAAGTTTAACCCTTCTTTCTCCAGTTCTTTGTCGTTTCTGTCACCTTTAGTTTCCTTCCCATTCTAGCCTACTGTTTTTATCAGAAGAGCTGACCCATTCTGTGCTGTGTCTGTAGACAGCAAAATGAAAGTTGTCATACAAAGTAAACAAACAAGAAGACACTACTGCCTCCTTGAAGCATCAGGGTAGCCAAAAGCATCAACAGAACTGACAGAAATTTGGCCCATGTAAATATTTCTGCATCATTCTCTGCAACTGCCTAATTTCTCTGAACACATTTTTAAGTTATATAGTTATCCAAATTGAATTCTGCTTGGCCTGACAGACAGAAACATTTTGTTTAATCTTCATTAAAAGAAAAATGAAACACACAGGGGGCAGAGCCTTTTCTCTTGTCTATCCACTGGAGTTTTATTAAGAAATGTTTCCTAATCTGGCCCTTGCATAAACAAGTTATGTAGATGAAAAATACAATTTGTGTGGCACATTTCTCTTACAAACTTGAAAACAAGTTTTGGTGCCTTCATTACAGTGAATTTAAATATTACCTTAATATAGCATATATTTGTCAAAGAAGTAAAAGACATTAAGATTTCTCACAGATTGCCTACCTCCATTCCCAACAGTTTCAGGGCTTTTGGCTGTACAAAAAAGTGAGAAAAATGTTATTTCTCCCAGAAGGGTGATGAAAAATAGCAACTATATGTGTATACATACATACATACATACATATACATGTAAGTGTATAACGTGTGATGTATAGCATATAATATAGAGTATACAGGGTGTTTCAAAAATATGGACCCAATTTGAAATCACTATATATCTACAACCATGAACTGCCCATGAATGAAACCATACAGGCCATACAGCAGGTGAAGGGAACACAGAGCATTTATAAAAAGGTTACTAAAACCTGATAACTCATTAAACTGTTTGTAAGCTTTTGTGTAATTGTAACATGTTGGGTCCATCTTTTTGGAACACCCTGTATAATACAGAAAATATAATACAGAGTATATAATGGGCATATAACATGCTATAGATAATATATATGTAATGCAATGTGATGTAATATAATATGCACATATCAATCAAATAATTACACATATATTTAATTTAACCTTGAATTTGACCTTATTTCACTAAAACACACAACAGAAGACCTACATTTGGATTCTGTTACAAATTACAGCTGTTTTGGGGCTGCTCTGATGGAAAAGAGATAGGAATTACTGCTGAGGCACGAATGGTTGTCTCTGGAGTACATCAGTATTTTGGTTGTTCCCTGGCACACTTTTATTGACTGCTGTGGAGCTGCTCTGTGTGTTGGTTCAGTATCTGTGAAATTGCTACTCTAACGCTTTACTTGGCAGAGTGACTAAGGCAGCGGAGTCTCTCCCAGCAGCTACAATTACTACCTTTCCTCTCAAAAGTGAAGAATGAACAAACAAACCCATTTCAGGTGTTTGGCTGTAACTGTTTCAAAGAGCTCTTGCTCTTTATAGCCACTTAGAAAAATGTTCAATGGTGTGTATTGCTAAAAGCCGAACTGAGACATGAAATGAAACTGTGAGTTAAAAATAGGTGAAGAAAGAACAATGAATCTTACTGGGAACAGTTGAGCAGATTTTCCTTTGTGGTGGATTGGGTCAGTGGCATTATGGATGACAAAAAATATCTTTTGTATTTTAGAAAGGTAGTAAACTTACTTTGGATTCACAGTATTGTAATCTGTCAAACATGAAACCCCAAAAATACTGAACGGTGTTTTGCCATGAGCCCACTGACTCAACTGGAGCCACATCCAGCCAATAAAGCAAATTTTGAGTTAGAAGTTTCTTTTCCCTGACACCCTGACAATCAAGAAGAGAGATAGGTAACGTGCCTACCAAAACACATGTTTTTCCAAGTCTAACTTAGGTGCCTTATGGCTTTACTGGTACAGGTCAAAAGGCTTTTATTTCAAAAGCTATAGATACTCATAATTACAGATTCTAAAGCCAGAGGAGACTGTTTTATGCACTGGTTACCAGGGCAGCAAAACCCAATAATCTTTTTATCAAATTAATAAAAAATGCAGCTTGTATCAGTGTCTGGCTTGCGGTATGTTGTGCTGAAATAGCTGATATATACATAATGGAAATAAATCTGCAGACTGAATAGTATGAGCATGTGGATCCCCACAGCCTGGATCCATCTAAGAAGCCACCCTGCCACTGGATGCAGTCATACAGAAGGCAAATAACTTGCTCCTTACCCTCTTGGGCCCAAATAAATTGTGGTACAGTGTTCTGAACCGCTTTCGGGTGTAATTGCAGCGATATGCTCCTCCCATCAGGTACTCTATCACCAAACCAATATCAATCAGACTTATACGATAATCAGGAGGTAAGTTTCCCTGTAATGAAAATAAGGATGGTGGGGGAGGAAGAAATGCTTATTACTGGTGTTGTTAAATATACTTCACAATGGTGTAAAAATAAAAAAATTAAATAGTTAAAAACAGGAATGTATTATTATGCTGATTAATTAATTCACCTTAAAATAGATCCAACCGAAACCTGGATATTCTCGCTTGGAAAGAAGACATAAGTTAAATAAGAAGGTGAAGAACTTATTGGAAGTAACAGAAGATAATGTCAGTACACAGTGCTCATATTCTTCAGCTGGGGAAACAAGGAGCATAACTGCAGAACAAAAAGCACGAGGATCAGCACACTTGAAAAGTCACACACAGTTGCTGGACTCTAGTCCTGCAAGATAGCACCTTTTCCACACCATCTGTCCCCATAACTCTCGTCCAGGCATCTCATGTCTCTGCTGGCATCTCTTTGGCCTGCCCCATCTGCACTGCCAAGGCACAGGGAAGTGACATTGTTTGTTCACATGAAACCAGCTCCTGCATGCGATCTTCCCATCCTGCAGTGTTTCTTCCCCATCTTCCAGCAAAGGAAGGGCAGGGGAAAGAGCTGTGTTGCCTAATCTAGAGGATTTACACAGCGCATGGATTGTTGTTAGTGCTAGTTGTGAGAGTCAAGGAGAGTGTGTTAGCTTTTGTTCTTGGAGTTAGGTACTTTTATTTGTATATAACCTCACATATCACATATCTTCACTTAATTCCACACCTAGTATGTGGAAAGCATCTGTATGGAAAGTAATTATGCATGTTGTAATAAACAAAATACCTGTGGCACGTTGTAATAAAAATATCTGTGGCTAATTCTTTGGGGTTTTGTTCAAGAAGAAGACAAGAGGGGTGGAAATTTTCCTAGACGGTGGATCCTTGAGCTCCCAACATATTTTACTAAAGACCCCTCTAAGCACAACAGTCTTGCTACCTAATTTCCAGCAGTGCCTGGGAGAATGTCTCCCTAAAGGTGAACTGTGCTTGTGGTCATTAGCAGGAACCTGGAAAATATGTTTACATACTTGCTCTTCCCCTTTTTTTACTCCCTTATTCTCTGTTAAACATCATATATGTATATATATATATATATACGTGTATATATATACTTATAAATATATATGTAAAACGTCTCCAGCATGCACCTTTTATTTAGAAGGGGGAAAAGAATGATAAATATGTCCACGTCTTATTGCCCTTACTTTGTGAACACCCTTGCACATATCATCCTTCTCTTCCCTGTCAGGCCTGAAAACAGCAGAACTAAGGTTATGAGTTCTCCGAGACTTAGTGCTTGCAAAGCTATGAAGAAAGGTTTTAGCATGAGATGGTCTCTTACTGCGCAGCTGAGCGCCTTTGAGTTAACTGGTAGCAGTGAGCCTGATGCAACACCCAGCAGGCCAGAATAACTTCAGGGTGGGCTGTTCTCAAGGCTGGGCTGGTGAAGTGCTCTTCGGGGGTCTCTGGCAATGGAAGAACAAAGCCCCAGCGTGGGCACATCTGCTCTTCCATTCCCCCTCCCCCTGCTGGGAACTTCATAAGGAAAACTCTGATCCCTCGACAGGAGGAAAGGGCTAATGGGAAGAGAATGCCCTCAAATTAAATTTTGCCTCCTATAAATCACTGCCTCTTGAATTGTTCGGACAACATTTTGTGGTTCAGAGAGCAGTTCCCTACCACAAAAGAAAGGTATGATTCAGCAAATTTTGAATAAGTCACCCAGACCTAGAGATCTGATTAAGAACTCTGCAGATTTATAGAACCCTCTCTGTCCTGTAGGTCACTGTGCAAGAGATGTAACTAAAAATTAAAGGTGGAAAGAGAAGCAAATTATACTTCTGCGTACTGAGAGAAGTAGCCTTGTAAAAGCAGAAAATTACTCTAGTAAAAAACTTAACTTACATAGTCAACATTGCAGAAGAACCAGGAAATTGTAATAGTTAGCTTCAAACTTTTTCAGTACACTGTAATAAAATAATGACATTTTCTATAATGATATACAGTGAAGATTACAGTTAGCCTGTACCTCTTCTTATGTGGTCATCGAAAGAAGTTCAGTAATTTACATGGAGCAATTTTATGATTGCCATGCCTTGCTGGAAATATCTGCATGTCTGCAGATATCTGCCTGGCTTCTCTGCAGATGTGCTTATTAGATTCAGAGCAGAGAAACACTAATGGAACACATGGCAACGGGTTCTGTACAAGAGATGAAATGGATGCAAAGACCCTCCTTCCCTCTCTACTTCAGCTGGGAAGAGCAATGCTCATTTCCCTTCTGGCTCACCACAGTACAAGCAGCACACTGGAAGGCTGAGGAAGGAGAGAGGGAGGTGGTGCTGTGGTGTACTATCCCCAGCACTGAGATGGGATTCAAAGGGACAGAAGATCAAGCAAATTTTGTGGCAAAAGACAAGCTGCCATCTATGTTTCAGTAATGTCCCTCAGCATGTCCTTTTGCACTCTTCCTACTCTTGGCTAATCTGGTGGGTCGGAGAATCCCTGTGATTTGCAGGAATGCATATTAGCTTAGTTTGTTTGAACCTAGTAAGTTTTACTCTGACCTGTTTCAAGGAAAAGAACATAAGTCTAAAAATTAAATCCTGCTACTTTTTGTTGTTTGCTTGTTTTTATTGGTTTTTGTTTGCTTGTTTTCCCCCCAGATGTTCTTCTCTCTCCAAAATGCTTAAGGCAATGGCAACTTTTCTAGAACAAGAATGAAGGCACTGGCAGAAGTGGCAATTGTAGCTCCAAGACTGAGTTGTAGTTCTTCAACAGACTCCTGCTGTCTCAATGTAAGACACTAAAGTGAAATGCTTTGATAGTATTAAGTGGCAAAAAATACTTCAGCAATTTAGAAAGCAGAACATGCAGCAGGGTGCCACATGTATTAGAAAGCATGAATTTCTTGATATAGTTCTTCTGATTTCTAAAATTTCACGTAGGGAGTTAGATAAAAAATTTCCAGTAGAGTAATTTTAATAAAAGACACATTGCAAACTCCCAGATAATATTGAAACACTTTACCAAAGAAAACTTAGAAGTTCAGAGCAGAAATACATATTTAACAGACACAGACATAGATATGGCTCCATACTAACACACAAGTACTCTTCCAAAATAAGCAGCCCTAGTGAAGCAAATTTGACCACCCTTGTGAGAGGAGTTATGCATGTGTCAAGCATTTGCTCTATCAGCAGACACTCTGAACTACCCTGGCAACAGAGAGTCTGCTGTGAGTGAAGCAGAGTGGTGCACATGGGCCAGTACCCTTCCAAGAACAGCAAAAATTTGGATGGGCCCATTCTAGTACGGCCAAGTTGTTCAGAAATGACAGAAGGTTTGATTTTTGGGTATGATAGATACCCCTGTTTATAATCAACTAAACTTTTGTTTCTTAGAATTCTGTAGAATAATTTCAGTTGGAAGAGACCCTCAGGATCACTGAGTCCAACCATAACCTAACCTAACTCTGGCATTAAACCATGTCGCTAAGAATCTTGTCTAGATGCCTTTCAAACACCTCCAGGGATGGTGACTCCAGCACTTCCCTGGGCAGCCTGTTCCAATGACTGACAACCCTTTCCGTGAAGAATTTTTTCCTAATATCCAATCTAAACCTCTCCTGGTGCAACTTGAGGCCATTTCCTCTCATGCTATCACTTGTGAGAAGAGACCAACACCCTCCATGCTACAACCTCCTTTCAGGTAGTTGTAGACAGCGATAAGGTCTCCCCTCAGCCTCCTCCAGGCTAAACACCCCTGGTTCCCTCAGCTGCTCCTCAGCAGACTTGTGCTCTGCATCAGCTCCTCAGCTCCTCACCACCTTCTCACCAGCTTCGTCGCCCTCCTCTGCACTCTCTCCAGCACCTTAATGTCCTTCTTATGATGAGGGGCCCAAAACTGAATACAGGATTCCAGGTGGGGTGTCACCAGTGACAAGTACAGTGGCCGGGACAGCTCTTCAGTGCTAAAGCATTATTATTTTCCTGAAGAAACTTGGACTTCAAAGTGTAGCTAATCAGTTGTAGTATTTTTTCCCTACAAGTGGATTTTTATATTCAGCAGGTATCAAGCCTCTGATTTTACATGCTGGGGGGAAAAGAATTTATTTAAAAATTCTGTATATTGCATGTTAGTTCTCTGGAAATGTAGACATACAGGGGCAGTCCAAATTAAAGGACTTTGAAAACTTGTATCGCCCCAGAGTAAGATTAAGATATGTTGAATATATACGATTTTTGGATTAAAGAAAAAAAATCAATCTGTTAATTTCTGCTGATTGTCATTAGCTCGTGGAGCCAGGGAAGGACTTTCTAAAACAACCTGTAGATGGCATCCTCCACTTACAGACAGGATGCCCAGCGTGGCCACTGTTTCTGCTTCATCTGGATGCGCCGGTTTGTTGAGTCTAGGGAAGGAAGTCAACCCTGTATGCTAAATTCTGTCTCCTTGACAGCAGATGTCAAAAAGGCCATCATGCAAACAATGCAGGCAGATTTGTCCCTGTATATAGTTATGGAATTGAGAGGGTCAAAAAGAGACACGAGCACACTGGTTTATAAAGCAAAGCCATTAAGAAGTACTTTGTCTTGTTAATATATGCAGAATTTAGGCACACTCTGATTGCTTTAAGACTCTTTCACCAGGCCTTTACAATATGCTGCCCAGGCCAACAGTCTTCACAATGATATTTGGAAAAATAGAAAGAAAATAAATGGTTGTCTTATATATTTGTGCATGTGTGCACACATATGTGTCTGTAAGCTGCCAGGATGTGGTAGTGTGGCTTCTGTTGTTCAAATTCCTTCCTTTATTAAGCAGGCAGGGTGGTCTTTCAAACAAACAAACAAAAAACCCCCCCTCCTGGTGATTTATACAGCTATGTAATACAATATTAGTCAATGAAATAATGCTTCTATGATTTGTAAGCATCCATTTTCTATTTGAGAATTCACAATGATGCAGATATAAATAACTTTTTATAGCACACTCCTTTAATTAGAACAGGTTTTAAAATCAGGATGTATGCATAAAAAGCACAGAGTATGCATATCCTTTAAGCATTGTCTCATGGTGACATACTACATTTTTTGTGTTTATATTTTGTGATGCTGTAATTAAATCGGAGAGGTTAGGTATCTGGCACCAAAATATATATAAACTCAGAAAATGAACATCAGCAGTGTGGCCTTATTTTCATGCACAGCGGGTGATGTAATGGTCAGATTGTGATGTCCATTAAGAAGTTATTTCCAAGGAGGTGTTTCCATTTAAACTGTTGTCAGATCTGCTGACTGATTTGTAGCGTGGCTGACTGGTAAGGCATCTGCCCAGATGGCAGGGCTATGTCGAGCTGTCACTTTCTTCCCAGTGAACTGCGGTTCTTCCTCATCACTGACAAAATGAGAAATACAGAACCAGACGTGCCATTTTCTGATGAAGGTGTTAGAGGCCTGCAGCAGGCTGTTTTTAAAGCCCTTAACGATGTTCTAATAAAATCATACATTGACTTCAGGTAGTGGGAATTACTGGAGACTTTAGATATGGACAGAGGAGAGAAGGATGAATTTACGGAAAAATTACCATCTCCTAGCATTTACCAATCACTATGGAACAAATAATGTCATTAAATACAGCGTAAGTTTATTTAATGCGAGTGTCTACCAATATACACCTATGAATACTGATTGTCTTTGCCTATTTGATGCTTTTTTTTCAAGAGCTCCTTTGAAAACATACCTTTTGTTAAAGAGTCAGAAAAAGATACTGATACTATTTAGTCATTCAAATTGTTATACCTTTGAAATCAGGCTTGGAAAGGTGATGCTGGGGGAAAGAAGGAGTTTGAAAAGGAATAAAGAAGACTGATTATGCTTGTTTCAAACTCATATAGGCACATAAATAACTGCGTATTTACTAAAAAAAACCAAACAACCTAGTAACCTGGGCTTCAAGAGAAGTAGCTGGTCCATATATTTAGAGGATAAAGGATTCTCATTCATTGCTGTTGCTGTAACACTTTCAATCCTGAACACTTTGCTGAAGGTATTTGTATCTCCTTCCTGTCACTATACCTTTCTGTGTTTCTGTCCTGCCCTGCTAATGACTCTTTGTAATTCAAGATGCTTGTAATTATCTTGATAAGTGGGCAGGGGGAAGTTGCACTACATATTTTTTGTATATTTCTGCTGAGGAAGATGGCTACAATACATACCACACAACACAGACTGAGGAACTGTTTCAACAAACTAGGATCCAGCACAAGGATAAGGGCTATTTTACAGGCTCAGAAGTAAACTAACAACATGGAAATTAGCTTTGACAATAGTTGCGGGTACAGAAAAATACAGATAACGGCATAAATCCACACAATATGTAAAGGCCTACAATTATACTAGCAGAAGCACTATTACCCAAGCATCTAAAAGCACAGAGAAAGCAAGACAAATAACTTGCTAATTGAACTTTATATGCAAGAAGTTCATATTCGGTACATACAAACAGGACATTCTGTAATGGCAGGGGAAGGAGAAGGCTCTGACTGAAAGCTCATGCAAAACAGAGATTGTATCTAGCTATAGAAAGCAATCATAGCATTATTTCCAACCTACCGTCTATCAGGCTCTTACCTTTTTGACATCCCTGACTAGATGATACAGAGTGTTGGAAGGTCCATGTCTCTGCAAAGGACAAATAAAGAAGAATAAAATAGTTTTGCATTGTCCGAAGTCTATCAAGGTGTAAATGCTGAAATGGCTTTCTCACCTAGTCGTTTAAAAATCAGACTGAGAGCACTTAAATTGTACAGCTGCATCGAGTGAAAAAAAAAAAAGAAAAAAAATTTACAAGAGCATTATTTCACCTGACTTGTCCAAAACCTTCCAGTTAGAAAACCACAAGAACTGCCATACTGGATGTAAACTAAGGTCCTATATACCAGATTAGGCACCTGGCCTAGGCAAAATAGGAGCCCAGCATAACATGCACAGCCCCTGGGAGAGAGTGGAAGGAAGAACAGCTGCCTGTCAGCCTTCCACTTTCCACTACTGGTGGCTCAGAGAGTCCCTGAGCCCGACATTGCATGTAGGCTGTCTCATCTGAAAGCCACTAACAGAATGCAGTCCGTGGATCTGTCCAGTCTTCTTTTGACTCCACCTGACGTGCAGCAGACTCCCACAACTTCAATTATATATAGAGAAGTACTTCCTTTTTTTGTTGTGTTTTTGACTGCTGCTGATATTTTAAGAGACTTTTATGGGAGGTCTCACTATTTGTAATTGATGACAGATGAGACCACTGCATACGTACAGTCAGTGTTTCCATACAAACCTTGCTCTGAACTTGCCTACACTTTATGTAACCCCACCACTGAGCATGATGAGACTTTACTGTGTTTCTTCATATGCTGCTTCAGATTTGCCTACCCTGAGTGATGTTAAAACATTGTCCCTTCAGTAGTTACTATTTCTGAGACCATCTCAAAACACGCTGAACAGCAGTGTTCCCAGAACAGGATCTTGGATGACTCTGGTCATACTGTCCTTTTGTGGTGAGAACAGACCACATATTCCTATACTCTGTTATCTATACTTCAAGCAGCTTTTAAACCCTTATCTTCTATGTTACAACAGACAAATTTCTCTAATAACCTTTGAGCTTTTCAAATATTGCCAAACAGGTTTTTCAAAAACAGGTGGACCAAATGCAACATCCTTGTTCTCCTGCATGTTGACTTCAGAAATGGTGACAGATTTCTAAGGCCTAATATTTTCCTACAGAAGACAGGTAAACTCTTTCCTGACATAAAATTGATCCCCTTGCCTATTAATTTTATTCTTTATTGTATTTTTACAAATGTGCCATGGCAGAAGTCAGATTCATTGGTTTGTATCTTCCCTGGCCACTCTCAGGGCTCATGTTGAAATTTTTTATTTTCTATCTGGCCTTGGAAATTTATTTTGGTGCTAAATCTATTGTGGCATTAGGTCATATATCACAATTGGTAGTCCAGGTATTTCACAGACTGGGTCTTTTGGAATTCTTGCATGTATAATTTATGGCTATTTCTATACCTTACAATAAATTTGTTCAACAAGGCCTCCTTTAATCTGTAGAACTGAAGACTTTCCTCAAACCTACTTCCTGTGAAAACTGTCTTTGTAACAAGAATTACAATGCGTATCTCCATAGCAAGAATGCAAATAAGCTTTCTGTTCCTTATACACAGATGGTAGTTGATATGTAAACTTTACAACGATCAAAGATCAGATGGGAATTGTTCTCAAGGTTTGCATGGATACCCGTTCTTCTATGTTTTGCATGAATTTAATGAATTCTTGTCAAGTTTGATATATTTGAAAGACTGAATTCTGGTCACCATCAGTGTGAAACATCTCTGGATAACAGCCCAGTGTGGCAAGTACTGGAAGAAAAAAGCTTTTTTAAAAGGGCAATGCACTATATCACAACCGCTCCCCAACAGACAGACTAGAAATCCTAAGAACTAGACAATACTTTATGACTTTTTCCATACTTCTTAAGCAATTTGAACTTATTGGTTTCTCTTGGTAGGCAATAATGAAGTGAATGCTGGAATGTGTTTTGCAGTTGAGAGCTCAGAAGCAATTTGAACCTGTGCAGTTTTATGTTCCATTTAAGGGCAAAGATATAAAACTTGCACACAGGCTTTTATAGGTCAAAGTATCATTTTTGGAACATTCACTGAGGACAGGAGGAAGTTTTCCACTGTAATAGACCTCCTGAAATAATGAGATTACACCTTTACATTCAGAATATTATCCCAGGAAGTTTGCTTTTGTTTGTTCTTTAGTGGCTGAGTTTGATTACCAGGTGCAAGATTTTTATGAAACCATAAGGGTTTATGCTATCAGGAGTCATATATCACCATCCCATGGTTCCTTACTTGCCAGTTACTGTCTTCCAGTCAGTGCCATCTGCCTAGATCTCAGGTGTATTGTATCGGAATTACAATGACCAGAAATCAGCTGGTACTGTGTGGGGCTTCATCCAAATCTTAAAAAATCTGTACAGCAGATTAAGTGGACAAGACACAGCATGTTCCATTATATGAGAGACAAAGCTAAGAGTCAATGTGGACTTCCAACACAGAAAATTTCTGCAGCAGGTGTTGGCTGCCTTGTGCAACATCATGTTATTGTAATAGGGGTGGGAACTCAAACAATGAACATAGAGATAGAATATTTGCCTTAGGTTGGCCCTACCGTATTGTACAATTCCTCTAGCCGGGAGATGGTGAGAAAACGATGCATGCTTACTCCATTTTCTATGAGTAATTTCACAAAATCCACTCTGTCCAACACCAGTGCATCCAGCATTGCTTGCTCAAGGGAGCCCACCTGCAAAGCAAGTGATTAATTCAGGCCATTCCTGGGCAGCTCAGGCTGTATCCGGCTGGTCCAGTTACTGTGGCACAAGCAGCAAATCCTGAGAAAATTCTGAGAGTTGCTCTGCTAGTTTAAAAAGGGATTATCACACTTTTATTCTATATTGGTTTCTCTGACTCAGGGCAGAATTTAAAAAATTAGTGTCAGAGTGTGAAGGTTAGCATAGACTAGGAAATCCAGATTAGGACCAAGGAACTGGAACCCAGGAAACTGGTGACCACATCTCCACATTATTCGCTATATCATTATCTTTATTTCTCACTTTCCTGATAAATATTTTATTTATATTGGGTATATTTTTTTATATGAACACACAATTTAATTTTCTCTCGACTAGCTCTTTCCTCTGTTCATGGTGTGGAAACTCAGGGAAACTGACACACAGGAAGCAGAAATAGCTTCACAATTAGCTTTTCTTTGAAGGGCCAAATGCAAGAGGTCTTCTTATGCAAAAAGGAGTTGAGGGGAGTTAGAAGGATGAGAAATTGTCTCTAACTTCCAGTTTTTGGCTTGCAAAATGATTGCAGCTTGCAGCATTTATGCAATTTTTTCCTATGATGTACTGATGGCGAGATAATGATATGGACAGTTTAATATCATTAAAATCCCTCCTATGCTTTCATGCATACGTATGCCCAGTATTGAAGATAAGATAAATAGTTCTGTTCACTCCATAACTGAAAAGGCAATGTTTTTTCAAACTAGATTTAAGGGGCAGCAAACTCTAGAAACTACATTTAAAGTGAGGGTATTTAAACAGAAGCTTTTCCTTTTGTTTTAATTTTTTCCATAGGGATTTCTAAGTGCTTACACAATGATAGCATATGAGGTTTTCAGGTTGGTGACCAAAAAATTGTCACAGTAATGAATACTGTCATCCAATTTAACCTGCCAAATGAAGATACCGTTAGCTTCAAGGAGCTACAGGTAGAGACAGAGTCCTCCTGTTTTCCTCCTGGGTGACTTCTGCCACTGTAACAACTGCAGCACAAGCTGGGAGTTGACTAATCCTCCTCTCTTCCACACAGGGTTCATAACCCCGCTGTGTGCAGCCCTCCCATTCCCGCAGAGGAACTCTGTTCTGAGCGTTCCCACAGCTGGAGCACAGGATGGGGCAGGCATGAAGTCGGCAAGTTGATGCAGATCAGGACTGGGCACCAAATTAACACCAGGTTTGGAGTCACAGCCCTCCTGTGGTAACATTGCTGATCATCTCTCATGGTCCACTTCATGACCTCCAACATTTGTGCAGCATAATTTTGATGTCCAATCATCACCAAATTCAGTATTTGTATATAAAAGCTTGAAGAGCAAAAAGAAGTTTTGCCTTTCCTTTCATTTATAGCCTAACATTTTAATATGACTGTAAACACATACTTGTTTTTCTCAGCTTGCAGAATTATTGCTTCATAGTATAAATGTGTTGCTTCCTGTTTTTTTAAAGGTGTGGTCTCTCAGCGTTAAGGCATCACTAGATGTCACCATTTCCTTGAACACGCGAACATGTTAACATCTTTGTTACCGTGTCTGCCTTCAGTAGCTGTAAAAGGGAGCTTTGTGTTTGGCTGAGAGCACGACTCACTATATTTTAAACTGTGTTAAAACTACTGCCACCAACAGAATGGACTTAATAAATGAGTAGGGTTTAAAGTATTTTCAGTAGAAGATGCTGTATGTATACTGTACCGGCCATTGTTGCCCATAAATAAAGATCTGACTGCGGGCGATGTCTACTCTGTTCCAGGCTAATGCTAGGCTCAGCTGGTCAGGAGCAGATGCGTTAGCGCCTGTGTACACAGACAGGGGTGCAGGGAAGAGAGGAGCAGAAAAAAGAAACAAGACATTAGAGTCAGCCAACAAACTGCCATGATCATTCTTCTTTGACAGAAGTCTCACAGATGTCCATCTCATTTCTGCAGCTCATCTCATATTAAAACAAAACCAAACCTTTCATTCTCCCTGTAATAAAATACCAGTTCTCAAATCTGTATATACGGTTCTCAGACTCTCTCATAAACATTCATTATTTCCTGACATTCCCCTTAAAAAATACAGCAGGTACATCTGATATCAGCTGATGCAACTTGCAGTGGAGTGGTTTCCCTCCTCTTGGGTGGGAAGCAGGAGCAGAAGCCAGGCAGGATATGGATCCAGCTGCAGGAATTTGCACACATACACGTATGCACACGAGCACACACATACTGGTGTATCTAGCAATTACACACACAGACCCCACTTCAATAGTCACACTTTTTATGTACATCTTTTATGCACCCCTACCCGATAAGGTGGAGATACTTTACAAGGATAGGAATTTCTCCTCTATTTATTTGTATTGAGGGGTCTTGGTGAGACAAATTTTCTTTCATACATGCAATATTTGTGCAAGAAAGCACGGTATAAAACTGGTGTCAAGGTATAAAATACCCAAGTTAAATAAGAAACTCTGCAGATTATAAGATGGGTTTGGACATGTTTGTTATTTGGAAAGGAGAGTATGTTTTTCCCTGTAGTTTTAATGGACTCTGTGGGACACTCCTGCCCTGCTGTGCTTTTTTAATATTTCACTAAGGATTTAATGGTTATTAGCTGATTTGTAATAATAAAACAGTACTTGTGCTTCAGTGTTACAGGGAGAACTGGCTTGAATGAATTGATTGACCAAATAAATAAAGGGCCCTTTGACTTTTAACTACATATCTGCTTGCAGTGATTGGGCGGCTTTATAATGCCTCATTTTTTAAAGGCCTCGTACCTCCACTGTTTTTTTGTCTTTATTAATTCCTACACTGATACAATGGAGTGAGGACAAACAAGAGCTTTTCATTACTTCAAAGCATTTCTATCCCAATTTCAGCACCATTCCAAACAACACACTGTTCCAGTTCAAAGTGGACTCTGAAATTGGAGGCACAGAAAACATAAATGTAACATGCTGGCTGCTGAAGTTCTCAGTGAAGGATCAGTTCAACAGACCTTCAAGAAGCTTAGCCTAGAGTTTAATTTCATAACTCTCAACTTTGCAGTCAGCTCACTGCCGTGAAACTTCACCAAATACTTGGCAATATCTACAGCAATTATTTGGGGGATTTGGGAGTGTAGATCATCCAGATCACTTTCATTTTATTACAGAAATAAGCTCTGATAAAAAATGAGGCGATGCAGGAGCAGAACAATATAAAGAAATCAAGGGAAGAAGAAAAAACACTGAAAATTGTAAAAGATCCTTCTGTGACTAAGAAGTAACAGGAATACCCCTTTGTGTAAGACACAGCTTCTCATTGCTATATAGTATGACACAGACAAAAGCTTTCACAAGAGACCTCATGTGGGATCCCAACAACATTTGGCCCTTTCCAAGTTCTTGCACAAGCAACATGAAAGTAAAAATTTACCTTTGGTAAGGGCAAAAATGTCCCTACAGCTTTATTCATAAATACAGAAAAAAAACCTATCTCTGGTGGGTACGATAACATAAGTACAGAGAGCAAATAATGTTCTCCCCCTTTCTGAAGCAAATAACAGTTCCTCTCAAAATGTCACTGGATCTCCTCCTTCCCATCCCTGTGCCTGCAGGAGAAGCGAGAGCTTCAGCAGGTGCTCAGGCAAGCTGTCTGGTGAACGGCGGAGGAGGCATATGGGTGAATTCCAAAACCCAAGGGCAGTGACAGCAATTCTGCAGCCTGGCACAATTTTGCACGAGATGGGAGAGCTTCACCTGCCATTTGCCTAAGCTGACTGCAGCCTACGGTCTGGGTATCCAGTGGTGCAGCATGGTTAGAAACCTTTTGGGATAAAGAGTGGATCAGATGGACTTGAGGAAGGAAGTGGGCCCCTTACACTGCTCCCATTTCAGCTATAACTCAAGCAAAATCATAGTGGCTCCAGGTAAACACCATCTGATCCCTAGCAGGGAGCCTTCTCCAGTTTGTGTTGAGTGCCTCAGCATTCCTGGGCCTTTCTGCACTTTAGGAAGGACCCAGCTGCTGGATGAACATAGGGTCTTCTGGTGCATCTGATTATGTGAAAGAGCAACTGGAGTGAGGCATGAGGTGGTAGCTGCCTCTCCAGAAAGGCCTCCAAGCTCGGCAGCTCTTCAGAATTGTTTTCTCTGAGCATGCATATTGCTCCAAGTACTGAGCAGATAGGGAAGCAAGCCATGGTCCAGACTCCGTCCTTCCCACCACCCTCCATGGTGTATAAGGCTGCCAGCAGTGGACAAGTTTTCCTGTGGGTCCATCTCCAGTCCCAGAGATTATGCTTTTCTCAGTGATTGTTACCCAAGTGGTATATTATCCTGCAGAGTGCTGCAGACATTTGGAAGTTGAAGGAAATATATGGTTTCTCAAGATCACTTCAGATCCAGACCAGTCCATCAGCTAGGGCATAGACTGGGCAGTATAGGTCTGCATTCTAGGGCTCTGATGCACATGGCAGGATGGCTGCTGCCAGAGTGAAGTTTGTTGCTGGAAAACCTTTCCACCTTTCTCCTCTTTCCTTTCTTCCCTATGTGATTTTTAGGTGCATGTGGATTACACTGGTGTTATGCATGAGGAGAAGGAAGCTAACAGCTATAAAAGTTTGTACAGAGCAGCATATGGGCTTCAGATGCCATTTAATTGATTTTATTCCAGATGGACTGATGGTGTTTGACTCAAATTAAAAAGAAAGTATTCAGGCTATTTCAGGTGGAATTCTATCCAGTATTAAGAAGTAAAAATAATTCCACTAACATAAGAAAAACTCCCTAGAACAAATGTGAGATGGGCTTTCTTAAAATAGTGTCTTCTTTCAATCATTTCCTTGATTGCACTTAGTAACACAGAGCATAGATTTGAGTCAGTAAGAAGAATACAAAAGGTGACCTCTCTGAGGACTCATCTCATTCATGAGCACCTTTTCAATGTACTGAAAATAACCCAAAGGATATTTGGGAAATGAAAAAACAAGGTAGAGTTAATAACCTACTGCTCTCATCAACTCGATACAGTGATCACACTGGAACCAATTCTTAGACCCTTAACACTGTCAGTGGTGAGAAATTACCATTTCCTTAATCTACATTTCTGTTTCATCCTGTCTCATCAAGATTCTCTGCTTAGTTGCATGGTGTTATTTTAATTACCATAGTATACTTACTGCTTTAAATAGTGTTCTAGGCAATATGACTGATGTCTGTGTAATATTTACCCAGTATCCAGGTGTCTGGCTGAATATAATATTCCTCAAAATAACATTTTATGACAATATGACTAATGTCTGCAGTGGGACTCCTCCTTTCCTTCATCTGTTCCTAGAACAAAAGTTGCATTTGGGATGCAATGCACTGGTTTGGCAGTATTTTATTTCTGTATAGATATTGCTGGATAGACAATGCAAGGATGGCGCAACATTGAATGAACAAGGAGATCTGTGACAGCTGTTAGTTCCTGCAGGTATTAACTTTACGCTTTTAGGTGGCCATCCAGGAGTGCTGAGATATCTTGCACAGATTCTTCTGGTAAAAAGTCAGATTTTCTGTCCAATATCTTGGCCAAAAATACAATACACCTTGATGATAAAGCCTGGGACCATAAACCTGACTCTGTATCCTCAGTGAGCCAGGGTACATGTCAGACAACAAGCATTGTGCCCTTGCAATATCCCAGATTTCTGAAGAGACAGACAGCAGGCTTTTATATACTGGCTAAAGTTTACTGTGACCAATTTAAACCTCTAAAGGATTCTCCTGGGACAGGCTATGATACTCAGTGCTAAGGAATTCTGAAAGCTGGAATGACTCAAACCTGATTTATCTAGGCAGAAATGGCTGTTGGACTCTCATGACCACAGTGCTTCTAAGCAAGTCAGTGTCCTCTTTGAATCATCATTTAAAGAAAATAATTAGATTAGGAAAAATTGCAATGCAAATTAACTTTCTGCCCTGCATCTCAGTAGGTCTTGCATTGTCTTCTGTTTCAGCAGCTCTTTGGTGAAAAGGCTGTGTTTCCACTGCATTTGCTACAAGCATCTTCCTGGCATTTAGCAAATCAATCAACAATAACAAAGCTGATAGCAACAACAACTATAAGGGCAGTAACCAGATATCTGACCTAAGTCTGAAATCCTTCTGTGTCAGTGATTTCTTGACTGGCAAGACCATCACGCTGTCTTCTAGGACCATCTGATACTCCATAATGGCTGTTCAGTGGGCATGAATCATGGCTTATTCACAGGCTGGGAAGCATGCAGACATATGAGATCTGCATCAGCCTAGCACGACTTATCTGAGAGGTCCACATGGCAGTAATATTACAATATGCACATACCACACAGCACCTCTTTCCCAGTGCCAACAATTGCACTGGGAAGGTTTCTTGAGCACCATCTGAAACATGGCTGGTGCTGCTAGTATGCTCCAGACACTGTAACAGCTTCATGAACTAGGATCTTTGCTGGCACTGCAAAACAATATATTTTAGAACATCGCCATATGCTGTCTTTAACTTCCCTGTCATATGCCTTCTGCTCAGTTAGCAGCTGCAAAAGGACAAAATCCGTTACTGTTTGAGTTCCAACTGTTCAAGTTAAGAAAGCACAAACAGTTAAACTGCATCAATAAATTCACTTGCTACAAATCCATGCAATTGGAAACTTACTCCCCACATTGGCATGTCTCTCAAAATTAAAAAAAAAAAAAGAAAAAATCACAAGCCATATGCTGTTGTGACATCCACGCAATGTAAATTGATAACCAGTTCGGATGCTATTCTCTTGTTTATTGGAGATCAATTCCAAGAAAGATAGATCTGCTGACAAGATTAAACAAGTGACTCATGAAAACAAACAGGGAAATAATCTCTCATATTCAGTGTGGGGTTTGGGGCTTGTAGAATATCCTGTCCAGGAGAGTTCCTGCATTGGCAATATGCCTGATGGGGGTTTAAAAACAGACCAGCTCATCGCAAATTTTACACAGCAAGCAGGAAATGATACTTCATGTTTCCCCATCCTTGTCCTCCTGCTACTCACTGAATAAATCACTCAGACCAGAGTGGAACTGATAATTGGCCTGTGTGTGCCTTGACCACTGGCTAGCAAGAAGTGCGAAATCCTTGTGAGACTGAGAAAAAGTAATCAATAATCACTCACCAGTTTCCTACTTTTCTCTGCCCTCTTCTCACATAGTGCCTAAGTCGTGAAAGAGATTAATTCCTGAATCTAAATTTACAAATTTCAAGATAGTTCAGACCCAATCCTCGAAGTTGCTTACCAGTAAATCAATAGACAAGTGGTTCAGCATTGTTACTTTAGATTTCTTCATTTGATGAAAAGCTCAACATCAGTCTGATGGGGTATATTTACAGAAAGATAGTATTTCTTTCGGGGCATGCTAGAACCTTTTTTACAAAGACGTGGTATGAGTAAGTACTGACTTGCCTGAGACAAGAGATCTCATCGTCACACACATTGATTAAAAAGTTATATGGACTTTCAATCCCTGTGATCAGAAAGCTCAGACTAACAAGAGGCATTTTGTTAATCTAATCTTCATTGAGTACCCTCATTATCAGAATGTGCTGAGAAACAGGGAAAATGAGGTATAAGTTTAAGTTCCCCTGGCTCTTGAGCAAGACACAAGCTCTGCTTCAACCAGCAGACTACAAAATCAAGATTGTCAAGCCTGAAAGGGGACGTTAAAATTACTTACATAGATCCAGGCACCTTCTGAGCTAACAGAAGTTCACTATGATGTCTTGCACTACTATTAGTAAAAGGGAAGGTAATTTTATTTTACTAAGAAGATGACAGGACCATTCAGGCACTTGCGAAATGGATATTCCACATCAGGGAGGACTACTCATATATCCAGACTGCAACCATAGTACGGTTGCTCATGTCAATACTGCAAAAGAAATTTTCAAACAGAAAGCAATCCCTCCCAGGCCTATGATTTATTTTCTTCAGCTTCCAAGAGGCAGCTTTCAAGGTGGGAAAAGATTCCAGGGATCTATGTTTGGATTCAGACCTTGCAAATATACCTAGAGTGGAACCACAACTTTAAGACAATCTGTATCTTACTAATAGAGATAAAGAGTAATAGTTTGGGTGATTGCCTTAAGAACAAATATGAAGAGAATACACTTTACGGTGAGGATAATGAAGGATCCAGTTATATTTAAGATAAAAATGAAATCTGCAATTAAAATATTTCCAAAGGATAGAAAAGAGGAATTTGGTGATGGATGCAATTCTAGTTCCTTGCTTTGAATTAATGTATTTTTCCTTTATTCACCTTGTTTTATATTGTTTCTGTGTGAAGACATCCAAAATGCCTTGAGATTTAATTATGCAGATGGTTAAAACTTGTTACCTCAGGGTAGCAGCAAAATGGTCCTGTTACCTGCAGGACAAACAACTGGTATCTTGATTGAAATGAGCAGAAGAAGTGGAGAAAGCAATAACAGAAAAGCCTAAAGAAAAAAAAGCTACTGAAGCAAAATATTAGTAATTATAGCTCATTTCCTTGGCTGGTAACCATCAGCTTGCAATCACACTTTTGCAGTGGCCAGTGCCTGCTTAGTTCAGACTTTTGTTTTAAATGTTTGAAGAACCTTTTTAAAAATGAGATTAATAACCATGTAAAAGGTAAAAATACAACTTTCTTTAGTTAGGTGAAAGTTACTCAGGCCTCCTCCCTTTTCTCTTCATACAGGCTTTTGTGAGCCTGCACAGGAAAAAACTGAGAAGAAAACTGAGCCCTGGAACAAGCAAGATTAATTCCCATTACCTTTTTAATACTCAGTAAATCTAGTAGATTTTTTGTTGTGATTCAAATTCAGGCCTGACACATGGCATTACGTACCCTCTTATTCAGATGCGGGCATGGCAATAGCATGATGACAACTGCTAAACAGCCTCATGAAGCATAACCTTCCCCAGTTACCTTTGGTCACCCATTCGCTAACATTTCTTAGGTTGCTCTTTAAAATCATTTGGTATGTCTTTTTGTCTGATTTTAAAATTGATGTGGCCTGTAGTATGCAACACAAGACAGACCAGACAGCAAGAAGATGACCATGGTTATTGACACATTAAATTTGTGAACATCCCATTTGGGGGAAGTATCATATAAATGGAGGGCTAGAAATGTCCAGCCCTTGCTTAGGTGTGTAATCCTTCATAGGGTAAGTACATGTGCTTCAGTGTCTTTAAAGTCTCGCCTGTTTCCATATTTGCAAGCAAGTATTAAAATACCTGATAATATAATATTTTAAAGGGAGATGAGCCAAATGGTGTGTCTGCAGGACAAGGGTTTGTAATGAACTGTAGCAACAACAAACGTATTGTAAAACAATCTTTTAAGAGCATAAGTGTAACACTTAATGGCTTAGAAAGATTTAGCGACCTGTGAAGTTTAAGATTAAAAGCCTCTACCACCCCGATAGCTGCCTTCTTATCTCTGCCAGGCTGGAAGGGATCCCACACAGTTCCCAGACTTTCCTAGTAAAAATATTTCACTTTGACAATAGTGCCAGTTTTATCTAACAGGAGATAACCTCCTTCTGGATGTCCTACCAGCCACTAAGGCAATCTTAAATCTGAGAAGTTCTTTGGCTCAGTATTAATTTTCTCAAGTAACTGGTGGGGGCTCACCACTGATGTTTCTTGTGACACATTGGTGATTCTAAAAATTCAGAGAGGCAAACTAGTAGCTACTGAAACGTTAAAGAAAGAGCTGGATTTGTATAAAGCAGTTAGACCAAAAAGTATACTTCAACTTTACGGTATAAATTTACCATCTTGACACAGTAGATATTGTCAATAAATGCAGGTTTCAGCACAGCAGAGATGCAGAGTTAATCCATTTGGATTGATACAGACTCACTGTGAAGTGAAACTCCATTACCTTTTAGTAACGCTGTCAGGATAGCCAAATCAATATCCTGGTGGCCTTCTGATCCCATGCGAAATACTGTGATCTGAAAAATTAAAAGAAAATACCATTATTGAAAACAGGGTTATTTTTTAAAAAAAGAAATTAAACCAGAGCAGCATCATTTGTATCTCAAAATGTCCTGATGTCTGCAAGATGATCTTTCTTTACACATTTTATGAGAAGCTTATTAGGTAGGATTAAAACACAGTATTTTTTGAGATATAAATTTTGCTAAAGATAGATATTGTATTAATGAACATATGGAAGAAAAGTCTTCAGTGGTACTTATGAGGTGAAATTAGAGATGAAGGAATGTTCTTGTGTTAGTGTAGCATTAGATTTAGTGTTCACAATACAATGCTAGGAGGAATTAGGTGTATTATTGGTTGTGGACCTAGATTATGGCATACAGCACTGAATAAATACTTTCAATCAAAATTAGCAACCTATTCAAATTAATTACTTTATATAGCAGAAAGTTAGATAAATAAGCTAAGGATTAGGCTTCTAACCGGTCCAGAAACATCTTTAGCCATGTGTGGCCAGTGACCTAGCACTCTTAAGATATAAGATTTGAGGCAGTGATGTGAGATACACAATTCATAAAGAATAAGAATTAATATAGTAGGGCTGTTCTTTCAAGCCAGTTTCACTCTTGGTTAAGACTACACTGAAACATATAGAAGTGTAAATCCCATTGCTCCCTTTGTTGCCATAGCAACAGCTGCTCTTGAAGCTCTGCTTCTTGTGAAGCTACTGAGGCTCCAGCTTTTTGTTATTCCCTTTTCTTTACTAATGAAACCTATGTAATAATTTTGATCTGAATACCTGTTATCTGTTTTTCTTTTTCCTTTTGCCAGCACAGACTGCCTTTTTTTTTTTTTTTTAAGTGATACCTTTAATTAGGAATTGTGTAAACATATCTTACATTCATATTCAGCAGCATATGTGGTACCCACACTCCTAGACTCCTGCTCATACAGCACCTTTGAATTGCAGCAGCATCAGGGATAGAGGTCAGCAAACATCAGGGCATAAAGAACAGCGTACCGTAATGGAGAAAGAAGATGTATAAAGTGGTCAAGGCTAAGACAAGACTTCGGTGACCAGCTTTAGCTGGCCAGCTAACAGCACTGCAGAGTGTATCCCAAGAAATCCAGTGTAGCCCTCCTATAGCACCTATTGTACCCTCAATTGATCTCAGAGCTCCAGAGTGTTCAAAGGGAGGTAAGAAACTTTGGCACCAGTGACTGTAGGACAGCATGTTAGAGACTGAAAAGCGAAACTGGATGAAGTAATAAGAAATCAACTTAGCTCAATTAGTCAATTGATTTAGATGATGCTCAAAACAATTAATATGAGAAAGCATTTATGTTAGGTGTCCTCCCCAGTCAAAGTAAATTGTTTTCCAATTAGACCTAGTTTGACCCCTCAAAGCATTCAAGAAACAAAGCATAAATACTGTAAATAATACTAATATGATGTATTTTCTTTCTCCTCCTGGAGACCACAGGTGTTTCTGGAAAACCATTTGGTGTCTATCCCCATACAGCAATAGGATAGGATAGGATTAGAATAGAATAGAATAGAATAGAATAGAATAGAATAGAATAGAATAGAATAGAATAGAATAGAATAGAATAGAATAGAATATTCCAGTTGGAAAGGACCTACAACAATCATCTAGTCCAACTGCCTGACTAATTCAGGGCTGCCCAAAAGTTAAAGCATGTTGTTAAGGGCATTGTCCAAATGCCTCTTTGACAAGCTTGGGGCATTGACCACCTCTCTAGGAAATCTATTCCAGGGTTTTACTACCCTGTTGCTAAAAAAATGCTTCCTAATGTTTTTCCTAATGTTTTTCTTGTGACCTCAATGGCTGCCAAGGAAACTTTCCCTGCAGTGCAGGCAGTCTGCTCCTCTGATGTGTAGGGCACAGGTACTGTGGGTAGAAATACACATATCTGTGTATGTCTCATCTCAAACCACAATAAAAATGAGAGCTGATGAGATCAGCCCCTCTGCTGTATGTGCTCATGATGTACTTCCCATGCACAGATAACAAACTGTGCCACAGAGTGTAGCAGCTAGGGAAGCGAGTGAGAAGGCAGAAGGAAGATAAAGCCTCCCTCCCTCACCCAGCAGGGAAGAGGAACATCTCCCTCTCACAGGCAGCTCTGGCAGGTGCTGACAATAAGTGGGTGAATACAGTGTGGACACGTAACAGTGTGACCATAGCACCCCCACAATGCTTTGCAATTTCCTACACACTTTTTGCAGCAACAGGCATCCTGTAGCACTGAAGGGAAGTGTGAGAGCCTGGCAAGCAGATCAGCTAATGCTGGGAACATGCTCAGTGAACTCCCAGCTTAATTAAAAGTCATCATGTAAATTGCAAGCATTGACCAGCATATCACTACAGGAAAAGCAAAGGAAGAACTTCGCATATATTAGATCACATATGCTTCTAAATTTCCAACTTATTTTTCATCTTTCTTCCTTGCGTGTCTCAGAAAAATAAACCCATTTCAGCAGAACAAATTGCTGCTGTATTAAAAATAAAACCTAACTGTGTAATTTAGTTATATTAGAATAAAAAGGCTGTCTTTCCACAGTAACTGTTACTTTATTGGTATTTTAAGAGGTGTGACATGATTCAAGAAGTAAAATAAAGAAAAATAAGATAAATAATTAGGAAAAAAGATGGAAAATGAAAGAGTGCTCACACTCATATCACTCATATTATCATTTTGGGAGTCATGCCCAAGACTTTTAGAATTTTAGAGAGAACCAAGGCAAAATTCATGATACTTGGTTTCAAAATACTGTGAGTTTAGTAACTTAAAGACTCAGCTGATAATGTGTACATTCGCCTGTTCTGAATGCAAAAAATCTTTTAGGAATGTAAACAGAGATGTTTAGCCTCTCATCATTTAGGTTAACTATATCTATCTATAGCTGCTTCCTCTTGGTGATGGATACACTCCTACTGTTTGAACTCACTGAACTTTGGTCCAGGCAGATGATCAGCAAGTCAGCCTAACCAAAGCTAATCCTGTTGAGTGAGGCTATCAGTGAGAACTCAGCATCAAAGTCCAAAAAGCGGTTTGGCTGCAGACTGCGCTGATATGCAGCCAAAACTGCATTAACACAGCAGAATGTCTGACTACAAATACACTACAAATTATCTGCAGCCATCGGGGCCCTTGAGCTCTCCCTCCATGGCAGCTGGCTGTGTGGCGGTGACCTCCCCTTGAGTAGGAACCCCTCTCAAGGTACCTGTTTGAGGCTGAGGGATCTCCTACCTGACACCAGACACCAATGGCTTGGTAAGCGACATTGCTTGCATGCATGTAACATCTAAGATACACATAGTAAGCTTACATGATAATCTTTTTATTGCATACTAACTTTAAGAACAGTAAATAGTAGAATATAGACTGCCAGTCCACCTGTATTTATTAAATGTTCTCCATACCTCAATTTTATGGTTAGAACTTAGTAAACTAACTAATAGACCGGATTTGTCTGAGTGATCTGTGACTCCTCTCCTGCATCGCCCTCCTTTGACACGTCCCAAAAATTATTTTGGACAACCTGCACAACTTACCACTCTTACGCAGTTTTTTTTATAAACTTTTCACAGCTCGTCATCCTTTGAACTGTTGCCTCCCAGCCCAGTGAAACAGCTTTTCACAAATATGGACCTCACAGGTAGGTCTTTGCCCTGCCTTAGTTTCCCACGGTTTTGAGAAGATCAATTATTTCTTCTTTTTGCTATTGCACTAAAGCTTGACTAATATTTTTATTCATTCACAAGGCGGAGGGTTTAAAATAGGACTGCAGTGTAATTAGGCAAGAAGCCGACTTTGTCACACTGTGGATAAAATCTTTACCTCTGTTGATAAACATTTAGTCCTGATCTGCAGCATACTTCAGGTGTAACTCATTCACATTGTATCTTTGCTAGAGTTGTTGCTTGCTTTCACTGTTGGATGTCAGAGGTATTTGAGTATAGTATCATTTGCATTTAAATGGCTAAAGGAAAGTATTTCAGCACTTAGGGCTCTGCAGAATGAATTTTGGAAGATGAGGCTTACAGCTTCTGCATGCTGGCCGCTGAATAGTTTGTCTCATCATCACTCTACTTCACCTAGCAAAACCAGATCATTATCAAACCACATAGCTGTAGCTTTTGTTCTTAACCCATAACTATTTATGACCCAGACAAAAGGCAGTGGCACTATAGGAATATCAGTGCTGTGCTCTGAGTCCCTGACTATCAGTCTGTGAGGAATCCCAAACATCTTGAGCAGACCTGTATTGCATATCCAATGCAGCTTTATGTTGGGCTGCTGTCATGCTTGAATGACTCATTAATGAAGAGGGCTGCACATTCCCCCTGCCTTTTCTCACAACTTCTATTCAAAATGCATCCACAGATGCTGTCCCTTTGTTTGTTTGTTTGTATGCTTGTTTCCGTCACATTTAGATGTGGATAAAAAGAGAAATAAACGGGCTTTGTAAAACACTGAGAGGGGCAGAAACACATACCATTTGTTGTTGGATGAGATCCTCCTGTCTTGTGCTAAACACTCTTGACCTTTCCAGAAAGAAAGCATGAATTTTCTCTCTGCATTTTATGAGTACAGTTATAAGCAGACAGCAGTTGTTCCTAAAACATGGATTTACTTCTTTTCTTATACAGCGTTTGTAGTTTTTCCAGCATCCTTTACGTTTTGCAATCAGAGACATGAGGAAATAGGGACATACCCCAAAGTATTTGTGTGGACTTTACACTTAGCGTTGTTCAATATCTCTGGGTCTCAAAAAAACTATCATGGGTCTGTCTTTCTGGAGACCTGTTGTTCTGGTGATTTCTTTTATCCCAATTAACAGGTAAGAATTTTATGTTTGCAATATACTCATCTAGATGCAAGAGTCTTTAATGTATCTGACATCTTGCTATTTACCATTTACAGGTACTCTTGTGGGTAAATCACTGTGAAGAACTGAGAAACAACACATTGGTGCTGATAAAGTAGGACATTGACTAGAGCCCTGTTAAAATGGGCTGTGAATGTTACTGCACCGATGTATATAACAGTACTGTGCTAAAAAAAAATACCTGGATTAGTAAACTCTATTCCCAGCTACCTCTTGCTGGATGAATGTCTGCCACTGAGATTCAAAAACAACAGTAAATAAAGAGTTAGAAACCCACTTAATAACTCATTACTAAGAAAAAAAGAAAGCTTTTCTTCTTTAAATGAAGAGACGGTGCCTAAGAGCCATTCACCTTTAAAAAGACCTACTGTAATCCCATTTAAGCCTGTTGTTCCATCCTAGCCTCTGTACAACTTCAGTGAAAAAATGAGAAAAAAATTGACCTAGTAAGGTGTGTCTATGGAATCCAGGACATTTAATTATATTACAAAATAACCCCAAGAAGTTGATGTTAAAAAGTAATACATGCTCAAGACTTACTTACCCTGCCAAAAGAAAACAAAGGTAAGAGTTGCAGTGTTAGTCAGACTACCACTAGCCATTCTTTTGCATTGCTATGAAAAAGAGATCAGCTTAAACTGAGAAATTTTCTTTATGCTGATCTGATTCAAACTATATCTATAAATGGTTTTCTATTTTCCTGAGCATAATGAAATTGTGTTAGAGAGCAAAACTACCATTTACCATACACAGCTATTTCTTTTGAGTGGAAAAACAATTTATGTTCAAAGAAGAAACAAATCCCAAAATCAAGTACTCTTTTTTCTCCCAGGGATTTAGGCTACATTATTACTTCCATGTAGCTGGTAGTTTCAGTTGTTGAAGTTAAACACAATTATTTTAAAATAATAGGCTTTTTTTGTTCCTCCACCTCTACCTTGGATATTTTGGTGTTGGTCTTCTCTTTATTTTCTCCTTTCTTTCCTCAGTGTTCACACTATTTATTGGTTTGAAATGACTTTTTCAGGTAAATGCCTGAGGCATCTCAGTGAACAACTGTGGCTTTCAATAGCAATCTCTTTTTTTAAATATATTTTTATTCTCCTCTTTACAAATATAAGAGAAGCTGATGTTAACATCCCTTACAAATACAAAAGTGTATTGCATCACACTGAAGAAAGAGTTAAATCTTCAGAAGAAATCACACCAGAAACAGACAAGCAAAATGCCTCTGAGGCACCAGCAAAAGTTGCACCAACAAGCTGCAAAAGCACTTTTAATAGGCACTCGGATTCTCGCTAACTGTGACTCTAGTGTCAGGATTTCTTTTTATGTGCCTATAGTGGTGTACTTGCAAAGTACAGTAGATAGCAGCCAGTTCCAGTTCTTGGGGCTTCTGGGTAAGGACCACCAGCTCTGTGAGGCTCATCTCAGGAAGAGGTGGTTGGGACCATCCAGTCAAACCCTTGTGTCACAAGACTGCCTCTCATTTGCCTCCACAAGACCTGCCTGAGTGAAATGCCTGAGGTTTGCCTATAAAAGCAGGATTCCCCCCGCCCGCCCGCCCAACCAACCAACAAAAAAACCAAACAAAACCCACAAAACTGGAAAGGCCTTCCCTCCGCCTCACTGCAGATTTTACTGAAGTATCCTAATGTGAACAGGATTAACTTCCAGGGAAAAAAAACATAGCTGTGTCCTAATTCTTCCTAGGAAAATGTGCTGGGAAATCACTGAGCCAAAACAGACCTCCTCTGCAGGCACAATGATTACAGCACACTGTGATACTTGCCAGCAATAATTACAGTCCAGCAGGGTAGAAACCTAATTTTCAGGCAGGGCAGGTAGAAAGCAAATAAAAAACGAAAGAGAAGGGAAAAAACAAAAAGCAGCAGGATAGAAAGCAAGGTGGGAGGCAGGGTGGGGAGGGAGCAGGGGGAAGAGATTATCCGACCTTAGAGTCTATCAAACGAACTCATTTTAAAACAGCTCTGCTTTCTGTTTAGTACCAGCGGCATTTTTGTTTGACAGATTATTTTTTCTTTCCCTTTCCTCTACACAGTTTCTGGCTCAGCAGGGTCACTCTAACCTAATATAAAGCATTATCTCGTTCTCTTGCCTTCATACCAACACTGCATTGCTCTTCTATAGGCAAAATCAGGTAATATCCCCTTACCTGAGCACAGTGAATACCAAGTATACTTTCAAAAATCATTCACACACTGAGAGACACAGATATTAGGATTTCTCAAATTCTGTGTGAATGTAAATGCAGGGTTGCGTTAGATATATGAATCACAGCTGTCCATATGGAGATGTGTATACGTGGTCTCCTCAATGGCAGCTGCCAAACCAAAGGACCAGCTAAGAAGAGGACAGTTAAATAGATGCTGAGGAGGAAAGGTATGGTCAAACAGAAAGCAGATGAAGTCATATATGACACAATGCCCGAAGTGGCAGGAACCCTGAGATGAGGTCAAGGATCAGGCTGTAATAGGTTCTGATGGTAAAATTTCTGAATTCTTACAACTTGTTTCTCCACCCAGTTCCTCAATAACTGTTCATGTTTCTGTCCCTTACTAATCTGTGTGAAGCAGACCTACCATGCGTAGAGGGGCAGGCAGAAGCAGTTCTAGTGCCCTGATGAGCAAGTCATATAGACCTATAGGAAATTCCCTGACAAAAAAAATTGTTTATTTTGCATTACAAAGTCCTCTCTAAGCCAGGATAGTTGTGTTTCAATTTTCTGTATTCAGGTCTAGTTGGATATATAATTGATAAATATTCATCAGTATGAGCTGCTACACTGTGAACAGTTTTGTACTCTGCACAAATGAAGTCAATTTTACCCCTAGAAAGAGCAACAGGCAAAGTCACCAGCCACAGTCATGACTAACTGCAAATTTGCCAGGTCATAGAAAGGCAATTATTGTAAAAAAAACTATTTTGAAATAGTTTAAGAAGGTGTCTGGTGATATTAATCACAGAAGAAAAAATTCTTCTCAACTACCAGCACATTTGGTTCCTCTTTTAATGCCTTTTTTAATCAAAAAGTGAGTCCTTCCCTCCTACCACACCATTTCTTTTCTAGGACTCACTCTGAAAAGTCCACAGAGATGGAAGAGCTTCTTCTGTTCAAGGCCAGCATAAGGGCCCAGGAAGCAGTTGCTGCTGTGCAGCACCAGGCTGTACTTATTATTTCTAAAATATTCTGTTACACGTGGACATTTTTTTACAGCTGAGGTCAACCTCAGCTACTTCAGAGTATGAAAAGTGAGCTGAAATATATTCAGATTTTTAGCTTGTATTTGTTTGGAGAGAGAGGAATCATCACCGAATCAGCAGGGAGAATGCAGTGCACACCTGCACAGAAAGGCATTTTATCCTCTGTCAAGAAGATGAGAGATGAGGAAGAAAAATCATTCTCTACACCTCAGAATGACAGTACCTGCTGACTAGGCAATGGATAGCTGAAGACAGAGGAAAAAAACAGGGTAGCAGTGGTGAGAGAAGAGAAGGCAGCTGAGAATGCTCTTTTACATGCTGTATTCATGGCATCTTAAGAATGCTGCAAATTATTCATGCTTTTAGAGGTGGAGTTCTTTCTTACGATCATTTCACTATGACATGAGAAGAAAACATAAGGTGATTTAAAATCCATTCAAAGTGATTTTTTTTTTCTGCTATTTCCAGAAAATTTTTAAATGTCTTCAGATCTCAACTCTGACAAACACACAAATTGTTGTATGCACCTTGGTTATATAAGTCATGAAAAAAGCTCTGTTTTCTACAAAAAAAAGCAGGTGCAATTGCAAATACAGCCTGAAACTCTCCTATTGGAGAGCACGGGTTGGTTCAGCAAAACAGGCAATTCCTTCCAGCATGCCTGTTGACATTTATAATTTAGCTAGGCCCACCTGAATATTTCAGAGGAAAATTACCCTGAAAAAAAAAAATGAGAACCTGATAAAACCATTAAAGGACAACAGTTATGCACAGCCTCAAAATAGCTCAGATAAGAGGGGAAAGCACTTTCTTTTTTATTGTAATGAATAATCCTGCTTAACTCAGGGAAAAGCTGCTTGATGTGGAGGCATAACAAAGATCAAAGTGAGCAGGTGAGTCCATGGATAATACTGCAGAAGAAAGGGGATGGCCAAATAAGAGGAAATTCAGGAATAGAAATATTAGAGAGGATTACGTTTAGGGAAAACCTAAATTAAGTGGTCTGCTATTCTGAGGAGTAAGAAAGAGAATTCTAAATATGGAAATAAAAGAGAGCAGACATGAGAGGAGAGGTTTGAATACTAGTTGTAAATTTTCCATTTTACATGTCCTCCTGTGTGGCAGTACTGCAACACTTTACATTCTTCTTTAATGCCATAAATGGCAATAGACTTACTGTCTGGTAAGAAGCAAGAAACAAACAAAAAAATCAGTGCTAATAAGAAAGGCATCAGTTCTGTAATTGAAGAGCCATCTAGGTGCACAGAAAATAATTTAACAGGAATTACTCTAAATATTTGGCTTCCACTGTAACTGGTAGCTTTTGTTGCAGACTGAGACAGCTATGTCAGCCCATTAATGACTGAAGAGAAAAGGTTCTGGAAATCTCACAGCTTTGTGCCATGTAAAAAACTTCACATTTTATAATGTGCATATATTTTAGAAGCCTTGCAGCACTGTCAACATTTTGGAGTGGAATATGCATATTTTCTGGTAGAATAAATGACAAAAATAAGTTTTGGCAGTAAAAACATTGAAAACAATCCTTTTCTCTTATAGAACAGGCTTCGCACCGTTGTTACTTTAGGCCATTTATGACTATTCAGGCAGTGAAATACCAGTCCCTAACACCATATGACCTATTTGCAGCTGCAAAAACAAAATACAGTTTTATCTCTTTAGTAAAAAGAAAGCAAATGTGGTTTGCATAATTTAAAACTACCTTGTAATCATCATATTGACACTTACTTACAGAGGTAGGGCCTAAGTACTAGATTAATCCTACTGATTTGCACTGACTGTAAAGGACGTTTAACCTTCATCAAAACTTGGAGAGCTGCTACAGTCACTGCAGAAGAGGACTGGCAGCTCCATTTGGATGCAGAAAACCAATTAGCATCAGTACACTTGACTCTGGAAATCTCACAGGCTGTTTCCATGGGAGGGACAAGAGCTGTTTCAGCAACCAGCAGGTCATTAGTTATCTGATACTTTCCTGCTCCAGACATCTACTGTCAAATTTCATGTTGTTCACAGCAACTATACTCCTGCAGGAACTACAGCTGATTTTTACTGTTTGAGAATTCACTGAGCCCTCTTTTGCCTCCTCTATAAAAAAGATTCCATACGCATTACAAAATCTTAGCTGAAATAATTCAGTTTTGAACAAATTCCTTTTTTAAAAATGGATCTGAATTAACTTTTTAACTTTTGGGAAAGGTCAAAGAGATGAAGTGACAATATGCTGGTGAATTCTTAAAAGTCCATCTGATTTAGCTAATATCTAATTCAGAACGTATCTGTGCATATGCTAATAAACAGTTGCAGATGGTGTTTAATTAGCATACAAATTCACGAAGCCTGCACATCCAGCTGAAAAACACAATGTTTTTTTGCAGCCCGTGTATGATCAAGTCAAGATCTTCCCAGTATAAACACTTTCAGAAACATGGACAGGTTTGTTCCATCCTTTCCAGTCAGATAAAACTGAAACCACTGAAGACAGTCTTACTCATAGTCCAAATAGAAAAGAAGCTGCTAAATCACTCAACAGCTAACCAATAAGCTGAAACAAAGCACTTCATTAGTGAAATAATACTGGGGTATGTATGTTAGCCTTGCAACATAGCCTGGTCATGTGCTGTGCATTTCTGGACAATTTGGATCCATCTGTGAAAGAAAAACCAAGTAAGTATCAAGCACCTTCATGATGCAGCTTGTTCTGATCTCAGCTCAACGCACCCAGATACTTCAGCATGACACCTGTTTTGTTTAATCTGACAGCACCAGAATTGCAAGTTAGTCATGAAGTCATTGGGAATGACCTATTACCATATATATACACCCAGCAAAACAAAGTACAAGTAAGGTTTAGACTATCTCAAAGCAGCCATTATGTTCATCACATCAACATCTGTTGCCTCTATGTGGAAATGAATTCCAGGAATTCATGGATGCACACAAACCTATGCCCACCATACATGCACTCTCTATTCTGCAGACTCTTGTAATGCAGTGGTAAGCAATGACACTATCAGTTTGCTTAATGTTATGCTGGTTTGACTGAAAATGGGTTTATTTTCTTCATGCAGTTAGAAACCTTTATTTTTCATAGCTAGCACATGCATTATTTGGAATTAGTTTGAGAACAAGAGATAACAGCCTGGGACAGAGTTAATGTTTTTAATTGCTCTGGTCTGAGAGCCAAGGATGTTCTGAGTTCTCTGCCCACAGGTGTGAGGCATCGAGGAAGGGGGCATGGGTGGGACAGAGCTTGACTGACATCCAGACTGATCAATGACAGTATTCCATCCCATTAGCATCATGCTTCAGATATAAGGAGAGTCAGGACCTTCCAGGTTGTTTTTTTTGCCATTTTGCAGAGGCCTCTGAGCCTTTCTGCCTTTTTCCTCTTTTCCCACTCTGGGATCGGCTTTGGGACCAGGTGCTGTTTTCCTGGGACTGGCTGCTCAGTGTGTTCATGAGGAATTGCCTTGAGTATCTTTTATTTCTATTATATATATATATATATATGTATATATATATATGTTTACTAGTAGTGTTTTAGTATTTCATTATTTTATTATACCGTGTTTATCTCAATCCAGGTTTCTTCCCTCCCTTTTGATTCTTTCTCCTGTTGTGGGTCGGGGGGGGGAGGGATGGAGGAAGGGGTGGCTATCATGGTTGCATTGCTAGCTCAGGTTAAACCATGATAATGTAATAACTGAACCTCCAAATATTCAAGGAAAACAAATGTAGCAGAAAATGGTCATGACAAACTTAACCAGCAGATGGTACACTGTCTTTACTGCTGGTGTCAATGGGCCATTTTTTGATTCTTAAGGTACTAAGATTGGACTTACCCTGATTCACGCCAAGTCCCTTTTCTATTAAATGGATAGAAGATTAGGTCTATTGACTCTCAAAGGACTATTTTGGAAGCACTGTTTTTATGACAAATGTATCTCTCTCCAACTATATTGTTGTTTTCAGGGATGTGAACCTTTCTGGCTTGCCAAAGTGGCCTTTCCCAGTGCCTGCCCAATGAAGCTCCACAGATGGACCCACACAGATTATTGGAAAGCAGATTCTTGCTTCTGAGAAATTCACATTGTGGTTTGTGAACAAAGCATTCCAATAACATGCCAGTCTAAGCTGCAAAATGACTAAATACTCCTAAAGGAATAGAGCAGCCCATATTTGTCAGAAAACTGTAACAACAGAATTACTGTCTTTAAGGGAAAATAATAAATCTAATTTATTTAATGAGACAGAAATATATACTCCTTTTCACAGCTGGAAACAGACTTCTGAAGTATAACTCAACACAACGAGTTTTCAGGGACTATGTGAAGTGAATTACCCTAGCCAGCTACCGGAGGGATTTGCTGCCTCGCTGCCACTTGACCCCAGCACCGAGCTGGGGCTCCAGCGGGAAATGTCCCTGTGAGACTGAATCCTCAGGCAGTGCGCTCACCTGCTCTTCATATTCTGAGATCAGCAAGGTAGCCACAGTAGAATGAAACACCAAAAAACACCATCGAAGATGGTCTCGTTCTATTTTTTTTTTTTTAATTTATGGAATTCCATCTTATTGTAGCGTTGGACTAATTGATACAGAATGTAAATGTCCAAAGCAAAAAAGTATTTTTTCTTTCCCTAAATTCCATCTTCCCCCCCCGCTTTTTTTTAATTTATGTTTTGCCTTGTTTTTTTGTTGTTGGTTTTTTTATTATTATTTATTTAATGGCAGGCAAGGTATCATCAAATGGGCTGTTACAGATTTTCATGAGCTACATGCAGGAGACAGGAACTTATGTAAAAAAGGTTCATGGTGCTTTTTGAAAAAAAGTGCTGACTGGACTTTACAATGCTGTCTCCTGATCACTTAGCTTTGGGAACTTTCATGCCCCTGTTTTAGGAACTTCTTGGTATAAACTTCTTTTAAGAATTCCATGCAAATGTAACAGTAGAGAATTTCCATAAATTATATACAAAACACGCTCCTGTCCTTGAATTCTACAGTTATATGTACAGACCTGTGTAGCCTACTGAATTTTAAACAGATTTTATACCATAGACCTCATTAAGCATCTTGGTCTAAATATATTCCTGAATATAAACTCTGATGTTAACAGTATCAACACAGCTAAGTTTATGATTTAATAAAATCTACTCATTAAACTGAGAAGTGGATTTTGCTCTGTCTTGCAAACCTAACAGATTTAGATCTCTTCTCTACTCTGGCCTCAGTTTGTCATCCAGCTTGAGTACTCAGATTTTACTGGACCTCATCCTCACTAACAAGAAGGGTCTGGTTGAAGCAGTAAAGGCTGAGGGCTGCCTTGGCTGCAGCGACCATGAGATGGTGGAGTTCAGGATCTCATGTGGCAGGAACAGAATACTGAGCAGAATCGCAATCCTGGACTTCAGCAGGGCAAACTCTGGCCTATTCAAGCAATTGCTGGGGGAAGTCCTGTGGGAAAGGGTACTTAAAGGTAAAGGGACTGCTTCTACCAAGCTCAAGATCAGAGCATCCCGACACGTAGGAAGTCAAGGAAGGGAGCCAGGAGACCTGCATGGTTAAACAGGGAACTGCTGGGCAAGCTCAAGTGGAAGAGGAGAGTTTACAGATCATGGAAGGAGGGGCTGACCACTTGGGAAGAATACAAGGCTGTTGTCAGAGGATGTAGGAAGGCAACTAGGAAAGCTAAGGCCTCCTTAGAATTAAACCTGGCGAGAGGGGTAAAGGACAACAGAAAGAGCTTCAAATACATGTCAGATAAAACTAACACCAGAGGCAATGTAGGCCCACTGATGAATGAGGTGGGTGCCCTGGTGACAAGATACAGAGAAAACAGGGTTACTGAATGCCTTCTTTGTCTCTGTCTGCTCTGCCAGAAGCTGTTCTGAGGAGCCCTGTACCCCTGAGGCCTCAGAGGAAGGCAGGACAATGGAGGAGTTTGGTTTGGTTGATGAGGACTGGGTTAGGGAGCAATTAAGTAATCTGGACATCCATAAATCCATGGGTCCAGATGGGATGCACCCGCAGGTGCTGAGGGAGCTGGCTGAAGTTATTGCTAGGCTATTCTCCATCATCTTTGCTAAATCCTGGGAAATGGGAGAGGTGCTTGAGGACTGGAGGAAAGCAAATGTCCCTCCAGTCTTCAAAAAGAGCAAGAAGGAGCACCTGGGTAACAATAAACAGGTCAGCCTCACCTCCATCCCTAGAAAGGTGACAGAACAACCTATCCTTTGTGCCATATCAAGGATAAGAGGGTCATTAGGGGCAATCAACATGGCTTCACCAGGGCGAAGTCACGTGTAACCAACCTCATAGCCTTTTATGAGGACATAATGAGGTGGATAGATGATGGCAAAGCAGTGGATGTGGTCTACTTTGATTTCAGTAAAGCATTTGATACAGTCTCCCACAGCATCCTCACATCTAAACTGAGGAAGTGTGGTCTGGCCGATCGGGTAGTGAGGTGGACTGTGAACTGGCTGAAGGAAAGAAGCCAGAGAGTCGTAGTCAATGGGACAGAGTCTAGTTGGAGGCCTGTATCTAGTGGAGTGCCTCAAGGGTCAGTACTGAGACCAGTATTATTCAATATATTCATCAATTATTTGGATGAAGGAATAGAGTGCACTGTCAGCAAGTTTGCTGATGACATAAAACTGGGAGGAGCGGCCGACATGCCAGAAGGCTGTGCTGCCATCCAGGACAAGCTGGAGAGTTGGGAGGGAAAAATTTAATGAAATATAACAAGGGAATGTGTAGAGTCTTGCATCTGGGCAGAAACAAGCCCAGGTTACAGTCTAAGTTGGGGAACCACCTGTTAGAGAGCAGTGTAGGGGAAAGGGACCTGGGGGTACTGGTGGACAGCAGGATGACCATGAGACAACACTGTGCCCTTGCGGCCAGGAAGGCCAATGGCATCCTGGGATGCATTAGAAGGAGAGTGGTTAGTACATCAAAAGAAGTTCTCCTTCACCTCTACTCTGCCCTGGTGATACCCCATCTGGAATATTGTGTCCAGTTCTGGGCCCCTCAGTTCAAGAAGGAAAGGGAACTGCTGGAGAGAGTCCAGCGTAGGGCAACAAAGATGATGAAGGGAGTGGAGCATCTCCCTTATAAGGAAAGGCTGAGGGAGCTGGGTCTCTTTAGCTTGGAGGAGAGGAGACTGAGGGGTGACCTCATTAATGTTTACAGATATCTAAACGATGAGTGTCACGAGGATGGAGCCAGGCTCTTCTCGGTGACAACCAGTGATAGGACGAGGGGCAATGAGTACAAACTGGAACACAAGAGGTTCCACTTAAATATGAGAAGAAACTTCTTCTCAGTGAGGGTGACAGAACACTGGAACAGGCTGCCCAGGGAGGTTGTGGAGTCTCCTTCTCTGGAGACATTCAAAACCCACCTGGACACCTTCCTGTGTAACCTCACCTGGGTGTTCCTGCTCCAGCAGGGGGATCGGACTAGTTGATCTTTCGAGGTCCCTTCCAAACCCTGATGTTCTGTGATTCTGTGATTTTATTCAACAAATGAACACACACTTTATCAAATAAATGGAACATTGCACATCATAATAGTGATGCTCCCTGGGCATACAATTCAGAGACCATTCTTTAAGAATGTAATCCAGAATGCCAGAACTTGAAAAATTTGATGTTCTGTGAAGAGAATAATTTTTGTTATGATTATGCTTTTTTTCCCTGGCCACCACACATGTCAAATTTGCAAAAGAGATGCCAATCTTTTCACATATTCTAAGCAGTTATTTCAAAGATAGCTTTTTATCCTTCCGAAAGATTAACTTGCATTTTATTTTCTCTCTCCACATCTGTGATTCATCTGTATTTATGTACTTTACTATAAGATCATCTTCCTGCCTGAGTCCTGTTAGCACTTAATTGTTTAGTGGCACAGTGCAATCGGACAAGTCTCTCCTGCATTCCCTACTTTGTTTCCTATGAATTCAACAGCCACAAAATCATTCAGGCACATTGACCATAAATTCAGGGAAAACAGTCATGATCAATTTGTCTGCTGCTGAGCTCCCTGAGACAATCCTTTGCATCTTCCTTCTATTTGTTTCTTTGGACAGAGTGGAAATCAAGCTAATTATAAAGTCCGTTCATCAAGCAATGTTTTGCCTTCCACACAAACAAATCAGAAGGCCAAGCCTGAGGAAGGACAACAGCAGGGACAGATGTGGAAATATGAAATATCAGGCTTTGTAGAACCAGTGAAGCCATCACTCACTCCTGGGAATACTTCACATCTCCAAGGTCATCCATCTCCTCTGATAATGGCATCTTCATATTATGAATGGTTTTTTTTTTTGTTGTAGTGTGTTTTTTTTGTGTGTGTTTTGTTTGTTTGTTTGTTTGTTTTGTTTTTTTGTGTGTGTGTTTTTTGTTTTGTTTTTCTTTTTTTTTTTTCTTTAAACAAACAAAACCCCAAAAACTTTCATATACAAGGTGAGGAGACTTAGAAACCATAAGCTTACCAACACATCTGAGATGTAAAATCTTTCTAGCATACCACTGTTAAGATTAACACTCTGAGCACAACTGAGGTACCAGAGAGAAACCCTGGGATCCTCTCCTCTCTACCATTATACATGCCAGGTGATCGTGGTTCACGTAAATGTTTAGTTATGGCTGAGGAAAGCTGAGCACTTTTAGATGGATGCACAAACTGCTGACTAGTGAACAAAATACTGCACTTTCAACAAGCTAAACCATCTAATTTGCAAAGTTCTGTCTAGAAGGGCAGACTTTTTTTTTTTTTTTAATAATTTGCTAACCATTCTTCCCCATTCTCCTCCGGTGGCATTAATTACTCTGTGTCATATTTTCAACTAAAATTAAAAGGCACTGCAGAGGAGGTCACAAAAAACTCACATAGTTGCCGAAAATGAAACTTCTGTAAACCAACTGAGCCAGCCTTCCCTCTTGAGTGTTACCCTGCACAGAGTGTTGCTGACACTCAGGAAGCTGTGATATGAACCCAAAGCAAAGCTTAGAAGCATGTCTATTTAGTTAGTTTATAACAAATGAAAACTTCTGGAATTGAATCCCCAGTTTTTTACAATGTGATTTTGCTTCAACAATACTTCAGCGAAAGCAGCCTCATGGAGCTTCCAGCAACTGTTGAAAGCTCTTATGTTCTTCAAGGAAGTATAAACATTAATTAGAAGTACAGTGTTGCCACTGCAGAACAGGAACCTTGGAAACAGGCTGCCACACATCTCCATAATAGAGTAACAGCCCTAGTGATACCTGTAGAACTCTATAGCATCTTTAAAATGATCCCAGTGACAGACAAACAATTATATTCCTTATGACATTTTCTGTAGATTTTAATCATGATAAGACTGAAGATGACTGAAAAGTAATAATATCCATACTCTACTAGCTGGATTTTGTCCTGTCAATGCAAATGTAGAGGAATTCACAAAGGGAACAGATATGTTAGATTTGTCACTTTAAGTGAGAAACTACAGATTAAAGCAAACAAAAGTTAGCATGATATAATATCCTTCCAGAGTGTGGATCACAATGATCAGATTTGTGAAATCCTTCAAGCAGCACCTGAAACACTTGATTGCAACAATGCGTTGAGCCGTCTCTTTGCCTTTAAGAAAGTGTGAACATACCAGCTCTTTCTTCTTCATGCACTCCATAAGGATAATGAAGAGGTGCTGTGCCTGGGTTCGGGTGTATGTGAAAGTCTTCTGTATGGTAACTAGCAACTGGTCCCTCAAAGACTCGTTGATAAGTCTGAAATTCAGAAAGAAAAAGTAATGTAGAAAAACAGACATGAAGGAACATTGCAACTTTAGCCAAGGGTCAAACAAATAAGAATCAGACAACACATCACTGCAGATTTTTTTAAAGAAGTTTGAAGGACAGGAACTGCTGAAACCATAAGAGATTAACTAGAAAACACTGTTTTAGAAAAACATTTTGATCATGTTCGGGTCACTCATCTCCAAAGTTTTTGTTTCAGTTCCCCCATATTGCATGACGAAGGTCATTCAGATTATCACCTCTGTGGGAATTCCTAACAAAAACAAGAACCACACTGACACTCTGGATTTGATACAAAACAACACTTCTAGGTGAACTGAAGATCCGTTTCTGTCAGTGAGTTCACAGAATCCAGCTCATGGTTCATTTTATGAAACTGGAAGCATTTGTGTTGTCAGTGTTTTTGATTTTATCTTGCATATCCCAAATGTTTTAACTGACCTTATTGATGCTGCACCGGATCAAGTAAGAAAAAAACAAAAACATTCTCAGTTTCTGAGTCCACTTTAAACCATTTTGCATTTTGTTCATGCTGATCTTCCAGCAGTTTAAAGAGAGATTTTTATCTTTTATATATTCCTCCTCAGCGCTTGCAAGTGTTTGTACATGCAAAAAGTGGACCAAGAGTAGAAATAAATAGTAATATTACATGGAATATTAGTATTTGGACTCTACCCCTTGATATCAAAAAGCTCTTCCATATGGACTGTTCTGGGTGAAACACTGCTGTTCTTAATGTCTTACAAAAAAGTGGGCTGTAATTTAGAACATGTATCCTCCGATATATGAAAGCTCCTACACTATAGGAGTTTTCTCACTTAAAAATTGTAACTGAGTGTTTCAAATCAGCTGAGTCAGGATGCGTTACACGATAAGTCATCGTTGATCATCTGAGGGCACAAAGATCAGAGAATCTCCATGACTCATATTTTACAACAGAAGATAAACAAAGATTTAGCCCTGCAGAAACTACAAAGAATTAGCAGAAGAAGCACATTATCTAAAAGTAATTTTTAGCTTATGGCAGCTGCTTGGGGAGAACAATGACCAAACCCCTGTTTATTTCATACTATTGATAAAAGTTGCCTGTAGCAAGGAAGCCCCAATGACATGCAGGATATTCATTACACCATTGAATCGCAAATATGATTTAACTATCTAGTTTTTACACTTACAGCAAACATGTTGTTAGAATACACAGTGAATGGGAATGGGAAAGAGGTATAGAGGTGCACAGGAGAATACAGAATGCCTGGCATATGGAGTGCATATGTTCTCTAGTGCCTAAATTTGACTTTGACTGTAAATATCCCTGTTGAGTAGGACTTCCACTTCACAAAGAAACCTGTAAGGCATATGTCAATGTGTTTGGATTAAAATGAGTTTATATGAGGTTTTAGACTACGCTGTGCATCACTGTTCTTTCCATGCCTGGCTCCTCCTGCTGTCTTCTATTTTACCACAGACTCCTCTTGAAAGGAGAGCCTACCTCTGCACTTGCTCTTTTTATCATGGAGCAGTATGGCCCCAAATGTGCCTTCTCCTGAGATACTGAAGGGGTGACAACACTGCATTTACTGCTCACTGTCTATATAATCTCTCTGTCCCGGCAGTGTGTCTTGCTTTCCACCCCAAAAGGCAACACACCATGAGTTAAAACCTGCAGCCCTTTTGGTGGCCAGCAGTGAGAACTGACAGCAGAGGACTTTCTCTGTCGTGATCATAAGAAAAAATAACCTGACCTCTTGCACAAAACCAAGGATGTTGCAAGCACATGGGAACACAAAACAAGATGTCAGAGCACAGGTAGAAATGCAAATTCAGTCCATATTAAAGAAAATCAACTTGGAAAGACTGACACCCTGAAAAACAGTGACATACTTTGAGCTGCAGATTAGTAGGGCGTATATGATACAAATTGTGAAGACCCTTTTTAAGGGTCTTTACAAAAAATCAGTTGGAAATTTGCTTTAATCAAGAAGGCTGTTCTTAAAAAAATGGTGCTATCACTGTAAGCATAAGTGATTCAGAACCATGCAATTTTCCACCCTTCAAACTAAGAAAGAAAAAAAGGAGGTTAAACACTAAGAACAGGTTTCCTAAAAACATCAACTGAAGAATCTTAAAAAGAGATTTAAATAAAGCTCTGATTTCCTTTGGAAATTATATATGAAAGAGAACTACATGAAAAAGTACGGCAAGTATACGAAGTATTTGAAAAAATACATGCAAATAGAAGATTCTGAAATTAGAGGATTTGAGAAAACATTTTGAAAGATCCTGGGATCAAAACTATCCTGTTTTCTCATCATAGTGTAATTTTCCTTAAAAAAAGTGTAGAATCCAACCCTGAAATTTAATTTCAGAAACTGTCTCTCTCTCAGGCTAACATGCACAGAAAGCAAGAGAAATTTGCTTTAATACGCATTGAGTGAAACAGAATTAAGTCCTGAGGCATCGTAAGCAGCTGTCACTTTCCTTTCCTGAATCAAAGCTATCAGAATCTGCATGATATCATGTTTAAACAGCATATAGATAAAATTCCACATGAAATACATGGAGAATTATTTATTTGTTTGTTTATTTATTTATTTATTTATTTTAAATGTGTCGGGAAGTGGTTCCCTAACTACAGGAGTAAACACCTGTTGCAGTACCACTGCTCAGAAACTTCCTGTTGTCATCGTTTGATTTATGCAGTTTTCTAGCCTAAGTATTATTTTTGAACATCTCTGTAATTTTACAGCAAGCTTGTTCAATGTCTTTGTGAGATGAAAAATTTGAAGTGATTGCAATCAAAAGTAGAAACAACAATAGCAAGCTTTCTGATAAAGTAATCATAGCTGAGTTAAGCTTCGTGTAAACTGAAATCAGTCATGTCAATGAAATAATACACTCACTCCCTAGGAACCTGTGTTAGAAGGTATCAGATCAAAGTTCCCCATTGTGTAACCCAGCTGGGACAACTACAAAGTGTGCCAGGCTACTAAAGGCTAAACCTATGATGCATGCATCAAATCCAACACAAGTAGATCAAGTAACTTCCCAGACTACTGTGGCCAAAATAACTGTGACTTGCCAGAGAGGTGATGATTTATCCACTGTGCAAATACAACCACATTCGTTACACACACAACTTCAGCACCATTTAAAAAAAATCACAGATTCCTACTTTTAGATTTGGGAGAAAATAGATGGCTACTTGAGTCTTGTGATTAGAAGTCTAACCTAGAACACATCTGATTCTTGGCCACTAACTTGGGAACAGTATATTCAGCAGCCTCTGTCATGGATTATGAACTTCATATGCATAAATCTCCATTGGCATAAAATTGTACACTATACTAGACAGAAACTCTATGACTAACTTCAAAGTCAGCATACTTTCACCCTAAGAAATCCGGTAACATCAGATGAAGATGGTAATTTTTATCACAATTCTGCTAGGCTTCAGCCCAGAAAATATTTTGCAACATATTTAGAGTTCAGAGAAGGGTGATAAAGCTGGTGATGGGCCTGGAGCACAAGTCTGATGAGGAGCAGCTGAGGGAGACTTTATTGCTGTCTACAACTACCTGAAAGGAGGTTGTAGCATGAAGGGTGTTGGTCTCTTCTCCCAAGTAGTATGTGATAGAACAAGAGGAAATGGCCTCAAGTTGTGCCAGGGGAGGTCTAGATTGTATATTAGGAAAAAATTATTCCCAGAAAGGGTTGTCAGTCATTGGAACAGGCTGCCCAGTGAAGTGGAGAAGTCATCACCCCTGGAGGTGTTTAAAAGGCATTTAGATGAGGTTCTTAGGCACATGGTTTAGTGCCTAAGTTAGGTTTTGGTTGGACTCAATGATCTTGAGGGTCTCTTCCAAATGAAAACATTCTATGATTCTATAATAATAAAGTCCTATTTGGGGCATTTTGATGGCATGATTCTCTGAATTCCGTTTAATTGCCTTGGAAGCAATACTGCAGGTAACTTGCTTCTGCCTAAAGAAAGTGTCCTACAAAAAGACAATTTAACCTGTTCTTTTCTTTTGTTCCCTACATAGTTTAAATCTGTTCTTTCATTCCCCAAATACTCAAGCTCATTTTCCTATCAGTCCAGGTATCCAACTTTCTCCCACCACCCCGCCCCCCGCCCCCCTCCCCACCCTGCCAAGGGGAGCTGAATCGCTGTTGGAATTTAGATACCTACTGTCAAAAATCTGGTATCTAAAGTAGAACTACATGCATATACATTTAGTTTCAAAAAAAAAAAAAAGCTACTGATAATTATTGTTAAAAGTGACTTTTTTTCTTTTTTTAAAGAAGATGCCAAGATCAATTTTGATGTATCAGATTATCGGAACTGACCTGTATGGCATTACCACAGGAAAAAAGGAGAAAGATGTCTTGGATCCATTAGGAGAGGTCACTTAAAAACAGTGAAGTGACAAAGTAAATGAAGTGACATTCTATTTCTGTCCAAGATATGCTGGAAGTTTAAATGGCAAAGCAGAACACCCTTAATTGCTTTGGCCAATGCAGAAGAAACAGATGACAGCATCTTGGCATCCTCCCTCCTCAGAGAGAATTTTTTTTGAAGTCATGCCTAATACTTGAGGAGAGGACTGACATTCCACTCAACAGCATTACAGTCTTTCAAACTTATGTATGAAGTTGTGGTGAACACTGGAGACCATTTGAAAGATCTGACCCATAGCCATAGCCATTCTCAAAATTATTTAGTCTTTTTTCTCTAGGGATTTTTAATAATGGAGTCATACAACGTGCTACAGATTTACAAGCAATATGCTCTAACCCAATTTCAAAATGCAAGTTCATTAAAGATATTTTAAATTTATTGTTAGTAAAATGCTTTGAAATTCTTGAAATGAAACACTCAATTCAGTGAACTGCACATAATTAGTTTCTAACTTTTCATTTGTGATTTTAAAAAAAGTATTCCTTTTATTCGGGATAAATATATTCATAAAGTATCAGCGTGATGTGAAAACTATTCCCTTCCCTCCTTTATGGGAAGCTTAGGGGATTTTCTGTTTTAATTATGATTTGCACTTTAGATAATCACACCATATGTAAGAAACAGCTCTGCCGATGTTTTCTTCCTTTGTAATTACAAATAAGACACAGTTGTGCTACTCTGTGGGACTTACTGAATTTCTCATACTTTTAAAACACACACATTTTGCATAGCATTGTTATGACAAGAGACAAAAAATAAGTGTAATTATTCCTTCACTCTAATCAAACAAGGATGATTTCTAAATGCTTTTATGAGGAATAGCTTCACTTGCAGCTCTTCATCAGTGGTTGTTCTTCTACACTGTTTTTCCCTGACTGTGAATAGTTGAATAGTTGTCCCTTCTCCAAAACAAAGATGACCATATTTCCACAAAGAGATGACCTTTTTCTATCCAGTATTTGATTTCCAAAGTACTTTGTTACAAGTGAAAAATAATGATTCCAAAATATTCAATGTGAAAACAATCTTGCAAAGTAATTCCAATATTATCGTACCTATGATTCCCCATGGTGTGTCCCATGGGGGACACAGAAGACACATATCATACCTACATTATGATTCCTTTTGCTCAAAGTGAAAAAGTAATATAGTTCAGTTTTGACTGAACTATGTCACAGTGAATACAGAGACAGATCAATCCAAAGGCAGTCTTTAATGATTCTCCTATGAAGATGCTCATTTAAAACACAGAGAATGTTTTATGTTTCCTTATAAACATTAGGCAAGATGAACATTTTTATGGCATTGGACTGAACTCCTTAAGGGTCTCATGCTTGCAGGAGTAGAATTGATGAAGTAGTTAACAGGCTATGAAATCATCTTGGAGACTGCCTTCAAATATTACAAGCCATTTCCCATTATGTAAGGAAATATTTGTCTAAGAAGTGACATAGTTTTAACCTAGTGTTTAATTTTTCTCATTTTAAATTCAGCAATCAATTTAAAAAAATCTCTGGGGATTAAAAGCTACTAAATGATCCTATAAATAGTTGCACTTACAGTTGTTCTACTTCCAGTTTGTGCTTTATGCAAGACAACAAAATGAGAAGGTATTATGCAGTCAAAAATACTTCAGCTTTATATGGAGGAGAGTTAGTAGCAATTAGGATATCCACTTAGGCCTTAGTAAGGACTAAATTTCAGTGTTTATAATAGATCTTATTAATATGCTTTTACCCTCAATGTTGTTCAATGCATTTTTGATTTTTACATAAATGAGAAATGAAGTGCTTCAGAGCCTGGAGCACCTGACCTTTAAATTAGGGCCAATAGTGATGAGCAGCCAAATAATTCTTCCAATTCACCAATGGGGAAGGTTGCATTTAAGCCTCCTAATTTAGGTTATCCCATGTACATAGCTTGTTTGTCATTGTGGTGTAAAAGCTACTGGGAACTTACTTAGCTTACTACTAGGATTTTTATTTGCTTGTTGCAAAATGTAGCTACCTTTTACATTCTTAATACTCTGTTCAGGACTTTTCAGACCGAGGCAATAGGTAATCCCTGATATTAAAAGGTTACGATGAAATTAAAAAAAAAAACACCTGCGCTAATTCTACATATCTGATATGATGCTGAAACCTCAGGTCAGTGGGAAACTGCATATCTACCTTGCCTTTCCCTTGGAACTTCAATGAGAGAGACGAGATACTGAGGCCCCAAAACTGATCTACCACCAAAGACATATTTACTTCAAGGTATGCGTCAGAGTTCCTTCTGACTTGTTCCTGGTCCATCACATAGTTGCAGGCAGCACCGCCTGCAAGGCACAGCTCTCTGTGTCGTGCTGGCAGCCTCAACCACCGCAGCCCAACAAAGTCTTGCTCACAGTTACAATTTGCATCCAAAGACTGCCCTAGGTGAACGAAATGTCAGCTTTTTAATGAGGAAATCCTATAATCAGGCCTTAAAATAAGGGAGATTCAAGGATGCACGCACATTGACATTGCAAAGGGGTACTGCACCTTGATTAATACAAAAAAATGTTCATTTTTCTGCTGTGTGAAATCAATTAGGAAGGATAAACAATGAAGAGGGAAGGCAGACACACCACAGTTCTGTGAAACCCAATACAAAAGGACCTGTTGGGCAGATATGTGATTGCCCAACACTGTTGAGGATCATTCTGAGAGGATAGACTGGCACCACACTGATCAAAACTCAAGCAGAGATCAATGTTTTGTCCTCCTTCACATCCAGATATAGGTCTTTCCCCCTGGTAACAAACTTGCAAATAAAATTAAAAACTCACAGCAGTGCTTTCTAGACATATGCACTCATATGTACAAAATGAATCTGTATCAGTCTGCAGTGAATGAGAATTTAAGACACTGAAAAAGAAACACGATAATACCAACATGCAAGTACTGAGTCTGTTGCTGTCATGAATTATGTGTTTTTTGAATGATTTAGATCAGATTCCCAGTGCATAGCAGTTCGAAGATTATGCTGTCTCAGAGGAGACCCTGATTCACAGCCAGCAGCCAGAATTAAAATAGGTTTATACTCTGATTGCACAATGGACTGCAGAATTAAATTCTGCACATCATTTGGATGTGCTACATTGATTTAGAATCTAACAGACACAGTTTTTTATAGCCTGCTTAGATTCCATCCAAAAAATAAAGCTAATAGCTGAACTCAGTAAACATACCTATTATTCAGTATTGTCCTCATACTGTAGGTTACAGAGGGTGAAAGTACCCAATTTGTATCTGAAGTCCAATGTATTTGGGTAAAATATTTTAGAGATATAGATAATATCAGTATTTCACTCGTGGTATTCTTAAAACTACCGTTGCAGATGATGAAAGGACTGGATCACCTCACATATGAAGAGACGCTGAGGGAGCTGGGACTGTTCAGCCCAAAGCAGAGAAGCCTCAAAGAGGATCTCAACAACATACATAAACACCCAAAGGGAGGGTGCAAAAAAGATGGAGCCAGACTCTTCAGTGGTGTCCAGTGACAGGGCCAGAGGGGGGCAAAGGGTAGAAGCTGGAACACAAGAGGTTCCCTCTGAACATCAGGAAACACTTTTTTTAATGTGTAAGTAACTGGGCACTGGTACAGGTTGCCCAGAGAGGTTGTGGAGTCTCCATCCTTGGTGATATTCAAAAGCCATCTGGACATGGTACTGAGCAACCAGCTCTAGGTGGCCCTGCTTGAGCAGAAGTGTTGGACTAGATGACCTACAGACGTCCTTTCCAACCTTAACTATTCTGTAATTCTATGGTTGTTTCCATATTTTTGGAGATAGAGGAGAGGAATAAAGAATACTAAAGATTTGGGCATTCAGTCATAATATGCACTTTGGAACTTGCAAAACGTGCTTACAGCCTGATTCAATAAAACACACTTGAATCTTCTATAACTAAAGCTAAATACTACCCTTGTGTCACCTTGAATGTGCAAAGAAAGGTGGGACAGTGCAAACACAGATCAGTGCACAAGCAGTCACCTGTGAATATAGTGGGGTGTGCAGGATCATGCCCAACACACAAGCCAAATACAAACTAGCTTATGTGAACATATTGGGCTAAACGAAACCTGAAGAGAGAAGTACACTACACCATAATGGCATAACATATATAAGCCAGTGAAAATAATTACCCGTGCCCTTTGACTGAATCCCTTGACTCACAACCACAAGACACCATACATTGTACAAATCAATGTGTTACATGTTATTGCAAGTAACTATATGATAGAATTACTACAAGTGTTCTATTGTGTTCTATTCTGTAGTCTTTCCTTAGTGTTGCTTTATGCTCCATTGTTTGTTTTTTTAATTCTTATTCTTTCTTTCTTTCTTCTTTTTTTTTTCTTCTGGATACCTTCAATATTTCACCCGTATCAATGAGAGAAACAACCATGAAAGGGAGATACTGGTTTTGCACTATATTGCTTATAATCTCCTGGGCTCTATCTTACCACTGGATTGAACCTGTAGATGGAGAAAGAACACACACTAGGAAATTACTTACCCTCCTTCTTCAGAGTATTTGTGACCAAAGGCAAGGATGTCAGATGCCCGGCCACTGCCATCACATATCACAACGGGAACAGGAGGAGTGTCTCGCAGGTACTCCAGAACGATGGAGATAACATTGGGACCTCCTTCCACAATGAGAGCCACCACTGGAACCCCTTGACCAATTCCTGGAGTAAAAGAAAGAAACAAACACAAAAACACAACAACAACAAAAAAAAAGGAACAAAAAATACGAAGCCAGCAAAGCAAACAAAACATAACGGAAGACAGGAAAAAAAAAATTAGACTGAAATTACTGCATTGTCACTGTAAAATGTTATGATAGAGAAAATGGCATTCAGAAAAATCGTAGATTTTAAGGATAGAAGGGACAAGTGTAGTCATCTTGTCAGTTCTGCTAAATAAACCACGATATTCTAGAATTATCTGTTGTTTTAGATACAATATTTATGGTGGAAATAGACCATGACTTTTTCAAAAGATTGAATCTTTGTTTGAAAGCATAAAGAAGCTGCCACAACTCTTTCTAACATGTTCAGAGTCATGATTGTGTAACTTGCTTGTAATCTAGATTTTGCATGGTGTCAGTTTCCAATCATTGGGTTTTCCAGTAGCTTTGCTTGCTGTTTTAAAATCCCCTCTGTGATATTTTGTTGCTGTATTAGATGCATTTTAAGGTTGCAGTTGGGTAGTCCTTTAGCTTTCTAGTTGGTAAACTAAACATATTGTGTTACAAGTCAATGCAATACTTGTTTTCCAATTCCAGTCAGTCTCTTAATTTTTCTCTGAATTCTCTCCAAATTTTGCAGCGTATTCCTTGATTTGCAGACCTCACACTGGGTACCTTACTCCAGAAAAAGCTGAACTAATGCTGAACTAGAGGAGAGACATATTCATTTTCAATACTTCTGGTAAACTTAGATCAGAGTCCTCTGCAAAAGCTGAAGCACGGACTTTGCCCAGAAAATCTTACAGATTTAGAGAAAGACAATCTGACACCAGGCTGGCGTTAACAAGACTGAAAAAGCTTTTATGGTTGGCACTTATGGCCCAGTTCAAAGGACATTCAAAAGGACTCAGGCAGTAGAAATAGTTGAACATTTTCTATTAGCATTTTTTTGTCAACAAAAAGTTTTTCATTTTAAAGTATCTTTTCCTAAGAAACACTATATGCATTCTGCACAAAATTTCAATGTTACACTACAAAACAGAAAGGGTGTCCCAAACTGTTAATAGCTGGTTGCATAAGGCCAGGTATCAAGAAGTTTTAATGTGACAGCCTTAGGCTTCCATTTAGAGTGAGTTCAGTCCACGGAAGCAAACCTAAGCCTGTGAGACTGCAACATTGAATCTGGTTAGATCCTCTAGAAACATTCACAAATGATTGTCACAAAAATTTTTAAAGATTTAGATTGCTGTAAAAAAATTAAGTGAGCTGTCCTTTAAAAAAGAAAACCCTAGTTCTTACATACAACGGCAAAATATTGTAAGCACCTGCTGAACAACTTTACAAGCAAACATGGTGTTTCTTGGATGCTTTGTTATAGCTGTATCTACTGTCAGTTTGTGTCTCTTTTATTACCTAAACAAAGTGCATGGTGTTTATTTAAGCAAACTATAAGCAGAGTTATAAAATGCAGACTATTAAAAGATAGTAAGAATTGTAAAACAACAAGGTGATCAACAGAACAATTTACATAGAGCTCACTTCAGGGTTTCCCTGAATAGCTTCTCTACCTAATCCTTAAGTCCTTTTAGTGGTCAAGTTCTTTTCAAAGGTCTTAGTGGAAAAGCAGTTTTTGTGAGCAGAGTTAAATGAGAAAGGAAAATTAAGAACTGTGCTTAAGAAGAGTGAATTGTTAGTCTGATGGATTAACCTGTCCCACATACACTTCCATTAACATTAAGCTAAGGATTAATTTTGTTTGACAAATTTGCACTGTTTACCTACATTCATCTTAATCATGCTTAAAGTTGCATCCTTTAGGAGTGCATTCTAGATATCAACAACATAAAACTTTCTTTTTTTTTTTTCTGAGGGTCTTATAAATAATGTTATTTTATTGCCTTAACAATGTATCTAATATGATACATTTGGTTGCAGTTGAGCATGCAGCAGAGAACCTCATGTCACAAGTTTGCCCAGGTTTTCCTTTGCTACTAGGTGACAAAAGAAATGTTTCTGTTCATGTCTAGTACAATAAACTTTTTTAAAGACAATTGCTATCACAAGATCAATTAACAAAGGGTTCTTTATGCTGAATATTTTTCTTTATGGTACTTACAAACATAATCACATGGCAGCTGAAGAGAGACTCTCTTCAATTAAATTTTAATACAAAATTGGAAGAAGATATTTTATCATTTAATTTCTACTGGTCTGGCTTATGAATGTTACCAAGTGTTTTGAACTTTCTATCAGTACTTGCTGCTTCTTGTGTAGATTTTCTCTATACCACACTGTACAGCAAATACTCTGAGCATTTTTAGTTCTGCTGTTAGTTTTTTTAAGATATGAGTTCTTGGTAGCTGAACAAGGATTTTCCTTTACGGCTCTTGTTTTAGTCTTCCTTGCTCAAAAGGCTGATCACAGAGGAGATCTAAACATGAAGTCTGACTAGAAGGCCCACAACTCACTGAAATCTTACATCAGCATTCCTCTTCAGCAGCGTAGTATTTTCCACTGGAAACTGACTGGTAGGGCCCATTTTGTTTCATTATGGCCAAAAAAAAATCCCAGTGGTGTGTTTAGAAGCCTGATCCTAACATTTACCAAAGGTAGTCTTTTGTAAAGTATTTGCTATAACATCATATATGAAATTGTTAGCAAAACGGGATAGAAGTACACAGATTGAAAGTGTATAATTAACTAATGGGTGGAGTTGTATGTGGAACTGTAGTACTAATGGAGTTTCTTGAAGAACCTACCCTGATCCTATTATTATTATTAATGACTTCAAGAAGTAGAACTGACACCGACATCTGCTAATAAGATAATATTAAGTATTCTCAGTAACTATTTATATTGTGTCTGGATGACATTAAAGATTGAATAATAGAAATGGTGAAAGTTCACAGTGCATGACACAAAGTCATTTACTTGGTGATTAATGAATTCTGCTGTAAACTGGGAAGTCATTAAGAGAAAATACTAGAAAAGAGAAAGATGTGATCCAGCTGATCACAGAAGAACTGGGTCTTTGGTGTAGCAAGGCAATGAAGAAGGCAGATATGATCCTGGAATACAAACAGCAAAGCATTTTCAGTAGGAAATATGGGCACAACAGAGCCAGTGTGCAAGCCACTCCTGAAATTCCACACAAAATACTGTATGTAGCTATGCTCACCCATGCTCAAAAAGAACAAACTGGAACAGATGGAGGAAAAAGCCAAAAGGAGTATGTGGGGAATCAACACCCCATCTTAGAAGAAAAGATTAGACGAGTTTGGCTCATCTTCCTTAGCAAATTGAAGACTGAAAGACAATATGTCTGAATATCCTCATGTTCAGTTTTGGGCCCCTGTCTATAAGAAAGACATTGAGGTGCTGGAGAGAGACCAGAGAAGGGCAACAAAGCTGGTGGGGTGTCTGGAACACAAGTCTGATGAGGAGCAGCTGAGAGAACTGGGGCTGTTGAGCCTGGGGAAAAGGAGGCTGAGGGGAGACCTTATTACTGTCTACAACTACCTGAAAGGAGGTTGTAGTGTGGAGGGTGTTGGTCTCTCCTCCCAAGTAGCAAGTGACAGGACAAGAGGACATGGTCTCAAGTTGCACCAGGGGAGGTTTAGATTGGATATTAGGAAAAAATTACTCCCAGAAAGGGTTATCAAGCACTTGAACAAGCTGCCCAGGGAAGTGGTTGAGTCACCATCCCTGAAGGTGTTTAAAAGATCTATAGATGAGGTTCTTAGGGACATGGTTTAGTGCCAGACTTAGGCTCACGGTTGGACTGAATCTTGAGGGTCTCTTCCAACCAAAAGAATTCTATGATTCTATGACATACGGTACATTAGCTATTAGTAGTTTTAGACAGAGTTCAGAAGATTCCTGGCTATCAGAGATGTGAAGTCTTCACAGCCTTCTAGTAAGACTAAAATGGAAAAACTTTCTGAGTTTGGAGTGACGTTCAATAATCATTGTAGATGCAGTGACCTTATGTATCTCAAATTGTTCCTAAAGCAGGTTCCTTCAGTCTACTGGAAGTTTGTACAATCTCAGTGTATTCTGCTTGAAATTGATTAGCTATGTAATTTTTTAGGTTTTTCAATTCCTATAGGTACAACAGTGGTGTGGTATATAACAGTTTTCTGCAAGTGTTTCAGTTGTGTTTCACTGCAATTGATCAGATGGCATTTTTTCTCCCCTTGATCCTGTAGAAACACATCCAGCATGAAAACAGTCCTCTAATTGGAGGCTAGTGAAACAAGAAAACTTCTCTCTAAATCCCCTCCTCAATGAAACTTTGTAGCTTTGAGTTTAAACAAAAAAGTTCATGTGAACCTTAATTTATCATATATGATTAAATTACAGATTGAAATACAACTCTTTCAATTATTCTGGTAGATTTCTTAGTAAAAGAGAAAACATTTAAAACACAAAGTTGATTTCTACATCTCCTTTGCTTTTGGAAATTCTCGCTGAGACTCAGCAAATAGAATTTTTTTCTTTGTAATTTTCATTGTGGTCCATAAATATTTTTGATTCGCAAAAACATGTTGTTTCTTTAGTTTGGAGGAAAAATTAGAAATAACATTTCTGGAATTAGATATAGCATTTTAAAATCAGTTAATAATAATTTGTTGATATTTCTTCAGACTATAATGACTTCCGGCTTTCAGAAAACCTCTCTGAAGCTTGTCTGAATGCTAATGTTATGAGCTTTTCCAGATCTATGACGATTAACTTCTGAGCAGTGATGGTAATCCACAGTGTATGAAAGGAAGTCTATAGACATGGGAAAAAAAAAAAGGCATATCTGCTTGAGTATCTTAGAATTTGAGAAAGACAGCATGTGGGAAATATGACAGTCTCAGTTTTCTATGATGTTTCCAATCACATTTGAATTATTTTTGGCGTTATATTTGTTTCAGAATAAAAGCTTAGCTACTTAGCCCAAAGAAGTCTGTATCTCAATAACTCTCAGGCAAAACCCAGAGAAGATTTTGAATTAAACTTTTACATGGTTTGATGTAAAAAATCCTGGATTCATCTTTGCTGTTAAATATTAGGAATTTGGAGATGAATGCAGAGAGTCTGTAGAAAAATTACAGTGGGTAGGAAGACACTGATTGACTTTTCCTGATTAAATATTGACACTGCATTTGCTAAGAATTTTGCACGTATGAAACTGAGAACTGAACATGCCCCATCTTACTGTAACACCACATCAGTTTGCAAAACGTTGGCATGTCATGCCAATAAAGACAGAACCTTGACCTGGGGAAGAAGGCAGCTGATGGACTTCTTTTTAACTGATAATCAAAACAGTTTTCCTTGTAGTTCTCTGTATCTCATTAGAAATGCAAGAGTCAGGAATTCTCTGCAAGAGCACTATTTCAGCTTGTGCATGCACATTATATAACAGTCTGCAAAGTAGGAGCTAGAAATGCCTGATATATCCACAGGGAGCCTCTTGTTTCAGCCCATTCGTTCAGAAGGAGAATGTCAGACTGGGAGGTGAGATGCTAAATCTGAAATAACACATTCCTTTCAAAGCCAAGGACATAATAATTAAAAAAAGAGTTTGTTGCTCGAGATGCGATTGTCAGAAAGGAGGCAATCCCAAGATAAAACCATGCTGATGAAAAACTGGACTACATTACCAGGGTTGCTGTCTCCTAGCACACACCCAGAAGGTGAGAACTTTGCGTCAAGTCCAATAAGTCAACAAGAAAGATGTATTCCCTTCAAGTTTTTTTTTTTTTTTTTTGAATTTACCACAAAATAGCCCTAGTCTGGGCAAAACTAAGGATAGCATTCATCTTGCTGGGTACACACAACAATACTGCCATTTTCACTGAGTACTCTAAAAGTATACAACTGAAAAGACAGTAGCAATAATACAGTCCACTGAAATCTTGTCCATTCTTAAACTGCAGATAACCCTTCTCAATATAGAATAACACATTATTATTATCAGGAAAGACTTGCAGTTACTGGTGTTGTGCTCCAAATATAGAAAAAGACTAATTCATTTTCACAGATCTGCATATTTTTGTGGTTTCTTAGAAGGCAGTAAATGACATATTACTTAGAATTTTTTTACATCACTTGTAGAAAAAGACATAGTCTTTTAAATTCAAGTAGATTATTTTTAACTATCTGAAAAATTATGATGTTTTCCAGTCTTCTGATAGTTACATGGAGGATTTATTTCTAAATTTACTCAGCTCATTTTTTTTTTCAGCATTTCTAGGATGGGCTTTGGTTTCAGCAAATCCTTTTCCCTTTCCTTTTGTAAAGTAGAGAAACCTTCCTGTCTAGCAGTATATCTGTGGACTTGAGAATAGCTGAGAATGTTGACTATTGTGTTAACTCTGTGAAGCTTACCACTTGGTTAATGTGGCAGTTGCACATCTCCCAGAGGAGATCCAGAACCTTCAATGGGGCAGCTGATGGCTCTTTAGCACCTTCGTGCTCCACTGTGCCTGTGCCCATATCCACACCTAGGGTGGTGCTGACACTCATGTCCTCCCCACTGGGGGCACAGTGACTTCATCTTGCTGGGGGTGGGCAGGAGGGGTGGGACCCTCAGTCGATTGACAGGGTCCTCAACAAAGGAGATGCCCAGAGAAGCTGAGAAGCTTCTAGACCATATTGTAATGCCCACAACCAGATCTGACCAGGCTATAAAACGGGTTCCCTGTTGAAGACCCCCTTGGAGTGGTCTTCTTGGAGCAGCAGGTCTGTGACCTGAGCCCTCCCCTCAGACTGGGACGCTGTCTAAGGAGATTTCCTGGAATTGAGAGCACCTCAGCTCTTCCTGTGGTGTTTTTTTCTCTATTGGATATATCCCTGAGTGAGTCCTCACCTAAGTGATTATTTCTTCTGAGTACCTTTGAGTGAGAGGCCCCTAGTTTTGTTTCCTGTGAGTGTATGTGTGCACATTGTGGATCCTCATTATTCTTATGTTGTTGTAATCCAATAATCTCCTCAACCGGTATCCAAACCTGTGTTTTATGCTAAATAACTGTATATGCTAAATAATTGCATAAACCCCATTTCTAGTCTGTTTATTGGCTACAGTTTTCTGGCTAGAATAAAGTCTGTTTTGGAACTTGTTTTCTGCCTAAAACTGCCTCTGTGACAGCTAACTACACTGATGTTTCAGGAAGGTAAAGGTCTGATCCCAAAATCAAGTCTTCCTACTTAAGAATGGTCTCAGAATTTTTTTTCTGTGGTATTCAAAACAGTTTGTAAGCCAGAGAGGAGATTTTTTTTCCTCAGATTTTCAAAAGAAATATCCAGTTTGTATTCAGAGCAAGTGTGTGTGAAATATCTCACACAAACTTGCATATTACTGTTTCTCATTTAATAAGGTCCCCACCTGACATACTTATGTTTTAGCATTCCTGCTATAAATGCAAAAGAATGGTAGTCCCTCACTACTCAGTTAATAGAATACAGACAAAGCAGTGTTTATATTTTCATTTCGTATAATGATTCATGCCAAAAGAAGAAGAAATAGTACCAAAGACCTGGGAGATAAAACCAGTTGTCTGAGGCTCATCATCTTCTTAATTTCTAAAACAGTAACTTGTATTTGGAGCATTTCAACAAGCATAGATTTTTGCAGGGTAGACTAGATTGCTAAGTGGTTCATGGTGTCAGCTATTGGTTCATTGGTTCAATATTGTAAATTAGACTGCAATATTGCTTGAAAGATTTATACAGTCAACCTAAAGCTTCATTACTGTGTTATTGCCTTTGTGCACAGCAGCAGAGCCACTGAGAGACTTTCCAGCAATTGTGATTCCAGGAAGTTACATACATACCAGAACATTTGTCCTGATGTGCACCGATGGCAGCTTGTAGGCCTTCATGTTATTATACAGAAAAATAATCCCATTTTCCCCTTGACAAAGTGGCAGTGCATGAATATGTAAGCTAAAACAATAAACTGGAAGAAATGAATGAATTTGGAAATGGAAGCAAGAAAAAAATGCATAATGCCTTTGTGGTATGAAAGGGGATTTTAAAAAATCAATCATGCTTTGCAGAAGTCCTACTTTCTTTTCCCAGTTCTTGGAAAAACATGAATATTTAATACTGGTAGTATACTTATAAATAAGCTATAACTGTCCTATAAATTATGACTAATTCTTTTTATGAACATGACTTACCCATCTTTTCACAGATCAGCAAGTGAGTAAAATGCCTCATTTACTACTCATGTTTTTGAGTGTGCTTATAAGAGTAACTGGGACATGTTAGTATGTTGCATGCTATTTCTAAGTTCACCCCTGAGATCTGTGCAAATAAAACTGAGTGTCTCTAAATCATTAATCATTCCTATCTGACACAGGGCAAAACAGCATTTCTTTCTGAGTTTTTTGCAGAGTTTGAGGCTTATGGTTTCTTGAAACTCAAATTGGAACTTGGAGGTTCTGGTAACTTAAAGAAAACTAAAGAAAGACCTTAGCTCAAGAAGTCTGTCTTAAAAGTCTAACTTCCAGGCCATTGCAGTATTTCATGGGGACAGCACAATACGCAGCAGCATGTTGCATCAGCAAAGACTGAAAAAACACATTGCATTAAAACAAACCTATGGCTTTCAGAAGCATTTTGTTCCAAGTGTTTGCATAGAGCTTGGTTATCTTAGTGAGAAGTACTTACATAGAACAGATAAATAGATAAATATACTCTGCAATTTTAATAAGCAAAAGTCCACCCAGCATGAGCTTAAAAGTTTGAGGATAGTAATTTTTAATTTCTGAACTAATATTTGCCTTACTGTAATACAGCACCAACAGATATTGCTCTTTGCTTGTTAATAGAGTGTGCCTAAGCACAGGGTAAGTGCTGCTTAAACAGATTGAAAATGGTATTGGATTTACAACAGTCTTTAAATAGTTTGCCCATACAAATCTATCTGCTTCACCTCTGGACATCTATGTGGTACTGCCTGTGGTCCCAAGTGCCTCAGAAAGGCTAAGTGATAACAAAGAATGTCCTGAAATAATCCAGATCCTTTCTATTAGGTTACACTGAAATAACATTACAGCTTGGATTTTTTCAGGCTATTGTTTTCAGTCTTCAGGCCTTTTGGAAACAACTCCTGATGCATATGAAACAATTTTGCCTAAAATATCAATAGCAAACACATAAGGTGACCTGCATATGCAATATGCTTCCCCTAGCTCTGCAAATCACAGCTTCAGTATGCCACCAGAACAACTACATCATTAACTGATAAGTGAACATGACTGGAAAAAAAGAAATGTAGCTTGCTTTCACAGAATGATGGAAAGGGATGCTGGGTCTTATTACCCAGAAAGACAGGAACATCCCTCAGATGCCTCAGCTTGCTCAAACTTAATTTCACATAGCTGTTCTTCTTACAGTCAGCTCTCCCTTTTCCTCACTTCTTATCTCCAGTAGCTTCCCCAGAACAGATCCAGTTATTTCTTACTCCAGATATGGTAAAGATGAGATAGATATTTATTTTAATCCTTGAGAGGATTGTTCAATAATCAGAGCAGAGAAACTTACAGATTTTATTATTTTAAAAAAACCCTCATTCTACCCTCTTCTGAACAACCTTAACTGTTTTCTACTTTCATAAATCAAGTGGAACTTCCACTTGTTTGGAAACTCATTACATGTCCCACATTTAGAGAAAACAAAGTGACCTGGCAAGCCAATAGAATACGTTCTAAGAATATTTGTTGTCTTTCTCAGATTCACCAAACTAAAGGATTATGTGTGACAGAACGACACAGAACCACTACTAATAAAGGAAGGCTCACAACCATTTGACTTATTTTTGCTCTTCAATTTTTTTTTTTTTTTACTTTTCTTCTGCCATAGGCTCACTGAATCTAATTTTCTATAGTTTCCTTTTTTTCTTTTCATGCTTCCCAACCATGCTTTAAAATTACTGTAATAAATTTCATTTTCTTCTGCTTTATTGTTTCATTTGTACCTTGCATTCATTCTCCTTGTTCCGCTTGTTATGGTCACTTGCATTTTGTGTTCTCATCTAATTTCCTTTTTGCTATCCCAATCACACTTTAACTTCTACTCTGTCTCCTTATGTCTAATCCATTAATCCTCTTTTATCTTCTATATTTTTAATTATGCTCTTTATTAAGAGTACAGTCACATTTCATTTGTGCTAGCCTATTCTCCTTTCTCTTCTGCCTCATCTGAGTACTTTCACTTTTGTTTGTCCAGTGCTCCTGCTTCATCTGTCTAAATCTACCTAGTGATGTATCTGTCATCCTACCAGATGTGTCACTGACATAGGAATCTGTGGACCTGATGCCTAGACTGTATCTTAATATTGGACTGATCCTAAAAACTTCTTCAAATGACATCAAGGACGCTAACAAGAAAAACTGATGAAAAATTTGTGATGCCCTCTTTGGATTTTCATACCTGTCTTTGCAAAAGGACAAACCTTAGAGAGTCCTTGAAACAGGCAAGATGAAGGAAGAGTCTATGTAAGACTAAGCCCTGGGATTTGTGAACCTCACATGGCAGTAACAACACAGTTGATTACTTTCTACAAGGTGGTAATATATTTTTCAAAGCTGGTACTTCAAGTTCAAAGACACGAACACAAAAGCCTTCATGGATTTCAGTCAAAACTTACCCTATCTGGCCTAGCAGTCAACTGTTTATAAGGCCCGTACTACAGGACCTAACTGGCTTCACTCTTCTTGGAGCTCATCAGCTGTAGGTAATGGCCTAAAGATTCAGGAGCAATGACAATTTCAGTAATTTTCACATTCTGTCTAATATTACTTGGTACTTTCCCTGGTTCCCTTTGGATGTGAGCACTACCACATTGCAGCCAGCACTTTAGAAAGTTCTCAGAGTAACGTAACCAACTTTTACACCGCCCTGAACTACATTTTGAGGAGTTTTTCCTTGTCATATTTTGCATATTTGTCAAAATATTGGACACTATATAATCTCAGAAAATTATCCCTTCTTTCTTACCTACTCTAGAAAACTACAACAGGTGAGATACAGAACAGCAGAAATGTTGCTAAAAAGAATCCGCCCTAAAATAATCTGTTTCCTAGTTTTATAGTTTTGTTCTGATTTTTACAGTGAGTTCAAGAAATCTAAAATGTCCAGATCTTAAAGAGGTGAAATGACCTGTGTTATTTTGCTTGTATATCGATTATATGAAAAAACAGGTTTTCAACAAACTCATTTGTTGAAAGTCAAGCCCATGACAGGAATTTATTGATCCATTTGTACTCAATCAATTGCATATTTATCTATGCTTCAAGAACAGTTTTTAACCTGCACATGCTTTCTCAACCTCTTCTCAGATGATATTTATGTCTCCAGTGTCTGATCAACTAACATTATGATGCTTTTTTATGAAAAAGGTCCAAGTTTCCATGTATAACAAAATTTGAAATGAGTCAAGCTTCAAATAGTTCTGAGTTTAACTCAGATTTCACGGAAGTCAAACTTGCAGTAGGCTTCCTCTCCTATAAATAAGTCTGTACCTACATCTTCCCCACTATGCAGTTATGAAAATGCATGTAGGGCTGCACAGAATATGAAGGAAAAATCTGAAACAAATGAGAATTCCAATGTATTTGATGATGGTGCAATGGTCAGAGAAGATGCCAGTGATGACAGTTGAACGTCCCTTTGCCTTCCCAGCCCCCTTCATATATTCTCAGGCATAGGATGACAAAGGGAAGTCCACGGGTCACATGAACAGATATTGTTGACATATTACCCTGTCCAAATTGCCTTGTCTACTCAATCACCCAACTTTATCCACCAATTACTTACTCAGAGGTAACTTTTTCTCATAGGCCTACCAAAACTCAACTACATTCAAGGACTCAGTGAAGAAGAAAGATTAAATACAGGGACACATGTACCAACACCTGCGGTCTATTTTAAAACAGCATACCATAGAGGCAGAGCAAACCTTTAGCACCAAACAGCATGTTTAAACTAAGAACAATTGCAGATTGACAATGAAGCCCTATGTGGTCTAGGAGACAATTCTTCCAGAAATGGGCTAATCAAAAGAAGAGTAAGAATATCACAAGGTGGACCCACACAACCTAAGGATTTGGTGTGGTAATCTTTCTAAGAAACATCAACATGCTTCAGTGTGTGGAACTGACTGAGCAGTGCAGAGTGATTCTTGGGCAAAATACACAAGGTGTTTCTTGTTTGTTTGCTTGTTTAGGAAAATACAAACCAAAACACCAAGATCTCTAGAGTTTCTAGAAAAGAGGACAAGGCAACAATCCCTAATACAACTGACATACAGAATAATTTTTTTTTTCTATTGTTTTCATATGGTGCAGAGAAGACGAAGCACAACGTAGATAACACTTAAGATGGTAGTGTTGCAGCAGCAGAGTGAAAGATGAAAAGTAGTGTTGAGGCTCACTATATACACCTGTTGTGGTAACTTTAACATAAATGGACATTTAGCTTTAACATAAATCTACAGATTGTTCTTCAAAGCCTTGTGGCACAGTCCATCTATTCCAGAGCTGCATGCAAATGAATCCCTTCTGATCTACAGCCCACATCTGGCTTTGAATAAATAATTTTGTCAATTTGCTGGATCTGTAAGCTACAAAAAGGCTAAAATAGTGTGTTTGTTAAAGGAGCTTATAAAAGATATATCACACAAAAGCTTATTCTGCCCTTCTAACCTCTACTAAAAGCGCACTACTTCTTTCTAACACATGCCAAACACAGATTTTATTACTGATGTGTATGTACTGATACATGCAAGACAAAGAAAATGATTGTATGTTTCCCAAAATAGTTATGCATACAGAAGAGCATGCTTAAAGTGCATGTTATGCTATGCTATGCTATGCTATGCTATGCTAAGCTATGCTATGCTATGCTATGCTATGCTATGCTATGCTATGCTATGTTGTGCTATGCTACACTATGCATCTCATAGCATGAAGATTCTGATTCTGCTGACAGATATACATGTTCTTCTGAAGAAAAATTTACAAGATTCCTAATTAATTTGCAACCTCTTTCATTCAAATTTGTATATGCTACATGTGATTATCTTACATCTATAAATAATTTGTGTTGTCGTCTGTCTTCACTCCTCCAGTAAGATCATTCATATGAAGGAAAACAGGCATTTGTGATGGAAGTGCTTAGGAATCATGCTGTAAGTTCTTCAGGGATTTGAGAGTATTTCAGTTAGTAGTAACAATTCAGTTAATAGCAGCAACTGTACCACACCAACTGAAGGGCTTAATACAAACAGGAGGAATGAACAGCGTATTATAAAAATGCAAACTTGAGTGCAGAAACAAAATGGAAAAACTTCAGGTAGGGTTCTTGAAGATGCTACAAATACTGGTATGGGTATTTTACGTAATATGAAGTAATTCTAGACCATACTTGTTAATGAGAAAGAATGCATTGTTCTGGCTAATCACAAAATTGGTGAAACCCATGTCTTGTCAACCCATTAGAATGACTTTGCCTGAAAGTGATTAACAGTCCTCAGATCAGACCTATTAGTTGAGTTGCTACTTCGGCGATTATTGTAATCTAATAATCTGTGGAGTGGCAGGAATTAATATTTTATCATTTCCAATGCACATATTATAGATGGATTTCATTTGTGTCTCTGGTTGGAGGTGGGATTGATGAACCCACTGTGTTACTCCGAAACGTTCTGCAGAAGTGGTAGCAACGTACATCTTAGCAAATGACTAGGCCATTTTAGTACACTTTGTGGAAATGCTTTGTTAGTATCCAGGAATGTCATAATTGGAGAACTTGCAATAGGACATGTCTAGTAATTAGATGCTTCATTTATTTCCTTTCTCTGTCTATAGATTACATAATCTGTTTCGTAATACATGAAGTTCTCTTTCTGTCCTGGCCACTGCTTTTTTCCCAGGATGGGAAAAAAAAGACTAGCCGCACTTTCGTGGTTCACGGGATCATAAGATATTCATTGATTTCTAATCCAATGCCAGTATCAGTTTTCTGGTGAAAATTGTTCTACCTCTTTTATTTTACACCATTTATTTTGAAACATTTCTTTGCACCACTGTGACCTATTGGAAAGAAGGTGTAAGTATACAATATTTGGGAAAAAGCAGCTACAAAGGGGACAAGGAAGAGAGTTTGAGACAGACAGGCTTATTTATCCTTTTGAAAAGCAGTCTAACAAGTAATCTAATACCTGCCTATAACTATCTGCAGTGGTGTTAAAAAGGTGTTAGAGACACACTCTTCTTGCTAGGGCCAGGCCCTATAAAGGGAAAATGGCCACAAATTTGGGAGCTCCAGACCAGACACTGATGGTGGGGTGGGAGAAGTTTCCAAACATTCTGATGGAGTCTGTATAGATGGTTGAATTTACATTATTGGAGGTTTTCAGACTTGGCTAAAAAAAGCTATGGACAAGCTTATCTAGCATTGGCAATAGTCCACTTTGAGAGGAGACCTGAACTGGGTTTGCTCCAGCCCACATGAAACCTATCATTCTAGAATAGCTGTAAACCCTCTTGTGTTCAAGGCAGTGAGACAGCATTTAGTATTACAAGCACTTCCAGAAGCACTGAATCAGAAATCAGCGAATGGTCAGAAGTGGGTCACACCAGCCTGACATGCTGTGAATCCCTACATGCCAAGAAACATATGAGCACAGCATCATAGCTCGGAACATGGCTGCAGTCCACTTACAGTGTCTGAAAAATCACACCTTCTGAGCTGGGACATTTTATTGCATTTAAAATCTCTGTACATCTGTTATGAAAACTTTCTACTCATTAATGCAATATTTTTGGAATAAGATGAATTAAAATTGTTTTAACTCCACATTTCAATGTAAATTTTTTTACATGATCTGTCAAATTATCCATGCAATGCTGTACAAACAAGCCATATGGCAGAGATGGTCATGAATTTTTCCTACCTTCCAAAGCATATCTTAAGGTGATCTCCCTGCCTTAAACTCCCGCAAAAAGTCCAGGACTCAAATGATTTTTTTTTTTTTGTGAATTGGAAACCAGAAACATTTCTGATCAGGTCACCTTCAACATTTCCTTTTGATCTTGAAACATTTTTTTTAAAGTTGATCTTACTTTCTACATTTCTTACTATGAAATGATGCTCTTTGAAACTTCATGAATTTGAGACAACTGGTGTCTCGCTGCAAAAAATGGTTGCTGGTCTGTGTTAAAAATAGTCTTCACTTGTGAAAATAAGAAAGACTTGCCCTGAGCATTGAAGCATCAAATTGACCACTAGCTAAATGCACAACTGAGTGACTCTGTCCTGAACCCGCAGTCTCAGGTTGACCCACAAATGCAATTGCACCCTCTGCTTGCCTCAAAACCATTTTTAAATACCTGAATATTTGCTGTGGAAAAGTAAGAGCTATGGAAGTGGTAAAAGCTAAAAAGGTAGAGTGAAAACAGAGTATTCAATATGAAATACTTTCTCTAGTGTTCATAGGGGGCATAAAGCAAGATTTTAATTATTATTATTGAATAGCACACTGATTCTGGAAACTAGATAACTGCTGAAGGACTGAGAGTAATGCCATATTAGGAACAAAACCACCTGAGTCTTTCAGAATTATCGGGCATACTTAACAACCTGATTTAAGTTTTATAAAAGAGACTGCCACTGTCTTAATCCATTTGAAGGGAATACCATTTTCTGAGTCTTTACTAGGGAAGCACAAGCTCGAAGTTTCCCTTTGTGAATAATGTGTGATCCCAAACATCCAGGAAAGCTATCACTGCACTGCAGAAAGATACAGTTGAAGTAAAGGAAAGTCAATAAGAAGAAATGACAAGCCTATAATGTGAAAGTCAGGCAGGCTTAAAAATAAGAATAAAATCTTCTTTCAGCACTATTGTCCAGTGACAGGCTGTGAAATAAGAAGTTACCAGCTGTTTATTAGTTCCTAAATCTGTTCTGATTTTTAGCCCTCTGCTCTTTGTTTGGTGGTTAACTACAAATTGTACCTTTTCCTGACTCTCCTGCAAACAGAAGTCTGATGCTGTGAGTGTTTTTACCCACTCCACATGCTTACTACTGGAAAATGCTAGGTAAAGGCACATGTGCATGGCTGCACACACACCTGTGTGGATGAAGATCCCTTTGCAGCAGGGATGAGGATCTCCATTGCTCTGCTAGGAATGAGAGTAAGGAAAGGCATCAGAAAGTGGCCATCTATTAGGGTGACCCAACAGGGCAGGTGGTCCTTCTCTCATCCATATGTTCACTTTTCTATTAACTACAGGCTGGGCAGGACTCAGTCACCTTTCCTAAAACAAAGGAAAATAAAACGTGGCAGGAACATTTTGGATGTCACTGGACGAAGCTGCACAAATCTTACCAGCAACCTTCCTTCTTAACAGTTCTCACACATTTCTATTTTGAAAAAGTGTGGTGAGACCCAAGTGCATTTGTGTTTATAAGAGAGATAGATTTGGGAGGGAGAAGTTAAATGATAAGAAAGACTCTGTCACAGACAAAAGGGAAAAGGAAGAGACAAACTCTTGGATGGGCAAGGGGATGGTGGCAGAGAGAAACCAGAGAAGAGAAATCCTTCATTTTTTGGTATGTGTTTGAAGAGGTCAGGAAAGCATTTGACTTTAACTACCAATGCTTGGAGATTCATCCACCAGTCACTTTTCAACAGACAAGCATCTTGTCCAAACTTTAGGTTAAAGCTCTCTAAAGATATTTATTTTTTAACATAAAGATTACCCCAACACAATGCCATGCTGTCAACTACAAAAGCCCACATTTTTCTTATAGATGTCCTCAAAATAATTATTATTTATGGCACTGTTTCCTACAGTTTTATTACATCATATATGCCGTTTTCAAATGTGAATTTTTGTTGCTGATCAACCTAGAATTTGACCATACTATCTCGGCTTCCTGAGGAAAAGTACAGAAATGCACACACCACTTGGGCTGCACACAAATTTGTGCATACCTACCGCTCTCTGAGAAAATGCAATATATACTCTGATATTACAAAAACAATAAGCTTGTGGTGCATGTAGTTCATGCAGTGGTGTTGAAAGGTGTAAGTAGTACACTATTTTGATTTAAGCACAGACTATACTCATCAGACAGAAAGCTTTATTAAGCATGACCAACATGCTTGTTTGTGTACACCCCATTGGGCTTGCCTGTAATTCGTTATCATATGATGTCCAAGAGTCTAAACGTGTTTCTTAGTCTCATTCCAGTTTCAAGTGCCTATATCACAAAAGCCGTCACTGTTCCTGGTCTCAAAATTGTATATTTACAGAGAGTTATCAGCAGAAAGGCAGTACATATGATCACTTTTGAAAAATGAGTTCTGTTGTTTTTACTAAAAGTAGCTTATGCAGGTACCACATTGAGGTTTCTCGTGAGACTAAAAAAATTCCTGTCTGGCTAGCATCCGAAGGAAGATTTCTTCCCTATGTACAGCCTAGGTTCAATTTCTAGAGCTTATCCTTTTTTATTTCGATAGCACTAAGTTTTTAAAAAGTAAATGACTGAAAACAGAAACAAAAAAAAAATCCAAAATATCTAGAAAGACATTAACTCCCCATCTAAATGAAGCATTAGTACACTACAGAAGTAACAATACTAATACTGATATATCATATTTCATTTTATGCAAGAAGAACTGCTTACTTAGGTGACTCATTATTTTTCATTTTATGTAGGAAAGTGGTACATGATTGTAAAAAAAACCCAAAACCCTAACTTTGAGAGAAAAACCGAGGCTTCAGTCTGATCATGATGTCGAATGTACCATCGTGATTGTAAACTATGAGGGAAAAGGACCATCTAACCCCATATTCTGTCTCTGACTGTAGCTAATGAACAGCTCTCTAAAGAACTGAAAGCATAGTGCAAACATAAAGTAACGCTTCTATGGGATACTCTCTCTGCCTCTAGATATCAATGGCTCTGGGACTGCTTGAGTTGTCCGGTAATTTTTCCTGCAACCTTGAAGGATTTTATATATGTCTATACACCTCAGTCATCTCTCTTCCAATATGCAAAGACTTTATCATAAAAAGCTCTCCCTTAATTTTGTCACGTTTTTCTCTACCAATTTCACTGGATTCTTTACAAAACAAAGGGGATCACAACTGTATACAGTTTTAAGGACATGGGGGTGCCAAAGATGTAAGTTGAACCTGAAGAGCCTTGACAAATATTTTTTGAAACTTAACAGCAACAAATTCAGCTATTTGTGCTATACCCTCCCCCATGGTACTCTAAAATAAAATTTTATCATCTTTTTTTCACCATTAATTGTTTTTATTAGCTCATGCTCACTATTTTAGACAGTAGAACTACTCCCCAAAATATACAGACCTTATTGCCTATTTAAAGACATAGTGTCTTTAATATAATTGCAATTATAAAACAATATAAGCAAAACGTTACTCACTTGTATTTATCTTCTGAAGTGAAATGTGCTTTTCCAGCTGTCTACGAAGTTTCACCTCTGCTCCATATTTACCAGTGGTGCCATTGTCAGCCAAAATAAAATGAGAATGCATACTGTTGAGCACTGTCAACTTACTCATGGGATTGGACATCGTCTGGTATGGTCGGACCACCTGCATTTTAGAGATAGAGGGAAAAAAAAGTATTAAACAGAAAAGACCCTCTGAACTAAATTAATTATAAGATACCAGCTGACAAGATAATACAAAAGAAAAAGATTAACATTGTCTGAAGTATCGCACTCAAGCACAGCTGTCTTCTACGTGTAAAGTAAAAAATTACCTTAGAACTTAAACTGGTGTGTCCACCATTTGTAAACACTGACCTTTTGGATGCAGACATGGCTTAAAGGGTGTCCCAGGGTAATCTCTTTCAATAGCACCAATGGCCATTGTTTCAGTGTTAAGTGCAGCTAATGGTCAGTCCTCCAAAGGTCAGTGTGACTGTACACACATTGTACACCCTTGTCTGCTGTTGTCTTTCAATAGCATGGCCATAAATCCTCACTACATCTGATTGAAATTTTTGATCCTTCCTTCACAGACCCCACCAAGCACCATGTCCCCTCTTCTAGCTCATTCAGAGCCACCAGCATGGGAGGTCCTCTGCAGACATACCAGTATAGGTGAGTTCCACTCTTGGAGAGGTGTACATATGATATTACACCACTGTAAGAGCAGGTGATAGCCTTGGCTCAAGTATCGTTTATACTGTTTCTTTTGGTGCCACATTCATGAAACATTTATTCTACAGATGCATATAGCTTAACAAATATCAATATGCTGCTGGAATGTGTTTGTTAATTAGCTTCTGCAAACAAAGAAGCCATGTGTCCTATGCCAAAATCAGAAAGAAAAAGAAGGTTCTTTCTCAAATGCCTGAGAATAAAATAAAATCAAACTAAAAAATCTACAGGTTTCTTAAACTGATACCTGCCCCATCTCTCAAAAGACAAAGGGCACAGGCCAGCCAGATCTGATATAAGAGGAATGACTTGAGTTGCCTGTTTGTTTTATGATTACAAGCTGCTGTGCAATTCAGTTCTAGTGACAGCTTGTGATTTTTTCCCAGGAACCACAGCTCAAAACTTTACAATAGTGACAGCTTGATCTGCAGTTCTAATGAGCTGCAGCACCAAAGGCTTCACACATTGACTTAATAATGCTGCTGCAGGGCAGATTAGAAGCCTACACTTTGGTTCTCTGTCTGCTGTTTTGTTACAGCTTGAATCCTATTACTAAGTTTTATAGATGTGGAAATGAGAATACTATTTTTTTCGATTGAACTGTTCACAGCATGCACAGTTCAATAGGCGAAATACATTTTTTTAGTAATAAATTTTGCAAACCACACTCTCAGACCCTTTTCCTGATTAAAGGACAAGCAAAATCTTCAGGAAGGCAAGAAAATCCTATGCTTTGAGGCTATTTCCTTGAGGTGAATTGCTTTTCCACAAATACTCAGCAGATTTTCAATTTCTCACTCTTGCAGTTCCCATTTCTTTGTTCTTTTCAATCCCTTCCGTTTTACAGGGAAGTTAAAAGGCTGGGAAAACTTTGACTTTAAAGTCTTCTCATCCTCCTTCTGCATTGAGATGCGGGCATAATATCCCCTGGCATCTTCCTCTGCAGAGCCGAAAGGAAGCATTTATGCTCAAGAGAACCCCTCTAAATATAGGTTAATGAATGCGACAGCAGCCATGCTGTGAAGCTGTGCTCACGCTGCACGGGCTGAGGACGTTCTGTCAATAGGTGAGGAGCTGGGCTAACCCCAGCAGTTGCATTTTCATCCTGAGCTGGCTAGAAAACTTGAATTAAAAGCACTGTTATTCTCTGTTTACATTCCCTGTGGGCACATGACACTCAGCATAGTGTAACTCAGCTCAGGGTAACCCACCACAGGCAACGAGCACGTGTCATGTGATCCAGCGTGTGGATCTGAACAGCCTAGGTGAAATCCAAGACTTTGCAGTAACCTTAGTGTGTTCCATGTAGTGGTGGAAAAAGAGAGAAATATATGCTTTGCTTCTCAAAAAGTAGCAGTTGCTGTTCAAATTAAGCTTTGTCTGCAGCCTCACTGTTCTGGGGTACCCCAGGGAATAAAGTAGTTCCTGGTTTGATTTAGAGGACTCTGGAAGAATCACAGCTCAAATTCTCCATATATGTTACAAATACGTCAGTCCCCACCTTCGCCCCAGGCACGCTTCCCACCTTGTAGTTTTCAATGATAATGCTGAATGTCTTTTCCTTACACCTTTCCTTAGAGTAATTATTTCCTGACCAGGCCTACGGGGGGCCTCTGATGCTTTGACACTAGATAAAAGATAAAGTGTAACAAACTTGTGACCTAATTATTTATGGTTATTTGTAATATTTTTTTCACCCAGCAATTAAATTAATTCTCAAACAATAACATATTTCTGGAAGGACAATTGCAAAATATCTACCAAAACCAAGTCAAAATTGGCAATGACAAATCCAATAACAATAAAGTAATATACAGTAATCGGTTGCCTGAGATTTGAAACTCATATTACTGTTCTGAAACCTGCAGCAATCATAATCTTTCTGACACTGTAAAAACAGAGCATGAGAGACAGAAGGAAACAGTCCCATGCTACAAAATAACATTGTTTTTCAGATTACTGTGGAAGAATGAAGAGCAAACGTGTAGCCTGTCTTGACAGTCTCATGTACGTGTTGTCTGGTACACAAACACAGAGCAGGTAACAAGAATGCTGGTCATTCTGACAAGACTCACCAGAATGTGTTTTAAAGACCATGGTTTAAAGTGGTGAGCTCTGGCTACATACCTATCACTTTAGACAGCTAAATGATTTTTTTTTTTCCATATACGTGAAGAGTAAGGAGACATTACTTCTAAGCTGAAGCCAATTCTTGAGGGCACACTTCTTGTGGTTTGGATAACTTTTGGTAATCTTGAGGAGGTAGGTGGTATTCTGAAAATGAAGGGGACTTGGTACTGGCAGAGTGAAGTCCTTTATGATGAAGCATTTACTGATGAGATCAGGGAGAAGGGAGTGGGCAGGACGGTGTGTTGATGCACATAAACCTTTCTCAGTTCAGATGTAATATGTAGTAAACAATTCCAGTTCATTGACCTTTAGTTTTTTTTCATTAGTTATGTTTTCTGCACCCCCTGTTTGCTTTTACTTCCTTGACTTCTCTTGTAAGTAGACTCACCTGTGCCCAGTGCAATAAAGTGAATGATTCCCAAGGTCACGTATCAGTCTTGTTACTAAATTCCAGCATATTACTAATTTTTCTGAAATAGCATTGGGTTATGACGTAATTGAGTTGTTAACTATTAATAATTACCTGGTGACCCACTACAACACAGAAGGTCCCCACCTTTCATGAAAAAGTTGCCTAGCCTGTTATTGTCCAGGGATTTTAAAAAGTTCACGTGAGCACCTGCCCCATGACAGGCTGAATTCTATCTTCTCTGTTGTGACCTTGCCCTCCAAAGTTTACACAGCCTTCCAATTTTTAAATTTTTTTCCTATTCCAACATCCAAATCAATACTGAAAAAAGCTGAAGATGTAACTGAGCAAGCAGAGCAAGACTGCAGAGTTCTGTGAGTACTGTTTGAGCATCCCTGAGAAAACCTGGGTGATGACATGTTCTTACCTCTGGTTATAGTTAGAAAATTCAGCAACTGCTACAGTATAAAAATTGGTTACTCTGCAGTCTTTTAATAAATCAGAAGCATTATCTAGAAACTGACCAAGAAAGCCAGGCTTTATTTTTTAACCAAAGAAACATCAGTGGATGTTTCAATCCAACTTATGTTTTGTCCAATACAAATGTAGCTTTTATCGAAGTTTTTATATATAAAGGGACAAATTTGCTTCTTATTTTTATGATTTCAGCTGTGCAGAAGAGTAGGTTTTGAGTAGCAGTATACTCATTGTTTGAGTTTTTTTAAATTGAATTTTTCTGAATATTCTGAGCAGTATAAAAGAAAAGACATCTGTTATTAGTGAAGTTTATAAAGAACATCCACAACTGGCAGCAATCGTGCTTCCGACACTAGAGTTCTAGGAAGTAAAAAATGCAATTTATTCCATAACATGGAGAGCATGAAAGGGGTTGATATATATTAAAATATATATTATATATAACATATATGAGACATTTAATATAATAGATACTACATTATACATATTTGTTATGTATATTATATATTTGTATAATATATTTTTATTATAAAGATCCAAAGCTTTCTGTGAGAAAGTAGTTTTCTTTCAGATAACAATTTTTGCTTTTATGTAGGACTTCTATCTGTTTATGCACAAGTCTTCAGAGTAGGCTTATATTTTGGGTTCTGCATTCTGCTGTACTACATTATAAAAGCTGGCCACTGTTACTTCCTTGTCACTGCGAAAAGCTTTCTTAAAAATAATAAGTATTCTACTTTTCTTCAAAAATTTCTGCTAAGCTTCAGTTTTGCCACAGTGTAGTTGTTGAGAGTAACCAGAAGATCAATTAAGTAATATAGGGAGAGAAACACATTATAATCCACAGCTACAACAGTACTCTAAGGGAGATAAATAAAACCCCAAAAATTTGGAGGGAATTTTAGGAATTTGGCCTTATGTCAACCTGCTGGATCCACATGTGGAAGGATTTTCATAGCAGACATGGAAGAATGGATGTTACATGTTTTGTAATGGTTCAGCATAGCAGCACAGAAGCTCAATTTTAGTTTCAATTAGTTCAGTAAGAAAAAGGTTTTTTTGTGGTTTTTGTTGTTGTTTTGTTTTTGTGTTGTTTTTGTTTTTTTTTCCTCAAAAATTTAATTAATAAAAAATTCTATTTAAGTTAGTAGGTTATATGCTGCAGCATCTTGACTGATCAATGACATATCACAGTAGGGTGAAAATTTTCTTTTCACTGAGTTGCATAATAACAGCATTTTTTAATTTAAGTCTCAAATACTAGCTTATTTCAACTAAAAATGAAACTTATTTACTGATTTTATCAAGCAAAAAGAAAGTACTTAAATCAGTTTTCTCTTTGTAATCCAGGCATTCCTCCTACTGAAGTGACTAGGAATTAAACCAATGAGGACTGAGCAGACTCTGAAAATAAAGACATGCATGCTATGAAGACTCATAGAGTGCACTCTTTTAAAGGAAGACTAGCTCTCATATGTAGGGAGAAACTGGTTTAGAATCCAAGCTTTCTGCAAGACTGAGCAAGCCACCTTACTTTCTCCGTGCGTCTACCAGAAGACTGGAAATAAGGCAACTAACCACATTTTCCTTGCATGCTCTTTTTTCAAACAAGGACCTAAGCATGTTATGAGGGCCACTATTTTCTGCTATATTGCTTTTATGGTACTGGAGTAAGACATGTCTCTTTAGGGTTTTTTAACCATCACAATGTAACCAATGGCACACAGCAGTAATATTTTGCTTTACTTTGTCAGTTCTCTTTATGGCTCTGAGGAAAGCCCTTGGGATTCCAAAGAGCTGACTGATGTGGATGGACTGCTACACGTAATAAAGCTCCTCAGCAATTACTTCGAGATCCATGCAGGCCAGGCAAGGGCTGGAGCATCACTAATGCGGAGACAGAGCTCTGCTGAGCTCGCCTGACTTGCCACGAGGCATGGGGAGGCAACACGAGTGGGGGTATGTGTCCAACAGCAACAACTGCCCCCCTGCCCTCCCCAATCCCATGACTAAGACAATTCTCCGTATCTGTCTGATGCTGAAAGGGTATGTTTTGACAATTCTTCAGTTCTGATCGTAATTTAACTAGACACAGTGCATACAGGCATAAAGCCACATTGACGCTGGAGTTCAACAGGCTTTTTACTATTGGTTGACTTTTTTCACCCCTGCATAATCCTTTGTGGCCTTTGTTTCTTGCTTAATGATGATTAATTTTACATGCTTATGGTACTATTTATATTTCCCCTTCTTGGTTCATTTCACAGCATTCATCTCTAATGAGCCAGTCAATATAGCACACTTTGATTTTCAAAAAGCTTTCAAAAAGCTTCCTCACCAAATGCTTCTAAAGAAACTGCACACACTGGATAAGAGGGAAAGTCCTTTGAGGGATTAGAAACTTAGTAACTGGGAAAAGCTGGGGGAAGGGGGGGAAAACCGTTAGAAGGAAAAATTAATTTTTGCAAAGACTGAGTGTTACTAAGAAGATCTAGTGACACAAGTGGCCTACCTCAAGCTGGGTCATGTTCTGTTCAATGCAGTTGTAAGAGATTTGGGGTTAATAAGAGAGTAAAAAGCTTACAGATATTTCAGGGAACTATGAAGAGTTAAGGAGAGTCTTCATAAGGCAGTCTGACTAGGCGATAAAATGGAAGATGAAATTCAATATCGGTAAGCATAAAGCAATATCATTACATGTGCATTAGAGATGGATGAAACCAGATGTGCTTCAACATTGCATCATACCATTGATCAGACATTTCATGAAAATATTAAGGGCAAGGAGGTTCAGAGGAAAAGTTTCAACTTTGTCTATCAGAGATACATTTTGGAACTACCCTTGTCCTTAGTGGTGATCCTGTAATTGTAATCCTACTGACAGAAATGTGGCTGCATTAATGGAAGACTTTACCAAATTTTGGTTTTGTTTTGTTTACCATTTTATATATGTTTGTCACTTTCCATCTGATGATCTCACTAAGTATTAATGTTTTTTGATATACCAGAAATAATTTTGTTTTTTAGAACAACTTCTGGTTTCCTGTTACTTTGGAAGGATATTTACAGGGAAAACCTCTTAAAGAAGTCAGAAATTGGGGAGGCTGTTCCATTCGGCTGAAACAGCTGGGAAATCAACTTCTTTCTTCAGCTGTTTTTGTAAAAGAAAACTCCAGAGCCCCTTTAACAGGTGGTGACTAGCTGGGAACAGAGGTAGGTAGCTTTCCAACAGGTAGAAATAACTAATGGAGGAATAACAATGTCCCAAAATTCACAACTAATGTGATCTCTCTTCTTGCCTTCTGTCTTCTTGCAGTGCTTCCAGAGCTACATGCATAGTCAGTAAACATTGCTTATTTGATACTGATGTGTACGTTACACTCTATAACAAGGCACACCTCATCTTTATGATTACCTATTTCTGATAGTCACTTTTCACACTGTATCTCAGAAGAGTTAATTAGTGACTCAGAATTACTGCTGAGGATTCCCATCCTGCTTGTTTGTATATATCGGTAACTCTATTATACAGCGCTGGTGATATTAGAGCACAAAACCCTATGCTAATACAATTCCCCCTAATGGCTATACTTTAATAGTGAACTGCAATGAATCCCAGTTGGATCAATTCTTATTGTGATTCCTTCTGAACTAACTTATAATTTAATCTTCTTCCACTCCCCATCTTGCTAATGGATGAACATACAGAGAAAAATGGTTTAGAGTAATATAGACAAAGAAAATGTTCATTATGCAGAATGAAGACTCTATCTCCTCTTTACTCAAAGTTGGCTGCCAGTACTCAAGTAGATTGCTTGGGAATAAACCAGAGGTGAAGAAAAAAAAAAGGGGCACCGAAAAGCTTCAGGTAATAAATAACCAGTGTAAGTAAACTATTAATGTATTTAGAATTGTGGAATAAATCTTTCTGAGTTACAGTATAGGTTTAAAATAAGGATGATGTGAAATAGCAAAAGAAACATCAACGCTGCCCTTCAGCAGGTGACTGAAGTAATGATTCTTTGAGGTCTGATTTCACATCCAATACATTTATAAGCCTCTTCACAACTGCAGTAACAAAAATGTATAGGATGGAACACATTACAAGAGAGACAGTCTGCAATCCTGAATTTAACCAATATATCATAATATCGTTTCAAAATAGATCAGGCTTCAAGTTTTGCAATCAGTGTTTTCTTAGGCTCTTTTCAGGGTTCACAGTGTTTTAAGTATGAAACTTCAATGCGTTTTCAAGAAGAGCATTTAATGAAATTTCTTTATACTTTATTTCTAAGGAATGTAGAGTGCTGGAATTTTCATTGTTGCCACATGAAAACTGCTGTCAGCCATAATGGAAAACCTGTATATGTATTGATTTTTTGCTGCAGGCATTAATTCTATGAGGAACTGTTAAGTGAAAGGATGGAGAGAAAATGAAAAATAACTGGAAGATACATATGTGTGTATGTGTATATACATATATATATATACACACATATATACATATATATGTGTGTGTATATATATGTATATATGTGTGTGTGTGTGTATATATATGTGTGTGTATATATATGTGTGTGTGTGTATATATATATACACACACACATATATGTATATATGTGTATATATATATATGTATATACACACATGTCCATATAGGCCTTACATCTTTGCCAATCAGATCCTCTTGATTTTCCACAATCCCCCAGGGAGCTATACCAATGGTGCAGATCTTCCCTCGAGATTTTGAGGCATGATCTTTCAGTGCATCTCCAACATGCCGAATGACTCCTGGGAAAGAAACAGCATAAAATAGAAATTAGTAATTATGTCCTTTTCATTCACTATTGGTATGGATTTAGTATAGAATTCTTTTTCAGGGAACACCTATGCATACACTTATAATTAAGTAAAGCTATTCATATATACTTACTTATTATTACAGGAATACTATATGTCTGTTTCATCCAACCTAAAGAGTATTAAATGAAGTAGCAAGAAAAAAAATTACACAGCTCTAGAAATAAGAATGGAAATGTTGACAGCTGACTGTAACTTGTTTATCTGCACTTGTGTTCAAACACGCACATGCAAGCATTTGTATTGTTCCCAAACGCAGGAAGAAGCACAGGAATTGAACCCCCATTCCAAAACCCTCCCAAAAGTGTAGCTCTCACACAAATGTTCCTTTCTGTCTGAATAAAGGATGGAAATGTGAAAACATCATCATACTACTCTGTGGTGAATTATTCTACTGTTCTTTCCAAACAAACTCAGTCACCTGAGATAACTTCCAGTGGAGTATTAGAAAACCCCCAGGGGATCAGTGAGAAAACAGAAATTAGCACAGAGAGAATGACTGCTTCCCAGCTCTCTTCCAAGTGCTTTCTGATAATTCTCTTTGTACGCTTTAAGGCAGCTTTGTCAGTCTTTCAGTGCTAACTTCTTCAGTTTCTGGTTAGTAGTCCCTCCCTGTAGCTTAGTGTTGATCTTATAAAGTCTTCACTGGCAATATACTAATATAATTGCCTCACAGGAGGCTTTATTTTCAGCTCCCCAGTGTGCCTTTCATGCTTTAGCAAGCCTTTTATTCCATGGTAGCTGCCAGGATGGTATGAAGTTGGTATTTTCTTGTTTGCACACAGTACAGCCAACACCAATAAAACAAAACATGGAACGACTTCTTAATCTCATTACTTCTATTTTTTTCTGTGATGAAATCTCCTAGATGCCACTGTGCTTTCATTGCAATGTTGCTGTTACCTGTGTTTACTCCTCCAGTGAATATCCATGCTCCAGTTGTCATAGCAGCCTTAATGAGGCCTTTTCCAAAGACTTGCTTGAGTTTTGGCTGAAGTTCAAAATTCTGAAGGCCCCCATGCACAGAGATGAGAAGTTTAGGGAGCTCAAGCTGCCACTCTTTGGTCATCAGATGCAGAAGAAGGTCAGGCTTTGTGTCAAAAGACACACGTACATACTGCAGAAATAAGGGTGGTAGTAGAGAAAAAAACATTGGTTATACTCAGTTGTTCCTAATACATATGATCTATGCCCAACAGATCACTGAAAAAGGCAACCTTTGTGACAAAAGCACGAATTGCTAACTTGATGATTTTTCAGAAGTTAGGAAACTAGAAATAACAGAACACTTTCAATTCACAGGCTGGACAGTTTTCCTTTATTTAGGAAATTAAGACATTAATTGTTTCAATATGCTTTACAATGCTTAGAAGAGAAATGTCTTTAATTTATGGCTGCAAAAACTGAGGTGAAAATTTAAGTGGTCTGCCAAAGGTGACCTAGGTAGTCAGGGACACAACTGTGTATCCCTCTCGAAAGGTAAGAAATAACAGAAACAAGCTCAGTTGTTCACGCACAGACAAGTTTAAACTAAGGAAGACTACTAAACAGGTACTTCTCAGCTGAATGAATGCTAACTTAGGACTTACAGACTGATTTGTATAGATCCAAGAATTTGCCAAACAAGGCCCAGAACCCAAAAAGTGCTTTGAAACACTTTTACACATTTCCAGTTCTTGGCTCCTCTGTGCTACACCTGCAGCATTTTGCCCCAAGGGAGACCATGCCTGCCTGTGTGTGCTCAAAAATAACAACTGGGTTTAACGTTTCTACAGCACCACCATGCTCTTTCTGTTGTTGATGTATGAAGGGTTTCATAAAGCCCATGACAAGGCAGATGATCATTTTTTTAATCCTAGTTGCATTGCAGAAACAGGCCGTTTCCGTAGCTGGTAAGATTTGGAAGGACTCTATTATTTGAATAAAAGAGGTTACAAAAAGCCCCTCATCTATGCAACTTCTGACTGAACCAATCCATATAGACTTGCTTCAGTAGTCTTTCCCTTGAAAGGTTGTCAGCACAATCATCAGGTTTATATCACAGGCATGTTTTCTTCCAGGCAGAGGAATGCCTAGCTCTAACTTTTCATTGTAACGTGCCAGGTAGTATAAAATTCACACATACTATGTAATAATTTTGTCCCTTTTGAACATGTCTAATCAGTCCTTCTTGCCAAAATACTGTTCTTTTTTTTTAGAGATTTGCATGACAGTAAAGTGGACTCCTTTCTAGAGAAGAAGAAATAAGGACTTGACTTTTTCCAAAAGAAATTGCTAATAGACAGGTTTCTTTGCAAGAATGAGTAGTTGCATAGTGAACATACAATCTGGAAGCAGAAACCCACTTGGGCAAACAGTCACAGGGGAAACAAGGGGAGTATAGCCAAACCTAAAGCTGAGCAAAAACTTGGGAACACACATTCACCTTAGTGCATCAGTGATGTTCTCTGCAGTAGCCAGCCAAATTCATGACAGCTGATGGACAAATAATATACAATATTCTTATCTCACAAGAGCATTACCTACCCTTGAGCTTATATATACATGATCTGCATCCTCAGTAAGCTACCTGTTCACTTTTCTGTGTGGGAGCTGAGAAAATCTTTCATGATACATGACCCCGCTGACCAGATGGCGAAACTAATAATTTTGATTAAGATTCAAGGGTTGTCAAAGTTTTAGCACACCAGAGGGGTTGTAAGGAGACTGATCCTTATTTCCTTTGTTTTACCCTTAGGGAGACCTGAGGTTGCAAAGGGCAATGTGTTGTTATCACTGCAGGCATTGACAGACAGATCACAGCCTTCAGGGAAGCTACATGAAATCTCTGCTGGTCCAAGTATGGAGATTATGTTTCGAGATCACTGGTACTTTACTCTCTTTTTTTTGGTGAAGACAGAATGTCTTAAAGTTAAATCATAGTAGTAATGGCCATAAAAATTAACTGAAAACAGAGGCCACTGCATCATCTGGAATGACATTAAGATGAAGGCACAAGTGGCATCAGATGTGTATTATCTAATCCAGCCACTGACTGTTTTTTCAATTCTCTAGCACTGTTTTAGACCCCAGAATGTGTGACTTCATTGTCCTTACCGTCTTAAGATTATGCATTAATTAGCAAAAATCTGTCCCACTTTCTTATCCAGTATGACCTCTGAATTCCAGTAAATATAAATCTATATAGTGAATCACAAAGTTGGAAGAAATACATTCTTACATTTATCTGAAATGTAGACATCTTTTATTACAAACAACAGATTTCTCTTTATATGGCGGACTAAACCCCTCTATACTTAGGATAAAAATTAATTTTACTTTATAAAGAGGAAATTTAAGCAAAAAAAAATTGGAAGTTTTTTCATGTAAATTGAAATATAAATCATCATGGACAAGCTTTACTCTTTTAGAAGTAACTTGGGAAGGGCAAAACTGCCAAATATTGTGATTTTTCTTTTGTGCTTAGACCTCAATTTTTATGATTGTCCGTTTCATTTTTCCTCTTACAGAGACAATTTTTCAGTTTGGTATGCTTGGGATTAGTATTATGCCATTACTTAATATGTTAACTACTAAGTACAAGAGAATTCTTTTGTCATCATATTCACAGTGTGCATTAAGTTAAGAATAAACACTTCAAAGGCAACTTTCATCTGTATTAAAAATTTATTTCTTTCAATCTTGTAGCAGAATACTTGGCCTTTTCAGTTTTTGTTTACAATCTTAATGAGTATTTCTGCCATTCCTGGATTATTTTGCCAGAGCCTCCAGAGGCAGATTTAAAATTTAAATGTAAATGTAAGCTAAACCACTGCTCTGTTACCCTGAAATTCCATGTGTGGTGTATCTGTCACCTGTAGAAATGATCAGTTCTAATGACAGATGATTTAATCCCTTTTTTGTGGGAGTGGTGTATGGACACGATGCAAGAATACAGTTGTGTGTCAGAAAAGCAGGGCAAGATAGGAAGCGAAAGTACAGTTTTGAACCACAAAACATATGGACTGACCTGACTGACATCAGCATAATACTGTGAAACGATAAATCACCGATTTCAAGCCATCATGGCCATTTGATCCCTGAACTAGCACAGAAGTAGTCAACAAGGGTGCCATTTGATTCCAATAGTTGTTTTACTTTTTTATCAAGTGATTTCCTAAAAAATAACTGCCCATCATCAGTCAAACAGACAGAGAGTTGCAAGTTGAGTGGTAATATTACTGCTCTGATACTGAAGCACAGTTGTTTCATTAAAGTATATGGTGAATGATTGCAGATGAGAGTCTCAGTGAATAAAACAGGAAGATTTAGAATTTTATTGCATTTCTTCAAAGAAAGTATTTTCAGAGAACATTTTTTGATCTGTAGTCTAACGTTGCTCCTTTGTTTCTCTTTGATGCATACAGGTACTGGGTGGCTATTTCATGTACCTTAAATAGGATTCCATCACTGCAGACACTTCTTCAAGCTAAAGACTGATCCCCTTAAAGTATGATCTTGACTTAAAAAATATGCCTGATGTAGTTGTCTCTGAATTCAACAGAAAAACTGTCACTTAGGCTGAAACCAGAATAGTTCTATTTTGAAATTGTTCAGAATATTGTTCATAATTGGAATGGAATCATCCACATTAGTTTGATAATTGCTCTAAGAGTTAGGGTAATAAATTTCCAGTATACAGCTAGATGACTTATGCATGCTGTTTCTTAAACTGCTAAGAGCCAACTGATATAAGCAGATCACATTTCATTAATTTTCCTTTTTTTAATGCACCGATTTATTGCAAGAAGTGTTAATAAAGTTCACATATATCCACATCCTTCTGAGATTTTTTACAGTTGCCAAAACAGAAAATCTGCCATAAAAAAAATAAATGTTAACAGCAAAACTATTAAATGTGTTTCTTAAACATTAATGGGATGAGCCACCTGTAGAGAAAATATGAGATTGGTAGACATCTAAAAACCACAATGCTGCTGCAGGATCATCTGTGGTTCCACAGAGACTGAAAGAAAGGCCTCTTTAGTAACTGATCTCATTAACAACTGTTATCTAATCTTGGCTATATGTTTCCATATAATCTGCTGCGTCCTCAGCTATTCACATTATTGATTTAAGTACCTTAGTGCAGCCCCACTTAAGAGACTCTCACAACTCAATAGTATTAGCAAAATTTGTGGTGTTTGAGAATTTTTTTCTATGTGGTTGTGGAAACGGAAAAAATGGCACAGCCAGTACAACTGGCAATATGTAAACCTACACTGTCTTTTCTGTTTTGTTCTGAATCCATGTGTTCTATTAAAATTTCAGCATAATTTTCACTTTCACAGCTAAAGGTGCCACTGTTAATTGTCTGGTGGCAGCTGATATAAAGTTATATCACTGCATTTTTAGCTTGCAAATATACATGCAAAGTATACATATATTTACTATCAAATTTGTCTGTATATTATTGAAATCTAATGCTGTTACTTTCAATGGAGGAAATAATTATTTGTCAGTCTTATACAAACTAATCTGTTTCACTAATTAACTAGCCATTTCCCAATTATAAATCTGAGGTTATGGTTTCCATTAATAAATTCCATCTCATTCCTCGTAGCCCGATTCAGAAATATTTACCAGTTTTACTGTTAGCATAGACCAAGATAATGCTGCTCAGTTTTATGTTTCCCTTGCTTAATAACTTAAGCACCCATTTCAGCAAATAAACTAAGGAACATGTGGTGAATTCTGTGCCAAATTCTTCCCCTGAGGCTTTTCTTGATGTTGGTTAGCTTGCTAAATCTTGCTGCTCCGAAGGGTTATTCTATTAGCCAGTAAGCACAATATTGACTTACCATGACTGTCAGCAAAAATCAGCTTGTATAGTATACTAGTTGTATAGTGTCGACATCCAGTACCTAGACATGAACTAAGTAGCACATTTTTATAAAAGAACAAATGTCCATTTGTCACATTTTCTCCCTTTTCTCTCTCTCCCCCTGTCCCTGTTGATGTTGCAGTTTCCCTGCTTTTGGGTTTGAAAATATATTGTCTGAACAAGAATGTTTCTAAGGATTATTATGTACTTGTTCCTTTTTCCAAGCCATATTTTTCAAGATAATCTAAATTCTCTTTTTCTCCCCTTCCCTGCTGGCAAAGTAGATTGGCTGCTTTGACTGAGCAAACTCTTAGTTTTCACAGAAGGCTTTTGATTTCATAAGTTTTCTTTATTATGGGAAAGATCTTGTACCTGGTAAATTCAGAGATAGTAGTTTCATTCTTTCTATTAGTAAAACTGAAACAACTACTTAGGCAGCTCATTGGCTATAGTCTACCCTGAAATAATGTTTGGGAATGGAAATATTACCATAAGGACACCTGCATTATGCTTTCAGTGGAAACACCATAGTATAATAAAGGTCTTTATTTCATCTCCATTAAAAAAAATGCACTATTGATGGTTATTCAAACCTCATTTTTGTTTTGGTCATATGAAAGATGTTTTTCTCATTGGTGGTTAACCAAGCAGGATATCCATTAAAGAGATGTTTAGTGAATTGTTTAATTTGAAGCACTTTTCCAACTAGTGGGATGACTGAATTTCTGGAACTTTTGCAGACTTATTTAATTAATGAAGAATTTGTTTGTCCCCATGTTTCAAGCAGAGTTTAACAACTATTAATAGATGGGATATGAAACTATGTTCCTGATTCCAGTACTATGAAAAAAAAATCCAGAGCTTTTCCAGCAAAAAATGTTTTGCTGTATTAATCTCTAAGTTTCAATTTGTTATTTAGATCTCTCAGACTTTTAACCTCTTCTTGTCTTCTTTTTTCCTAAATTCTTCATGGTTTCAATCCTGACTGTACTCTGTGACAAGACCTTTCTTTCCTTCATCTTGACTTCCAGTTTTATCTCCACTGTTTCACTTCAAGTATATTCCTCTGAGCACACAGATGCCTTGAGGCATCTCCTATTCTCTTACAGCACTATGCTGTAACACCAGAATCCCAAAAAAGACCAGAAGCTCTCTAGAGACATTGGAATCAACAGCTTCCTTAAACCTTTCATCATTTCTTGGCTGACCCAGACTACTTTTGTCTGAGCAGGGCTGTTTATTGCTTTATAGTGATCTTCAAGGACACCACTCAAAAAGCTCTAGTGATTACCCTGTCACAGAGGCAGATTTAATGCAGTGTATCCATATGAGGTTAAGAGCATGGTGGTTACTATGTCTCTGAATCTTCCTCAGCTTTGGTCAAAAGCATTCTGTTTTGTTCCCACTCCTTGTGAAGACACCAACAGCACGGTTTGGTTTAATTTCAGTTCTGAGGGAGGTGTCAATTTATTCACACTAAACAAATGCTATTTATCGAATCAAAGTCTCTCTCTAGAAGTGGCCTTACAGATTTTTAGGTGATTGGTTACCAACTGAACATAAGGCATCTGTGGTACTCCCAGAGAAATGACCCAATTTTCTATCTATTTTTGGTGCAACAGTGTTTCCTGGTTTCTATCAAAGAAAGCCACCGATCTGGGTGAACAGAACCATGCAGTAATCATTCCACTTCAGCACCTGTGTATCCGTCTGAGGAAAATATCTGGCTCTTGCTAGCATAGTACTTGAGCTCTTGATTGTCTCTAATCCATATAGTACCACAACAGATCTGAGAGACCTGTTGGGAAGAATTCAGGCAAAGGAAATGGTACTGGGTTGCTGGGCAGGTGATTCTGCAAAGTGCCCAGGCGTTCTGCTTCTGCCCAAAGCAGTGTTGTGGCCATTATGTGCTAGATACACTCTCCTCTTTCATTCTCCAATTCCCAGGTTATGCAGTTTAGACAGCCAGAGAGAGTCTTCCTTCCATGTAATGCCACATGGAAGATACACATGCATGGGTTAGTGTGCGTACTGGAAACATCTTTCCAACTTAGTGGAGCAATGCCTTCGCGTTAACATACTTTGGTATTGCTCCATATAATGGTATTACCTTTACGTGACTTGCTCAAAGAAACTGTGACAAAATATGGATTTCCCAGTTCCTAGCTTTAGACACTTACTGGGCCTCTTATTTCATTGTAAGATGAACCAGTAAGTTTAACTGGTATATCCTCTGATAAATGTCTGGAGAAATATGAAAAGAAATTTGGTACATTTCAAATTCGTCTGCCTGGTAGACATGTCCAGCAATAGTAAACCATAGTAAATTTATGCAGAAAAAGAGGGATGGCAAGCCACTGGAAGAAAATAGAGACAGCAACACATCAACGTGTCTTCAGTCTTCATAAAGGTAGCCCTTCTAATGCTGTACTCCAGCTTTTACTGTTAATTCTCTTCACCAATTCTTTGGTACATGATACATAAAAACATATGGTACGGTCTTACACTAAACAATACTTTAAAACTAAGTTAAGAAACAATGCTGTTGATTCTTTGTGAATGCCTTTTTTAAGCTAGTAGCATTATTTATCTAAGAAAAAAACATGGTTACCATGGCTTTATTGGAGTGACCTCCTCCTTGGAACTCAATGGTTCCAAAAGCGTCCGTCGGGCTGAGCTGCGTGTGCTTGCTGATGGACCACTTCTCTGACTGGATGTCATTGCGAGTAAGCCTGCTTTCATTTTTCTCATTCTGGATAATGGAGATGCTTGGAGTCAGTCCAACATGTTGACCTATTAGACGCCCACAGCAACACCTATGACATTAAACAAGCAGAAAACTTAAGTCACGTGTCTGTATAAATGAACAGGGAAACAAATCATCTTAAATGAACTACAAATCCTCAAAAAACAAAACAAAAAAAACCCTTTTCAATTCTGCTGACCATTTTCCTGCTATCTGAAGCCTCTACTTGTGAAAGCAACATAGTACAGATACTACTTTTTTTTCTATGATCTTGTTTACTTTGGACTCTCCTGTATTTCAATAAAATCATGCTTTGTTCTAAATATGTACAAAATGAAGTTAAAGAACATTTTCTACTGTCTCCATATGACAGCAGGCCAAATAATCAGCTTTTGCATAGACTACCACATATTTAAAATTGCTGGTTCACTGCAATTATTTTCTTTTGACAGTATTGTGTGCCATGCGTTCAATTTAGGTAAATATTTAAGGTACTGAATATATAACAAAGAAGAAAAATAAATTAAATATAGATGCTGATCCACCTTAATTTTATTTTTTTTTTAATGAAATAAATTTTGAAATGTAAACAAATAGTGTCCATAGGAATCCATCACTCCGGATGTAATTCAATCACCTTCTGACCAAATAAGTCTTTACAAACTAGGTATATCCATATACATATACACACATACATACAATTTGACATTTTCTTGCAAATGACTTCCATTTTTCAAACAAGTAGCATACAATTACCTATGGGGGTCTTTGGTGCTGGGTATGATATGAACACATTCTCTCTTGTAAAATGCTCTTTCTATCCATGACTTCTGTGCCTAAAAACCAGAAAGGAAATAATGTGATTTGTACTTGCTTATTAAACACAACTTATATTATAACTGATGAGAAACTTCAAGCATAAAAGAAACTTCACTGACTTTGTAGATATGCGGTGCACATTTTGCGAGTATTTCCTGTTAGAACTATGGTTCCCTTCCAGAGCTAAGCACACAACACATGCTCTTAAGATTGTTTTCATATTCACTAGCCAGATGACTTTGATATGTCATCTCTATTCTCACAGCAGGAATCACTGGAGAATAATTAATTCAAACTGTAAATCCTTCTGCATTGTAGGGAAAAAACACACCTATTCATTAAAAAGACTTTAAAAAATCTTTTTCTATTTTAGTGATAAAACTAATTTCATTCTAATTAAAAAAAAAAATCTCAAAAACTAGAAAATATCTCACCATAAAACTTACAACAACATGATTTAACTGCAATTTCTCATACACGTACTGAGAGTGCTGTTTAACACAGAGCCAGAAAATACAGATTAATATGTGGACATCTTAACGAAATTTATAAAAAAAAAAAAAAAAAAGGAAGATCTGTTTCTGAAATGAGACACAAAAAACTTTGATATATTAAGAGTCAGATGACGAGATGATGTAACCTCTAAAACTGACTTGAGCAATGCCCTACACATTCGCAGGAAAAGAAGTAATTTTTCAGAGTAGTCTTTAATTTTCAAATACACAAGAGATCTTTGTAAAAAGAAAGATAAATTGGTAGGAAAGAAAAGAAACAAATCCAAAACAACAACAATAACAAAACAACAAACAAGAGACTTTCAAAGTTCTGAAATCTTTTTCATTATCTAGACAGTCCTCACTCCATATCACAGGAATTCTGGCAAGCTCTCTACAAGACTCCCCCAAATACAATTCCATTATTTCATTTAATAAGGAGATGAGCTGAAACTTTCTTTTAAAAAGTAACTTCAAACAGATAAATTTTATAAAATGTATTTAAACAACATTACCTATTTAATAGCACAGCATAAACAGAACTATAAACTATGAACTATGACAAAGTCACCTGTGATTTAAGTAATATGAAATGGGCTTTAAATAACTTAAAGGAAATTTGAGCATCTTGCCTCTATAAAAAGAGAAAATATGAAATTGCCTTTCTAACATTACCTAACTAACTAATGGTACCTTTTAGTAACCTAAGTATTACCTTTACTAACTGATGTAACCTTACTAACAATCTAACATTACTATTTCGTCAACTCAGCCTGCAATCTGTTTTTCATGTTTAAACATGTGTTTCTGGGACTTTTGTAAATCATTGTGAACTGGAGATTTCTGGGAGTCAATGAATGTAAGCAGTATAAGAATTTCTAGCTATGTTCATTACTTATCAGTTTCAGTACACAAAAAGTCAGGATTTTTTCCTTTTTCACAGGAGATAATAACTTATTTGATCTAGTAGTCACTCATGTTATGTAATGATATTTTATCTTTGCTCTACTTGCATTTTTATTTGAAAAGTCTGCTAGACTTCATGTTTTGTAGGAATGGCAGACACCCTAACATGAATTTTACTGTCAGGAAAAAGAGAAGTCTATTAAAAACAACAAACAGAACTCTATTTGATTTTCGTCCTTACTGCAGAAAACAGAAAGTTAATACATTATAGAATGTGGGGCAAGGTTTATTTCATGTTTAAGCAAAGCACAGTTAAACAGAAAAATCTAAAAAAGTTTTACTTTACATAGGAGATATTACCTTGAAGTTCTAATTTATTATAACTTCCAAATGCTTACAAGCCTATGATACAAGCAATGATAATAATCATTAACATGACATTGTATATGATACAGTCAAATCACCTTAGAAGACTGGTGCATTGACTGATTTCTCAATTTAGTTGTATTTTCAGGCAAAGAAAGGATTTTTATAAACTAAGTTTTTAGAAATGTCAAGGCAACCAGAGTGAACTTCATTTGACCCTCTTACAGCAGAACTTTCAGAGCTAAACTGTGTGGTAAAATTAGGGAAAATTTCTTTTTGTTGAGTGTTGTAGAGAAAGAAAGGAATTCACAATTATTATTCATATATTGCAATGCTAACATTTGAAATTACATACTTTACTGTATGGACCACACATTCTTGAAATTTCTCTTCTTTGACTTCCAGGAGTACACAAGCTTTCTATACTGCCTTAAGAAGACACACACTGATAAGTAGCTGCAGACTTATGAATTTACATATATATATCTATACTGTAACATTTTGACATGAAAGGAACATTTACAGAATAATGCCAATTTTGTCTCCATGCTTGTTTGTTTCAACAATAAATACAATACATGCCTTTATCTTCTCCATGAAGCATGAAAAGCTTTCATAAGCCAACTTTTCTTCCTGGCATAAAAAATCAGCTCCTACTGCAGAACTTACCTAATATATGATTATCACTTATGTTGCTAAGACTCCCTAAAAATATTCTTTATTAAATTTCATAAATTTTGCATACTTTCCCACAAACAATTTACTTGATGTATTTACTTACTACATAGAGCTAATGTATCATTTCTAAAGATGGCCACTAATCCAATTTCTCTAAGCCTCAAGATCTTATACAAAAAGGTGCTGTAATAGCTACTTCACTGAAAACGCTTTATTTAGGCGTAGAAGTTGGCCTTCAAAAACCAAGAAACTGTCATTTAGAAGTTGTTTTCCTACTCTTTTTCATAGTGTATTTGCAAGTAGAAAAGAAACCTAGCTATGTGTAATCATTTGCATTTGAATTTTCATCATACTTCTTCAAATGTAACATTGCAAAAATGATAGGCTGATTTTAAAAGTGCTTTATTCACATCCAAAAGAAAGACTTTCCAACTTATAGATCTGAAACAATATACTTTCCTACCCAACAGAGTCATGATGCTAAAATACGTAATTTACTAATTTCATAATTCCTTGTCCAAACTAAAAAGAAAGCATCTGGTTTCACTGCCTCATGACATTGCCTTTCTGTGACAGAGATAATTTACGAGGAAATATAAAGTTCAGAGGTATAATAAATTACGGTACTTGCCACATAGCCTTCATAAAATGTTAGAATAACTTGAGGAAATCAATACATTTGTAACAAAACAGTCTGCATTAAACTCTTGTTTATAATGTGAATTAATAAAGTAACAGAAAGTCTAGAAAAAACATTGCAAAGAGTTTTCAAGAATAGCAGACCAAGAAGCTTATCTCTCTCTCTCTTATTTCATAAACACTCCTTCAGTATTGATTCACGAAACAGTGAATTCCTAAAGTACGTGCCATACTTATGTTTGAGTTTAGTTTACTCATACATCTCCAGGTTACACCTCTCTATTAACCTAGCTGTGAAATCCCACTAACAGCATTTTTTCTCCCTCTTCATTACCTGAGCATCAAACTTGGCGTTTAGGTCTGTTCGGAGCAAACTCTGCTGTCCGCATTTCCCTGGTGCCGGTCATCGCTAATAACACATTTGCAGCCGCCCCCCGAGCCGGGGGTCGGTCCATCCGCGGCGCAGAGATGTGAGGGTGAGCGGAGCCCTGGCACCCATCAGCTGCTCGGAATGTGCTGCTGTGGGATTAGCCTCGTTAAGGGTTTGGTGGACACTCACCCGCGGCCCCACAACACTGCTTGGTTTGAACATCTGATCTGACGCCAAAAAGAAAAACAAATCCCCTGAGAGCTTGAATTTAAGTGGCACAGCCTTGACGGGCTTTCACTCCCCTCTCCCTCAGAAAGCAAGCCTGTGAAAGTGTGATAAGGTGCTCTGAATTCTTAAATTCAACCCAGGAAAAAAAATCCTTCAAAAGAAACAGTGTACTGAGCTGGAAAGAACCTGAGCACACAAGAGAGATTGTTAATCTGTGAAGAATGAAACCAGTGTGTTTATTGGGTAACTGCGAGAAACCTATGCACAGTTGAAATATATTTCAATTAATCAACAATGGCATTTTTCCAAAGAAGCTGGGGTTTGTCTCTGTTTCTTATCATAGTTGCTGTACTGTAGTGAATGTAACTTTCCATAAAGTCATAAACATAAACCTTTGTCTTTCAGAGACAAGCAACTGCATTGTTTTCATCTTAATTAAAAGTTAATAACTTAAACCACAAACTGAATGTTTACAAATTTTGGGACTACTTCTTTACTGTAGCTTCTTGGTATCAACACTGAAGAACAACTTTTCCATAGGAACAACGTTTCAGATTTTTTTAGTACTCAACCATTATATGTGTTCAATTACTTACTTCAAAAGTTTTCCAAATATAGAACAGTTTTACTCCCCTCCCCACCCCCACCTGCCCACTTGGGGTGAATTCCTCTCTACTCCTACATAGGCATACATAGCCTCCTTTCCTTTTCAATAAGGCTGCATCTAATGCATGGAAAACATTCTGTCCACCCTTGGCACTGATGAATACACAAGCCCTAAACTGTTCTGCATGTATATTAGATCTGGTGGGCCCAGGATGGGCAAAGCTGAGCATATGCATCAATTTCTAAACTTCTTTTACCATTACACATGTTGAGAAGCTTCTGCTATGCTGGCTAATCCATTAGATGTATTTTCTCTCTCAGTTCACTGAGGTTTTTGTGTCAAATACATACATGTATTTTGTATGTTATATATATATGAAGTATGTGCATGTACACATGGTATGCATATATTAATATATACACGCTCTGTTCCAGCAGCATTACGACCTCTCAGATTTCTCTGCCACAGAGTTCAGAGCAACAAAGACCATGTGCACATCTTGTGAGATCTCTTTAGCACACGATCAGACCAAAGATGGTCTGTGGAGAACAGCAAAGTTAGAGAAAGTTGCAGTGCCAGATAGTAAACAGCTCAGTGAGGTACAGAATATGACCGGGGAGTCAGCAGAGAAAAGACTGCTTGCATTTTAACACAAGGAATTTGGTTTGGTTGAGAAGGTTGAGAAAGAGGGGAGGGAAGGAAGGACTTCACATGAACGAGGTAACTGCACAGAAATCCAAATCTGACTTCGAAATGAAACAACAGAAGCAACAGAACAACGGCTGTAGTCGTTCATGTATGTCACCTGGTGGCACTGTGAAGGTTGTTCTACAGATAGGGACTTAGGAAGGGCTGGCATATGCCACTGTCTTTGTGATAGTTCATTTAAAGATGCATTAAAGATGCATTAATGTTACGACTCTGACAATGAAAACACCTAATACTTTGAGGATTAGTAAAAAAACAACCAATAAACAGAGACAGCTGCTTTTTTCAATATGGTGCAACTGCAAAACAGTCCTTTCGGAGAGGTGGATGCTGCACATTTGATGCTACCAACACATGTTATTTACATCTTCAACCCAACTCGCTGTTAATGAAACAAACTCTCAAACAGCAGTCAGCAATGAGCTTAGTACTGACTCCTTGTAAAGGAGCAGAGCAAATATTAAAAATCAATCAAGAACAGAAATATTTTAAAAAGAGCCCCAAGTGTGACAGTTTTAGGAACCTGCATTTTCAGTGGGAGACCAGAACTGGAGGCAGTTCTCACCCTCTGATTCCCAACTTTGTTTATCTCCAACAAGTACCGAAGTTATAAGACAGATCTCATCAGGGCAAGAGAGGTTTTAAAAGCCTTTCTCTGCCTCGCAGTGGGGCAGAGCAGCTGGACAGGCCATGGAGTATTACTGAAGCAAATTACAGACAGGATTTGCTGGAGCATCTGGCAGCTGAACCACATCAGTGCTATTGCAACTGATACGATTAGTGCTCCTTAATCAAACGGTCACTTTCGCAAATCCCACTGTCTCTGAGTAAAGACCCTGTATCTGTAAACATATATAGCCAGATTAGTAGAAAGGATAGCAATGCTTCAATTATAACCCTATTACCAGACGTGCTAAAGCCAAATTTCTATTCCTTCTTTCAGTGTTGCCCAATTATAAGCATTATAAGAACTTCTATGTCTTCCTTGAAGCACTAGGAATTGACCTGTCTACATATTAAAATATGGATCATTAGACTATCCCAAAATGTTTCATTTTCTAACAGGTGTTTATTACTAGTAGCATCTTACAGATTGGCCATCAGGCCTGTATCAACTAGAGCTGTACTTCTGTACATTTTGTTCTTCTGCTAGCTGATTTCCCAAACACTTTATAATCAGATTTGTTCCAAGGACAATGTTGAATGTACTTGAAAATCAAGCTGTATTCAGTACAGAGTAGGAGGGCACAGAATGCAGTCATTTATTACTACCGCATGTAACAGAATTTATCTGTTAGCATTGTCTACCACATGTAATTTTTATAGTGTTCTTAGCAGATATAGAGTAATTTAAAAATAACTGGAAACTTTTCATTCAACAGTTTATGATTTTAAGCCTTATATCTGACATTTTTTCTTACTGCAAGGTAACAGAAGTGAAAATCTTATGTCTCTGCTGATGCTACTACACAAAATTGTATTTGTACTTTGTATAATTTTCAAAATATTATATAGACCAAGCATATATGACCAGTTGTTATTATCCATGCTATTGATAAATTAACTGGAAAGAATAACAGACATTTCAAGAAGCACCAGAGTGATTAGATCCAAGAACTGGTGTACACATCCAGGCTCCTACAGACCTCCCTAAGATCAGTAGAAGTGCCAAGTGACAATTTTTAAAGGAAAGCTTATTCAAACGAAGGATAGAGTGTAAAGAACACTCACAAAAAGTTCCACTATTTCCTTCTTATGGGTACTGGCACATGGGTGGAAGAATTAAGCCTATCGATTTCATTCATTATGTTTCTTTAGAGAAATATTTATGATTTCTCCAAATCTGCTGTGCGGTTTAAGTTGTTTAAATCAGTAAATAAACCTTTCCTAGCAAGAAAGCCCTGTGTGATCAGATGATGGGTTAATCTAGACCACTATCCTGTCTCCACAAGTGTCATAAATAAGTGCTGGAGAAAATGATAAATATGTCAAATGAATATAATTATTTTTTCTAATAGTCTATCAGCTAGCAACTATTTTCTGCTCATGGATTTCCTGCATTGTTGTGATTTCTACATGTTCTGTAATCGTCCAGGTGCCTGGCTGCTGATTTTCTGACTTTCAACATCTTTAACATCCTTCTCCCTGGTGCAGGGGGAATCAGCTCCTTCTATTTGTTTTGAATGCGACTCCTCACACTTTCCCATGATGTTTATTACTGAGGAAGGCAGTGAGAGTCAGTTCCCACCCATCTTTTTTTACCAGTCATGGTTTGCAAGATACATTCTTAATTTATTTTTTTCTTCTCAGATTAACCATTTCCAAGTGTTTACTCACATAGAAGCCTTTTGTTTGTTTGCTACTTTTTATCACCCTTGCTGCCCTACTCCAAACGTTTTCCAGTTAATTTTCTTCTTTCTTCTCAGAGGAACCAAACTGTGCACCAAAGGAGAACTACAGATTGGTATTGTGGCAAGCGGACATCCATTGTTTTAGTATCTATTCCTTTCCTAATAATTCCTATTAAAAATTGATTTGCTTTTTTCCACCACCACTGCTGAGCACTGTGGTAATGCTTTCACAGAAGTATCTAGCATAACCCAAATATTTCACTCCAGTGAATAAAGAATTTACAATACTAATCATAAAGAATGCTTACAAAAATTGAACTGTTTTAATCAAAATCTGACAGAACAGAAATAAAATACAAAGCTCTAATTTATGTCAAATGTAGCTTAACATATCATAATGAAATACGATATCATGGAAGTCTACAGGTGCACATAAATAACCGAAAAGTAGAATATAAAGGAAGTATTTTTCTGGCATTCAGTGTTGGCAGCCTACCTATCTTTTAAACCAGCAAACTTGGTTTTGGCTTCTAAAAAATGGTAACATTATTCCTAACTCCCCACATTCAGGCAAGAAAATAACCTTCATATTGAGACAGATCTTGCTGCTCTCTAATAAAAAATTGTGAGGTTAAAATGCACATGTAGGAGTTTTGCACTGAATCTAATTTTCGTCTGAACTACTTGATATCCACTTTACTCATTCTACCCCACAAATGTATGACAGCTATAACATTGCCTGCTCTTTCATTAGAGTGAGGTGGTTTTGCTAGCCACTGTGTGGGTGCTGAGTTGATGAAGCAATAAAAATTAAATTTTGCATAACTGTATGAAAGGGCCTCAAGGAGCGGGGATTCCAGTCATTCCCCAAGCCTAAACATATCATCTCATCTTCCTGCCCTGCAGTTATTTACAAATCCCTCCTGAGCCCATAATGGAGCCCCCACAGGCACCCTTTGCTAGAATGTCTTGGTTGAGGTCCTCGTTTCACCACCTTCTAGCCCTCCTACAGACACTGTTTCAGAGAAATGGAACAAGAAAAGAGCCAGCTGAGATGAAACAGCACTTCTGATCAGCTCTTCTGTCTCCCTCCTTTTCTGCTGAGCCAAACTCATGTTCTTCTCAGATGCCAAAGAAGGGAAGCTTCCCTTAGCTGAAGAAGGGAAAAACTCAGTCTGCCAACCGAAACACCGAGAAGGCAAAACACCAGAAGATGTTTCTTTGGGCCAGGGCAACACCCTTTTCCCCCTCTACACCTCTCAGTGCTTCTTCACCATTCACCCTTCTCTTCTCCCAGAGTCTCCTTGCATCTAGAAGCTCCTCTGGGTCATACTGTTTGAAAACACTTTCATTCACCAAACCAAGGGCAAGTGTGATGCTGTCTCCTCTGCAGTGTCCTGTTGATAACTACTCTCTTCTGTTTTGCATGGCACAGCACAAGGGAATAACATTCAGGCTCCTGGTACTATGAACAGCCACCCTGGCTTCCTGCACAAACACTGTCAATAAATAGACACAGGACAAAAAAGTGTGAGGAGAAGTATCTCTCACCCTGGCAGCATGGTAGCATGGTGTAGTTGTGATGCTTCTAAGGTATTCCCTGTCATAAAGGGAAATCTTTAATTATGTGTTTGTTTGTTTCGTTTGTTTTCTTTTTGTTTTTTAATTGGCATTTTGGAACTATATGATTTTGAATTATATGAGACCCTCTTATTGAGACCTGATAGTTATCTAATATGGAATAAACTAACAGCACTGCCCTTTTTTCTGCTGATAACCATACTGCCGAAGTCACGTATAAGAAATAAACATGTTAAGATTTCTGATTATGTGAACATCATTAGGCAGATAGGGTCAAGTGGAATTTCCATTATTAACTTAGACAAAATTGAACCAGTTGCAAATAATACAGGAAGATCTAGCAATGCAGGCTAACTCCTAGTATCTCTTTGGACAGCAATTTTAAGTGGATTTCGGAAACAGGTATTCCTTCTGTCCAGTCTTCATAGTTGTAGCTTTTCACAGGCAGAGAGAAAACTGTAAGCATACCCACTTTTTGTTCATAGCTCAACTTGATATAATAACGTATTCATAGAAGTATACTTCATAGAAGTATGAAGTAGGGGTAAAATATGATGGAAATATTTCAGGTTGATACTTCTGTTTTTCCATTCTCTAATGTGAATTCATTTATGTAGTCTGCATTTCAAAGAGAAAACAAAACTAGCCCTGTAAGTCTGCTATGAGATATGCTGGACTAATGTGACATTTTTTGAGACATTCAAGGCTGTTAGACATAAACTGTGACTGTCCAAGTTTCTCATTATTGTCTTACAGTGCAACTGTGCACAGCAGTGATATTTTTGCAAGCAAAGAAACTGCAAAAGATACATTTCAGAAAATGCAAGGACAGATCAAATGGCTAAATATTTATCACATTAATAAATAATTAGAAACTAGTAAGATACAAAATTGCATTAAAATTCTAAAGCATAATTTGAAAGAAACTTGCTCATAGTAAGCTTCACCCAAATAAGCACATTTTTCTCCTCCTTTTTTTCACTACTAATGCAAATTCCATGCCTATTTTTCTAAATGTCTCTGTTAACAGCTTCATCAAGGGAACGCTTGTGAAGATTTTCGTAATTCATTATATAAAATTGCAAACTGCTGCCAAATCAGGTGATCACTATTGGGATGGAGAGGGACAAAAGAACATGAGAGAAGTAATTATAGATGGCTAGTTCACAAGACATGCCATAGTAACACATCAAAGGTAACACAGAGGAGTTGCATCAATCACTTTTCCTACAAAAGAAAAAAGGGCCAAAATTTTCAAGAGCCACAAAACTTATGAATGTGGCTTCTTTTTAAGGGAACTCTGTCATGATGGACCTGTCAAAGTTAAAGCAATTTTGTAGTTTCTTCACCATTTAGGTCCAGTCCTGTTTAAAAAAATGAAAAAGTCTTTAGTTACTCGAACAGATCCCAGAGACAGGCATGTGAAAGAGACTGAAAACACACTGCTTGAGCCATGTTGAGACTCCAAAGCTCTATTGCACAGCAGACACCCTCAGAAGGCTGAAATGACTACAACACCCAGCACAGACTTTCAGAGAAACCATTATCATGGGACAGCAGTCGCCAACAAACCATGGCTTACTCTGATTCACTGAACTCTGGCACTAACTTAATCCTACAGTAGTCTGGAGAACAATATGGCAGAACCTATTGAATTTATCTTCACACCACAGCTACAAGGCACGTCACCTGCTGTGATGAGGTATTACCAGCGCAGGTTATTAATTTTTTAAAAGATTTTCCTGGATATCACACAAAATCCTGTACAGACAGAGAACACATGATCACTGCGCTCTCCATGCATGGAAATCAACACTGGCACTAATCACACCAAAACATGAGAGCAAAACATGAGTTCCAGGCTGTAAACACACCATGCCAGATGGAGACCTGGGTGGCCAGATTTTGGTAAAGTGTCAGCCAGGATCTCTATGCTATTTGTGTAGCTATTATCTTCATGTCAGGTTCATCACCATGTTCACAGATGCTGCTGGAAGGTAGGAGAGGTGCCCTCCTGGACCTCTCTTGCCAACTTCATTATACAAAATTTGAGTACTGTAGTGTACAGATCCTGAATGTATGTAGCTATTTCATTGTTCCATAACCCACATTTCTTACTTTTCTTCTCTCCTTTGTGCACTAGATTTTACTGATTTCTACACTAGGAAACATCAAGTAACAGAGATATATGTTTTAGATGTGTCAAGCTCCATGCATCATTTAGAGTCTGATAGCTGACTGTGGCATTCAATGTTAGGTTGTTGACATATGCTTTTGTGAATAGATGGCGGACATATTCTGAATGAAATTACAACAATATCACTCTCTAATTTGCCATTCAGATGGAATTAAGAGGAACAGCTCCAATATTTTTTTGTTTCAGATGTCATATTCTATTCTGTGATATGTTATAACCTTTGATTTCAGTGATATGTTGAACTGAAAACAAACGGGCTACTTTAGCTAACTCTTAAATAAAGAGAAGAGTTTAAGAAATTATGCCAATGTCATACCACTAGAAACTGAACTGAGTAAAATTCTAGCGATCCTTGGTATTGATGTGAAATAGAGCTATGGAAAACATTTGTCAGCAGATTAGGTCAAAATGGACATTTTGACTTTGACTCACAGTTGCCTTTCACCAAACATGAAAATGGGTGGAAGAAGTAAAGACAAGCTTGTTAGGCGCGAGAGCTTACATCCAAGTAACAGATATTAGTCTGATGTTTGCACCAAGCAGAAATGGGAAAGCATTCAGACATATAATGCAATACAAAAGGTAAATACTTTCTTTTCACTCTTGTTGCTTGTACCTGCCCGTGTCTGGTCAGAACAGAGGGAGAGGACACACCGCCTGGAAGAAGCTGGAAGCACAGCTGAGGTGGGGAAGAGAGAGCAACTGTCCAGGCTCCGCAGTGACTCCTGCAGACAGGAGTAGGGCAGCTCTTTCCCCCAAAACCCTACTTTGGAAGGTTTGGATCATTCCATACCACTGCACAAACAGTTCCTCTCCCTGCAGTGCAGACCTCTCTTCTGTACCTTGTGCCATGGAAAATATGAAAGTCCTATGAGAAAGTCCTATGCTGTCTGCTAGATCTTTTCCCGTGCAATCCTTAGTGGCCTTTTTTTTTTTCCTTTCCTTTTTTTTTTTTTTGTTGGCTGGGGAAGGGAAAGGTGGGAGACAGAAAAATCTTTTATGCATTAAAAACATCTTGTGGTACATTGTTTTAGCAAATACATAGCAAATGCAAAGTGTGGCTCTTAGAAACCTGTTTCTGAGAAACAAAACTTGCTCTCTGCGGTAATATTTACATTTCTTTTAGAAATACCTATATGAAGTTTGGCACTATAGTATTTTATTCCCTAGGGATTTGGGCATTATAATATTTTGGCATTGTTATAATCTAGGCTTAGCTGTATAGTTAGCACATTTTTTTTTTTTTTCTGTTAAGTACCCAGAAATTGTTGACATTTGATTTTCCTGAAAAATAATATCCCAGTTTCAGTTGTCCACTTAATGCAATGTTTCAGCCAGGAATAAATAAATAAGAAAAACAAAACTGAAGTATAACCTAATGATTAAATTTCTGAATTAATCGGGACTATAATAATACCTTATAGATACTTTTTCTTTATAAAAATATATTTTTATTGTAACAACTAGAGCATATTTGCATAGCTGTGAGTGAAGCTGAAAACATCTAGAGAGCATTGATGAAGTCATTGGAGTGAATGATCAATTTGAAACACTGTCAGATAAACCTTGATTCAGATGTTGTGAACAGTACAAGAAACTGTTTTAAGGCACTTTCCTTATGCTTTGAACGTAAGATGCTGTCATGGGGGAAGCATGTGTAATTGTGTAATGATGCAAGCAACACATATTTTAAATGTCATAGATCAGCAAATGTGAAATAGTCAAACAGTCCTTTGTAGAAGCATAAAGATTTCATACCTCTCTTTTTAGGTATATTTCTTCACCAATTGTTTACAGCATTATGTAATTCAATGTTTCTTAAAAAAAGTTCAGATCAAATATTATTTTATGAACTATATTGCTGCATCAATGCAAAAAACAGTCATGCAATAACTAGCAGCAAATTTATAGCTTTCTGATCTTATTTAGCCCATAATAACTCCGTGCCATGCACCTGTCTGTCAGGGTCAAGAGACAAGGCTTTGGTTTTTTCATGCCAAGGAATTTTCACTGTATTTCTAGTATTTTTGACTCAGAATCACAACCAATTTGAGAACATGAAGACCTTGTCACACTACAATATTTTTCATCTAGGTTGTAAGCTCCAGTGTTGATCACCCCTCCTTTACTCCCCTTGGCAATGAAACGTTGTTTTTTCCATCTTTCTGTCAACAGTCTATACTGATTCAACTTCAGTTAAATAACAAACATCACTGTGACTAGTGCTATCAACACTTTTCCCCTTTCAGATGAAAGCAGTCAGACTACCTAATCCAAGAGCCCTATAACATTCTGAAAAAATGAAAACTTCACACAGATGAAATTTAGAAGTATATAAATCTGTCAATTAAATTTTGAGCCCAACTGTAGGTAAGTGCGTGACGGAAGATATTTTTTGTTATATAGTTCCATGTGTATAATAAATCTTTATCTTTTTGTCACACAGGTTGTTGCTTGGTATGTGCTTTTTAATTGGCAACAGAAGTCGAATATAATCAGTTATATTAAATGCAATAATTATCCCAACTGTTCCGTGACTCAAGTATGACAGTAAAAGCATACACATTTTTTCAAGATTCATGTAATAAAAGTCTTAGCGTGTGTTTTTTTTTTCCTTTCAGTGCACAGAAATCCATTATTTCTGTTTTCTCCCTGACGTTTAGTCCTAACCATGTGGCTTAGAGGAAGTAAATATAGTACTCTTTAATAACAAAGAAACAATCACCAAATATGATGTTATAAAGTTTCATGACCTTTCTTCAGAGTCAAAATAGAAAGAAAGTAATAGCTTTGAGACAAAATTTCTTATTAAATCACAGATTAAAAAAAAAAAGAAAATAACAGGAAATATAATTTTAGTATGTGCTTTCAGTGTTTCTTTGATCTGAACAGAGGGCCTTACTTTAAAGCACAGTTGAAAAATAATCAGCTATTATCTTAGTCTCAAGAAGTCTGAAACTTGATTCAATCTGCTGAATTCCTCAAAGAAAACACATGGTACAAAAACTCAAGCAGGATTTTAATTTTAAATTCTTGTGCAATAAATAGCTTTAAAGGTAACATCTATCAGAATTTAATAATATTAACCATGATATGTATCAACACATAATTATGACCTACATTATATATAACTGCAAATATTTCACTGGATTTGTATTATATTTTAATTTATGGATTTAGCTTTGCTTGATGCTTGAAAGCTTTACTGAAAGGCCTTATTTCAGCCTAGTCTGCTTTGACTTAACAGGAGTATTAAGCCAGTCCTACAGTCTCATTTCTAATCCTTGAATTAATATTAGGATTACAATTTGACATTGAACCTGGGTGGGCCTCATTAATTCTCAAATCCTCCAAATTCTTCTACGTGGGCAACCCACAGTGTCATGACTATGGAAAATCTGAAGGTCTGGAGCCCAGCACTGAGGAAAACAAGGCCCATGACTTCACATTGCTGCCATAACCTCTTTCCAACCTGTCACCCCAGAAAGACTAAGGTGGAGTTCAGTCTTGTCGTAGGGGTCAGACAGGACTGGCAAAATTGGCAGTCTGTTGATCCACTGATAACAAAGTTGGAATTTGAGTCCCACATCTAAACAAACATTTCTAATATGTGATTCAATTGGGAGTGTTTTGGTTTTGTTTTGCTAAGGGTTTTTTTACTTTTGCTTCCTATGAGACTTGCACTAACATCTTCAGTGACAGAAATCAGAACACAACCATGTCTGAATACCTTTATTCCTTGTGCTGAAACTACTTGGGGAAAGCAAGGTGGTATGGGCCTTTCATTAAATTAATACAAATCAAGTCCGTTAAAATGCAATACAGTGCTAACATTAATCATCTTGAACTCTACAAGTTTTTTAATTCTACATACACACAAATGTACATATGATTGAGAATAAAAATCACTGCTGCTCTCCAGCACTATATGACGAGTGCAGCTTGCAATGTTCAAGAGCATTCTGGAAGGGATTAAACACACAAATTGTGGCTAATGAAAACTTCTGAATTTAGTGAATACTCATAGTACAGAGGTGGAAAAAACATGGCTGAGGAGCTTAGTCTTACTGTTTGCAGAGTCGTGTGATGGAGGTAATTCACATGGAGGGCATGTAAGCAGTTTTAAATTACTTTCTTGTTTTGACTTGACTTTGAAATAAGGATTTTAATGTATTTTTTTTTAGTATATTCAGTTTTGAATACACTAGATATTAAAATCTAGTAATGGGGGAAAAAAAAAAGCACCAAAACCAAACACCTTTTACATAAAAAAGGCTTGAGCAACTTCTCTTTTTGTGTTGGGCTTAAATCTCCTGGAATTTGATTATACAGTACATTCCAGCTATCTGCCCCAGCAGGCCCCTCTATCAGGGCTTGCTGATTACTACTTGTGCATTGTTTCAATGTGAGCCCTTGAAGGATTTCATTTAATACAGATTAGTACCTTTATTAAATTGTGATTAATTGAAGACTCAGAGCTCTGCTAAATATTGTTCAACGAAGTGGATTAGTTGTTTTAATTTGTTGCTCTCCCACACAAAAAAATAACACAGAGTGAAATAATTACCTTTTCACATTGAGCTACTGAGGGTTACATTAGTATAGGACTTTTAGCTTGGGTATTTTAAACTGGCAGTTTTTTAAGTCACAGAGGTGCCTATGGTTGAGCAAACCTAGAAACTAAGTTGACCACAACAGCACTCTCTTGGATTGGTTTGACTTTTAAAAAGAATAAATTAAGGCAACAATCAAGAATGTCTTACCAAATGTATGATTAAAACCTGGAACTCTTATCTGATAAGAAAAGAAAAAACAGAAAAAATTTGCTGGAACACATGGTCAATTGTTATTTGAAATTTGTTTTCCTAAGGTTTTCTGTAAATAGTTGGTTTTGCTGACAACTTTATTCTCAACTGAACAGCAATATTAAGAAAGATTATGAAAACCTGAGCAATAATCACGTACCCACTGCAGTCAGTGACTCATTAAACAGTGTCACTGACTCATTGAAACCTAATTCATTAAAAGATTATTGAGAAAATCTTAGATTCTAAATGAAGATGTCTACCTCATTATTTTTCACTGTTGGCTTCTTAGGGAATGATAATTGAAAATTCAATGAAAAATAATAGGTCATGTTATTTTTAATATAGTGTCTATTTTAGTCTGTGAATGATTTACACTGGAAAGTCTTCTTTGTTTAAATTAAAAAAAAAAAATAAATTCTTAGAAAGCCTTGGAAAAGAGGATTAAAGGAAAGGAAAAAAAACCAATTCACCTAAAGCAACTGTATCTAAAACACCTGGAAAAAATACCTTTACTTCTAAGAGGGACAAGATGTGGTAACAAAATGCCTCCTTTTTTTCACCCAGCAGAAGAATTCCTCCTAAACTAAAAGGGACAATGAGGAAAGGCTCAGTTCTGAGTCATACAGGGATGCCTCTGATTGCTCTTTCAACACAAAGCTCTAGCTAGTTCTGCACACTACTAAGAGTGGAATGACATTGCTGTGGTGGCTGCACACAACAGATACAGTATGTACAACCGTACTGGATGCAGCACAGTAGGATTCTGGTTAGGGTGAAACCCGTTCATTACGAACTTGGAGAAGAAAATAAGTATCCTTAATTTATTACTATTGCTTTTGTTAAACTCTGTTATTTTTCCCACATTCAAAATTTTTCAAAATAAGTAACCATGCTATGGCAATGTAGGTTTACCAGCATAGAGGTTCATTATTCACTCTAAGAACTGTTTAGTCTATATTCTGTAAATGAGACCATTCACAACAAGTATAACTAAAAATAATAATACCCTAAAAAAGTTGTACTAGAATTAATGACATTTTGCACTTTTATTTTTTAATCAGACAGTAAAGTGGGAAATAAACATTGTAGTAGAGATTATTTAAGTGAATTTCAAAAGGAAACTGAAGAGCATCCAAATTTTAGTTTCATCTTTTGAAATAACATTAGGTATGGACTGCATTTAGCCGAACTCTGCTTTTAGTTTCTGACAGGCAAACCACTGAAATCAATGGTGTAGCATCAATGAAATGCAGAGATGAATTCAGCATGGGACTTGTCTAATTTTATCTCACTGCTGGAAATGCTGGTATATATCCAGCTTCAGTTATTGAATTCAGTGCTCTCTAATAGAGCTTCCTTGGGTCTCTCCAGGCAACACTCATGCAATAAACTGGAGTTAACAGTGCTAATGTCTGCTACTTCATCTCCAGGAGAGGATCTGCAACAGGATGTATTACAACAAAAAATGGGTGTAGTGGTTTATCTTATCCAACCTGATGAAAATCACAGTTTCACAGCATGAATAAGACTCAAATGAGTGATATCTGCTTGAAAAGTCTGCAGATGGGAGTGACAGGTCAAGCCAGAATGGCTGCTTCTGTGGAGGGAAGTCTGATTTCTTAGCAACTCAAAGGACCGCACTGTAGCACAACTGGGAATGCTGCTCTCTTCTTATTCTCTTTTATGTTTCTTCAGTAATTTTACACTTTTTGAAAAGGAAAAAGGATATAGTAACACTCAATCTCTGAGGATTTAAAGGGCTCTTGGCACTTCTTAATTATGCATGGAAGACATACAAGGACTCATTCAGATTATGGGAAGGTCACAGCTCCAAAGGCACAGATTTTGCCTTAGAATTGGCACCTCAGATCAGCAGCCCAAACCAACAGCCATAATAAAGAAAAGAGATGTGAGGGAGGAGGATAGCTGTGTCAACTCTTCCCTGCTCTTTCAGCTCTCAGAGATAACAGGAGCTCCTTTCTGGGGACAATGCTGATGAAGGTGGCCCAAGCCTCTGTGGCAGACTTGCCCCTGAGGCATTGCCTGGGCGCAGCCAGGAGTCCTGGCAGCAGCCTTGCCATGATCTTTCTGCCAGTCAGGTTGGTAAGTCTATATGTTAATGGGTAGTTTTCTTTGTAACAGTTTGTCTTGGGATATAGCCAATGGTTTACAGACTCCATAATAGTTCACTCCTTGGAAATTTCTCATTACTTCTACAAACCTGATACAGATCATAGAATCATAGAATCGTTTCGGTTGGAAGAGACCCTCAGGATCATCGAGTCCAACTATAACCTAACCTAGCTTTGGCACTAAACCACATCCCTAAGAACCTTGTCTAAACACCTTTAAAACACCTCCAGGGATGGTGACTCCAGCACTTCCCTGGGCAGCCTGTTCCAATGACTGACAACCCTTTCCATGAAGAATCTTTTCCTATCTATTATTCTCTACATTGACACTTGTGAGGTATTGTCAGTGAACTAATCGCTGAACTATAGTAAGCGTCTGCACTATGCAACATCTTGCAAACTTCCTGTTAATCTCTAATGACTCGTTTGTATGTTATAATTGTGAAAGACGTCCTACCAAAGGAAATGTGCAGGATTAAATTCAGACAGCAATGACTCTGCCAAGAAGATAGAGGCCAAAATCTGAGTGGTACTTGGTGGATAATTCTGCACCATGGCTCTCGGTGAAGAATTTTTTAAAAGCAAACATTTGAGACCAACCTCTGAAAGGTAGGTCCTTCATCAAAAGAAAGAAGTCGAACTGCTTCCTGACAAGAGTTCCCAATGGATTGTTCCAAGTGTCAGTATTCTGTGCTTGTCCATGGCTGCAAAAGGCTCAAGGTAAGGAAGAATCAGAAAGTTGCATCTATGAAAATCACACTGTAATCCTCGGAAGCGCAAGCTCCTCTTATGAAAAATGTGCATCTCTGGGTTATCTTCTTGTGAAGTCACTTCATCAAGACAGGAATTTTATGTGCCTCTTTCCACCAAACTGCAATTTTTAAGAGTCCAAATGCAGGTGGTCAATTTGATTGTCCAAATGAGAGGATGTAGAATAGCAGCTATGATGCTTTGCAAAAATAGTTCACAGTATTCTTAGTTTTAGACATTCTTTTCTGCACAGATAGCTGGATTCTGTGACATAAATTTGGACTTCTTATCTCACACAAACTAAAAAGTTAAGATACCTCTAGGAACTCCACAGTCATGAGACTTCAGTAAATTTAAAAACTGGAAGCTACAGGCTCAGAGCAGAGCTGCTCTTTGCTCTAAAGGTTTCTCTTTCAACTTAAAGAATAACGTGACTATTTCCTTTTTCTGTATGGCAATGCTAACACAATCTAGGTCACCTGGCTTGTTACATTACATTCACATGCAGACAGCTAGCTAGATAAAAGATATGAAAAGTGTTTTTCATGAAGGAAAAAATTGCAAGAACTAAATAACCACAACACAGAACAAAAAATAAAAGGAGGTCAGAGGAGCCGAAAACTATCACAATGTATCTGAAGTTTCTGAATATTTCATTCAGAATGATACGACTCCCTTTCCCCTACAGCTTTCTCATTAGTGTCTCAGCGTTCAACTGTAAAAGCTATTCAAATGTTGCGGGAAAGTATAGAGAAACAAAGACAAAAAGAGGATATTTTACAAAGAGATATGCCCAACAGACTTGTTACCCTGTAAGGTAACATTTACAATGAGAACCATTTGTTCTCAGTTTATCTTTTTGATGATATCTTGAAGTTTTTACCACAAAGCACATATTGTAGTATTAACATTTTAGCTAACAGAGCTGAAGACACTGAACAAGGGAAAGATCCAGCACTGGCATTTTTGGAGACCAACATCAAGCAGACTTTCCCTGTGACAACAGCTGGAGAAAGGGTTAGTTCTCTTAGTACAGAATGGGTGCTAATTAGGAAAGTTCTAGGCTGAACTGAATGGTGGCCCTGTACACATGTATGAGTTAAAAAATATCCTGTTTCAAACACCTGAAAAACAGACAAATAAATAATTGTGCCAGAGGGATCTTCCAGGTGGAAAATCTTTCGGCTCAAAGCACAAAAGCAGAGAATTCCCCAGAATATCTCTCTGCAAAGGTGAGATGTAGCTCATTTCTGGAAAGTGAAGCAAATAAAAGAAAATACAGGAAAGAAAAATAAAAGAAAATCCTTTATTTTCTTTTAAACACTTCCTCAGGAAATCCTGCGTCACCGGTTCCCATCCACTCCCCCGCTGCTGTTTCAGTGGAAATAATTCTGTGCTGCAGAGGACAGTCACGAAAACTTCTTCTAACCTCTCTTTGGCAGCTGCCTTTGGAGGTGATTCTCATTCCCAAACGTCTCATTCCTTTCTCAGCTGGAACCAGAGAGTTAATCTCATGCAGGCCACCTCTTCCCACTGTTGTGAGCTTCCCAAACTGTGTCAGAGAAAACTTTTGAATGGTAATCCAGAAGCTCATGTATGTTTTTGTTAAACATTTTCCCTGTGTCAACGTTGTAGAAAAATAAGATCGGCTATGAGTTTTTTAATAACAAACTCTGTGCCCCATAGTATACTTTAAAGAAAGCTTTATGCAGATTTCTGTCTTATTATTACCCATACATTCAACTTCTCTCTTACTCTCGTACAATGGAGAAAGAACAATTCCCTCAGTTGTGTGATGAAGTTTTGTTTAACCTGAACCTTTTCAAAGATAAGACATGATTAAATGTACAGGTCCTCACTCTATAATGATAAATCAACTTTGGTGTAATTAATTTAACATTTATCACTTCTAAATTTTACCTGTAGTTACACTGTGCTTAAATTCAATAATTTTCAGATTGTTAAACACTTAGGTTTTGTAACTTAACGCTTTTCTGTGCAGATAGAAACCTACCAATGTTCAGTACAAGCCTCAGATACCAGGACACCTGAGTCTTAAAATTAAGCATAGTCTACCTGATTCTATTTAACAGGAATGCAAAAAGCAAACCATGAAAGAAACAAATATCACAGATTTGGAGAAAAACGCTCCTACACCTACATGTTCAGCTTTTGTCATGACTGAATGGGATACTTAGGGATTTATCACCTGAGAAAAAAACCTGACATATTATTAAAAAAAATAGCAATAATTTAAAAATATATTTATGTTACCTTCCCAGCTTTTTCAAAAGTGCTTGACTCTAATGTAAATTTTTAAAATTTTGACTAGTTGCGCTTGTTCACACAAATTTTTACTCTGAAGTAATATATGACTCTGAAGTATTTTGTCGATATTCAGAAGGGACTTTTTGCATACCTCTGTGGGGGTTGTTGCTGTTTAGTGTAATTAGTGTCATCAGGGACAGTATCTTGTTATTGACTGCAACAGGCTGAGAGTCTGTGGTTAAATTTTATATGGGATGTTTACAGCAGAGAGAAGAGGAAGATCAAGGCTGTGTTTACTGTCTGGAGGTGTTAATACACACACAACTCTCCATTACAGAGTTGAGTTGCTGTCAGAAATTAAAGGTAGCTATCCATTTCCTAGATAACTCAAGTATTTGCAGCCAGTAACATAACTTTTTATTATTGTCCTTGGAGTAGCTCAACTACTATTAGCAATAAGTCAACCTAAAAGTTAATTTAATTTTATATCTAAAAGGACTTTACTTACATGGCCTTCATTAAAGTCTCCACAACTTTTTAAAGACTATAACCCACAGCTTCAGAAGCACTATTTTGAGTAAATATCTATGGCCCTGAGGTTTTGAAGGACTGTAAAATGTGACAGTAGAGGTACAACTGGCATGGAAGGTGATGAGATGAGTATATTTAGTATAAAGTCTTCAAGGCATGTACCCTCTCCAAACATAGAAAAATCTATCACTGACCTCATTCCCACCAACAAATGTTTAGTTAAAAGCCCAAGAAAGGCTTTCCTAGTAGGAAATCATTGCAACAGCATTACCTATATGGCAGTACACAGTATGCTTGCGAATGTAATGAAATTTTGGGGGTTTTGCATACATATTTAACCATAGACGATCCAACTTTGTATTCCCAAAATACCAATGGTCATAGATTTCAAAGCACAAGGAAGGCATGGTTCTACCATTTCTTGATTTCTAATATATTTCTGTTTCTTTAATCTTGAAACTAAATATGAAATTCATATTTAGTAATTAGTTGTGATGGCTTCAGGCCATAGCTCCAACTATGATAAACAGCTAATATTTGTTCTGTTGTACTAGATATCTGTTTCACTGCATTTTAAAAATGTTTTATGATATGCACCTAGGCACAATATAAAAATTTTAAAAAACTTTAGTTATCAATTCACTGGTAATTAGAAAACACGGGGAAGTTTGTTACTGCTGCCTCCAGATCCCAAAACAAACACAGCTTTGCAATTATCATCAATCAAAAAACTGAAAAGCTATCCTTAGCCTTCAATCATAGCTCTTCTTTTGTGACTAAAGGTATAATGACAGGCATTTGGATCTAAACATAGTGAGTCAAATTCAGTTTCAATCTCTGTTGACCAAAGTGAGATGTGTGTGCTTTCATCACAGGTGAATTTGATCCAAAATACACAGAAGAAAACTGTTTGTCCAAACAGGCTTAATATCTTGCAGAATTATTTTTCTTTGTAACCAAATCTATAATGTTCTTCCTGCTGTATTAAATCTTTCAAGCCACAGTTACATCATTAAAGATTTACACAGCCTTTATGTAGGGCCTTCCAGGTAATCTGCTTGGGAAAAAAAAAAGAAAGAAAAAAAAGGCTGCATGCATTTATTCTAACTGCAGTCAGAAATTAATGATCTCTTTTTATTTGTGTCAAAAGAGAACACTGAAGGCTATTTTTAAACCTTCACTGCCTATTTAATGATGGGGTGAGTGTCTCTTTCCTCCAGGTCTCTATGTGTGTCAAGGCTGGCCCTGTGTTCAATAATCGCTGGGATCTCACTTCCAGAATGTGCAGTAAACACTTTAGCACACTTTCAACACATTACCACCTTCAAGGGCACCTTGAACACCATGTATCTCTAACAATTTCTGGAAGAGAAAACAACTTTGTGGGTTTATGATCATGAAAAATAAACCCAAATCCTCTACTGAACCTGGTTCACTTTTTCAAGCAGCAAAATATTTGAGATGCTTTAGCTTTGAAGTTTTCGTTCAGCTTATTGTATTTATATGTTTCTGCTATAATCAACACATCTCAAATCCACTATTGAGGAGTTTTCTGGAAATCACATAAGTATTCTTTAAATTAGCTATCTTTCCTTTAACATCTTAAAAACAGCTTGTAAAAAGGTGCCAAAACCAATGGAAAAAAAAAAAAAAAGGTAAAACAAACAAACAAACAAAACTATCCAAAGCCTTCCTTCTTTGGTTGTCCTTTAAAAAGCCACAGACTGCACACAGAAACTTTGTGGAGAATCAGTATGTTGTGGCAGAGATTCTGCAATCGATACAGCTAATTCAGCATGCTGCTAGGGTTAAGGGAGAAGAAGGAAGAGGATTTTTCCCATTGTGCAGGGCGGTCTCTGTCCTTTTCTCACCTCCCAATTCCACACAACATGTAGGTGTGTGCCAAACCCTCATGCTCTTGTGCGTTGTTGTGGCATACCCAGCAGGGACCACTCACAGGGTGCCGAGCTCCCTCTTGCCCCAGGACATCAGGTGAGAGGGAGGGAGGGAGGGACAGAAGGAGGGAGCGAGAGCTGTCACACAGCAGGGACCTGCAAGTCACAGAAGCCAAGCTGAGGGAGGCTGCCCTAGGAATTGGAAAGGGAAGATGTCGGATGCCTTCATGAGAATGGTGTAATGCCATCTGACCTCACGGAGTCTACCTTTGTCTAGCAGACTGCGTGAAATCATTGTACTTAACTGAAATTTCTGCTCAGGTATGCAAATTTAGATAAATGGCTTCAGTTGTCTCATACTGTGCATTAATTCAGTAGCACGTAAGACACTAATAGATACCAAGTCCTTTCTGCTTCTCCCTATTTCCCTTCACCAGTCTCTTCCATCTTATTTTAATTTACCAAATAAGCCACAGGTCACATCAATTTCTTTTTCTACAAGTACTGCAAATTCTTTTTCTGAAAACACTGACACTAGTACAATTACAGTGACATGATCTGCTACTTTAGATCTCAACAGAAATCATAATGAAGGCACCTCTTACATGAAAAATCTGTTTTAGCAGTGCTTTTAAAGAGTTATGTATAGAACAATTTCAGTAACGTATTGCAATTAACTCATCTCCACTTTCTCACCAGTGCCGCATGCTTCAGAGCAGGTTGTATAACACAGTCCTGCTATTTATCTTATTTTAACAATCAGACTTACACAGTAAAGAAAATTTGTGTGACTCTTTTCACACCACTCTGCTGATAGCTGAAATTTTCACCACAAAACTTAAAAATTTATTATAGGTGGGAGCACCTGCCTTCTGAGAAAAAGAAGAGAAGCTGAGAAATAATACTAGCAATTTTGCTTAAAATTCACCGACAGCAAGATACTTTATCTAACGTATATAGTCTGAAATTGGGGCTTATGAAATAAATTGTCATGAGTGCAAAAGCTCATCTTTCCTGCTTTTCTTGCTTCAGTGGAGATCTGAGTTACAGTTTACCACTGACAAAATGACTAATGCTATTGCCCAACATATGGACATGAACCTCCATCTCGAACTGCAGCAGAAATGAGCACTAGGTAAGTCAAGCAAATACTGAAGATCATGTTGTAAGCACTTTTATCTTACACACTGATATTCCTCTCCCTGTATCACAAAACTACTTTATCAACTATGCCATAAATGAACTGAATTATTGTGAGACATTGAAATTGTGTGAGAATTGAAGAACAATTAAGAGGAACTGGGAAAAAAGTCAGCCAACAACTGAAAAAACTCTAATGAAGATAATAGATTTTCTTTTTAAAAGCTGCAGAATATATTAATGGAGTTTATGGAGTGCACTCCTAGAAAACCTAATTGGATTATGAATGATAGATATTAATCAAATGCATGTATAACTAGTATGGATGTACTGAATTGGTCAGCCTTGCAAAGATAGTTTTGCTGCTGTGCATGCAGCTACAGGATGCCAGCAGCTGTTTTTTAACCAAAGCTAAAAAGGAATATGCAGAATTTTGCAACATGAGGCTATTTTAAATGCTTAAGTATCTTAGTGAACCTGGGATTTCTTCTTCCTAAATGAATGCTTTCAAAGCTATGGCTACTAAAAGGAAAATATCTTAAGCAGCAAAGTATAAATTAACAGTGTCTCCAGAAGGCTAATTTTAGACATCTAAGTAACACTCATTAAGTCAAACTGAAATCAACACCAAAGAAGTCAGTGATTTTGTTTGTACTGCTGATCTCTTTTTCACCAACTGCAATTTTCCCTTTAACATGGTTATAGTAAGCAATATGTGAAAATGACTTATTTTTGTATGCCTCAAACACATGGTCAAAAAACATCCCTTAACTTATCCTTCTCATTTACTCTCAACATCATCACAATTTTTTCCTTTGTGAAACACTGATACTAAAAGACTTCAGATAATTTTACAGGGCTTTTCACAAAGCCACTGTAAGGGGAGAAGCGATGCCAACAATTGTGCAACCATGGGCTGCAAAATGTGAATGCCTCAATTGGTCTACTAGACCAGAAAGATGAGGCCATTTTTTTGTAATGTCACTTCTAATACATTATGGCAGTAAATAACAACTGAACAGCTTATTTCCTACAGATATTTTTAAAGGCTTAGAGGCTGCCATTTGAACCATTTTTTAATTGTCTCTTACATAGACTTCCAAAACCTTTGTGCAGCCCAAGCTGAGAACATTAACTAAATTTTGCTTTGGTCCAATAGTTGTAATTACAACGCTCATAAAATGTAAGAGCTAACTTTATGCAGTATGTAATGTTCATGTAAACACTAATACTGGAGATTAGTTGGAGAGTCACTGCTTTTGTTATCCTAGACATCTTGGCTGGAAAACGCTGAATGACCTCAGTTCCCACTGAAATACATGGGTGTTGTAGCTACTTTGTGCCCTATGGGACTGGGATTTCAGGTCTGACTTCTGCTGGTGTGACACAGCTAAGCTATCACACAACCATTGTTTTGGAATCTCCCTGCTGAGACAAGTTTTCATCTCCAATGAAAACTGAGAGGACGTCTGGGGGAAGGCTACTATTCCACATGCCAGACATACAGATTACTTTCTCATCTCATCTGTATCAGAACATATGGGCTTGTAGTTTTCCTTTAAGAGAAAAAATCTGTTGAGTCAAAGACAATTCTTAAAGCCCGTATCTTGATTTGGCAGAGTGTTTGTATACATACTCAGATTCAATAGTCATGTCTTTTTAAATTTAAGCCTCAACAACATAATGAATTTTACCTAAATACTTTTCCAAATAGAGGTGCTTTCCTGATTTAAGGCCTCAGTCTGCAAGAGTCATTAAGCAATACTATAAATACAGTCTAGGTTTTATACATTCTTTCACCTTTTAAAATGCACTAATTAGTTTTAACAAGAGAAAAATACATCAGTTGAAAGAAGGGAAACAAGTACTTTTTCTAGACAGCAGAATAATGTAATGCTATAGGAAAACTATTACTTATGCTGACCAATTACACAGTAATAAAAAATAAAAATGTAAGACACTAAGTGAAAAAAATAAGCATCCTTACTTGGAATGATATTTAGCTATTCCAGAAGTGACCAGGGAAAGCACTGCTGCAGAATCTAAATCTGACCCAACACCAACTTGCCTAGCAACAAGCTTGAAAATTACCAGTGCTTTGGTGATTCCCCAATGACCACACGCTTCTGCGGTTTAGAGAAACCAGAGTGGATACTGCTTGATACACTCTATAATAAAGTCACTGTCTCAAGTCATCCTTCTCTTTAATGCATTTCTTGTTAATATTTTCCCCTTGTTTTCATTCACTCCTCTCTCAGGAGTAATAGATTGTGCTCATCTTTACTTTGATAATTTTCAGTGTCTCTCTTGCTCTCCCTATACAGGCTTTTATTAGGTTGTACTACCTACTTCCACTTTTCACTCTTCTCACACTCCATCTGTTCTGCTGCTTTCTAACTTGCTCTGCTAGCCGCTCAGCTGACAACACAGCAGCCCACACCTGGCTGGGCACCACCTCTAGTCAGCGGTCCCCGGCCATGCTACACATCAGTTATTGGTGGGTTAGATGTCTTCACTGAATACCAAATAGGCCAGAAAACAAAGCTTTAGCTAATGACTGACACAAATGATAGCAGTACAGTGTGAGTGCTGAGTAAGATTATGACTTAAGCAGCACAGCAGCTCTACAGCATCTCTAAAGCAGAATGAAATATTTTGTGTCCAAGCTTCCTTTCAGGATTCTTAACTATTATTTATTATTTATTATTATAATTGTTAATAAATATTATTTTTTAACAATAACTATTTCCTAAGGTGATAAAATACAGACCTGGGTAGCTTCAACCTTCTGTCCTAACACAGGCAAGGCTCTCACCAGTGACTGTGTGACTATGTAGTTAAACATGAACCAGGATTTGGGGATCAGGCAGCAAACAGAATCAACTATTTGAAGCAAATGAAGGAAGTGCAGTCTTTCTCCAACAGTCTTCCAGCTGCCTTTCTTGATCTTCCTTGTCCACATTGCAGGTTCTAACTTTGCACACATGAAAATGAACGGCAAACCAAGGGTCTGTTTTTCTCAGTAAAAAGCTAAATTACTGAATGCAGCTTGTGCTCTTGTTGTTTCTCTTTTAGATTCTGTTGGTGAGGTCATTGTATGTCAAATAAATTTAAAATCCACAGCTGGAATAGCCTGGTGTGTAAGAGCTTGTGCTCAATATTTCAGTCAGAAGCCAAGTTTCATGAACAAGCTTTAAAGACTCTTATTAGGTCAGTCTAGTTCACCTGTCTGAAAGGACAGGCTCTTTAGGTGAGGGCATTTCTAAATTGGATAAATAATTTTCTGAAGAATACAACTCTGCTCTTAATGACTAAAATTTCAGTTATTCTGAGAACAATTTCCTATCTTATACTTAAGTAGAGCAAGGACACCTTTAAAAGCATCCTTAAAGAAAATTTAATGTTTAGTAATATTCAGTTGATTTTCCGCATTCGTTATACACAACATTTGTCCTGTCTTTTTCCTTTTTCATTTCCATAAAATTTAAAATAAATCAGTCATAATGTGCTGTCTGTTCCATTACAGTGTGTAACCAAAATGTTCAGAATTGCAAATTAGATATTTGCACTGGATATTTACATTCATCCTTTGCTATTCCCCAGAATTTGTCTGCATTTTAATAAAGCTGGATGCTCTGATTATTTTTCCTGAGATGCTGTTTGAGGGTACTTGTTTATTTGGGAAGAGGAAGAGCTGAAAAACTATTTTGGTAGTCACATTTATTTGATGCAATTGTGTAATACTCCTTATCTATCTCAGTTTGTCTTTAATTGCTGCCATAGGTTTGCCCTCCTTTTGCTGGCAAGGTAAATCTTTCCAGTTGCAGTATTTAACTGTTTCATTGTGTAGACAGAAACTAAACAGTGCATTTCCATAGGAAAATTACTATGATGCAGTTGTTCTACTGGCTTTCACCAGGATGGTGTTTCAGGTAAAACTAGACAAGTTCAGCTAGATTAACTGCTAGCTAGATTAATCTTTTCTTTCAGTCAACCTAATTACAATTTTAAAAAATCAACAATAATAAGATCTAAGCTCAGTACTTAGGTAATTCTTACAGTGATCCAGCATTATGCAAGTGAACTAAATTCAGCCTTCAAAGCGTACATATCACCCACTCAAACAAAGCACTCACAGGTGTACCCATGGGAACTAATCACACATTCAAGGATAGAAGCTGACCATTTGGTGTTCAACCCAATCAACTGATCAGAGTGTAAAATAAACAACCTGCTAACAAATCTGGGATTTTAAGCCTTGCTATAGGTAGGCTTACTGACAAACATGAAGATGAGCAAAGGGGAGAGGTTTAACAAAAATAAGATTTATATGAATAACAATCAAAATGGATTATCATAGCTCTGCTACTCCACTTCATGGATTGCAATATACTCTCCTATTAAGTGAACACAGTAGACACACTTCTGGCAATACATACTTAACACTTTTTAGGAGAAGAACTGTTGATGCTTTTTGATGTGCAAAGAAGTGTGGGCAATCCACTCCTAGTTTTTATCCAACCCTTCTATGATGGTGCACATACATTCAGAATCTTTGTGCCTACCTAATATGACTGAGGAGGCAGCTGCTCATTTAGGCACAGGGTACCATCATATGCACGAAGGTTTCTATTACACCTCAGGAGAGAAGTATTATGTTAACAAAGATGATCAATTACAAAGCAAAAATCTTAAAATTCAAAAGGTAACTGACACTTCTTTGTGAAGCAGAATTTCCATGGACAAGTAGTCCTCGATCTCTTAAGTGATATGCACAAAAGATAGCTATTGTGTTTGATGCAACCCAGCAAATTCACTATATCATGAAGTACATATACTGTATAAAAAGGAGATAAACTTGTAAAGACATCTTTACTTCTGAGAATATCTTGTAGACCTCATTATTTGAAAAAATAAGAATCAGATAAGGTAACATCGAAGTAGCTCAAGGACATTTAGTAAACACAGAATTTGGCATCAGCATCTGTATGATGCTGTGTTGAATTATTATCATACTATGATTATTAGACTACATTCATTACTCAAAATTTAGAATATCCTCCCTGGTTCCAGTCTTTTTATAATCTTGATACAATTAGGCTGTTATCCTGCTGTGATTGAGGCAGGTGAGTTCCATGTGGCAAAATGATGAAAACAACCCCTGGATAGCTCTGCTCCCATTGCTGCTGTCTGTTACCTGGAAAACTAAACTGCACCACTCCTCTCAGCTCAACTCCTCAGCTCTCAGCACCAGCTCCCCTTCCTATTTGGTCTGGTATCTCAAAACAACTGGCCTCTGTGGCTGCTTTCCCCAGGTTGGGACCATCTTGCCCTCAGCTCCAGACTTGGTCGATACTGATCTCCCAGAACTTCATCCAGAAGTTTCACTGGGAGTTTAACCTGAAGTCAGGAGTCTCACCAGAAAAGGTTTTTGCCTGCTTTTTAGACTGACTAGAGGATGTGTCTTCATGATCAGTTTATGTTTTGTAGTGGGTGCCTGACCCAAAGAATATAAAAGAATCTGCATGCTCTTTAAACTGTAGCAGTGATTTCTTAGTTCATCCTTAGCAAAGACAAAAAACTTCGCATTTCCCACAGTCTGGACTACTGAAAGGGCTAGAGGTTGAAGTCTTCTGGAAGTTCAGCATCTCACTGTCAAACCCTGTCATTCCTAACTCACTGTTAGGTTGAAATATAGGATTTAATGGCTGCAACAGCAAAGACAAATACAGAATGGGGTTGTTCCCATCATTTCAATAAGTAACACCCCACATATATATTTGTGGTTAACAGTAGTTTGGAGTTCTTTTCTTTACCATGACCTTATTTTTATCCTGAGATAAATACACATATGGCAAGAACTACAATATCAATGTTACTTTTTACAAATAATAAGTACCAATTACTGTGAACTCTTCCTCCAACTTAAACTATTCCTAGAAGGTATCAAAATAAAAGTATATCTGTAGGACATATTTCAAATAAGATGGTAAAACTGTTTTAGTGGGTTACCTTCAAACAAAAGCTTTGCCTTTGGAGTTCTTTTGGTAAAGAGAAAGAGGACCCAGAACTGATGCTATTGAAAAAAACACTCAAGATTTCTTTATAGGATATATTAATAAAAACATCACCACCACCACCAAAAAATCCAGTAGCTTTCTGGAAGAATTTTCTTGCCTGTTTAGTGATAATTTAATTATCTGATTCCAGAGCTTTTTGTTCACAAGAAGTTTAATTTCCAACAGTAGTGTACACTTGCAAATTGATCCTGAACTGACAGTTGACAAACGTCAGGTCTGCAAGAATTTCACCTTTACAAATAATCTTCCTTACTTCATTACCAGAAAAGTGCCCTCCTATCACATCATAAGTTGAAGTGGAAACTGAAAGGCTTCTACAAGCAAACAGATAACAATTTGCAAGTAGGATTTGGAATCTGAGGTGATAAAAACAAGGTGTTTAATAATAATACCTTGAATCATCTACAATACTTTCACTTTAGGTCTGAAACCAACATGCAAACTATGAGAGATTCTGGAAGAAAAGAAACTCAAGAGAGCTGTTTTATTTTCCTGTAACTGTGTACCTCATACTTTCAATTTTTTCAGATGATTTTAAAAAACTGGTAACTTTTTCTTTTCAAATAATACTTTAAAATACTTAACACTCTAGTCATAATCTGTAATATAGCAGTGAAAGCAGAACACGGTCTATGACAATGGTTCGGTGATATCTGATCCTACAGGTACTATTTCCACGGTCTATGACAATGGTTCGGTGATATCTGATCCTACAGGTACTATTTCCCACTTAAAAGTAATGAGTAATTTAAGAATAAACGAAGTAGAAGAGTAGAAAAAAAGAAGAAACTTTTCTAGCTCTTTTTAGACTGTATAAAAATTAAAGGAGCCTTGTCAAAGAAAGAACATGTAAGAAGCAGTACCTTCTGAAAAGCTCATCTGTGCCACTTGCCACACAACAGTGCTGAGAATCAATTTTGGTGATTTCTTATGCTACAGTGAGCAAACCAGCTTGTCTGTGCTTCTGTTTGTTTCTCAGCAAGCTGAGTATACTATTGGTTGAAAGCCTTAAAGACAGCAAGCATAGTGTCTAAAGTGTATTAATTTAGTTATGCAATATTCATTGCATTATTAATTATTTATATTGCACTAACTCATAGACCACTGTCTGAAATCAGCATCTAGCTGTTGCAGGCAGTACACATAGAAAGAAAAGGACTCAGAGTTTAGACGAGCCTAGACAGTAAGTGGAAACACAAGCAAACGTAGAGAGTGGAAACACAAGGTTGCGCTGGCAGCACCAAAATATATGCTAGAGCTCAGTTTCCATGTATTTCCACTCTATAATAAAAAATGTTATCTGTGATCCGATTTCTTTGCTAACACACATAGCCTGTTTTGAGCAATAAATGTCTCCCAAAGCACCTCTATCTCAGCTCTTACTTTCTTTTGATTGCATCTTGCTTTCTTCGTGCCAGACCCTGTACTTCTGACAATAGTTTGTTGTTATAGACATCCGTCTCCTTAACAAACACTCAGTCACATCCAGCCACACAGGTTATTTCTAACTGTACCTCATGCCTTGGCCTTGGGTCCCTATCAGCTTAGCCCTCTTATGCTACAAAACATCCTAAGTTAGACAAAGGCCTGAGGTTACAAACAGTTTTCATGGACTTCTAGCCTGATCATTGTACATCTTTAATGTTCATGCCTTGGGCACACGTAAACATTACTAATACATTCTTTTTCATTTGCTATTTTAATGGATTTCTGCCTAGCAAGAGCTCAATCTGCAATGGGAATATGACTGGTAGCAGGAAATGTTTCACACAGATACTTCAGGCACTGCAGAGTCCCACATCATCAGAGACATATGAAATGTGCCTGCGTGAAATACCAGAAATACACACTCGTAAGTATGGCTTTTCTGCAATCTAATTGATTTAGAATTTTTTCTTCAATACTGAGCAACTTGGTCAGAAAGATATCTGCTCACATGCTATGCTAGGAGTGGATATGTCATGAGAAAGAAGAATGATTATGCTCCAAAAAGGGGATATTAACAGTCATAAAAAACTAGACACATCATTGGTTGCACTAGAATAAAGACATTAAAGTATGTAATCTTTGAAATCGCTCCAGGTAGAAGTGGCTAAATGACGCTTTCCCTGCCCAAGTTCTGAGTTTATTGATTGTATTATCCTGAAAATAACTAGCAATTCAGATCACCACCACATCTCATACATCTTGCATATGTTAGCCCAGGGCAGTTTCTGTGACAGAGGAAAGCTTGCTATGGCAAACATTAAATGGATCCCATATGCCATGGTAGCAACAAGCAGGGCCTAGCATGAGTTCAAGAAATAGGTACTGTCCGTGGCTCACTGATCTTTAAGCATCTAGTTACTTTTTGTGCTTCTAGCTAAAAGCAGCTTTTTTTCTCACCTGTTAGCTAGTGTTTCCTGCTAAGCAGTACTCAGTTGCTCTAAAAAATTTATGATGCAGCAGATTGCCACTGAAGTGTAGAGCCTGTAAAAGTTCAGCTACCCAGACACTTCTATTCAATGTTTCCTTCAGTCTTCCTTCTTAGCAGAACAGATACGGAGTATATTGGACATTTTCCCTCAACGGTCAGAAATTCATGTCCATTCACGTACTGTTTCTGTGTAACAGTGAATCAACATTCCCAGTTTAGTCAGAATATGTTTACAAACATCAAACACATAGCACAGTACCATCAGGCACTACATGCTCTGGGACTTTTATTTTTGGCTAATGTGTGGTTTATTGCACTCAAACATGTCCCTTCCTCATTTAGTATACAGGGCATAAAGGCTCTTAGTTTAAGTGATGTGAATAGTGTCTCACTTGCATAATGCAAAGTAAAATTCATTGCTTCTCCTCTGGTGAATCACTTTTTAGGTAGCATCAATCTCCATCCAACTTTGAAATCCAACATGACAGTAAATAGGCAAAAAGGATGGTGGTGTCAAATGTTTTCCTAGGAAACAGTGAAAAGGAAATGCTTAGTGGTTATAGTTATCATCTTATATATGATCTTAGATAATTTTAGTGAGATAAGGCCTCTATGAGTAATGCTATGAAATATAACAACAACAAAAAATCAGCAGCTTAAAAATACAAGTAGCTTCAAAACCCAAACATGATAGAAAGACTTTTCTGAAAGTTGAACTAAGATCTATCAACAAATATTGTCTATGGAAAAAATGTTGCCAATTAGGCATCTGAAAATCTTTGTGGAGTCTACAACTTGTACAAACTTGAAGTTTTCAAGGAAGGAAGAAAGAGGTGGTTTAAAGTCCAGCTGGAAAACTACTGTGACCAATACTGTTTAACAACTTCATTAACAGTTTGGATGATGGGATCAAGTGCGCTGTCAGCAAATTTGTAGGCAATACAAAAATGGAAGGAGAGGTTGATACACCAGATGGCAGTGCTGCCATTCAGAGGGTCATTAACAAGGTGGAAAATGGACTGAGAGGAACCTCATGAAGTTCAGGAAAGTGAAGTGCCAAGTTCTGCACTTGACTAAGAATAACCCAAGGCACCAGTACAAACTGGAGCTCAACCAGCTGGAAAGCAGTTTTGCAGGAATTGTCCTAGGGGTCCTGGGGGACGTCAAGTTGAACATGAGCCAGCAATGTGTCAATACAGCAACAAAGGCAAAGAGTATCCTGGGCTGCATTAAGAGGAGTCTTGTCAGCAGATTGTGGGAGGTGGTTCTTCCCCTCTGCACAGCACTGGTGAGGCCACACCTGGAGTCCTGTGTACAGTTCTGGGCACTCTAGTACAAGACAGACATGGACGTACTGTACAGAGTCCAGTGAAGGGCCATTAAGATGTTGGGCGGGAGCACCTCTACTATGAAGAAAGAATGAGAGAGCTGAGATTGTTCAGCCTGGAAAAGAGAAGGCTCAGGGAAATCTTATCAAAGGATGTAAATACCTGAAGGGAGGATACAGTGAAGACAAAGCCAGGCTCTTTTCAGTGGTGCTCACTGACAAGATTGGAGGCAATGTGTACTCATTGAAATACAGAATATGCCATTTAAACATAGGAAAAAACTTACTGTGTTTGAACAGTGGAACAGGTTGTTCAGAGAGGTTATGGAATATCCATGTTTGGAGATATTCAAATCCTGACTAGATATGGACCTAGAGCAACCTGCTGTAGTTCACCCTCCTTGGGAGCAAGGGCTTGATGAGATATCTTCAGAGATCTCTTCCAACTTTTCCAGTTCTGTGATTCCATAAAAAGCAAATATTTTTCCTTAATTTCTGTTCATAAGTGCTTGCTCTACGAACTGCCTGCTTTTCAACTCAGCTGGGCTTAGTTGCACAGAGTGTGTGGAACATTCAGGCTTTGGAGTGGCTGTCACAGATCTGCATAGATATAACTGGTTCTGTGATAAGTGTGTTATATAATTTGCAAGGTGATAAGAGCTCTTCTATGTCATTGCAGGGAGTGGTTTCTCCAGTAAACAGGGCTTCTCCTCTGTCAATGTGAAGAAAACTGTGTAGCTCTTCTTTTTCTTTCCCTTTTTCTTCACTTTCTTTGAGCCCACCATCATTTCTGGGGATGTGCTGAATACACACAAAATACCTCCCATATCCTTTTCCAGAGGTCACTCATTTTATCTCATCATCTCTCTGGATGAAGGAACAGATCATCCGAACATGATGGAGAAAGCTCTGCAAGACCGAATGTCTTAGAATAAAGAGCAGCTCATAAGGCTATGGCACTCTTTTATAGCCTCAGAAATTTATTGCAAGGAAGAAATGTTCGCTGGTGGGCTGTGGTGGAAGGAGCAATAGAGGGCCAATGCTGTGACTGAAGTACAGGCAGTGATTGTTACATGTGTAAGGTTACTCCACTACAAATCAGTTTAGTGGTATGTTGTCACCACAGCCTGAAAGCAGGCAGAAGTACAAAGCAAGATTCAGGTTTGCAGACTCAGGTATTAATAGTCACCAAAAGCAATGGAAAGCGAGAGCTGCAAAACTGAGCCTGATTACACATTCAGGTGCTAAGCCATGCTAACCTTTGTGTTGGTTTAACTTCAACATTCATATTAGTTAGCAGAAAGTGAGCTTGCCTGCATCAGCATGAGTTGAATCAGCCTTTTTATTACGCTATGCAAATATGTAAAGTCAAGACATGTGAACTACAGGTCAGCAGTTTTCATAAACTTTCTCTTCCAATGCTTACCAAGAGTAACGACCAGACCTAAGCCTGGAGCTTTAGAACAGACAAATGCATATCATTACATAAGAAACCTCCAAACTGCCCATTTACTGTACTTTAATACCTTCTTTCATTTTGCCCTTATAAATCTCCTCCTTACTAGATGATTCCTCAGAGAGCAGTAAACAAAACAAAACAAAACAAAATTTTTTGCTGGAGATCCCTTAAAGGAAGCAAAATGTTAAGTGTCAAGCTACATGTGAAAAGCTGTATTCCATTACTCCCTTGCATTCTTTATATTAAAACTCCTGACATTTCAAGTCTCTGTGTTAGTACTGGAGCTCTTGTTTCTAGGTCACTGAACCTGGACAATGTGGAGGACTTGGATATAGTCTGCAGTGTAGCAGGGCTCTGCACTTGAAACAATTATCTGAGTTTTCTTTGTTGCTTAAATGAGTTCCTGCTCATCACCAGACTTTTAAAAATCTCAGCACATTATTATGGTAGAGAATGACTGACAAGTTTGGTTGTGGGGATTACGGCCATTATATGTACGTGACATAAAAGCACCATTTAAAAAAGAAAAAGGGGACGGGGGTGGGGAAAGGTATTCGAGAGCCTGAATGAGAGCTGGGTTGTGATCACTACTCAGTTCTGTGATAGTCTTTCCCTTTTCCCTAAAATTACAGGATCTCATCTTAACCTTGGTTATTTAAAATAATGATTTGTGGACTTTCACAAAAGAGCCATGGATGGAACTGTTTGTGTCCACTTTTTTAAAGTATAAGAACAATTTAGAGACTACATCAGGCAAAACCAAAGCCCATCAACGTTTTGCAGAAAACATGACGGAGTTCAGCTATAGATTTTATGTTGCTGATAGTTACAAGCTTTTATCTCGCTACCAAAAAGATGTACTAGGAATTTGTAATATTCAGTTTTGAATAAATTTAAGTCACTAATAATTATATATTTTTAACCAAAGAGGAAAAACTATGCTATAGTAGAATTTAAATTCTGAATTTGTTTAGTTTGTCAAGCACTTTCGACACTACTAAAGAGCTGCATTACTATTATTACAAAAATTAACTGTGATTGCACCGTAGAGATCTACTATGCTAATTACCACACATTTTCAAGTAAGTTTTCCCTGGTGAATTTAAGTATGGGTCAATTCAGTCAGAGCACCCAAGTTCTTTGTTTGTCTGAGTATTAAAAAAGCAGTATCTCCCAGGGCAGACAAGAGGGAAAATGTAATTTCGCCTTCACAATAGCTCTCTTCTACGTCCTTGTTGAGGCTGCCAAACATAGCCTCTTTCTGGAGATAAAAAACAGAAAAACCCCAAAGAAACCATTAAATAACATTATTTCTGTACATTACCAATGGATGAATAACAATATTGGATCTTTGAGTTCCTGCTTGAGGGTAGGAAGGCCATACAGAGGGATCTGAACTGGCTAGATCATTGCGCTGAGGCCGGTTTTATGAGGTTCCCCAAGGCCAAGTGCTGGGTCCTGGACTTGGGTCACAACAAGCCCAGGCAGCGCTACAGGCTCAGGAAAGAGTGGCTGGAAAGCTGCCTGGCAGAGAGGGAGCTGGGGGTGTTGACTGACAGTCAGCTGAACATGAGCCAGTAGTGTGCCCAGGTGGCCAAAAAGGCCAACAGCATCCTGCCCTGTATCAGGAACAGTGTGGCCAGCAGGACTGGGGCAGTGATCATCCCCCTGTACTGAGCATTGGTGTGGCTCCACCCTGAATCCTGTGTTTGGTTTTGGGCCCCTCACTATGAGAAAGAAATTCAGGTGCTACAGAGAGTGCAGAGAAGGAAAATGAGGCTGATGAGGGGCCTGGAGAACAAGTCTGATGAGGAGCAACAGAAGGAACGGGGGCTGTTTGTCTGGAGAAAAGGATGCTGAGGGGAGACCTTATGACTGTCTACAACTACGTGAAAGGAGGTTGTTGCATGGAGGGTGTTTGTGTCTTCTCCCAAGTAGCAAGTGATAGGACAAGAGGAAATGTCCTCAAGTTGTGCCAGGGGAGATTTAGACTGGATATCAGGAAAAATTTCATCACTGAAATGGTTGTCAAACCTTGGAACAGGCTGCCCATGGAATTGTTTGAGTGACCATCCCTGGAGGGGTTTAAATGATTAATAGATGAGGTTCTTACTGACATGGTTTTGTGGTGGACTTGGCAGCATCAGGTTAGTTGTTGGACTTGATGATATTAAAGGTTTTGTCCAACCAAAATGATTCTATAATTCAGTAAGCAAGAAAACTAGAGTACAACAGCTGGAAAAATAACTCTTCTTCTATGTTGTCAGCAATTTCAAGAGAGTCAGCCTTTGGGGCCTCATGATGCCAATGGAACAGTACACTCATCAATTCATTTAAATCCTACCAATGCCACACTGTATTTTAGCTTTCACTAAAAACCAACAAGGCTCCAGCCTTTTTTTGGCATGGAGAATGACTATAAAACAACATCTGATTATCAGATTTAAAAAGACCTTGATTTTTCCAGAAATCTACATTATTTAAGGTTAGCTATACAAACAAAATCCCAATCAAACATCCCCTTCTTCTCAAAAGTCACTAATCAAACACAAAAGGCAGCAAAAGTTTCCTTATTTTGAGATACACACTGTGACAACATTAGCATTTAGACCACGTAGTGAGTTTCTGAAGTGAATCTCCATATTACTTCCTTCGCTAGTTCAACTGCTGAATGAATTTCAGTGAGTATGAATTAGATTCCTTTTGGAAAACACCTTTTCTCTATGGTTTCCAACTGCATGCCAGCCCCAAGTGGGAATGCAGGGCTGACAAGTGGGTTGTACCAGCATGAAGTCCTCCAGGATGTAATACATAGTGCATGTGACAATAGACAGTCTTTAAACCTTCCACCATCAAAACAAACAGGTGGCAGTGCTTTCTGTATGTATAACAAGCCAAACTGAACCAGATATTTCATATTTCATATGATTATCTATAACATCTCTGGGCCCTTGTAAGGCTGAGATTTCATGAACAAATATGGAAATTCTCCTGCTTTATCTGCCTACTCTATCTTCTCTTGCTATCCTCACAATTCATAAATTACCATCCTATTGTTTTTATTAAACTTCCTTTGAACTTCCCCCTCTACTCTGCCCTGGCGAGACCATATCTGGAATATTGTGTCCGGTTCTGGGCCCATCAATTCAAGAAGGACAGGGAACTGCCGGAGAGAGTCCAGCACAGGGCAACAAAGATGATTACGGGAGTGGAGCATCTCCCTTATGAGGAAAGGCTGAGGGAGCTGGGTCTCTTTAGTTTGGAGACGAGAAGACTGAAGGGTGACCTTATTAATGTTTACAAATATATAAAGGTTGAATGTCACAAGGATGGAGCCAGACTCTTCTCAGTGACAACCAATGATAGGACAAGGGGTAATGGGTTCAAACTGGAACACAAGAGGTTCCGCTTAAATTTGAGAAAAAACTTCTTCTCAGTGAGGGTGACAGAGCACTGGAACAGGCTGCCCAGGGAGGTTGTGGAGTCTCCTTCTCTGGAGACATTTAAAACCTGCCTGGACATGCTCCTGTGTGACCTCACTTAGGCGTTCCTGCTCTGGCAGGGGGATTGGACTAGATCATCTTTCAAGGTCCCTTCCAATCCCAAACATTCTGTGATGTCATTTTTGTTCCTGTTTAATTTCTCACCTGTGGCATGAATCTCTTACTGACTCTGAGGAGGCCAAAGGAGAATGGTAAAGAAAAAGGGCAGTGAGGCAGGCAATACCATAACATGCAGGTACCACTTTGGCCCTGTGACACTGAATAATCGAGGGTGGGTTCAAAGCTTGCAAATGTAGAGCAGCACAGCTGAAAATGTCAAGAGAAAGTGCCCTAAGTTTGATGATGTTTCCGTGGCTGCAGTAACTTGTACCACCTTCTACATGACACAGAAGAAAAAGCAGTCTGGCACTCCTTGGATCACTTAGGGTTCATAATCAAGAGAACAATTTCTGTTTGCAGAGTTTCAAAGCCATTCACAACAAATATGTTTTATGCAGGGGATTGGTCTAAAGGTTGGCTGAAGTCAAATGTCCAAAGTACGTGTCACATTAATGCTGGATCTCAGCACTAATTGCAGTAGTGCACCACATTTCTTCCTAATGTGGACATAGCTCTAGTAGAGACACATCTCTGGAAGATCTCACTGTTCAGGAGTTGTACAATGATTCAATACTTCCAATAGTAATTTTAAATTGCCTGTACAAGCAGACAGATAAACAGAAGCCAAATGCAAAAATAATTTCAAAATTTTTGCCTTCTCCTACTCAATGTCCCAAATTTAATCCTGTGTATGATATTTAAATTAAATGTGTGGAAGAGTATGCATGCACATTTGTTTATGTCAATTATTTTCTTGACTATCTTAAAAAGTTCAAGTCAATTCTAGTTTTATTACTCTCTTAAATTAAATTATTTGTTGAAGACCTGATAATACAGCAACATTCAGTAAATTAATACAATTTCATAATTAATACTGTATTCTCAGTCTGTCATAGTTACTTTTGTTCAGTTTGGATAGGTAGTTCCCACTTGTTACCACATACCAGATTTGGGATGCACAACACATACGTTTTAGTTTTAATTCTAGACAAATTTCTTACCTGGATCAAACACCTCCCCTTCACAACAGACTTTCAAGTTACTTATATTGCTACTGAGAAGTAAAATATTTTCTGAAGCACAAGTATGCACAGTTCCTGAAGACTTACAGCTCTGTGTGTCCAGAAGCAATCACATGTTTCTGAGAAGAAAATCAAGCCAAATACACAATCTAAACACACAAATAAACACAAACATCTCAAACATGAAATGTATTTCAGAACATAATTAAGTATGTTGCACCTGTATTATAATGGCTAGATGAGAAGATTTGAGAGATATTGTAAGCAAGATCATTAATTATTGAACATATACAGGCTGGAGAGTTGGGTGGGGAATAACCTAATGAAATTTAACAAGTGAAAGTGCAGAGTCCTGCATCTGGGCAGGAACAACCCCAGGTTCCAGTATAGGTAGGGAAATTACATATTAGAGAGCAGTGTAGGGGAAAAGGGACCTGGGGGTCCTCCTGGTGGACAGCAGGATGACCATGAGCCAGCACTGTGCCCTTGTGGCCAGGAAGGCCAATGGCATCCTGGGGTGTATTACAAGGGGGGTGATTAGTAGATCGAGAGAGGTCCTCCTTCCCCTCTACTCTGCCCTGGTGAGACCCCATCTGGAATATTGTGTCCAGTTCTGGGCCCCTCAGTTCAAGAAGGACAGGGAACTGCTGGAGAGGGTCCAGCACAGGGCAATGAAGATGATTAAGGGAGTGGAGCACCTCCCTTATGAAGAAAGGCTGAGGGAGCTGTGTCTCTTTAGTTTGGAGAAGAGGAGACTAAGGGGGGACCTTATTGATGTTTATAAATATATAAACGGTGAGTGCCATGAGGATGGAGCCAGGCTCTTCTTGGTGGCAAACAATGATAGGACAAGGGGTAATGGGATCAAGCTGGAACACAAGAGGTTCCGCTTAAATTTGAGAAAAAACTTCTTCTCAGTGAGGGTGACAGAGCACTGGAACAGGCTGCCCAGGGAGGTTGTGGAGTCTCCTTCTCTGGAGACATTCAAAACCCACCTGGACATGTTCCTGTGTGACCTCACTTAGGCGTTCCTGCTCCAGCAGGGGGATTTGACTAGATGATCTTTTGAGGTCCCTTCCAACCCCTAACACACTGTGATAATGTGATACTGTGATATTTAAAATCTCAACTGTTGCATTTCCACAGCTAATAGTGGCAATGGTAATTTTTATGTTATACATTGTGCTGCAAATATTCATCAGCATTGTGCTTTCCTGAGTGAAATACCTACTCTTACAGACATCAGAAATGTCTGACTAAAAGGAGAAAACAAAATGGACCTGAAGTTCACATGTCATAGCAAAGTAAAGTTTTAAACTTGAGAAGACACTAAAAACCTAAATTGGAAAATACTTAAGAAATTGAAATGGACAACCTTTGCTTCCTTTGTTTCTCTTTATTTTGAAGTCATCCAGACTCAATAAGGGACACAGAAATCCCTTACTGACCACATAGCACAATATTGATTTTAAAACCAGAAGCATAATGTGCCTGAAAATTACAGCCTCATAAGTATGGCAAATGAAAAAAAAAAAAAAAAAGGCAGAATAACTCTATCAAAGTCTTGCTTCTGGAAAGCTGCCACATAATTTATCAATTATGAGCAAGTACTTTTCTCGTTGTGAAAACGTCATCATAAAATAACTAAATGCCCAGAAAGTGGACTCAAATTATTGAGCAAAGTGTATGTTCTAGATATAAAGTAAGCAAGGATCAAGGATTAGTACTTAGCATGGAAAGCATCTAAAAATATTTTACCAAAACTGATCAAATGAGATAATTGGATGATAATTTAATTAGATTAGATTAGATTTATTTATTTATTTATATTAAATTGATTGTTTAATTGATTTCAACTGTATGTGATACATAGCATATTAAGTTTGGATTTTTGGACTGTTCTTTTTCTTAGTTGTTTATTAAGTTGCTGGTGACAAAGTTATTAAGGCTGGTTTTACCACTTTGCCTGAGAAGGCTGAGTAAGAAAAACTTGGAGAGTTTAGATAAGGAGCCCATTGATGTGACACTAACTCTTTCCAAAGATCCATTTTTATGGATGCCTAAGCAGCAAAATGAAGTATTATTCCAACGCAAACAACTGAACATCAGGCAAGCCACTTTAACCATCATCACAAAACAGGCTCTGAAAACAAAATAAATGACAGTGAACATCTGCTGACATAGCCATTAAAATTAGCCATGTCATTCTGGCAAAATATTTTGAGATAATGCTATAGTGGTTCATGGATATATTTTGCTGGCAAAGTGTGAGAAGAAAACTCCAGTTCTGCAGGTAACGGTATAAAAAAGAGACCTGGCATCTGGCTGACCTGATGTAAATTCACCAAGGGACAGCTGAGAGGAAGCTTTCATTCATTACCTCCTGCTTCTCAAACTGGATAGAGAAAGGATGTGAACATGCATTGCTTACCACAGGAACAAGCACCTTCATGACTAGGGTTTATGCAAGCATGTTCTTACTATGTTTATCAAAACAAAATGTATTTCTCCCAGTCCAAAACAGATTAAAACCAAGATCTGGAACTTGTAAACTACTATGAAATCAGAGCACAATTGTTCAGTCAGACTGACCCACAAAGGCACCTTTGACAAAGAGGATTAGTGTATTTTACACAGAATATGCCCTCCAGTAAGGCATCAGCATGTATAGAGAGAGTACCCCAAGGGACTCATCTTCACTACGTTTATTGATCCACCTCTAGAAATACTTCCTGTTGTCTGTGACTTTCTGCACTACTGTGCCTCTAGTCTTCACTCAGACCCTCAGAAGACACTAGTATATTTTATTAACAGTCTTGCTCTTTGCTGATAAACTGAAAGAGAATTTCTAAATTCAAATCAGTATTATTATTACAGCAAAATAGATGGAACATGGTTTTCTGGTCCTAGAGTATACGTATTTGGACATGAGACTTGTACTGTCCTTTTGGATGTTTTTTATATGATATTGCTTTCTATACTAATCTTCTTACTAATGTTCTTATCCTCTGCTTTGACACTATTAAGTTTACATTTTCAAAGTCTTGAAAGCCTGTTGGTTTAATTTTTGTTATCAAAAAGGCATAAAGATACTTATCCCAGTAAAATGAAACTTCTAGTCTTGTGTTCCTCTTTGACAGTGATTTGCTGTGCTGTTTTCCTTACATACATATTCTTTTGAACTGATACAGATGGAAACAATCTATTATAATTAACTGGAGTTTAAGAGTATCAGATCATGAGTAGCAAAACCACTGCCTTTTCTCATTCTTTAGGCCCTTCAATCTCCCTCATTAGGGTTTAAACACATCAGCCGACATTTTGTTATAGGCATATACTTCTCTCTGTTTCTTTGCAGCCAGTAACTACTTTATTCATCAATCTAATGTCCACTTTCAGCACTTTTGTCGGTACTGATTAAGAAAAAGTTATCTTGGTGAAAAGAATATCATGACACCTATCATGAAAAGTGCAAAAAATATCTAATAATCCCTTTCCTAAAACAACTTTTGAAGTTCTGAGCTAATGAGACCTGAATCTGCTTCCACAGGACTGAAACTATCATTGTCTTTAATTTTTGAGAATCCCCTAAAAATCATGCCTTAGACACCTTCAGTGCTATGTCACCCTCCATCCACTGATGACAGTTGTGGCCACCTTCCTGACAAAGAGGCTACTCAAAGGGAGGACGGCAGCCCCTGCTCCATCAGAAGGGCAGCGCCCATACCCGTACTTGCTCCACCATTCCTGATGTGGCACTGTGTATGCTCCTTTCCAACTGTAGCTGTATGTTTGGAGAAGAGGTAGCTGAGGCCACTTTCAAAGAAAATGGCAGAAAGACCTTAGTGCAGTATCTATGAAAAAACTGGATGCAGACCTTTTATATGAGGTAGACAGTGTTTCCATGTAGCACAAACCAAAAACCCCCATAACCAAAACAACCCAAGCAAGAAACCCACACTGTTGGTATTAGACAGTAAAACCAGAGATCCTGAAAACAGGAACATAGTCCATTTACTTCTAAATCTGTACTTGGGATCTCAGAGCACAATGAAGCTATGGTGAAACTTTTCTGGCTGATTAATATGAAAGATTTTTAGTCTGTGTCTTACTTTCCTGGGTTTGCTACAGAAACACCACTGACGTTACCACACTGCAGCAGAAAAGGGTTTATGATTGAGAACCCTAAAGAGATTCAGTATAAGAAAAGAAAAAGAAAAGTTAAGATAAAAGTATAGTGATAATTGTAAACAAGCAGGGAAGTATGAGGGAAGTGAGAATCTGCCATCCAATATAGAAAGGGGCATCTGGAAATCTCTGCTCACATGCCAGTGGGTCCTCACTACTTTTCAGCAGATGGCACTACAGTGCTAGTATTGGACTTTATAATAAAACTATGTGCAAGTCACTTGGACTTCCAGAACAGAATTGTCTCTCTTTTTAGGCATGCTGCTTGACAAAGGGATTTCTCACGTTGAAATTGTTTGAGAAAAAATGGCTCAAGGTTGCCAGGCAGAACTCCCTCTATAAATGCAGATTGTTCTTAAATTGTGGAAGTCAGCAGATGTTTACAGTCATAAACAAATTACCAAATATTTTGCAAATGTAATCTGACTATGCTGTATTTAAGACACACATTGTGAAAACAGCAGTGTCAGAAATCACTAGGCATTTACTAGAACACTGTTCGTGAGCTGTCAAACACACACAAAAAACACTAGGGAAAGAAGTTTTTTTTTTTGGCATATACAGCCATCAAGACTAAAAAGCAGATGCAAATTGCCTAGATTCTATCAGGGTTTGAAAAATAGGACACTTTTTTTTTTTTTTTTGATAACATATTCTCACTGAGCAGTGAGAAAATGCAAAGCATTATTTCCGGCTGAGAACAATTGGCATCACAATGGAAGGAATATCACCCTTAGCTAGGGCAAGGACATGCTACATCTTTCAACAGTAAGGGAAGGATATTTCTAGCAATTCCTTTTGACTGCATGAGGCAAGCTCTCCCAGCAAATCCTAGATAGATTTTCATTAACAAAAAAAAAGAGAATTGCTTCTCAAAGTAAATACAACAGGTTAAAGAAACTTAGTTCAGTTGATTGAGAACCCAGCCTTCAAAAACAACTCTAGGAGGTTCAGTGCAGCCAAAACTAATAGTTTTGAATTCCATCTACCCAGGAGCATTTCATTTTATAAAGAAAAGGTATGCTGCAATTCAGAGGAGATCATTCCTCTCACTTCCATTTTAGCTTTTCAGCTACTTGGGATTACACTGGATGCCTAAACTGCAATACATACGTTAAGTGCATCAGCATTGACACTGGGAAGACACAAAATCTTTATTTGATCTGGCTCCAAGAAAGTAACAACGTGACAACTTAAAAAACCATGTCTGCTTCAGTTTCTTTATATTTCACCTGAATTCTAAACCAAACTTTTTGCTCTCTTTTCCTCCTGAGGCTTTCTAGGTTTTCTGGCTTCTTTGAAAACCACAGACTCTCTAAAATGTTAAAGTACTGAAGCTTTTATGGAATGCAAATTCCAATTTTTTCTCCAATTACAGTGACATTTTTAAATAGAGAAATTTACCTTAATGAAGAAAGGAAAATTGATAGAGGAAAGTTAAAAAAAATAAAAGGAGAAAAGAAAGCGGTACACTAGGGCAGCCTCCCAAATGCTGTAGATGATCAAAGAAAATATATTATGACTGTGTATGTCAGAATCCATTGAAAGTCTTAATAATAGAAGCATACAATATGCCCTACATCTAAGCCTATTATTTCAGACTCTGATAAAAGAAGCTTTAGTGTTTTAACGTGACTGAAACACAGCAGATGTTTTTCAGAGATGTCTAATAATAAAGTTAGACTCAGAGCAGAGGTGCTTCTGCTTATGCATAAAGCAGGACAGGTGAATTTTTGTACTCAGTTCATTTAATTTTTAAACAGTTTTACTGATTTTACCAAGCAGTTATTATGAGGCCATGACTGAACCATATGAGATATTCAGCACCATCACCATATTAAGATACTTCCTTATACTCCAAAGCTGTTCTTGACTACATTTCATTGTCCATAATCCTGTTACTTTAAAGCCAGCTTTGTTGCTAAAACTTCCCTATGGTCACAGCAAGATTTCTATAGTTGACTTCCTATGGAGAGGCTACTAAGAACTCAGGCTAAGTGGTGTTGGTTTTCTGTATGTACTAGACCATTTGAACAGTAAAGTCAGGAATTAAAGCAATGCAAGTGAATGTGGGTTTTTTTAAGGATTTCAACAGACTTCACATAAAGCATGAGAAGAAGAACCAGTTTGAGCTTTGTAAAATATTTCTGAAGACATTTATTTTCCGTTGCTCAAGTGAATCCTTGCTCACAGCACAGCAAATATGTACAGTAGTTCATATTTCTTAAGCTTCAGTTTGGACATTGTTTTGCCTACTGAGGCAGCATAGCAAAAGATAAAGCCCGATAAAAGAATTCTCATGTCTTTCATATAAAGCCATCTTTCCTGGATTACTTTAAAATTGTATCTTGCTTCCTTTCACTATGGTCATCCTGTTCTGTCAATTTTACAACACACAGCTAGATCGATTTTTTTTTTTTTTTACCTCTGTACTAGCTAAAAGGAAAGCTGAGACCATTTAATGCTATGATTTGCCTACTGAGCTGTCATTCTGAAACATGCAATTTACATTATCTACTCTATTTACTTCCTATCCACACGCAAATAACTTTTTTTTCCCCTATTTTTTAGAAGATTTAGTGCCTTTTTTTGCCTGTTACATGGAAGTAACAGCATTTATTCATTTATGTCTGTTTGTATCACAGCTCAGACAGGATTTTTTGTTACACATGGCCTGAGAAAAAATTGTTAGCTTTTCACTAACTGAATCACTACCTACCTTATATAGCAAGGAATGAAAGGATTCAGTCCTGTAAGGCACTTAATGCATTCAGCTCTCACCTCAGTGACACATACAGAGATGAAACTCAGTACCCAGACCAGGAACTGTAGCTTTCTGATGTGCTACTGCACATCAAAATATGTGCTAGCACATTTTGATGACACTTGGTTGATTTTCTTTAGGAACCTTCTGAAAAACATACTCCAGTTTTAGACTGTGTTTCGACCAAAAAGAAATTCACCTCTACCTTAACAAAACATAGCTATTACAAAAAGCACTCTCAACTGCTTTCAGATACTAAAAATAGGAAGGAGACTTTCCACAAAACAGTATAAAAGGGAAATATTGGTTTAAAGTTGGTGAATTTTAAATAACCATGCAACTTTTGGCAACAAAAGAAAGCCTTTGAGTTACATAAGCTTGGATGTGTCTGTTTTGTGAGGTACCTGGAGAATTATGTAATTTTTTTTTTTATGTGCTGCATTTCTTCTGCATTTGTCTTGCTCTCATTACATTCTCCTAAATAATCAAAAGACTGCTTCTAATTAAATCAAATTGTCAGTACTTATGTCAATGGCAGTAGAGATTCCAGCACAAAAATGAATCTGGCCAAAACCTGAATATCTTATTGAAGGGTGAGTGATCACTGATCATGGTATTAATCTAATACTTAGTTCTAAAATATACGTAGGCCAGGTGGTACAACTGCAGTATAACACATGGTTATAATTTTTCCTGTAAAAATACTTATTTGCCTTGTTTATTTTTTATGCTAGTGTCAAGGTTTGATTGCGGGGTGACATGAAAACCCTGGCAGATGTATTGTTAACCCCCTCTCCCCCCACTTCTCCCTTCAGCCCCACCCTCTCTCCCCTTCCCACAAAGGACAGCGAATTGGGAGGGAAAGAAGGACAGAGAGAAAAATTAAAAATGTTTTACTGATGGTACCAGAAAAATAGAGAAAATAATACAAAATATACAAAACCAATCTTGAAAGTCCTGGCAACTGCTCCGGCAGATGTAGGACCAGCACCCGAAGTCCTGGACTGGACCCTGCAGCCAACTGGAGCTGGAATCAGTCTGTCACTAGGCCTCAGTTCGCAGGGACAGCTAATAAGGTCCTCTCCTAATGTTGGTCATGAGGAAAAGGGATGAGAGCCTTGTGATCTCCCACTTTTATATGAAGTATCATGTGAATGGGAAAGTATACTCAGTTGGTCAGTTTTTTGGTCACCTGTTTCTCGTTGCCCCTCTCATGAGATGTACATCCATACTTATCAGTCCAGAAACCTTGCATACCATTGCTATGTCTACCAAAACATGTATCTTGGCTTTTAGGAAAGTCCAGTCAGTAAGAAGACTTTAGCTGACAGGGACACTCACTAAAAGAGAAACTTGTTTCTAACAAAACCAGGACAGCTAGAAATATTTTTCTGTAGTGCGCTAAGATACATAATTCACAAAGAAAATACAGAGCAGAATAACAGAATTGCAGAATCACAGAATCACAGAATCACAGAATGTTAGGGATTGGAAGGGACCTTGAAAGATCATAGAGCCCAATCCCCCTGACAGAGCAGGAACACCTAGATGAAGTTACACAGGAATGTGTCCAGGCAGGTTTTGAATGTCTCCAGAGAAGGAGACTCCACAACCCCCCTGGGCAGCCTGTTCCAGTGTTCTGTCACCCTCACTGTGAAGAAGTTTCTTCTTATTTAAGTGGAACCTCCTGTGTTCCAGTTTGTACCCAATGTCCCTTGTCCTATCGTTGGTTGTCACTGAGAAGCGCCTGGCTCCATTCTTGTGACACTCACCCTTCACATATTTATAAACATTAATGAAGTCACCCCTCAGTCTCCTTTTCTCCAAGCTAAAGAGACCCAGCTCCCTCAGCTTTTCCTCATAAGGGAGATGCTCCATGCTCTTAAATCATCTTTGTTGCCCTGTGCTGGTCCCTCTCCAGCAGTTCCCTGTCCTTCCTGAACTGAGGGGCCCAGAACTGGACACAATATTCCAGACACGGTCTCACCAGGGCAGAATAGATACAAGTAGAAGAAGATATAGAAAGCCATTAAAACTGCACGACACATTCAAAGGCATTCAAAAACTTGTTTATATATTTATGATCATATATTTACTGTTGTTAGCTGGTAAGTAAAGCAGTTATTATGCCAGAAACAAATAAAAAGAGAGATCTAAAACAGTGAAATAAAGCAACATACTTGATGGTACTGATGGTACTTGATAAGCAGAAACAAGCTTGCATCTTACCAACAGTTACTTCTGGATAAGGACCTGTATGGTTGTGCTACACAGGGCTACAGTAAATAATGACACTGTTGGACTGCCTACTCTAATTCAAGGATAATCTGTAACTGATATACATTTCTGCATACTCACAACAGGAAGACCTACATTTGTTACCTAATCATGGCCTACTCTGGACAGAAATTTTGGGAACAATCAGCAGACATTCTTCAATTCTTTGCCCCAAAAGTATATTTCCCCTAGCCGTGTCTGAGAGACACCCGAGAGCATTTACCCAGTGCTGATTATTTTCTTGCACTCTCTCTCTCAGTACTTCATTGCAGACAACACAACATTTTCCTCAGCAAGCATCAAAACTGCTGCACTCTGAGAGTATGACGGGAAGTCAAAACACAATTTTATTGCACTGAGGGGTATTGCATGGCTGTACTTATGGTAGCTGGACTAGACACTTTCATCTGAACTTACTGAAACAAAGATGGCTTCTAAGACAGTTCTATGCTACAAAATGATGATTTTTTAAATTATGTGTTACTTTAAACCTGTGTCCCTAGCCAGTCTGCTCCTGGGGAAGACTCTTAGCAATTGAAGAGTGCTAAGATTATATGATATAATATTTTACTGAAAAGAAGACATTTTGTGTCTATCTCCTGACAACTGATACAGATCTTTATTTTCTTTCACTGTTCTCCCCTTGCAATCTAACCAAAATGCAAGTTGTCTACTCTTTTTTCAAACCTTTCTATCCAGACCACTACTCAGCTATCTATTATTTGTTTCCCCGATGAAACTGTGTATTTGTTGGTTTTAGTATTCCTCTACGGAACCAGATTTATAACTGATTTTCAAAGTTTGCAAATAAATATTACTGCACAGAAATGTTACAAAGGTTTTCGTGCTTAGATACTAAAGCCTGATTTTGAGCTTTTCCATACTGACTATACACAGAGAAGTTCTTCTAGGGCAGCCACAATACCAAAACTCAATATAAGTTATTATATGTCCAACAAAGTAAATGCCAGCTGGCTCCAACATGGTCAAGGCTGAGACCATCAATGCCAGTGGTAGCACCTCTGGGATTTAAGAAGGGAAAAAACCTGCTGCACAACAGCAGCTGGAGAGGAGTGAGAACATGTGAGAGAAACAACTCTGCAGACACTGAGCTCAGTGGAGGAGGAGAGCAGGACATGCTCCAGGCACTGGAGCAAAGATTCCCCTGCAGCCCGTGGTGCAGGCCATGGTGAGGCCGGCTGTCTCCTGCAGCCCATGGAGGTCCATGGGAGAGCAGAGACCCACCTGCAGCCCAGGGAGGACCCCATGCCAGAGAATGTGGATGTTCCCAAAGGAGGCTGTGACCTCATGGGAAGCCCGTGCTGGAGCAGGCTCCTGGCAGAACCTATGGCCCTGTGGAGAGAGGATCCCAGGCTGGAGCAGGTTTGCTGGCAGAACTTGTGATCCCGTGGAAGGGAACCAGGCTGGGGCATTTTGTGAAGAACTGCAGCCCATAGGAAGGATCCAGCTTGGAGAAGTTAATGTAGGACTGTCGCCTGTGGGAGGGACCCCATGATGGAGCAGGGGAAGAGTGTGAGGAGGAAGGAGTGGCAGAGACAATGTGTGACGAAGTGACTGCAACCCTTATTCCCCATCCACCTGTGCTGCTGTGGGGGAAGAGGTGGAGAAATCAGGGGTCAAATTGAGTCCTGGAAGAAGGGAGGGGTGAGTGGGAGGCATTTTTAAGATTTGGTTTTATTTCGCATTATCCTACTCTGATTTGATGGGAAATAAATTATATTAATTTTCCAAAGTCAAGTCTGTTGTGCCCATGATGGTAATAGGTGAGTGATCTCCTTGTCCTTATCTTGACCCATGAGCTTTTATTTTTACTCCTGCTGTCCAGTTGAGGATGGGGAGTGACAGAGTGGTTTGGTGGGCACCTGGTGTCCAGCCAGGGTCAACCCACCACAAGTACACTTGTAAGACTAATGCAAATACACAGTTTTCTTAAATGTAAAGGTAGTTCAGCATTTACTTAAACTCTTACAGAATGATAATATGAAGATGCTAGAACAGAGATAAAATTTTTTGCATGGAAGTAGGAAAGAAGGTTTCTTACATCCAGGTGGAAACCTCATTTGCCACCATGCACTTCTTGATGACCACCCAGTTAAGAATGAGAGATGCTAAGTCACACTAGTTCCAGATGCGTGGTTTTGTATTTTAAGGAGCTCAAGCTTTTAGGAATGTGAACCAGCTGTTTTGCCAAAAGTAGGAGTAATGGAAAAGGCTTCCATTAAAAGAGGTAATACGCTGAATGTAGTACAGAGTTGCACAGAAACATGAAAATGCATATAAAATTTCTCAGTGAGATGAACATATATGTGAAGCCTGTATTATGGAACCTCCTGCATGTGAGGGTATAGAGCAGGAGAAATAAGTAGGTCAATATTTATGACAAAGCAGCATAGGCTGCTACAACAGTGATTTGTCAGAAAGTGTGTGGTATGTGTGGGAACCTTGAAAAAATTCAAAAGAAATGTTTTTATTTCTGGACAAAAAACATTTCAGAAGTAATATTATCTAAAGCATGCATTTTAGTAACTACATTTTCCAAACAGTTCTAGGAGAAGATTAATTCCTTCCATAAAGAGTTCTACAAGACAAAGTGGAAACTCTCTTTATGAGACAGATTTACCCTATAAAGGAGCATTTTGTGAAAAAGGAGATGTAAGTGAGTCAATGTTACCTCACCAACTTTTGCAGTTGGCAGACATATGAAATTTACTTTGCTTTTGTGACTTGATGGCAGAAATACAGACCTCAGAATCTTCTATGCTGCTACTGAGTCTAAGGTAAGATTGCAAAACCAACTGGAGTAGACAGGTTCATAGACTTATGTATAATATGGTGTAAAAATATTTATATTTAAAATACAATAGATGAAGAATGATAAATTCAGTTTTGAATTTTCCTTTTTCTCCAAATTTTCACTGATGTGAACTCTGACTATATCCTACGTTCTCATATAAGACACTCAAATCTTAGTCTTTTGATGTAAGCAGGGTTACACATAAGAAAACCTCACATAGCATTATTCTGTACTTACCCACTAGTTATTTGTGGGCTTCCATGTTAGTTAATCAATAATCACTGATTTAGCTATTTCCCTGGCTAACTTAAGGCTACAATAATTTTTAATTACATATTGCAAACTACTTCTGTAATTAAGAAAATTTTCTATTCGCTGTCCCTGTGGTGATTTTGTATATGCCAAGAAAAAAAATGTATTAACATATACCTAAAAACTCTGATACAATAAGAACAGGCCATAAAATAATTGATATCATTGACACATCCTTCATGGAGTGAAGGGATATTATGCTTAAAAGAACGCCCTTCCAAAAACAACGAAAAAGCAAGAGGTGGTGATAGATATAGAGAAAAATAGATACTGAGGAATTATGAATACTATTCTACAGTGAAAGTATTTTTTTTCAGCAACTTTTGAGCCTGATCATTATATTTACTCAAAAAGGGAAATGTGTAGGCTGCAGGTGCATTTGGTGAATTACATTTCTCACCTTCCCGAGAAGAATGCTTACCACTCGTGTGTTTAGGAGCAGGGTTTTCCCACCCTGCCTGGTTGACCCAACTCCTCTCTGCACATGGAAACATTTGCTGATGTAGAGAATTTAAATCCAGCACTGGTAGTGCCCAGAGGGTGCTCTCACTAGTAGTCAGGTGTTTTCCTTTGGCCCTTAGTATTTAGTATTTCTTTACTCATGGATGTAAAGTGGGAATAATATTTTGGAAAAAAGGTTTCTCACTTCTGTTTCTCAAATAAAATATGCTGGAGAGCAAATGCATCTGTTTCTCCAGCATAAAATTTCATCTGCTGAGACTAATCAGAATAGCTTTCTGAAACTTTGGACAATTTTCACAGGGGATAGTAAAGGGACACCAGAATTACATTTCTGACTCCAAGAAGCACTTAATTATTTAGACAAACTAAACCGATGTTGACTTCTGTTTCCATCTCGTTAATAATCTAACCATCAGAAAGGCAAGACGGGTGGTCCCAACTTTTAATTTGCTTTGCTCTTCTATTGCCAACAATAATATATTTCACCTCAAGTCTAATGGAATAATTTCCTTGACAAAAAGACAGTATTTTTTTTCCTTTCATTTTGATCAGAAAAAAAAAAGAAAAAAAAAGTTATGTTCAACGTAAACATTTTTTAGAATAATTTTTGATGCAATTGATACTTGCATTTAAATTACTTAAATCTCATTAATTTGATACAATTCAATATGCAAAGCAAATACAATGCAATATGCTTTTAAATATCGACTTCTAAACACTTGATTATTCCTTACAAGATCTTATAAAGTGTTTATAATGAAAAAATTAACCAGGAAATTATTTAAGAGCCCTTAGACAAGTAACTCCAAATCTTGGAGAAAACAGTTGTTTTGGAGGGAAATTACCACCTTTGACAAAGATTTAATTTGTACTTGATATTTTTGATTTGCTTTTATTTTTCTTCATAATTTTTTTTTTGTTCATAACTTTCCTATTTTCCTTCTATAGAAGACTGTCTGTTTTGCTTAAATCATACCACTTGCCCAGCTTTATTTAAAATTTCTTTTATCACCAGGAAAATGGAATTGTTAATATTCATTTTTCATTAGTACTACACATACTACATCCTTTGCATACTGTTCAGGGATGTCATTAGACATGTTTAATTTCTACACACAAAATACTTTATTTACAATTAAATATTAAATATACTTGATTATCAGGTGCCTCAAATGCTCTAAATAAAAGTCTTTTGAATTAAGATTAGAGTCTTGCAGTAAAAGCACTAACAATTTATTGTCTTCAGTGAAGTACAGTCGCCTCCATTTGTTTCTAAGTGCATCCCACTTACATCTGTACCATATCAATAATTGCCCGTTATAGCAGCTCTCTTTTTAAACCTTGCTGCATTGATTTTTCCTGGGTATATTATCAACAGCATTGTGAAATACATTACTGAATAATCTCCAAATTCATAAATGACTGATGTATAGTAAATATTTATAAATATTCACTTGTCAGTTTTTTGGAAGTTTGATAATCTTTAACAAGATTATCACAGAATTCAAAATTAACTGGAAATACTTTCTGTATCACAGATTATAGTTTTCCAAAGTTCACTTACGTAGTAATTATCCTGGCAATTTTTTTTTTAAAGTCTGTGCTTAGATCCATATCACTTTAGAGTATTTAGGATAGTTTCTTTTAGTTAAAAAAAAAAAAAAAAAAAATCAAAACCTCCTTAGCATTTTACGTCAGCATTAGCTAAGACAACATGCTGAAGTTTTGCCTACTGATTTGTCAGTAGTTTTAACAGCTGAAGTTAATGAAAAGTAAAGTGTAGATATGCTATTTGCTGGAAAATATAACTAGAAAGACAAAAGGATATACGCTGGATAACATGCTAACCTGATCATGTTGTGGGGTAAGGGGGGAGAACCTAGAGCTTGCAGGCTACAACCTGTAAAGAATCAGAGTGGTCTGTATACAGTAGGCATATGTGCATCTCTCACTGGGCCAAAATAAGGACCTGCCTCTTCAGAGTAATGATGATCTCAGAATACTAGAAGCAATGCTAACTCTTCTGAGGAACTAGAATACTATTTCTTGCTTTTCTCTTTCCCCAACCAGCTTCTAGGTTAGGTTTTGTCAGTTTTTCCTGTTTTCCTCTTTGAAACACCTTGAGGCTTTCTGGATTCACCTTCATGTACACAAGCATCTGTAGTGATTATTTTAAATTGGATGAACACCACTGATTTTGTGCATGTTACAAAAAGCTATATTCCGCACTGGGGTTCATAATCTTTCACAATCTTCGCAATTCTTCAGGCTCCCTGCTCTCTTTGTTTTCCGTCTCATGTCCCCTCTGAGATGGCACAGTAAGGAAAAGCCACAAGACCTTTGCTTGCTTATGTTAGTTGGGCCCACTAATTAGCATCCCAAAGACTCAGTTGTACAGGTCTGACATCTTATCAAAACATCACAGAAAGGTTCATTACTCTGATGCATATTAGAACTGCCACATTTATCTGGAATTCTAAATGACTCAGGAATGCAGGAGAAATTCAGGAAACAATTTTCAACGTAACATTTAGTAGGAATAGAGAAATGTTACCAAGTACTCAGGAACAAAAACCAAAGTGATACATGAAGTCTGTACATTTCACATCAAAAATCTTGTAAGCCAAAATAAAGCCAAAAGCAGGATTCTCTAAGTGAGTGGTGTAAAAACTCTGTAAAAGATTCTCCAGCATTTTATTCTTTATATTTAAAGTTTCATATCACTAGTTGTTTACGGCTGGTAGGAAAAACAGCATTTGTAAAATATGGAAATTTGATGATTCTTGACAGAAATACTTTTGGGAGTAGTTAACAGAGGTATGCTTCGTCTTGCACATAATAATTTCTCAACTTAAATAAGCAGTGCTGGCCTGATTTTTAGGAAGAACATTCAAGGCAGCTGCCAGGAGAGGAGACAGGGGAGCACTCTGCTCCCTCTGATACATGGCTCTCTCTAGAGCCTCTTCCCTTTGAATTCAGCTATAACACGATACAGAGATGTTCTGGCAACACCTCCTTTCCCCTCTTAACAACATTACCAGCCAGAAGAAAGCAGTTGCTTCCTATTTAAGGATTTGCTTATACAACACTAGCCACAGCTAATTTCTGTTGGTTACGTGCCAGCTGCCTGTAGACATGAGCTTCCATGCTCACCCAGGACAGTCCGCACGACACGGCTCTCACGGAGGCAGTGCACATATGTTTCCTCCTGTTGGCTTCCTGTGAATGCATGGAGATGCCAAGAACCAGATGATTTTCAAAATATCCCCTCTCTAACTTTGCTGCCACCTTGAAACCCCACATGCAGATCTCCAGCCATGTCCTAGCTTTCACCATGTCAGTGCATAGTGAGGACTCTTACTTCAGCAAGGCCAAAATGTCATTCAGGTTTTGCCAGCTTTCTGTGAGCACTACAGCTCACCCTGGCATTTAGCCAAAAATCTGTACAATAGACAGTGGCTGGGATAGGGAATGCATGTCTGCTAATAAGCTCAGATACTAGAATATTTTCCTAAACTTAGACTGCTTAAAAAAATAAAGCAAAAGGAATTTATCTCCTCTTATAACATTTTTCAACTATATACGTCGCTCTTTCTGTTAACAGAACAAAATAGACATGTTAACAGAAGAATGTTTGGTTAAAAATAGAATCATTTGAACAAAGGAACAATCTGTCAGAAATAAATTACTAAAGGGAGGCCTTGGTCAAAATTTACGATGTGATGAACTATTAAAATTACATTTAATTGAAATTTTGCTAGCTTAGTAATAAGTAGTGCAATTGAAAATGAAACTGCATAAACCCCTTATTTTTTTCTCCATCAGGTTTTCAACTCTATCTAATTAATTATAAATATTACCATAGAAATACAGTATAGAAGCAGAGTGTGAAACTGACTGTCACTGGGTAATGTCTTTTATGAAAATTCATCTGAACAAAATTACGAGTTTGGATATTAGATTCAGCCCAATGGAAGTCTGGCCTTCAAAATAATCTAAAACACAAATTTGCCTCCTGATACAAGCATTAATAGGAAGCAATGGATCATTTTGCTATATAAGACCAGAAAGTAGCCACGTGTACAATATTTAAACAAAAATATTCACCTAATCATCTGACAGGACATCAATGGTCCTATTTCTTTCTTGAAACCTATTTTATTGGTGTGAACTGTCATCAAACTTTTAACAATACCACACTCTTAAAAGTGTATACTGATTAGACATGCTTATGCACATTTTATTTTGGAAGAGTATGGCTGTAAGTGCAGGGAGAGAACAGCCAGTTTGAGGTTACCCATGTAATTTGTAAAAGACTACACTGGGAATGTGCAGCTCATTGCTCTCTACAGATGTGAGAAACTCTGGAGTTTTTTGTTTTGTGGTGGTATTGATTTCCCGCTTACCCCTGCCACCCCAAAATGTATACTGGTTTGTATGCCATCTTTCTCCTGTTTTAGGTTCTCCCTAAGATGACTGCATGGCTTATACATTATTAGTGCACGTAAATTATTCCGCTGCCCTTAATGGCACATCAGTCTACTCTCAGCAGTAAAACAGGGACAACCAGTCAGACCTACAGCTAAAGTAAAGAGGCTGCAAAAGAGGATCTTTTGAATATTGTTCAAAAGTATAGTATCATTGGCCCCTAAACTGAGACCGCAGAAAGCAACTTGCAAATGTGGGTGTGCCTTAGAAAGGGCATCATATGAAGCCACTTCTCAGGGAATATAAGAAAGTGCCCAACATGAATCTTTTATGATTATGGGTAGAATTCAAATGAAAATGTTATGTTTATATTAGGAGGAATAGGGGTGTATCACATGAAGTCAGTCAAAGGGGGAGATTTTGCAAAGGTCTCTGATTAGGCTATTGGGTGATTACAGATTACTTAGATAAAATCACTGGAAATATGTGTGAGGGAGCTCGACAGAGAATTTTCTCTGACTACTTTAAGTATTTTGCTTGAGAACAGAGGAGTTATGGGAATGGAGAGGAACTGAAGGTGAAAAAGAGGCAATTTATAGATGTAAGCTCAGAAAAAGTCAGGTGAGCTGCCACCTGTTGAACTGGTCTTCCAAACATGACATTTTGCTTAAGAGAAGAAAGAAAAAAAGTACACATTAAGGATAAGAGTAAGGAAAAAAATTATCTACAGATGACAACTAGCAGCATTTTTTTCTTTCTTTCTGTATGTGAGATAGCAAACCTTCTTTAAAACATCCTGGCTAAGCCTGATGAGATAGAAGCACTGTTTCCTACCACTCCGTTTTGATCACTTTCAATTAGATTTTAGAGTCCACATAACTGATAACTGCTCTGAATTCACTTAAAGAATGAACTTTAGTGTATGCTTATGGTCATGATTTTCTGTAAACAAGTCTTTAAATATGTACACTTGTTTATACAAAGCCCTAGACAATTCCATCAGGGATACTTTGTGGTATTATAGATACCAGAAGAAGGGATAAAGTGGAATAAAAGCAGAGAGCACTCTAAGAAAAAAAAAAAAGTTGAAATAGTTCTTTCTAAAATTATTTTTCATATTCACCCTAGCATATTTTTATTATGGCTATATATTGGTACTAAGCAATGTTCATATAGTACCAGCAAAACACAATGAATGATATGAACACTTTTAAAGAAGAGATTTCCCATTCTAAGAATGAAGTTTAAATAGCCCAAGGATACATACAAGAAACAGAGGAAGACAAGAATGGAAAACAACAATAGGAGCAAGGCTAAACAGGATTGTGTAGTATCTTAGTAACGTCACAGTTTATTTAGATTTCCAATTGCGTCATTTGATGACATTCGCTAAATGAAGAACAGTACAAGAAAAGCCTTAGAAAAGATGCAACTTTAAGAAAAAGATTTAAAAAAAAAAAATCCAAAGGATATTCATGTATGTTGTGAGAGACTTAAAGGATCTCTTATTTTGGTATAAATGGAAACACTGGAGCACAATGAGTTGATGAAAAGTTTGATGTTCAAAAGCAAAGACCTTTTTTCAAATGTGTTCAGGTGTTGTGTCTTCTATTTGTTCAGAGTGTTATAAAAACTAAAAGAGGACATATGACTACAACACAAGATTCTTACAGATATGCATGGAAAACAAAAGACCATATTCTTACTCTTTTCAGTCCGAATTTATGCATTTGGCAATGAGAAAAACTTACACCTTAGAGAAGGAAAAAAAAAAGTGTGATGAACCTTCACTGAGTACACAGACATTGCAGCCAACAGGTATAACTAAGCCAAGTCCCAAACCATCAAGCAACAAAATGTTACTAATAAGCAGGCTTCTACTTGCCCTGTCAGCAAAGCCCATAGTGGAAGACATTCACTAAACCTGTTGATGGAATAGGTATAATCTTCATGGCTGCAGATGCCTCAGTTTTTAAGACTGAAATTTGATCACACAGTCTGTCTCAGTTTCTACAGTAAAAACAGCGACCTACCATGAAGACACACAATTGAATCAAAGAAAAGACAACCATGAAAGAAATTGATTTTAAGACCATAAATCTGCAAGAGAAATTTCAAGCAGAATATCTGAAGCTCTTGGAAAAGAAAACCAAACCAAACCGAACCAAACCAAACCAAAACACCAACCAGAAATGGAGGCAGATGTGTGGTGGAAGGCAGAAGGAAAATTAACATAAAATGAATGTAAAAACATGTAATTGAGTAATAAAGAGTATCGACTACAGCAGGCATTTGGTGTCGTCTTCAATCCAATTAAACAAAATTGTTCCCAAGGGATTGCAGAACACTGATCCAAAGTCACTCAGATAAAACTATGTAAGAATTCTGCATTCTTACTATTTCTACACAAACTCATTTATCATAAAATAAAAACAAATAAACATAATTCCCTCCCCCCTAAGCAGGTTTAACAGCAGCTGCTCCAATAACTAGCATTTTTCTGACTACCTTGGGAAACAGTGATTTAGAAAATGTCTGGCTGGCTTTGCAGACCAGCTGGTGACTGAAGGAGTTGCAAACTAATTAGTGGAGCCCCTCCAAATCTGCACATCTGGTTAGCATTGATTTTCACTAGGATTAATGCTTGGGAAAGCTACAACAGCCAGCTTTAAGCAAACTTGCCAGTATCACTTCCTGCACTTTTGAGACTGGAATCCAAAAACCCATCTGATCCTTTTCTGGCCATTTGAGGATAAACCAGTGAATATCTCCAGTAACCCAGCTGATGCATCTGTTTGTTGACTTGACAGGAATCAGGACTCAGTGACTGAAGCATCCAGTTGTCCCTAGGTCCCGTGTACCTACCACAGACATTGTGTTACATAATCCCTTTACTGTATAATGAGATGTGTTCTTACAGAAGCATCGTCTTTCACATCTACAATTCTTGATGTAAATCTGTTTTAGAATATTACTGTTGATAAGGTCAGGAAACTTTCCCCCTCCACCCCTATGTACATTTATTATTGCTCTGCTTTTTCACAGTTTGTTTCTCTGTCAACAGCCATAACGATTGCTGGATTAGCTAGTTCATCCATTCCCCTGTTTATTCAACTATGTTTGCAGATACTTTCCTAAACAATTGTTTTTTTAATCTGAAGGAGCCACTCTCCTCTATCTCATATTTAAAAAATATTCTCTAGACCCTCACAGATCATTGAGCCTCCTTTTCCTGAATGACTTCCAAGTTTAGCAATGCTATGTGCTATGCCACTTCATAAGAAACAAACCAAACCACAAAAAAAAACCCACAAACAAACAAACAACAAACATACCCCTCTATCTCTTTAGGTATTACATTCTTCATAAAGAAAAATGAAGTGTGTATTGATTTAAAGAATCTTCAGACATTTAAGGAAGAAAATTGAAAATTTAACCTGAAAAAGTTCAGTAAAAGATTGCTCATACGTATCTCTTTTTGTGCTCTGGGACATTCTGATCTCTCACTTAATTGCTCCTGACTCATCACCAGAAAAACAGATGCAATGAAAATCACTCATTAACTTCTCTTTTATATGGTATTCACCCTGTTCCATTGTTGTTGATTTAGAAAGATCTCATGAAGACATGCCATTCAGTAAAAGATTTACCTCCACATTTAAGCTCATGTGAAACATGAGTGGTGGTTGGAGAGTAAAGGCCACTGGGAACTTAGAGCAAAACAATAAACATGATATAAAAGGCTTGTGGGTACTTCAAAACATGCACTGTTGTAGTTCTAGAGCTAGTTCTACCCTCTAATGTAATGCTGGAAAAACAAGAAAATCCATCACAGAGAAAATACGCGGTAATGTTTAAGGTTTGTCACATACTATGTTTTCTTTCATGGTTAGTACTTCTTGGGACTTAGAGTATGCAAGATGCTAATGACAGCACAGCAGGGAGGGTCAATGAGTTTAGCAGGCCACTCATGTGCCGAGAGTTGCAGAAATGCTTTTTTCACATACTTCCAAAAAAAGCACATCTTACATCTGCTATAGTTACAGAACTGCTTACAGAAGCAGGACAGAAAAAAAGAGTAATTGCCAAATGTACACGAAGGCTAAAGACATTTCAACAACTGGTAAAGGAATAAAGCAAACAGACCTCAAAAACCAGCATTTGATTTAGATTAAGTGCATCCTAAAGTTAAGCAGAGAGACAGAAAGTTCAGAAAGCTCTGAGATAATGAGAGCGTGACAGTGCCCAGGGACCCATCTGCAGTGATCTGCCTGAAATCGTACAAGAAGAGACAATTATATGTTCAGTTTTCCTGAGGAAGCAGATTACTATAGCTGAGCTTTCAGCAAGTTAATTCAGTCCTTTCAGTCCAAAAATTGGTAGTAGGATGATGCTGGATTCTCTCTGGTTTTCCACAAAAGAGCAGGAGGAGGTGCCACCACAGGTGAAACAGTACCTGAACCACAGTCATATGTGGAAAAGGACAACTAAAGAAGCAGGTAGCAGCAAAATCAAGCACTGAAAATATGCAAGCAGACATTTGACAATCTGGAATTACCTGTTCACTGTCATCTATATTTGCTTGATAATTCTTGTAGAAAAGTAAATCATCAGCTATTCCTTACAAAGTTGGTTTTTTGTTTTTTTCTGAGCAGACCTACGGTCAAAAGTACATAAAGACAGACTTCCTTTCATGGCACCACAGTTTGATACAGCTGTCCACGCATTAGTCTTTGGATATAAACACTTTTCCCTGACAGAGCCTGAAATCTACAGGCTGAGCCTTTGATGATGCTGAGATTTTTCTTTGAATTCTGGGAGTGTGCTTTTCTTTTTCAAGATCCCAGCCTACCACAAATCAGTAACATCACCATTTCTTCTTCAGAGCCAACAATGTGCATGTACACAGTACTGTTACTTCCATAAAAAACAACACTGGTTTATCTTAGGTAAGATGGTGGAAAAGGGCAGGCAGCAGAATCACAGAATTGACTGGGTTGGAAAAGACCTCAGAGGTCATCAAGTCCAACCCTTGGTCCAACTCCAGTCTGTTTACTAGATCATGGCACTAAGTGCCATGTTCAGTCTCAGTTTAAAAACCTCCAGGGACGGTGAGTCTTGCTGGAATTCAGGTGCCACACAAGGTCAAGTTTCAGTCTAATTTCACCATATCTTTACATTTGATACATTACTGGAAACTGAATTAGAATATGATAAATACAATATAATCTCAAAGAAAGGAACCAGAAAAAGAGACAACAGATTCAGAGGTGAAATACGAACCAATACACAGATAAGCCTAAGGTCCTATTTAAATCTACAAGATCAGAGAAGTCACAGTTATTCTCTTACAAACTTCTCTTCTGCTTTGAGAAGGCCATCCTGTAAAGAGTCTGTCTAGGGAAATGACACCTGACACAGCCCAGAAGTATTTCCTAATAAATGAGCCGAGAAGAGCAGCACATGGAGGGTATCAGTGGAAAGTCTAACTAATATTTTTTCTAACCTTGTGAGTAAACTGGCATCACATGTCAGGATGGGTAAATCACAGACCTGGTCTAAACACCATGCAGTCTTCTGCTATAACTATAACTGCACATAATAGGAACCCCTGCAAAGCAGTTTTCAATTGGCAGAAAATGGCTCTCCATAACCACAACAAGACACAGTGTGTCACATTTATGCATGTTGCTGCAGTGAAACCTGCTTGTTAAATAGTCTAGAATTACTTCTGTCTTTCAGTAAAGAATTTCCTAAGTAATTATGACCAAGTACCTGAACTGATTGAGGCACATGCTCCAAGCACATGCTTTTTAAATTAAAGATAAAAACCTTCTGGTGCTAGACCTGTTTGATTATTAAGCAAGTTGAACACAACCATCCTGAAGAGTTACAACCTTTCTTATAAGAAATACTACAATATACATCAGAGCATAATTTGTCATTTAAATAACATTTTATGGTTACCATTTTACCCCTCAGGATAAAGCGTTCTGATATTACATTTTCCTATCATAAACTCAATATACATTCCTGCACCACAATGAATTTCTTCCCAAATCAGTTACTAATATGGTTCCAGAACCTTCTGCATGTTTTGGGACAGAGTATCAAATAATAGAACAGTCTACACTGCTGACAGTGGAATAGAGGAGAAAAACAGTTAAATAAGACTGCATGAAAACAATTAGAAGGTCAGACATAAACGAACTCTCTCTAATTTCAGAGTAAACATATCAGCTACCACCAGACAACTGGTGAGCAGACTACCACTTAAAATAAATAGACCAAGACATACACAAATATTGATGCAAAGCAGCATATGCTCCCCCTCAGAAAGCAATATCAGTTATTTTTGAGAGATAACTATGAGTGGCAGAATAGGTCATCTCACATATCCTCCTGATGGTACAACACTGTGCAATAGCCTTTCACCTATGTGAAAGCTCAAATAAGCTCAAATCCACTCTAAAATAATTTTCTGTTCTCTTAGATATCTCATGAAATGTAATAAACCAAGGAAATTAAGAGCAACAGTTAACCATGTTTTAATATGCACACCTAGTAACATGCTTTTGAGGGTTACTGTATTCTGCAAGAATATAAAAACACATTTGAAGTGCTATCTATGTATTGTCTGTGGCAGAAGACTTAAAATCTGAAGTAGTGGGCGTTCCACACACTACTGAGTCAGTATTCATGATACAGAGAGACTGTATTTTAGTCAGGTTTGAGTTACCCTTGATGGGAACATATTTGTCCATATGGATAAATATAGAATAGGCATGGTGAAACAGCTATGAACGTGCATTAAGACATTCTGGGAAGAATACAGAGACGTTGTCTGAACACCCGGAGATGAGGTCAGGAACGCTAAAACCCAGCTGGAACTGAATCCAGCATAGGTTTTCAAAGGCAACAAGCAAGGCTCCTTTAAGTGGATAGGTGACTAGGAAGGCTAGGAAAAATGTGGGCACATCGCTGAATGAGGTGCAGGCCGTGATGACACAAGACATGGAAAAGGCTGAGGTACTGAATATCTCCTTCATCTCAGTCTTTACTAGCAAGACTGGCCTTCAGGAATCCCATGTCCCAGAGACCAGGGGAGACTCCAGTGAAAAGAAGACTTGCCCTTGGTGGAAGGTGGCGATCAGGATTGGGAATAAATTCTTAAGCAAACTGGTCATACATAACTCCATGGGCATGGATGAGATGCACTCATGAATGCTGAGGGATCTGGCTGATGTCATTGTGAGACCACTCTCAATAATCTTTGATCAATAATGTTTATTGAAGAAATACATAAGGACCTGACAAAACAAATGCCACTCCAAGAAGGAGAACTAGCTAGGAAGCAATAGGCTGGTCAGCCTCACCTCAGTTCCTGGGGAGGCAATGAAGCAGCTAATCCTGGGAACCATTTCCAGGCACATGAAGGACATGAAGATGATCAAGAGTAGTCAACATGGTTCACCAGTGGGGAGTGCTCAAACAATTTAATAAACTTCTCTGATGAAATGACTGGCCTGGCAGATGAGGAAGGAGCAGTAGATATTGTCTACCTAGATATCACTAAGGCTTTTGACGCTGTCTCCCACAAGATCCTCATAGAGAAGCTGATGAAACAAGGGATAGAAGAGCAGATAGTGACCTGGACTGAAAACCGACTGAACAGCTCAACCTAGAGTGTGGTGATCAGTGGCACTAAGTCTACTTGTAGGTCAGTAACTAGTGGTGTACCCCACGATCAGTTCTGGGTCCAGCCCTATTCAACATCCTTTACTGGATGATGGGGCTAAGGATATGCTCAGCAAGTGTGATGATGACACAAAAATTTAATGAGTGACAGATACTGACACCTAAAATCGGCAATTAGTAGTAAAATAATTCTATATGAATAAGGGTCACAGATTTTAGGCATTTACTAAGTTAATCAGAATAAGGTTCACAGATGTTAGATTTTAGGCACTTATTAGGCATTAAGTCACAAGAATGGTATTTGTTAAGATAAGCAGGGAAGGATATGGGACAATGCCCTTGCTCTCAGAAGAGAAGATGGCAACACCAGCACAAGCAGGTTACAAACTGAACAACGAAGGAATGTAATGCATATGCAAAGAATTTCTTGGAAAGATAATGAAAATGTATGATCTAGATGGATATAACCTGCCTGGAGCTTCTTCCACCCTGCCACTAGGAGGATGAATCCCCTGGGGTTGGTGATATGCCAATAAAGGATGCTTGCTTTTGAAACTGCACATTTTGGTTTTAGAAGTTTTTTAATTGGCCGATTTACGGTACCAGTACACAAAAGGGTCATGCCATCCAGATGAACTTTGACAGGCTGGAGAAATGGGCTGACAGGAAACTGAAGAAGTTCAGGAAAGAGAAATACAAAGTCCTTCACACCACACCATGCACCAGTATATGACGAGAAGCAGTTTTACATTAAAGGCCCTGAGAGTCCCGGCAGAAATCAGGTTGACCATTAGTCTCCAATGTGCCCATGCTGCAAGAAAGATTAATGATCTCTTGGGCTGCATTTGAAGTGTGTTGCCAGCAGGTTGAGAGAAATCATCCATCCTCTATACTTGACACTGGTGAGGCCAATCTGGAGCTCATGTCCAGTTCTGGGCTTCTCAGTACAGTACAGAAGAGACAAAGACATACTGGAAAGAGTCCAGTGAGTGGCCACTAAGATCATGGGACCAAACACACTCTCAATAAATTTGTAGACAGTACAACATTGAAAGGACTGCCTGATACATCAGTGCTGCTACACAAAGTGACTTTGACAGGCTGGAGAGATGAGCAGACAAGAATTTCATGTAGCTCAGTAAGTGGAAGTGCTAAGTCTCACACCTGGGGAAGAACAGCCCAAGGCACCAGTGCAGGTTTGGGCTCAAACAGCTGGAAAGCAGTTTTGTGGAAAACGTCGTAAGGGTCCTGGTCAATGTCAAGTTGAGCATGAGCCAGAAATGTGCCAATATAGCAACAAAGGCAAATGGTATCCTGGACTGCATTAGGAGGATTGTTGCCAACAGGTGGAGGGAGGTGATTCTTCCCCTCTGCTCAGCACTGGTGAGGCCACACCTGGAGTACCGGATCAAGGACTGGGCTCCCCAGTACAAGAGAGACATAGACATACTGGACAGAGTCCTGTGAAGGACCACTAAGATGATGAAAGGTTGGGAACATCTTTCCCATGAGGAAAGGCTGAAAGAACTGGGACAATTCAGCTTGGAGAAGAGAAGGCTCAGTGGAGATTGTACTAATGTATATAAAAACGAGGATGTAAGGAAGATGGAGCCAGGCTATTTTCTGTGGTGTCCAGTGACAGTACCAGAGGCAGTGAGCACAGACTGAAACACAGAAGGTTTCCTCTGAACAGCAGGAAAAACTTTTGTACTTTTGTACTCTAAGGGTGACTAAGCCCTGAAACAGGTTGTCCAAAGAAGTTGTGGAGTTGCCCTCTTTAGAGATATTCAAAAGGCAGCTGGACTTGGCCCTGGGCAACTGACTTTAGATGGCCCTCACTGAACCAGGGGCTTGTACCAGATGATCTCCAGAAGTCCTTCCCAACATTAACCATTCTTTGATACCACTAAGGTGAATAGGGGAGTACATTATGTTTTAGCTGCTGTGCAACTTTAGTGCTTTGTGACCTATCAGCTTTTCATCTATTTTTTCTCTCTGTACCATTCTTTTTCAAGATGATAAGAGCATATATCATGTATAAATGTATGTCATTATATAAAACCATGCCATTTTTAAAGGATACTTATATGCAGACATTCTTCCAAAAAATAAAACAGGATTCACAATGTTCCTTGTAAAATTGCTGGCATGTTTATTTACATTCACTTGTGTAGAAATACACCAGCAGGAAACAGGCATTTACTATTTAAGAAATATATGAAGAGACTCCCTCAAAACTTAAGAATTCTTCAAAATGTATATATTATATTTTTTCAACAGGTTTTCACTAACCGAATTTGTATAGCAGACCTTCCTGGACAATTTTGATGCCAAAACAACCGAAAAAGATGTCCTGAACCTCAAGTTGTTTGAGACATCTTTAGTTATGCACTCCTGTACAACCACATATATATGTATAGAACCTGAATGCATCAAGCCTTAAGTTTAGAAAATATTTTTCAGAGGGCACCATTGCCTCTTTACAAAGTGTGCTATGCACCTTTATAATGTTTCTAGGGGTTTGTATTATCTCAAATAGGTATCCCTTTGGGTTTATACTGTTTAAATGTGGATAGCCACAGACTCAAGACACCAGTGGTTGCCACATTTCGCAGTTGTTTGACAGGCAGATTGCCACGATTAGGAAAAAGAAAGACCCTTCATATAGTGCATCTGTGCCAATAATTACAGAAATTCACTGTCCCTTACTTACAGAGACATTTGATAAATTTGTCAAACTAATCAAAGCTCAAAAAATACATTTTTATGGTCCCATAGAGTAAAACAAACAACAACAAACAATCACTGATTTGATTTGCTCTGCAGTATTTATGAAAATGGAAGTTTCAAATTCAACATTTTTATATTTCCTTTGTATGTGTGCATGTAATATAACTCTGGGAAGTTTTGGCTCTGCAATCTAATCTAGTAGATAAAGCTCTTCTAACAGAACTGAAATCAAATCTCAAACAGAATGCAAGGAAAGGTAGTTTTCAGAATGAATACTAAGCTTCCAATTTCCTTTCAGTTCATCAGTTAAAGAAAACTTTGAGACTGCTTCCATCTTTCCTGGATTTTTGTTTTTCCAAAATATACTTCCTGAAGAATATTATAAAGATGCAAGCATGTAAAAAGTTCTTGCTCTCATTCCTGTCCACAGCATCCTTAAATATAGAGAACCTTTTGTCACACTGGCAAGGCAGGTCAGCTACAGAAGTCCTTTGGTGAGTGGAGAAAAACGTAGTACAGAAGTGTGGCACAGTACATCACACCATGGTCCTCTTCTAAGAAACTATAATTTTTCTCATTAATTTGTCAAAAATATGTGGATAGTAATACAGCTGCTTTGCACACATGATGAGGAACACGAGACTTTTCTTCCAGTGTCAATACACAAACATCAAAATGTTCCTGCCACCTGCCAGACTTGGAAGAACCATCCCACTAATGAATCCCACTGCTGAAGACACTGAGCTTCTTCTTCTCTCTAGCTAACAGCAAAAGACTTCATAAAAAGAAAGAAATGCTTTAGAGGTGAGAAAGGTGAATTACTTTTTTCCAGATTCTGCATTTAAGTAGTACATGTTGGACATGACTTCAGGGAAGGGTCTTTGTCCAAAACAGACAACAACTCTCCCTCTCATTGCCCTCTTGCCCTGTCAGATCAGCAGCATGTCCTTTCAAAACCAAAGAGGGAATTCCTGAGTAGCCTAACATTTCCAAGCAAATGGAAATCTAGCATAACATGCTGGTGATCTGATTTTGTAGTTTTTGTTTCCACTTTTGTGTTCAAATGAAGAGATGTGGATACTAGACAACAGCAAAAAAACCTCCAAGAATACTGCCTCAGAAGCACTGTTGCAAAAGATGGTGACAGAAAAGTCAGGGATAATGTACAAAACTTGAATTTCTCTTTCTTGATGATTCCCCCAACCATAGTCTTAGTCATATGGTTTTCCTCCTATCTCAGAAATGTTTTACCCACTTAGCCAAAGAGTATGTGGCTATTTTACATTTGTAGGTAAATAGTATTTGTGACATTTCAGGATTTTGTCCTCAGGATACTTAAAACATCAGGTATAATTCTTCCTTATGGTTTTAAAATACATGTTTCTTCTCATTTCCCTGTCCTCCCAAAATACTTTAAACAGATACTTCCAATTTCAAAAATAAACATTCAAACCAAGATTAAATGATGGCTACTTCTTTTAGATCTATTCACTCACACTCACAGAAATTTACAAATACTTCTCCTGACATGTAGATCCACAATGAAAGCTGGGGACAATTTTGGGATACACTAGAAGATTGAAATGTTTATGTACAATAATGCCACTAATGCTTTTCTTAGAGTATACATATATATTAAAAATGTCCTACTTTAATTCAATTCTAAATTTCTAATCTGTGCACTGGTATATACATTTCACAGAGAGTATGAAAACAATATCAGCCATCTGTACTTTTATCTTATGAACTCACAAGGTAATGCTTTAAGTAACTGCGTGGTAAAGAAGACCAGAAAGATGGGCCAGCACAGATGAAATGAAAACCGTTCATCAATTGTGACTAGTAGCCCTTTTTAGAACTAAATAGAAGTATCAACTGAAAACAGAAATAAAACAACATTATCAGTAAAGGAAATTTCTTTCTCAGATTTCAGAAGAAAGGAATTATTTTAAATTCTGCTTTTTTTTTTTTTTTTTTTCCCCTACTCCTTATTCCTTTCTTGTTTTTCTTCCTTGAAGGAGAAGATGGGGAAAAAGAAAAAAAGAGTGACACTATTTTAATGGCTTATTTTTTAATTAAAAATCCAGTAATTATTTGCAAAAATGGCCTTTTATGGCTTCCACTTTTAATCAGCTTTAATCACACATGTATCAAACTTATTTATTATGAATAATAATTATCAAGTCAGATTCTTCTTTTATTTTTGTCTGTGAAACACAGTGGATTTCAATCAAGTCATTCTTAATTTACCTTGTTGCCAGGGAAAGGAAACCAAGATTCACAAATGCAACCGAAGGTACGGACTAAATATAAGATTTGCTTAAACACCTTCTTCTGTTGAAATGCTTTTTGCCTGTAGCCAAAGGAATTAGTTTCTTGCTATACACTTTCCAATTTTAGTGTTTTGCTATTGTCCATTTTCTACAATTAAGAATATAAGCATAGAACACCAACTTTTCAAAGTAGGACTGTGGAAAAGTCTCTCTCTTCAGTAGTTCTTTCAACCAAGTACAGACATCTGTGAAACTTCCAGTATGATGCTCAAGGGGTTTGTATGGCAGGGGGAAAATTTGTTGCTGTGTCACTGAATTTGCAATATTGATCCTTTTGTTGAAGGCATATAATTAATTATCTTAGTTAAGCTTCATAAAAAATGTCCTCAGTTGTAGAATGGGTTTGGCCCATCTTCAACCCCAAGCACAATTTTTATAAAATAATTATAAAGCCATTAAACATAAAATTCATCCTGTCACAAGTAAGTCTTTAAAACAACATATTACATGCAATTGAAGGAAAAAAACCCAAAATCTAGTTTCTACTATTTCCTTAAACATCCACCTACGATTACAATTTCTCCAGAAATTAAATTTAAGTGGTTCACAAAAGCTGATTTGAAAGATGGCAGACTTATCTGTAGTGTATGAAATGCTGTAACTAACAGGCAGAACAGACATGGTTTCAATCTAACCAACACTGTTTCACACCATCAATTATACCAGAAGCATTACTTCAGGGTGCTAACACCAGATATTACCAAGGTTTCCAGGAAATTATCAACATTTAATAGTATAAACTGCAAACCAAATACAATGTAACCCTTCACAAGGTACTGTTCATTGAAAATAATGCAACAGAAGGAGCAGGGGAAAATTAATTTCAGGTAGGTATTAGCCCACTTCACCACTAAGTGGGTGAGAATTTTTGTTTTTAGAGTACAGATAACCTGAAATTCTGTGCATGTAAGTACCATAAGTAAAATCTTAATCTAAACAAGCAACAATTAAAGCCTCTTTTCAAAAGTGTGTAAGCAGAACTGACAGATTCAATTTCCTTCCTTCTGCAAGAGGTTACTGGGCTGAGAATATCTCAAGTGTGTTTCCAGAGCAATTGCTTGAGCAGTACATACAGTTCCTACTCTCATTACACTTGATCCAGCACAGTGAACATCCAGCTGCTTCTCTGAAGGCGATAACGCTTGGGAGCATCCATGGACTTAGCAAGAAAACTGATGAATTTTGTTCCTTTGCTCTGTTTTATCAAAGTCTACATCAAGTCTTTAATTAAAATTTTAGAGGAGGAGATGACAGATGTAAAAGTAAGCAGATGGTTCAACTGATGATGAATCCCAGGGAGAGATGATAATTTTTAAGGTCTTTTCTGAAAAACAAAAATTGATCTGCAACTATGGTATCTTAAAAATTAAAAATAAACCAACAAAAAGCCATCTGAAAACAATTTATATCATTTCTTTTCCCTCTTGTCTTTCTCATCTTTTCATGAAGATTTGTACATGACTCTACACAATCCTTTTGCTTGAGCCATATGAACTTGATTAAGCTTCTTAAGAAATGCAGGGAATTTAAGACAGATAATAAATTATGATTGCAGTTGGTTTGCCACTGAATTGTTTCCCTTTTCACTTACAAGTTGACAAAACTTAATTAAAAAAAAGAAATCATCGGAAAATGTTAATTTCTACAGCTTTTGTTGTTTATGCCACTTTTAATACGTCTACATATAACTTTCCTTAATCACATTGTTTCTTTCATCTAGCTTTTTCCTTTACTATTTCTTTTTCTCAGTTGTCTCTATTCTTTGTTGTTCCAACCTCTTCTTTTCTGGAGTTGGGATAGTTGCAGATGGAAATACAAAGTAACTAAATTCTACAGGTCTTTGACTATATAGGCGCATCTGCACAAATGTTCAGTATCTGACCATGGAGCTGACCACAAAGTTTCTTTCATGCTCTGATATTGGTTCAAAATACCTGAAAACAAGAAGAAGCTCAACCTCTGAGTGAAAACCATCCTCATTAAGACATCTTTATCTCTAAGTCAAAACTACATTTGTGCTTTCTAGGAGGGTAGTTCATTCACCTGGGCAATGGGAGGACTGAAATATATTCATTATTAACATCCAGTTGTACAATATGGTAAACTGTTTAGCCTTTAAAACAACAAACCCCAAACAAACAGCAGGAAAAAATACCCTAACTATTTAAAAACTGTTAAAGAATTTGGCCAGATTTTGTCAAATACAGTCAGACAGAAAAAACACCCACAGAGAACTATGGTGGCAAAGCCCCTTGACCTTTCTAAATGAATAACCCAACTTCATTTCACTCCTCAGCCTAAGGAGATTTGGATATAAATTTGTTATTGATTAGTCCTAGGATACTATGGGATCAGGTACTGTAGGTTCTTGTTAACCTTATATTCTCAGACACACAGCTGTTTGCTGCACTCAGACACTCATCTCCTAGGTGTATGCACAGTTTGCAAGGAATTTGGTCTCTCTTGCTGCTGTTTTGGTCAAATACATACAAGAATACTTGCAAACAGGATAAATACTGGCAGAGATACTCAAGGAAACAAAGAACTGAATGCCTTACTGCCACCTGAACAATACAATCAGACCGAATGTGGCATGAAAACTTCATTCACATCCATTGCCAAAGAACAAATGTGCTTCTGTGTCTTCCATCCTTCCATTCTGTAAACTCCAATTTCTCCATTTCAGGAGGGAAACAGATGCCTTGATTGAATATTTGAGTTTATTTTAAGAGAGTTTAGTTTTTCAGGTGTTAGAGTATTGCCTGCAGTGGAACTATTCACCCAGAACACCAGCATTACTAATTTCCCTTTTCTGCAGGTTTATAAACTGTCTTGATTTTCAATTTTATTTTTATATGTCCTCAAGGTGTGTATTTAGCTATGTACAGATTTGTTTGAGGCAACAATTGAATTTGACTGTGTGGCTACACTTTAGATCTAACTCTATCTCACAGGAGCTCTCAGTTCCAGAATCTGTCATCATAGTGACTTTCTCTATTTCTTTCCAAATTCTCAGATTCTGTTGACTCTGCAACTGCTTTCTAAACTCACCATAAGATACAAGGTTCAATATCATAATCTCAGTAAAATCCAGGTACCAAATACACAAAGTCCATAACCATTAACTGCACAACAATCTCCAGTATGCATATGGAGCCAAAGTAAATTTGGTTTAAAACTCATCATAGTCTCAGACGTAAGATGTTCTGAATTCCTGTGGGAAATCCAGTATTTCTCAGCATCTGTCTTGTCTCCAAAGCCACAAAGGCAAAAAATATTATGAGATTCCTAGTGGAATCATGGCAAAAGCATCTCAGTAGACCTGGAACTGTTATTTGACTTGTTGGTGAACAGATTTTGTTAAAAAACTCCTGAATTGTTGCACTATAAAATATCCATTAATTTCAGACCCAAGACTGCCAGAGAATAGAAAGTAAAGCAATTCAGGCAAGTACTCTTCCTATTTTTATCTTGGCCTCTTAGACTCATGTAGTCCTATTTTCCCTTCCCTACATCCAAGACTTTTGACACAAGTGACTGAGTTTATCGAAACTAGTCAGGATAGAAGAGGTCACAGAGAGGCGAGGTCTCAAAATAGCCTGTACAGAAGAAGGAACTGATCCCGTAGGTGTTGGCAATAATAGGAAAAACACAGAAGCAGCATATGCATTACTTGTCACAGTGGGTCCATGTAGAAGGAAAAGAGACAACAAGGGAAAAGCCCTCAAAATAGGAAAAGTTTGAATTTAATTTTGCCTCACTTTAAACGGCAAAGTCCATCAACAAAGAAAGGCAAATCTGGGAAACTAGTTTTAATGCTTGCAGAAACACTTTTTTAAAGTGATGCTATTCCAATAATCGAACAACTGTCCACAGGAAGAGAAAAATCAAAGAAATCAAATGAGGTTACCTCAAAATGCAGATCTCAAAAGAATTCAAAGTTATCTAACAACAAAGCATTTATAAACACTCCTTAGAGACTTATGATTGCATGAAATGTAGAATATTTTGAAAGTGCTATAATTTTGTGCCAAAATAGTTTGCACCTTCATTACGTACACAGTGCCTGTTTCCCCTCTATCAAACTGACAGCTCTTTTAACAGAAGTGCCCCATTCCCTGCCCTCAAGAAATGCACTGCGATGGGAAGTGTTCCAAATGAGATCTCAAAAGGCTTCCAAGTATTAGAGATTTGAACATCAGTGATGGAGTGGCAAAATTATCTGTTTACTTTTTACCATCAGTAGCTATGTTCATGTTGTCATTCTCTTTTCAATCAGATGTCTCAAGGGCCAAAGTTAAGTGGATAATGCTAAAAATAGAGTGACACCATCTACAACAACAAAGAGTGGAAAAAGGGAGACAGAGATTAAATAAGTTTCTTTTTCATGGAGAAGAAGAGCATGACAACTTTCAAGAGGGATCTCTAACCCCAGTTGTCAGAAGTGTAATACAGATAATGCAACCATAAGCATTTATTCAGCCCTACTGGGGACTGGAGGGTCATTTATCAAACCTCTTCTCAGTCAGGTCTTGGCTTCTGCCAGAACAGATGAAATATAAGACGAAGTGGCAGGTTTCTGGCCATCAGATGTACACTTAATATCCGATTTTCACAAACAGCATGCACCCATACTTTCCATGGAAGGTGTTTGCAGAGTATACTGGGTTTCTTCTTAAAAAAAAAAAGAGAAGGAGAATCAATTTTGCAAATGTTAGAATATGGCAATGCTACTAGTTCTATGCTTGCTGTGTCAAGGCCTTCAGACTTCAATGACTTTCAATTATAGTTAGTTGGGCTGCATGCACTGCTATGACAGAGCTGAAAATGTCCCATTCTACCTGCTACTCTCAATGTATCCAGAAGCCCGTATAGCTTTTATACATGGACCAAAAGTTGGAAGAATTTGCATCCTGGAGGAATTTACAGAAACCTCTGAAAGAGCAAAATCAGAGGGAAGAAGAAAGTAGAATAAAAATTTCTTTAAAAAGCATTTGTGAAGAACATTTTATGATTTCTAGTGGAATTGCATTTGTGTAAGAAACAATATCAAATGTATTACTTCTTTATATTAAGATAATTTCTTAATTTCTAAGTAACTTTTAGTATGAGTCTTGAAATTTGTGCAGCTAATAAATTTACCAATTTCTACAATAGCAAGTGTTAGCCCACAGGAAAAGATCAGTAGAGTTAAACAGTTGATGCTGAGGGTCCACAACATATGCTTTTAGGAGAGTTTAACTTCAGACTTCTAGTCTGTTCCCAGGAATTGAGTGCTCAGAAAACGGAGCACAATATGCTTGCTCCTGTCATACACTTTCCTGCTTAGTTTCATTTGAAATAAATCATTATGCTGTTCTCTGAGATCCTTCCAGCATGAGGCCAACCATCATAAACGGGGATGATCAGGAGGCTCTCTCCAAAAAGTTCAGATATACTACTGGAGAGGCATCATTAGGGGTCACAAAAGAAATCCAGAACATTCTTGCTTTTCCTGAGAAATGTGCAAAAAAGAGATAACTATAAAGCTATATTAAGTTTTTAAGAGCATTTGCCAGATATTATCCCCAGTTTTCAGCAGGAAGAAGCAATGACAAACATACAGAAAAGAACATTCCCTTTAAACCTTGGAATCACCAGCCAATAAGTCAACCCTAAAGCAATCCATCTTTTCTTCCCCTCTTTTTGATAGAGCATCTTTACTTGGTTAATGGCATCCACCTCGTCTCCCAGAATAAGACCTGGAGCACCACAGTAACCATCACCAACTTTTTCCTCAGAGCAGAAGAAAATAAGCACTGAAAGCTATCTGAACAATGCCAAAAGATTGACCTGGTTACCTCCAAGTCTCTCCTCTGTTTCAGAAGGTGTTTATTAATACAGAACTGGACATATCCAACCCACAATGTCCTTCTATGAGGCTAAATGTTCAGTTAAACCCTGCATGTATCTTCTATGTTGAAAGCTTAAAAGCATTTTTGGTACATATGCAAATTTAAGAACAGCATTAGTAAAATTACTTGACTGTTTCAGTTTCTTTTGTGAAGGACAGGATTTCTTTTCATTTGAAGACAGGGCTGGTAGGCTACATTCCCCTTGCTCTTTTCACATTACTCTATTGTTTCCAAAGTATTTTTGCACACATAACTTGCAAAGTCCAATGCTATTTGTTTTCTGAACATAAAAACATTACGTCTTTCCTTGTGTGCCCAATATGGAAGCCATTTTGTTCCTAGACTTGTTTCCAGTCTAAGTAAAGTATACTCAATCCTGAATAGGAAACAAACATGGAAAATGTAATGTAAAATGCCTCATCATTATTGGAATACATATATATGTATATATATTTGTTTTTAATCATGAAAGTCAAACAGTTCAGATTTTCATCACAAAAAAGTATATTGACACGACTCATGCCTGAAAAGCTAAAGCAAGTGATAATCTGTCAGCATCACAGTTTGGAATGAGTCAGAGCACATGCAGATACGCCAACAGGCTGGAGAAAACTCAAAGCACAGGGCTTATTATTCAGACTATTCATAATAAGATTAAACTTCGTAACAAAAAGGAAGGTTTTCGGAGAAAGTCCTAAAAGCTGCACAGGGGAAACAGAAGCAACTGTGGTCACTGTAGACATTCATACTCCACACTTGGAAAAACGCTGCCCTGGGTATGATCTTGTGTGGAGATGCTCAGTACAGTAATGGCTGGAAAAGAATTCTGTGGATTTAAGTTCTCTAGGTATCGCAAAATTTGCATGGAATTAAATTATCTTTATAATAATTAATATTTCATAAAGCAATCTCTCATGATCATAGTCTTACATTGATAATTTTTTATTTGAAATAACCAGTGCTCATGTGACATTAGCTTTAACACAGGAAGAGAAAAAGTGTTATTCTTTGTATCTTTCACCTGATCTAGTGAAAGACATGCTTATAAGCAGGGGGATTGGACTAGATGACCTTTGAAGGTCCTTTTCAACCCAAGCCATTCTATGATTCTATAGACATACAGCCTCCTTGAAACTTCTGTCAGTTCAATATAAACATTTTGCAGGCGGTCCTACTGAAATAAAAGAGTAAGTTCTAGAAGACGACTTCAGTTTGCAAGATAAACTGTCTACCTAAAAACTGGATTTGCAAAGGACCTTTATTCATCACTGCTGCTAGGCAGAAGTTATTAACATTGGAAGAAACCTGACTCCTCAGTTTCTCAGTCCTACTCTGTGCAGAGCACCACCAAAAACCACCTCCCAAACTACAGGTCCTACAAGGCCAGCAAGCTGACTGGCTCTACCTACAATGTGTGAAATTTGTTTGAAGGTGTCAGTTCAGTTGTCAGACATGTTTTACAGTGGAAGTGAGACTGATGCTGGAGTTTACTCCAAGTGAAAATGAATCTTGCAAGGGAAGAGAATGGTCAAACCTAAACCTGTAAAGACATCTGAAAGGGTATGGGTACACTCAAAACCAGATTAAAGAACTTCTGTGCTCTATTGAGAGAACTCTTAGCTATGCAAAATTTAGACATAAAGTTTGAAATTCTACTCTACCATTTTTAAAAATGAATGTGCCAGGCAGATGCTTTTAGATTAAAACACAAAGAGCAGTTAGCCCAAGTTTCTGGCCATTTAAAATACCCAGAACAGCTACTTACTCCCTGAGCCTGTCTGTATGTGACATATAAAATAACATGAATCTCATCAGCTCAGGAGCTGTCTCTACGGGACAGAACCATTTATTTTTTGATTGAAACTTGACATTTATCATACTGTTTGGACAAATCCTGGTGACAATTTGGAAAGATATTTGCTGGGCTTTCTGTCAGTATTTCATATTAGCACAGTAGACCCCATTAACATAGGACCAGAGAAAACATCCATGGAATGTGAGAGACAAAACAAGTTTTTAATTAACTCCGTCAATTTCTCAGAATGGTTCCAAGTCAATTCATGGGACACAAAAATCTAAAATAATGGTTTATATGTTGTTTACCAATGCTGACTTGAGGAGAAAGTTGAACAAGCCAGCTCATTTTATATAACAGCTGTTACAAGCCGCTGCATACACTCGAGATAAAATATCTTTCCAAAAGCTTTGATCTACCTGTGGTTTCTTTGATTTTCAACTTCATTTCAACAGGGAAAAGCCATAAGTGAATGACAGTCAGGACAGAGCAAATCTTGTGTAAATGGTGTTCACACAAGCAGAATGCCTACTGAAAGAAAAGTCAGCAAAAATACTGAGATTGGAATAAAGTAAGGAGAAAAAATATATGTTTAAAAAAATGTTTTGAATTTTCTTCCACAGTCAAAGGATTTTGGATGAAAAATACTATGCTCACGTGGCTACATAATCTCTGAACATGACTCATATAATCCAGAAAATTTTGAATTCCAGTATACCTTCTAACAGAACTCAAGACCCTAAATAATTAATTGTAAAGTTAACACCTGCCTGACTTCCTCTCACAGTTATTTCAGTCCTTGTAAGCAAGAAGGTAACACTTCATATTCAGAGAAACCTCAGTATATTTAGTAGGTTCAAACAGAGATGCTGAGAAAGTAAGAAATATCTCATGCTTTATGAAATTAGAGAGTGTAACTACCTTAAGAATACTAGTTATTTTTTGAGAGTCGGTGATTTTCATTACCGAGGGAATGATTTGCTGTGATAAAAGTATGAAAAGTCTTCGAGGTGACTGGAGGAGAGAAGATATTTTTACTTCGAGAGTGGTCAGAAATGTTACATTAAATCTTTCAGCATGACAATACTCTTGGTTACATACTTAGAAAGGTGTGTACATGAGTAATGGTATTTATGCAAACAAACATCCTTTAGTTCACTCAGTATGCATTCACATGAACAATTACATATTTAGATGTAATATTTTCCTAGAATCTCAGTCACTACACTGGTACAATCAAGACATACACATTTACTGATATTTTTTTGCCTAACTGTACTGTATCAGAGTTCCCACCCTAAGATTTACCTTTTAAAAAGGTAATGGATAGATATCACAGTACTTGTTCACATTGTTAAATTTTAATGGAAATTCAGGCATAGGTAAAGGCTACAGCACCAAATTCTGATGGTATAGATCCATAGGATCTATAGGTAAGATCTTAAGCCCTTCAAAAATGTAAGGAAAAGAGGTTTCCTGGTTTACCCAGAAAGTATATCATCCATGCTGCATGTTCTTATTTTACTTTCTACAGAATATTCTAATCTTTACCCGTGTGCAGTTTGCTAAAAACAAAACAAACCAACAACAACCAAAACAAACCAAACCAAACCAAACCAAAACAAACCAAAACAATTTTTGCATGTTTGGAAAATCTACTTTGATGATATAATTGTGTTACACAGACAATACGACATTGTTATCAGATTAATATTTGGCTATTTTAAGTTTTTGCTCATTCACAGAAAAATACTGCAGCAGTGTCTCTCTAGCTTTACATAGGCCTTTGTATCTGGCTTTCCACTTGTCCCCCACCAAGTAATCTAAAAAGTGCTTTCAAAGTATCAAAGAACAAATAAAGCAAAACAGCACTTACTGTTTTAAATTTCTATAAAGAACTAATCAGATTTTGGATGTAATTATTAATTTTCTTTAAATGCTCCATGGCTTTGAGATTGTTTTTTGAAACACTTCACTGTTATATTTCCTGACATCTTCTGATCTCACTTATACACAGCCCATGGACATCACAAATGTTAGCATATTCTCTTCCAACGAGTTCAGAGAAAACAGTAAAACAGAGATAAATCAGCCAAGATTTTCTGAAACTGATATCCATACAGTTTGTAAAGTTCTAAGTATCTAAACTAGGGCAATGAGTCCACATACTATATCAAAACTCCAGATACAGTTAATGTATTCACAGTTCAAAACATCATATTTGTTGTCAAGCTCTATGCCATGGCAGTGACCTCTGGGAATCCCTTCCTATTTTTGTTTTTTTTATCACCTTTCAATTTACTCGTTGATAACAGAATCACTGTTGTACCTGACAGTGAAATGTATCTGTTCTGTTGTTGTTTTTTTTTTCTCATCAGACTGTTCATCAGCAAGGTCAGTTTATAACAGGCATTTTCTTAAACAAATTAGTTAAAAAAAGAAAAGAATTATTAATGATGCAGAAATGTTCAGCGGTAGTATTTAAGCTGTACTGAAACTTTGGATCTGATGGTATTTAAACAATCAGTGAGCATGTCTGTTACAGCTGGAGATCAAACAATAAAAACTTGTACATTTTCATGATAAATTAAATATGATAGTTACACAAAATTATCCTCTAACAATAGAAAAAAAATGTAAAATAACTCCTATATATACATACATATATAGTGTTTCCTGCTAGACACAAAGACACAGAGAGTTAAAGAAATGTGGTGATCACTGATTCTGTATCAAAACTGAATTCCAAAGTTTTCATCACAGGTCTGGAGAAAATGTTAACAAAACTATAATTGCAAAAATAATTTGGACAGATCCAAGTAAAAACACATGTAGATCAACAGCTTTGAATAAAATTTAAGGTTTTCCTTTAGCAAACATAGCTATAACTTCAGATTTATTTACTGCTTTCTGGTGGTTTTGTGACATAAATGAGTGTTGAAAGGACATGGTCTTTCACCACTGTATCCTCAGCCCCAAGAAGTAAGCTAATTATTTAAATAACTAAAGCTGCACTGAGCACCTGCCTTGAATCACCTCTTGAAACACTATAAAAAGCTCAAATCTTGAAACTAACTGAAGACAATGGGAATACTCCCTGAATCTGTTTTGTTCAGTAGTTTGAACTACAAACTAATCTTTTCAGGTGAAATGTGGACACACTAACACATTATGTCACTATATGCTGTGCTCCTATTAAACATCTATTTGCTAAAGGTAAGAGGTTGTTATTATTTCCATCTAGAAAAATATCTTCAGTTTAGTTAACTAAATGTTTCGCTGGGACAGATTGTATGGACTACAGGATTGAATGCATGACTTTTGCAATCTGGATGTTAATAAATTATTGTGAAATGCCTACATGAATTTCCTCTATGTTATAACTAGCATTTGCATACTTCAAGGGAAAGTCGTGTACCTCAATAGGCTAGAAGATCTGAGGACTCTTCTACTGAGCTGCAAGTGTGTCGGTTGATCAGAAGAGAAAGATCAAACAGGAACTACTCTCCACTGTCAGGAGGGGTTGCCCCATATGCCTCAAAGGGAAGACTTAAATGAGTGAGTTACCTATGTGTGTGGGGTCAGGGTCACAGAGACAGATTACTTTGGTTACAAAGGGAAGAGAAAGAAAGGGTAACGAATACATGTGTTGAACAGAGAGACAGCAGTGAGAAAAATGTGTCAGGATGAAGATTCTGCAATGGTACTGGAGGTGAGGGTAGGGAAGGAAAAAAAAAAGTCAAAAAAGGGAAATAGGATACAAGAGTCAAGAAAATGCATCCATTACTGGTTTTGTATTTTGCAATGCTGAGAGGGGTAAAATGGTTACTTTCAGGCATTAATACTGTATAAGCATACTATAATCTTATGAAGCTAAAGACAGTCCTAAGTTTAAAACTTGAAAACCCAAAGGTTTGTTCTGTTTCTTTTTTAAATCTTTTCTTTCAAAGACTCAATCAGTAGGTGTTGCAAACATGTATTTCCTCAGAAAATCAGAGCTTTTCTATTTAGGAACAGACATGTGGCTCCAGGTCATAATCTAATTAAAAATGAAAATTCATCCACATTGTTCCTTAAGGGGGAAAAAAAAAAAGCCTTTAAGCTGTCCTTAACTTTTACTAATGTTTTCTGTTACATAGTTTATATGCCTGCACCAGAAGAGCCTGGAATATTCTAGACTTATTCTGTTTCCCAGCTTTATCTGATCTAACACAGATTAGAGTCATTCTCTTGTGCATACCCAAAGGTAAAGCCACACAGCCACCTGTGAGGCCAGAGTATGAGATCCTCACTCTCCAGCTATGAAGGATCTTCCCATAGATGATTTGGCTTGAATGATGCTGTAAAGAGTGTTGAGATACTTGATACCTACTGTCAGGTGCAATGCTAACGGCTTGAGCTATGAATAGGATGAAACTGTGTCAGCCACTCATCAATGGCAGCTAAGCCACCCAAATAAGGGCACCAATAAGGTAGAAAGGATAACTTTTGATGAAGTGCCTTGACAGATTTTATACCTGTGGTCCCAGAAGCAGTGTAAGCTCAGAGACCTCAGAGGGTTCATTCTTTTCTTTCGAAAGAGAAGTGGAAATTGCTCAGTCTGTATACTGCCTGAAACTGCACTGCTGTCTGTCCTGGTTTCAGTTAGGATAGAGTTAATTTTCTTCCTAGTATTAATAGCTGGTATATCACTGTGTTTTGGACTTAGAATGCAAATAATGTTGATAACATGCTCAAGATTTGGTTGTTGCCACTGCCAGGAATAGTAGTCAAGGGTTTTTCAGCTTCTCACATTGTGCCAAGTGCACAAGAAGGTGGGAGGGGTCACGGCTGGGAAAGCTGGACCAAACCGGTGAAAGGAATATTTCATACCATATGGCATCATGCTCAGCATATCTTTTGCAGGAAGAAGAAAGAAGAGGGGCCATTCAGAGTGATGGTGTTTGTCTTCCCAAGTAACCATTATGCGTGATGGAGTCCTGCTGTCCTGGAGGTGGCTGGACACCTGCCTGCCAATGGGAAGTAGTGAATGAATTCCTTGTTTTGCTTTGCTCATGTTTGCAGCTTTTGCTTTAGTTATTAAACTGTCTTTATCTCAACCCACAATTTTTCTAACTTTTAGTCTTCCGATTCTCTCTCCCATCCCACTGGGCGGGGAAGGGGATGGTGAGAGAGTGGCTGCGTGGTGCTTAGTTGCCAGCTGGGTTTAAACCACAATGGTGTCATATAAAGAGAGGCTGTTTTCTAGGACCCACAGCTCAAAATGAGTTAGGGTTTTCTACATTTAAGTTCTATCATTTAGATATAAGTGTTCAGAAGCCAATATAGAAACAGAAGAACCATCATATTACAATGGCCTCATAAGCTGTAGCAGACAGTCCTACACATCTTGAATTTTGGATTCATGTAGCAACAGACTTCAAGTAAACTATACTACAATAGGTGATTCTTGAAAGGAAGAGTGCAAAGAAAAAAAACAACAAGGTCTCAAAAATCACTATAAAAATGTAAAACAAGCTACTACAACACACACGTGAGCTCAAGAAGTTGAGTGAGTATCTGTTGAAATAAAATTAACAGGTAAATAATTTGCTTCTATATTAATAAGAATTACAGTTATTCTGGATTTTTGTAAAACACTATTTTCTGTTTAGAGATCTGTGCTGATTATGCAAAATGTCATACCAGGAATTAATTCCAAAGGAGAGGACAACCGCTTAATAGCCCTCTGCTATGATATGTACACTCCCTTTTGTTCTCTGTAAATCCTCCTATTACATAAATAAAAGCAATCTCCAGAATTAGTTGTCAGACATCATGGAGACAACTAAAATCCCCTGTTAATTAGGCAAATTGAGAGGGGCCACAGTACAATTTGCAAGCATTGAGTCCAGCAGGTTGCCAAGTTAATAATCTTTCTCTGAGAAAAACTTGGGTCTTGATAGTGAGAAGACTGTAGATTTGACAAGCCTTCTTCAAAGTCTTCTCGCTACAGCCATGAGGAAGAAAATCTACATGTTTTACCTAAACTCATGTGTAATGCTCTGCAATCTCAGGATCTGGCTTTGTTCCTGCTAAAATTAATTGAAACAGATGCAGCCACTCACTTTGTATATTTGCTTCTACTAAGTGCCAAATACAGAAATGTAGACAAATGCCATGAAAATAAAATATTATTCATAATTTTGGAGAAAGGTATTCAAGAACTTTCCTACCTGCAAATAAAATCTGCAGTATCTACAGATGAAAAGTCAGTTGTACATTTACAGTAAGCGTTTGACATGCTGTAGGTGTTATTATCAAACACCTAGAACTGCAAAGTTATGTAAGGAAGATTAACTAAATCTCTGCAAAAAGTCTTTTAACTTTGTTACAGTAATATTTAAAGATAATCCCACGTAACATGCATGCTTCTGCTTCCTTCATTAACAAGTTGCATTCAAACCTTCTGGGAATGCTCTTAGCTTTGTGTTATGTCCTGTCTGTTCATGAGCCAGATGTTTCAATGTAAAATATTGCTGATAATAAAAAAAAAGGGGAACATTCTTATTTGACTTCGTACTTCATAATGGTATATGTTTTAAATATCAAACATCTGTGTGTCAGATTGCAAAGCAGGTACAGAGTGTGAGTTGTTGGCTACTGTGGCATTTGTTTTAACAATAATTCACGAAACAGAACTGATAGATAAGACAGCCAAAGGAAGTAAATCACCAAGCATTAGTCTACCAAAACAAACATCTCACACATATCGTATCTGAATGTATTTCTGAAACATTTTTAATTGGCACTTTCATTCTCTCTGACATAAAATCCTGGCCCAGTGCCATCAGCAAGGTTTTAACAACAGAAAGTTGAAAAATCATGTGTGGAAACTATATGAAAAAGTTAGATGGTATATTTATGATCTGTACCAATGCAACTAGTAGAACCTATAATGAGGAAATACAAAAGGATAAAGAAACTGTATCAGAGAGAAATCAATACATCTTGGTAAATAAAAATGTCTCCAAAATATGGTGGAGTTCTGTGACAGGTTCAAAGAGCAGGTGGGCGAGCTGATAATGTCTAGGAATATTATGGGAGGTTGTAACAAGTCTGTTGCAGAGCCTTCCAGAGAAACAAGCCATCATGCAATGGAGAGGAGTCTGCATTCACTAGCATTGAGATATGAACCAGACATCACAATGTGGGAAAGATACAGGCAGTATGAACAGTTTAGCACACTGGAAAAAGACCTGAAAACACAGAATTATTCAGAACACACAGTTCCTAAAAGCAACTAGGAAATACAGACTTCCTGTAACACTGAATAAATTGGCAATAAAATGGTAAATGTAATATAGAAATTATGCAGTAACACCAGTGGGAAAATCACAAGTATGGCTCCTGACTCAGCCGTTCCCTTCCGGAAAAGATCTTGAAATTGTTATTGATAATTCCTGGAACGCATCACCAAGTCAAACAGAATCCTACAAATTATTGGGAAAATATTTGAGAACAAAACATAAATAGTTGAATACCTCTAGTTAGTTGATTTTAAGAAATATGTTGGATAATAATGAAAAAACAGAGAATGACAAAAAATACTATTACAGCTACAAAATAGGTTTATAGTGCCACATTCTATAAGAGACAAGGCATTTCCACCTGAGATGAAGTGGGGAGAGGGAGGGAGAATTAGATAAAAACCTGAAAGTATTAGGCATACTGCAGTTAGGAATTAAGAATTTTGCTGCAAGTGTAAAAACAAAAAAACCTCTTTCAGCTAGAGTATTATTTAAACTGTGAAACACATTGATACAGAGTGCTAAAGGAACTAATTAAAGATGGATAAGTTAAAAGATAAGTAAAATGCTAATTTAATGAAAGACACTACTGATGTCTCTAAGCAAAGTGCCTAACCACACTGCTCTGCAAGATTCTCCTGACCAAACGTTTAAACTGCTGTCTACCATAAGCTCCAGGGGTATACAAAGGAATATAATTTTATAGTTGCCCTACTTTTAATACATTTTCCTTTTGCATCTGCTGCTTATCATTCTCACACAGAACATCCTTCTTGCAGACATTCAAAGGTTTTATAGCTCTGCCAATTATAACACTGAAGTAGAAATCAAGAGATCTTGATGACAGTTCCATCTCTGCCCACAAGCTGTCTGCACAAAGGTCTCATTTTCTTCTTCAGCTTATTTGGATTCATGGACCGTGATGTGCAAACACAGTTTTTTAGCTCTAACTCAGTTTTGCATTTCATCATATTGCTTGGAGGGTTTTTTTGTCTATTTCATCTGGAGAAGTTGCTACAACACACTGCAAACTGTGGCACAGTACCCAGTCCCTTAAATGTGATGTCTTCAGGTCAAAGTGCCTATTTGAAGCCCAAGCGGGGCTTGGACTTGAACTACTCCTAAAAGCCCTTCCACCTGATAACAATTAGTTCTGAGGTCCAAAATAGCTAAGAATAAGCTAAGGAAAGCTAAGAAATAACTAGGGGTCCTTTTTGAAGCAGAGTCACTGATTTCTAACAGATGTTCTCTTGAATAAGAAAGAAGAGTACAGAAAACAATAAGGGGTAGATGATAGAAGAGAAACCAGAGAGAGTAGTGAGGTGGGTGCATAGCCTCATGTTCTCATTTTTTATTTGTTTCTGCAAGTGCAGCCTCCTGTCTAGCACTGTACCTTTCTGAGAACACCTTATTTGCCAACACGGTGTGTGCTAAACAGACTGTTCTATTGGGATGAAGATATCTCCAGACTGCATCACGGATCTTTTTCCCAGATAGGATTAAGTTTCCTTCACGCTTCACAAACTAGTGAAAATGGTAATACACAGATTTGTAAAGATCCACCAACACATGCACAATCAAAACGCTTCTATAATCCAGAAATATAGTGGAAAGGCAGAAAGACAAAGACAGAAAGACAGACAGAGAGAAAGACAGACAGGCAGAAAGACAGACAGAAAGCAAGCAAGCAAGCAAGCAAGCAAGTTCTTCAGCTGAGATGTCTCCTGTCAATTTCCATGCAGCACTCTAACAATCGCTGTATTGACAACACTTTTTCTTACTCCAAATTAAAATGCCATTAATTTACATGCCATAGATATTTCAGATAAAGCATTGAATGTCACAAAACCAGATATGGAATCAATATTTTTCTAAAACAGCTAACAATTTTATTCTTGGCTCAAAACTTCTTATTGGTTCGAAACTTCTCACTCATGTCATTCAACTCATCAGTGAGCTGGTTAGGACAGCTACCACTCTTAAAAGTATAATATACAAATGCATCACTTCTGTAAGAAATAACTTGGGAGCTTTTAGCAACATAAAAAATACAAAACAGAAATTCAGCACTGTTAGTGAGTTCTGGTGCAATAGGTGAATGAACCTACTACAATAACTTACACATAAAACAGCCTAAAGAATCTGAAAACTCTGTCAAATAAAATATTTCAAATTTGAGGGGAATCAGCTTCAACAGCATCACTAATGTGCTGTGAATTCTGCTTCAATGCTACCAGAAGGTGTACCATTATCACACTGAATCACAGAATGTTAGTGATTGGAAGGGACCTCAAAAGATCATCTAGTCCAATCCCCCCGCCGGAGCAGGAACACCTAGATGAAGTTACACAGGAATGTGTCCAGGCCGGTTTGAATGTCTCCAGAGAAGGAGACTCCACAACCTCCCTGGGCAGCCTGTTCCAGTGTTCTGTCACCCTTACTGAGAAGAAGTTTTTTCTCAAATTTAAGTGGAACCTCTTGTGTTCCAGCTTGATCCCATTACCCCTTGTCCTATCATTGTTTGCCACCGAGAAGAGCCTGGCTCCATTCTCATGGCACTCACCCTTTATATATCTATAAACATCAATAAGGTCCCCCCTTAGTCTCCTCTTCTACAAACCAAAGGGACCCAGCTCCCTCAGCCTTTCCTCATAAGGGAAATGCTCCACTCCCTTAATCATCTTTGTTGCCCTACGCTGGACCCTCTCCAGCAGTTCCGTGTCCTTCTCGAACTGAGGGGCCCAGAATTGAACACAATATTCCAGATGTGGTCTCTCCAGGGCGGAGTAGAGGGGAAGGAGGACCTTTCTCCATCTACTAACCCCTCCCCTTGTAATACACCCAAGGATGCCATTGGCCTTCCTGGCCACAAGGGCACAGTGCTGGCTCATGGTCATCCTGTTGTCCACCAGGACCTCCAGGTCCTTTTCCCCTACACTGCTCTCTCATATGTAATTTCCCAACCTATACTGGAACCTGGCTTATTTTAAGGTGTCAGAGTAAGAATCAAATAGAAGATCAATATCTCATCTGCAATGTTGAAAAAGCCTCATAAAGAGCTGGCCCATACTTCAGGTATTGGCACAAAAATAGCTTCTGTATGTAAATCTATAAAGATCAAAAACTTAAAGCAATTATTTGAAACCCTTCTCACTAAAATAATATATCTGCATAAACTGAGCAACAGTACTTTATTCATTAGTAGAATGTTGGTTTTTCTCAAACATCAAGCAAAAAATTTAATTAAGTTGAATTAAATGGCAAGATCAGAAGGCATAATTTTAAATTAAATATTATTATTCACTTTCAAATGTTAGAAATAATTGAGCATCATGGGGGAAAAGTAAAATTAATGTTAATTAGTTAATTACCTAAATTACATTTGTTGAGGCAGGACAGGTGACAAGTCCTATAATACTTCTTGAGTGTTTACTAAATGTAAAGAAATATTAATTTTTATCTCTGTGCGCACAGCTGTGCACATTGTATCATATGCGTAAACCAATAGCAAACCAGTATCTACTAATCACAGTAATGCAATTTTTAAAAGTATTGCATACATACCCTTATTCGTGTATAGATAAAAGCTGAACCTTTTTCTTGCTCACATTTATTTATTTATTTATCTTATTTTTGTATTTCTTATGAGGAATTTTGTTAAGGAATGTTTTGAATTAAATTAAAAGTAACTGGAACACAGGAAATGTCAAACAGTTTCTTCACTAAAATGATCTGTAAGATCAAGTAAAAATGTTTAAAAATTGAAACATTAAAATGTTCATCTTATTTTACTCAAAACTGTTATAAAGCTATCTCAATAATTATTTTAAAAAAAGAAAGGTAAAACCCTGGCTTTGATATACAATATGTACTACTCTGTGCCTGAACTGATCTATCTAACTTCATTGTGCATTCTCTGCTTTTGCCTTTAGTATTGCAATTTTTTTGCTCCTTCTTTAACAAGCATCTCAGTGCTCATTTACACTGAGCTTCAGTAGTTGCACATTTGTCCACTGATGGGTTACACATAAGGAAGAGGTAACAAAGAGGCCTCGTGCTCACACGAAAGTACGAGATAAGCCTGATCATAATGGAGAGAAGGGTAAAACAGGAGCCAGAAATTGTGTAATCATTGCATGGTGTGTTCTTGCTTTGATATTGCGATATCAGAGTCTTCATCAGGCTACAGGAACTCAAGAGACTGCCTGCTGCTTGTGACAAAACTCTGAGATTGCCAGTGTAAAACTGTTTCTGAAAAGACTAAAGCAGAATCAGATTAATTTCAAGAGAGTCACACTGATTTATGACAACTGATGAACTATGTCCAGAGAACCCATAACCTATGGCAGTGTCCAGTACTTCCTCTAGAGCTAAAATAAAACTGGCAAATAACCGGAGTCACAATGAGATCAGTGTAGTACCACCAAAGCACATAACATACTGTTATTTCAGATAGAACTAAAATTACTGAACCAAAAGAAACAGAGGTCATTTATTTACCTGTATATGCAGTGCAACACTTCAAAACATTGACAGTATCACTAGACTAATCTTCTTCTCACTACAAATGACATCTGTTAATTTTCAATTTGACTAAGCACTGCTTAACCTCTCCATGTTACTCAGAGATTTACAGAAGGAATACTATTTACGAAATTAAAAAATTTTACAACAGAACTGTTGGAAGTCTTTTGATAACTGTAATAAGACTTCCCTTGAAAACTGCTCATTTTTTTTGAAAGGTGGCTGCACACTCACCACAATGAATAATTTCATGACTTTTCTTTAATTCATTGGAAATATTACATCAAATTAATAGGAGTGGAACAAAAGCTATGTACTGTATCTCATCAGTTTTCCAGGCCAGAAGAATTATTACACAACCTCTGATTATGACTCTGTCTTCATTGTTAATCTCTCTACACAAAATGACAAGAATAAAATTTAAGGTTTCTTGTGACTAACATATGTGTATTTGAGGAATAAGGTAACTAAGAGGCCTCAAGACCATATCTCCAATTTTATGAAAGTGAATATTAAACTTATTTATTACCAATCAAATCAGAATAGGGTCATGAGAAATAAAACCAAATCTTTAAACCACCTTCCTCTCACCCCTCTCTTCTTGCTGGACTCAATTTCTCTCCTGATTTTCATCACACTTTGTCTCTGCTTCTTCCTCCTCACTCTCTTCCTCTGCTCCAGCATTGAGTGCTTCCCACAGGAGACAGTCCTCCATAAATTTCTCCAACATGGGTCCACAGGCTGCAGTTCTCCATAAAGTCCTCCAGCGTGAGTCCCTTCCATGGGCTGCAGTCCTTCAGGACAGCCTCCTTCGGGCATCCACCTGCTCTGGCGTGGGGTCCTCCCCAGGCTGCAGGTGGGTCTCTGCTCCCCCATGGACCTCTGTGGGCTGCAGGAGACAGCTGGTCTCACCATGGTCTGCACCACGGGCTGCAGGGGAATCGGGAATCTCTGCTTCAGCACCTGGAGCACCTCATGCTCTCCTTCTCCACTGATCTCAGTGTCTGCAGAGTTGCTTCTCTCATATGTTCTGACTCCTCTCCCAGCTGCTCTTGTGCAGCAGTTCTTTTCTTAAATGTGTTATCCCAGAGGCACTACCACCACTGCTGATGGGCTCAGCCTTGACCAGTGGTGGGTCCCTCCTGGAGCCAGCTGGCATGGGCTCTATCAAACACAGTGGAAGCTTCTGGCATATTCTCACAGCAGCCCCCACTACCAACACCTTGCCATGCAAACCCCATACAGCTAAATGATAACAGTATTTCATTAAACGCCTAATAAATGGGTAATTATTTTAAATCTCTTTCCAAAATCCCTATTGTAACATGTGTAATGCACACAAATATGAATGTGTAGTGCATAGTCCCTGTTGCTTCAGATTTCCTTGAAGGATCCCACCATTAGAGTTTCTATACATTATACGAGAGGCAGCTGAATGAAAAGCTTGACCAAGGGGAAGTCATGCATAACCAACCTCACAGCCTTTTATGAGGACATAACGAGGTGGATAGATGATGGCAGAGAGGTGGATGTGGTCTACCTTGACTTCAGTAAAGCATTTGATACAGTCTCCCACAGCATCCTCGCTGCTAAACTGAGGAAGTGTGGACTGGATCATCAGGTTGTGAGGTGGACTGTGAACTGGCTGAAGGAAAGAAGCCAGAGAGTTGTGGTCGATCGGACAGAGTGTAGTTGGAGGCTTGTATCTAGTGGAGTGCCTCAAGGGTCAGTACTGGGACCAGTACTATTCAATATATTCATCAATTACCTGGATGACAGAATAGAATGCACTGTCAACAAGTTTGCTGATAACACAAAACTGGTAGGAATGACTGGCATGGCAGAAGGCTGTGCTGCCATCCAGCGAGACCTGGACAGGCTGGAGAGTTAGGAGGGAAAAATTTAATGAAACATAACAAGGGCAAGTGCAGAGTCTTGCATCTGGGCAAGAACAACCCTGGGTTACAGTATAAGTTGGGGAATAACATATGAGAGAGCAGTGTGGGAGAAAGGGACCTGGGGGTCCTGGTAGACAGCAGGATGACCATGAGCCAGCACTGTGCCTGTGTGGCCGGGAAGGCCAATGGCATCCTGGGGTGTATTAGAAGTGGGGTGGTTAGTAGGTCGAGAGAGGGTCTCCTTCCCCTCTACTCTGCCGTGGTGAGAACACACCTGGAATATTGTGTCCAGTTCTGGGCCCCTCAGTTCAAGTCGGACAGGGAACTGCTGGAGAGAGTCCAGCGCAGGGCAACAAAGATGATGAAGGGAGTGGAGCATCTCCCTTAGGAGGAAAGGCTGAGGTAGCTGGGTCTCTTTAGCTTGTAGAAGAGGAGACTGAGGGGTGACCCCATTAATGTTTATAAATATGTAAAGGGTGAGTGTCACAAGGATGGAGCCAGGCTCTTCTTGGTGGCAACCAATGATAAGACTAGGGGCAATGGGTACAAACTGGAAGGCAGAAGGCTCCACTTAAATATGAGAAGATACTTCTTCACAGTGACGGTAACAGAGCACTGGAACAGGCTGCCCAGGGGGGTTGTGGAGACTCCTTCTCTGGAGACATTCAAACTCAGCTTGATGCTTTCCTGTGTAACCTCATCTAGGTGTTCCTGCTCCGGTGGGGGGATTGTACTAGATGATCTTTTGAGGTCCCTTCCAACACCTGACATTCTGTGATTCTGTGATTCAGTATGGTGTAAGCTGATACAACAACCAGTTATCCCTTTCCCCCTTCACCCCTTTTATATAAGTTCATGATTTAACTGATTCGAGCCTTAAGAAACCAGCATCTCTAGAATAATGAGAGCCGTTCCTCCCACAAACGCAACACAAAACACTTTCAGGCATATAATAAGTAAAAGGAAAGGGCATACCCCACCCATCTCTGTTAAGCCATTGGAGTATGGTTGGGAAGCAGAAGAGAGACTAGATTTCCACTAGTGAAGTAAAATTAACTGTAAAGCTAACCTTTACTAGAAATGTTGTGGAGAAGACAGTTGCATGAGGACTCAGGCAACCAAAGATAGATGTAGTGAGGGAGAGAGTAAGCTAATAGAGGGGGTGATGTTTTATTCTGTTGAGGCTTAAATAAAAAAGGTGAGTGTTGAAATGACATGAGGTCTCTCAGGAGCAGGAAGGGAAAATAGAACAGGTCCACACAGTCACATTTTGCGTTCTGTCCTTGATGTGTTTCAATTTGAATTTTTAAGCCTCTCTGATCAATGGTGAAAGATAATGTCAGCACTGGATAGGAAGGCTTTGAATATATCTCTGTGATTTTCAGTGCATGATATTCAGTCTGTGGCATGCTGAGTTCACACTGTAACTAATTTATTGTTTTATGAATCATAGCAAGTTCTGCAGTCTCACCAGGTAACAAATTTTTCACATGAAATCCTATGTCTACTAATTACAAATATTAAAAATCTCTGTTATATTTTTAAAAAGAAGGAAATTTTTCTTAGCATTCCTAAGTGAAGTGTCACCACTTTCTTCCTTTCTTTTCAACTGCATAGCAACATGCCATGCAAGGTAACTTTCTGCTGTCACCTTCAGTGATAAGGGCCTACGTGTTGTGCCTAGTTTTGGTGAGTTGGCTTTTGATATGTGCTAGTAATGACAGACGATGTGTATCTTCCCCCTTCAGTGATGAATATAGCCTTAGTACATACCTAGTTTGTGAAATGCACTGACATTTTTGGGGATAAAAGGTTCTCTGTGAACACAGAGTATTGCATGCAACACTACATTTCTGTCATTGCAATTATCTGGCTTACATTATTACTGCCTTACATGAAACATGACTATTTTGCCACAGAATGTAATGAATAAAAAATTTTATCCTGAAAACTAGATTGGGCTTGCAGCCAGAAGTAATTATGGGTGCTTATGATGTGATGTTTTTTAACTTTCTTTACGACGAAAGCAGCAGACTATAATTGGTTTTTGTAGTTTCCTGAGGGCATGAGTCCCCTCCAAAAACAAGAGCACTGACTTTTCTAAGCATACATGTAAAAGGAAATAACATGTGAAATGACTTATAGAAAAATGGATCAAATGTTTTAATGCACCCATACACAAAGCAGTAATCTCTATTATCACCACCATGAACCAGTAGAAGCCACTTAAAAAATTAATAAACCAACAGATACACAAATATAAAATTCAAAATGAATTTATCCTAGCCATTGCTCACCTCTCTAAAAAGGCAACTCATGGAAAGCAGGAGAAACAAATTGCACCTCCAGCCATTCTGAAGATGAACAAAAATAAATAACTTTGAATTCAGTTGAAACAATTTTTTGAAATCTGTGAAAACCCACTCAAAACTACAAGAACCAAAAATCAGCTAAACAAATCCCTTAACTGCACCCTCTGAATAGGGATTTAGGTACATTAGTAGCTTGGATGTCTGAATTAAGGGCTCTGGTTTTATGAAAAGTTTGATTTCATTGCTACTGTAAAAATTAAATTTATTATATTTATCTGCTAGTCTTACCTAGCAGAATGCCTTTCTACATACCTAACTGAAATGGCAGGTTTTTAAATGAAGGAATGTCTTAAACAGAGATATCTCTATCTTAACACAAGGTGATATGGCAATTTCATTAGAAGAGCTCTTTTCTAATAATAATAATTTTTTTTGAAAAAAGCTACAAAAAAACCCCTTATTACTCCAGAACTAATGTTTATGTTTGTTTTGCTTTTTTATTCCTAAGAAAGAAGATTCTAGTTTGCAATTCTTTGTGAGATGATAGAATAGAATATATTAAGGTACGGCTCAACAAAAGGCAGTGTGAGCTAAACAAAGGCATTCATGTCGCCTCTCTGAAATGTAATTTCATTTGAGCCCAGATACTTAATTGCTAAAATAATATAGCCCATTAAGATCACGTGACACAGTTATCGTTTAGTTCAGACCTGGTTCATTGACTGACCTCAGGTTAACTGATGAGGAACTGAGCAAATTATTAACTTGCCAAATACTTCTTGTAATAGGAATACCTATCAGTTGAGTTTGTGGGGTCAGCCTAGTAATGGGCAATAATTTACACACTAATCAGCGATTGTGTGATAAAGAAGATAAAAGTGTAAATGTAACTGTCATATATAGAATGAAAGAAAGAAAAAAGCACGTAAAACTTATCTTCAAATACACAAGTTGGTGGTGTTTCATTGGGAGAGCTAATGAAAACTTTTATCTCACTCTAAAAATACTGGAATTTGTATTTTTCAGTTCTATTCTTTAGAACTTTCTCCTCTTACCATACTAATTTTCAGTCATCAGTTTGCTGCACAGAGACAAATTATTATTATCTGTGTGAGAAACAGCATTTATAATAAGTGCTGTCCACTCTTGTCCCCATCCCCCCATATCCAGATTTCAGCGTTTGAGGAGCATGCTTTGCTATGTACGTGATCTGTGGAGACTTTCTCATTTTGATACGGGAAAAAACATTAAGATCTTAGGATGTGTAGATGACAATGACTAGGTACAAGTAAAAGAAATCAGAAGTATTTAATGATATTTACAGAAGTAAAAAGTCTATTTGACAGAACAATATTTCTAGTGTTTCTTTGTGGATGCCCATTCTGTCAGATGCTCTTGAAAGGGATTAGTATGCTTTCCAATAGCAGAGTGGATTTATTGACATATGTGGTCACTTTCAAACACATGTTTCAGTCTTCCCTAAGTGAATTTTCACTCCCAAAGTGTATAATAACATGGGAAAAATGATGTATCGGAGACAAAGGTTAGCAAGAGTACTGGAATATGGACATAAAGGCAAGCACAGACACATGCCTACCCATCTCAGGCTGTGAGCTTCAGCAGGTCTGAGACATCCTTAGGATCTTAGCACTATGAGGCTTTGATCATCAGTCCAAAAATACAGTCTATAAATTGTGGTCAGCAGAGACATAAACCAATAATTGCAACCAAGGAATTTCAAAACAGTCCTGATGCTGAAATGACTTATACATCATTGAACAGATTCTGGAGCAGTGCACGTTTTTCAAAATCTGTCTTTCAACAGAAGATGCTCAGAAAAAGTACCTTAGAAAAGAAAGGGGCTAAATTAATCTGGTTTATACCTAGATAACTGGTGCTTAGCCAGAGGAATGAAAACAGTCATGGAAATAAAATGGTCCTGACCACTGGATGTCACTCTTGACTTAAACCTGGTTACATTAATGTCTTGTTTCTGGCAGAAGAAATTTTAATGGCTTCTATCACAGTATCCAAGATGTAGCATGGCTGGACCTTCAGATAGATGACTAGAGGTTGAAACTGCTGCTCTGCCAGCAAATTCCTGAGTAATCTCACTTAAGTTATTCCTAGACTTTTCCTCAGCCTCACAACTTGCAAAATGCCAGTAAAATGAAACCACTCTATTTTATTGCTAGGACATGGTAAGAACTAATAAAACAGAAGATCTGGGGCTGAGAAGCACTTTAAAAATATTGTGACCATTACATACATAGACAAGAAAAGAAATTTAACTTTTATAATACTAAGGTAGTATATTATATTATATTATATTATGCTATGTTATAAATAACATGCAGGTTTGGACATAAGAGACTCCCGGTTCTAAGTATAAATATTTACAATTAGAAGTAAAAAGTTTAATGGCATTATGCTGTCTGGTGGAAAAGGCTATAGAACATAAAGATCTCTATCATACTATATTTTCTCACTTAATCTCATTTCAGTCACTTCACTGTATTGTGTTGAAAACATAATGGTCACAATGAAATATAGAATGTTTTGAAATTAACCAAGGTCTACTTAGGAAATATTGGAGAACTTCTCTGAGAAATTTTCTAGAGTGACTTTCCCATAGAAACATGAGGTGACATGAGCAAGGAGACCTATTTTCCAGGAGAGCCAGGGATTGTTAACAGCAGCAGGTCGTCCCCAAGAAGGAACCAGCCTCCTTCTGCCTTGTAGTTTCAAGAATCATATTCCTCTCTCCCTCCTGCTACTTCAAGCCCTAGTTCTCAAGCATTTTTAGAGCACTCTGCATGCTAGTAGTCCGTCATTTATCTGGATGTTGCATGGGATTGTTTTGGTTTTGTTTGGTGCTTTTTTTGGTTGGTTGGTTGTTTTTTTCCTAAAAAACCCAGGTTTCCCTTCTCTGTGTTGTTGGGCTATGGTATTAGAGACTGGTTTCCTCAACCACAAAGAGGGCAAGGGAGCAGCAGGTGAGGATCCCTGGTCACCCCTCCAGGACCCGTACTGGGCTCCCCAAGTGACAGCAGGAAAGCAGAGAGCCCCACTAGTGGTCCTGGGGCCTGTAGACCCTGCATCCTTACACAGGCTGCAGGGTTATGGCCAACAGAGCCATGGGACTCATTATGCCTTTTAGGCTTGTACAAGTCTGATTACGGGATGTTCAAGTGAAGAACCAGGAGGGATCATGGTGGTTTGAGGAGGAATGAGCATGGAGAAGAAATACGCATCAACAAAGAGGGGGATAAAAGGGGCTGGTCAGTACGCTTACGTGCCTAATCAGCACAGACTGCCTTATCTCCTTATTAAACTCAATTGCTAGCTCTTTCCTTGAGTGACGGACCTTAATCTGTGTTCATGTGTGTGTATGGTGATCTATGTGCCAGCAACTGCCATGGGAACCACTCATCATAAGGCCTCATCTGGCTCTGGAAAATGAGCCTGAAGACAACTTTCTCCTCCGGCTTTTTCTCAGCCTTAACTTTGGTATTGTAAAATGGAAAAGGCTTTTGAGTGTACTGCAGGCATTTATGGGAAAATTCATTTCGGCAGTATTACTCTGTTAGAATCACTTCCCATTTCCTGAATGCAAAAGGGTCTTATTATCAATAAACAAAGGGAACGGACATGAAGTCACAACTGCCTAAGGGTTGTTCTTCGTGTCAAAATCTCACAGGTTGTTTTGGAGAATTAACAGTTGTACCAGATATAAATACAAAACTCTAATGCTGGTAGTACCTTGCTTTCCAAAGAGTCAGAGTTCTCCTTGAATATTTGGTATATTTTCCTACTCCCTCCTAGCAGCAAACACATTGAACAATGTGCAATTAACTGTAGCACTTACCTAGAATATAACCAAGACTTCCTAGCAAACATACTGCAAGTATTATATTATTCAATGGTGACAATGGCTGGGATAAACATCCCAGTTCATCAGTAACGTTGTGTAGGGTAAGTGAAGGGTCATTGCAACCATGAAAAATGGGCAGGAAGCCAGAGGTTAAGTGAATCAAGGTGGAACTGACTATTCCTTTCTTGACTAGAAATACCCAACACATAATACAGCCATTTGTTACCTTGTATTACTCATTTCAAGGGAAAATTCTACGAAAATTTGTTTCCAAAATACTACCAAACCTATTTTTCTGGCAGTGATGTCTCAAAGCTGGATCTGAAATGAAAGCATTAATATATCCTATCCACACTGGCCTTACTCCGTGAATCAAAGGCTCAGTAATTTGAACTTCCCCATTTCCTCTTTATTCATCTTCTTCTCTCTCACAGAACAGAAATCCTATTATGTGTCTAAAGTGATCGCTTATTGAGCGCCTCCTGTGCAACATTACTAAGCAGTCTACTGCCTGATGTTGTCTTACCTAGTGCTTTCATTGCACTTGATACATGCAAATAAATGTGTTACGTGTAAAAATATATATGCACAAAAGCACCGAAGTGGTTGAATAGTCTGTTTATTACTAACTGTTTGACCAGATTGTTTTTCCTAAAATCAGCCAAAGCACTGATATTCTTTCTCGTGGAACAGCGGAGATTTCTTATAATGGCACATTTCCATTGAGAACACATGTAAATTCTGGCAGTGACATTGAAACTCCTGAGCAATGAGATTTTCTCACTAATTCAACACTGGAAGCAACAATTTAAAAAAAAAAAAGAAAGAAAAATAGGATAAATTCCTTATCATCTGTGAAGGAAGTAACAGTAGAGGCTGCAGGGTACCACCACAGATGGTGTGATTACCGCTGCCTTCTGTGTTTCCTAGCTCCTACAGGATCTCAACAAGTGGAGAACATGAGAAACATTGCCAAACAAGGTACAAACAGGAAGAGTCTTCACAACATGATGAGTAATACATACACAGAAGTAGACTGCCTCCACCTGATGGCTTTTTGAACAGAGAGGGAGCAAACCCACTTGGAGAACAGAAATGGTAAACCAAACTGGCTGGAAAAATATTTGCCTCCTCTGACTGCCTGCAGAGGGACTGAGGTTGCTGATCAGCCTGATCCACGTGATCACCAGGGTCTGGTCCTCAGACCTGACATTAATTATTTGCCTCTAGTTCTAATTTCCAGAACCACCACCAACAGCCAAACCAAGCATCCCAAAGCACAAATCCCATTTCCCTTTCTTTATAGATCTGCAGCATGAAGCACCTTGACATAGTTATACCTACAGAAACCATCAGGGTTAGTCCAAACTGCCTGGAAAACTTGTTGGCTTATGCACGTGCTGCAGTGCCAAGGAGATTACTCAGACACAAGGATTGTTTAGAGAAGCATCAGCCCCCAACTTTACATGTGGCTTCTGTGCTGGACATGCCACAGCTTTCCATCAAACTTGTGTGTCATCTCTGAAGACACCATATCTGTTCTGTATAAATACAGTACTTTATTGAAAAAGTAATAAGAGAATTTGAGTGCTAAATACTACTTCTAACTGAAACCAAGGTTTGTGTTTCATAACTGTCGATCATAAATAAAAATAAATGCATATGTGCCGTCTTCTATTTGCTAGTGTTGTTCACTATCCCCTCCCTTATCTTTCTGACTGAGCAGAAGCTGGAATTTGCCATATGTTACACTTCAAAAATTTAATGGCTGTGTTTGGCAGCATGAAATTTCACTTTAAATAAATACTACACACCTACCAATAGAGGATATAAAAAAGTCATGAACATATCATCAGAAAGCTCCTCAGTGTGTTAAAATGCAATTAATATAATGAGATGTGACATGAACAGAACTGCTAAACTGGATTCAGAAATAACTGTAATGGCTGCTGGAGGAGATTTAAAATATATTTGCTGGTTCTACACACAAGTGCACTTGTATTTAGTGAATTAAATATTTTTCACTGCTGGCTTCTAAACAGGCTATATTGATTTTATGTTTGTGCTTATTTATTTGATGCTAGTAGCGGGCATGAAAGTAGAATTGAAAAAGAAGCAGGATCAGAGGACACATGAAGATTTTTATGCACATGCTGGCTTTCCAACTAACACCATGTTAGTTCAGCTCTCAAAATAAAATCTAATTAATTAAACAAGACTGTTGCTTACAGCTGATTTTAATCCTCCCAAGAACGTAATAAAGAATGGCTTTACATGAAGCAAAGTACTTTTAAGTTACTTTAGTAAACTGCATGACGTTTAAACAAAAAATACTTCCTATTTTAAAAAGTCCTTTTTAGAAGATATTTGTGTTATTTCTGAATGGTATTTTATACTATCTTATTTTCAGGAAGAAAAACAAAGCACTCTTTATTTTCTTTAGATGGCATTAAATTTCTCTCTCTACTTCTCCTGTTTTATTTCAACCTAAGGAACATCAGTCATTTAAAAATATCAAATAAATACCTGCCAAGAGCAACATTTTGCTCAAAAGAAAAGTTGATTAATGCAATAATCTTCATCATAAGAAGCCACAAAAAGAATAAAATTAGGAACAAACTACACATCATTAGCATATTAAGCACTCCTCCTTTCCCACGTTGAGAATGTAAGGATTGTGGAATGGCCTAAGGAGGCTCAATTTCCACTACTGGAATGGAAGAATTTTCTTGTCCTGCAGGTGAACGCTTGTATCACATTATGAAACCCAGTGCCCAATGCCAGATCCATCAAGTTTCATGCATTCAGGACAAGACTCATCCATATGGTTCTCATCCCACTCAATACCAATCACCCACGTGTTTGCTCTACCACAGCACTGCCTCTTTCCCACTGGATGAAACTGAAGTTCTCCCACCATCACAGCAGCATCACTGCGGCATGAATCCCAGCTGCAAGCTGCTATTGCTTGGGAGAGGTGCTACTCTAGCCCTGCTAGCCACCACTTCTCGCTGTTTTTCAGGCTCTTTTTGAAGCTACTTCTCTCATTCCTAATCCTTAGAGTTCCAGAAGTTTCAAGCTGAGAAAGACACATGACATTTTTGCACCTGCAGCTGAGGATAACATTCAACACATCAGTAGGAAAATGTAATGAATTTATCAATAAATTGTAATGGAATTTCAAAATTAATCAACAGTAAATTCCAGTTACAGGAAAATCCAGTCTTTTAGCACATAGCTATTTTAGAGTTGTATGCATAAGAACTGTCTATGAAAATCCATTTTCTCCTCTCTTGCACAAGACTATAAATGGAGAAACAGGCTATGCTAATGATTTTCTGCATCTATCTGCTGATGTCTGAGAGCTTCACAGATGTCAATTTTCACAAGACTCGTGAAATCAGCAGTTACATTATCAGTCTGCCAGAGACAGATTCATGCCAACATATATTATAATTTTGGGCACCCAAATGAGCAAACTCTATGGTTTGTTTTTTGGTTTTGGTTTTTTTGGTTTCTTTTAGAACAGTTCACATCACAGAGAGAGCTTTGCTATTTAAACATTCCTTTCCCTTGTCTGCAGCTGCAACGGCTCTGCAGCTCTGCCTGACAGCACAGATTTCCAAGGCAGGTAGAGAGAGAGCTGCTGCTCGCTGCCCATGGATGGAGAACGCAGCTCATCTCTTCTGTTCTGGATTCATAACCCAAACATCTCCATCCATAGGAAGCCAACAGGTAGTCATGAAGTGCAGGTAGGGAAGGGAAAGCAGTACCAAGAAGGTACTGTGGAAATTCGCAACAGCTCGCACTCAGTACCAAATGCTGTTTCCAGTAGGGAATAGAATTCCCTCTTCATGTACAAAGAGTTATCTTGTGCTTTGAGTAAAGCAAAAAATTTCAAATAAGTAGTTCGGTCGCTCACTGATGTGCTTGATGCCAGATGAAATTACACTAACCACTTCTCACATCAAGCATGTTTTCATACAGCTTAGTAAATGGACACTTCTCTCAGTGAGGATTCAGTCAAGGCCTTTTCAATCGAGCCCAGAGACAGTGAATAAATTATATTAATTACAAATTTGACTGAAAATACCAATTATCTACTGCTGAGGACTCTGGCATGTTTTGCCTAGTCAACATCTGTGGTGTTGGATTGAAATGTTCTTTGAGCCACAGACTGCTCTTACGCCTTATGCACCACTGACTACATAGTTCATGCTTAGCAAATGAACGATATATGTTGTCTTAATTCATCACTGGAAAATAGCTACCATCTATTAAAGAAACTATTTCCCTCTCTGGAAACTCAGCTGTTAATGTTTACTAGGAAAGCAACTTTCAGTTCTTGTGATACTTTCAGTTCACATTTGAGGTCTTGCTTAGAACAGGAAAATGGTACATTTTCAACTGCATTAAGTCTTTTGAGCTAGATCAGTTCAACTGAAAAGACCATAAAACATCAACTTAGACACAGTTCTAGTCTTTATGCTAATTTTTTTGCCAAAAAAGCACCTTCTTTCAGAGTGTAAAAATCAGATAAAAGTCACATGGCCAGCCAATGTGAAAAAAAAAACCCTCCTTTTTTTTTCTCCCATTTTTTGCAAATACAAGAAAGAACAGCATCTCTGTTAGGCATAGTCATGGAACTGTATTTCTGCTGTCATATATTTTGTATAGCCAGCTAAACCATCCTGGAGAATTGAGTCTAGTGGGAGAAACCTCCAAACTCCAAAAGCTTGAGGATTTTCTTTATGGTGGAATAAGGAATTCAACAGTTGTTGTTGAGAATATGATTATGACCAAACTGATCAACAAACTTGTGTATGCATAAACTTGAGAGAGAGCAACTGACTGTACCTTGGGGATGAAGACATTTCATTCAATGCTGAAGATAAATTAGGCAAGTGGCCAAACCCATCGTGCCCTGTGTTGGTACATCTAGTCCTGAGTGACTTCTCCAGCTTTGTGGGTCATGGGAGAGAAGGGAAAAATGTGTTTGGTGCTTTGCTATGTTCTATACACAGCCACTAATGCAGTGTGCTCATTGCAACTTTTTTAATATATGTATGTACATGCACATATACACACATATACAGAAATACCACGTTTTATACAGTACAGGACCTACATACATCCCCTCCACATTTGAAGGCTATTAATTTTGTTTAAAACTGATTTATAAGTACAATGAGAGAGGAACTCAGATAAGAAGCTGGCCAGAACTTGGCTGTTGAGGAAAGTTCTGTAATGCTCCAAACTGAATTTGAGACAGAAGCTGCTACTCCTGGTATCTCTTTTTGTTCTTTTCACTGCTATGAATTACAATCTAGCAATAAAATGCCTCACTAATGGCCACATTCTAAGAATGCTCATAACCTAGGAAAATGATGGTATCTGCAGAAACACCACTTTTCCTTCTATATGCTCTGCAAACTGATAAAAAGTTTAAAACTCAGCATAGTGCTTACACTTCCACTATAAGGAGCACCTCTCTGGTTTTGGCCTGATTCCCTTCGTTGAAATTCAAAGCCAGTTAAACAAAGTTGAATGTAAGCTCTTTTTTAGATTTCTGTATGGTCCACTCCATATGAGTGCCTTATTAATTACAGTTAACACACTTCCTTGAATGACTACACACACAGGATATTCATAATTCAAAGCTGAGCCAGGTCATTGCCTTAGGCGAATTTACCACTGGATCATTAGGGAAACTGCAAGGAATACAGTGACCTAATGGTAGTTGCACTAATATACTGATCCATAAAACTCTGCTATTACTCAGACTCCTCTGGTCAAGAGAAGCAGCCTTTGGGGATGCTGGTTCACAGAAGCTGCTCAAGTCTTTCGTCTGGGCTAGCCACTCAGTCTGATTCTGAGGGGGATTTTAGGTGCCATAAGTATCACAGGTAAAACAAAACTGAATGGTATGGTCATAGACTTGATGAACCTGGGTGGTCAGAGATGGCAATTACATGTAGGCATAATTAAGAGGTTGCAAGCTGAAACTGTGTGAGGAAAATGAATAAAACAAAAGGATCAGTTTTTTTCTTTATAGAATCTGAGTTATTACTAGTTATGTAAAACCTTTTTCCTTATGATAGGTTTTCTTTGGCTAGCTACAACAGTGGTAAGAAGGAACCCTGATAAACAACATTAACATTAATCTGTTCCACCAAAGTAATCTCAGTGCAAGGAAGGACAGAAAAAGCTCATTACAGGAGCATATGACATATGAGGAACAGGTAAGGTAATCGGTTTATTCATCCTAGAGAAGGTTAAGGGTGGGAGATAATTGCTGAATTCCACGACATAAAGGGACAGAAAAGACAGTGTCAGAGTTAGCTCAGAGGCACAGTGAAAGAACAAGAGTAGTGATGCAAGTTGCAATAAACAAAATTCCAAATGTACGTAGGTAAAAAATCCTGTTGGGGTAGTCAATACTGGGATAAGTTGCCCAGGTAGGTTGTGGTATATCCATCTTCGAAGATTTTCACAACTCAGCTGAGCAACCTGACCTAACTTTGAAATTAGTCTTGCTCATTAGATGGCTGGATCAGATGACCTCCAGATGTTTAGAACAGCAAAGAACATCTTCATCATTATGTTCAAGATGTTAGGTAGAGATAAGCTGCCTCATGTGCTGCATACAAGAAGATGAAAAAAGTCTGTGGCCTTGTAAGAAAGTACCAATGCAAATATTGGTGGACTTTCTCCAAATAGTGCTGCAAATGGATGAAGGGTGAAGACCTGCTACATGTCTGATACGTTTATCACCAGACAGTTTGAAACCCATGCATGCCCAGTGCACAGAAGATGCTTGAGGGAGGCAGAAATTTGCTCTACGGCTCTTCCAGAGCAGAAATGAGGATGGCACATTCCTTCCATTGAATTGGCAGAAGCCAGCATGACTACAGCAACACCAGAAAGGTTGGGAGGGCATGGTTAGTGCTGCAAGGGCCTGGCTCAGCCATTTAGATGGTTTTGGAGAAACCCTAACCATACGGAATCCAAGTTTTCACTTATTGGGGGAAAAAAAAAATAATCCTGAAAGGCAAAATCTGTAGAGAATACTAATAAAGAGATAGTTAGCTGGTCTGGCTAATGCTTAGCTAGACCAGCACAGATAAATGAAAAATGTGGAGCCTTTTGTGCAAACACACACTGGACAATGTGTTGGTGACACTATTTCGGTTCAGTATTTTGCCCTGTCTTAAAGGGAAAAGGCTTGAAAGTTATCCAGCATAGGACGACAGACATATTTGAATAAACATAATCTATAATCACAAAAGTAATTTGTTTCATCATGCAAGATATGTTACAAATATCAGTTTTGTTTGAATGGTTAACTGTATTTCCCAATTGTACTTAACCGCATTTTTAAAACTGCATTTACCTAGTTGTTTGCTTTCTTCCTCATTATTTCTAAAGACTAAGAGTTATATTCTTTGTCCTGGTACCAGAACTAGGGTTTGTAAAGCAGCAGCCAGGAACACTACATAGTAGTCTGTTAAAGGAGGAATAGCTTGCTTTAGAGTAATCACAGGGGAAATGAAAGCTGAATCAGACACAATTTCCATTTTGTTTGCCTTGACAGCAACATTGCCCTGTATTTAAACATAAGCAAATATATTTTATGTCAAAAAACATCCAAGAACACTTAAGTGGGTGGACAAAGAGTGATTTTTTTTTTCCTCTGTGTCCTTAGTTTGTGGTAGTATTAAAGAATAATATTCAATCAATATCACCTTTTCCACTCCCTAGAGTACTATTTCAGTTAATTCAGGGGCTGAAAATGTATAGAAATATTTCAGTTAGATTACATGAACTGCTGGTTAGTTAGTAAGGACAGAGAATCTGAATAATCTCTTAGGGGGATCATCAGCTTTGATTTTCTTTCTTCTTCTAAGTAATTCCACAGAGGTCATTGCCTCCTGCCCCTTGCAATGAAGCACAGCAGTTTTGGAAGGGACTGTAACAATAAATTACAAAAGAAACATGGGTCCTCCAAATTAATTATCTCCATTTCTGCTATAACAGAAACTAGTAATCCAAGGAGACACTGGATCTGCCTTCTCCTGGTCTAAAAACAGCTGTGGAGTACAAATGTGAAACAATATGTTAAATACATGCTTTATCTTCATGTAAAAAGGCACTAACACACGCAGCAAAAAATAAACTACAGGCATAATACTATTACTTTATTCATATAGTGAGCATACCTGAACAACCCCCAAGGTATTAAAATACAATTGAGATGTACTTAAATTTCATAATCTTTTGCAATAATTTCAATTGCATATGGTTCTTCTTTCAGATGCAAAACTGCTTTATGCCAGGGGCAAAGAAGCAAATTAGTTCTCACTTTCCACTTAATGTTCCCTATTACTAATTGCAATCATTCCTTCCAGTGCAAGAACATTAAAAAGATACTGGAGAACCACTTTCTAAAGCCTTTTTAATGCCACTTCCATTCTAAGCAGTATAATAACATTAAAACTCTCTGATGTACTGTGCAAAGGGGTAGAGATGTACTAAGCTTACTCTGGCTACCCAGGGAGAGTGAAAGCAATACAATATTGATGAGGTGAATCTAGCAGTGAAGAAAATTCCCTTTTTCTGAAGCAGCCAACTGTTACAAACTAATTCGTAGAGCTAGGTCTCCTCTGACAAGTGCCTTCAATGTAGCTTCCACTGACACAGAAAGTGAAAGGCTTAAGAGCTGTGTCTCCAGCACCACCTCTGATGGAAGTCCTCACGGGCTGCCCTGGCAGAACATAACCAAAAGAGAAATGCCGACTGAGGGGGGCAGATGTTATTTGACCATCCAGCTCAAACAACTGCATCTGTAATGTTCCACGCATATGGTTGGATTTGAAAGTTATTATTATCTATTTTAAAAAGCATGGGGGAGACTGTTACAAAAATGCTGGGTCCTGATTAACCGTGTTGTCAAGACACTGCCTCAGATGTCCCAGCAGAAAGGCATCTCCTGGGAGCAGAGGGCAGCTGTGCTGGCAGCTACCACCTGCCCTGTACTCTGGCAGCATCCTGGGAGACAGCAGCAGGGTCCCCAGGGTCCCCAGGGCCAGCTGGGGACAGGACAGGAACACGTGCACATCTCCCCTGAGCTGCCCCCACCACCAGGGCCATGCTTGGGGAGTGGATGTCTGCGAGATGAAATTGGAGTGTGAGCTGCTGCAAGGGAGCTTGGGGAAATCAGGTAAATGGCATTGCTCTGGCAGGCGAAGGAGGGAGGGAAACACTTGCCTCCCATGTTTCCAGAACAGAAACTACTTCCTCACTACTTCTGACAATGGCTAACACTAGGGGAGTGAAGAATCCCTGTTTTACAAATGAATATGTGGAAATACTTTATATGTAACACATTTCACTCATAGAAGTATATGTACAGGAGGCAGCAATGACATTTCATAATAACACTCACTCTTCACAACTCTGTTTCAAGGGCGTTGTGGATCTGACTCAGACCTCTCACGTGGAAGTAGTAATGGCCACAGAGATATCTTTCATACACAAAATTTACTCAAAACCAACCCAATCACCTCAGTAAGTGATGACTTGTGCTGTATCTTCAGCTGATGGTATAAAAATTACTGAACTATGTGTGGAGGAAAGTTGCTTCATAACCAAAGTACAGCACAGCTGTAAATCAAAAAGGCCACCCCTCAGAAAAATCCCCAAACAAACAAACAACAATAACAAAAAACACACCAAAAAAACCCAACCAAGCAAACAAAAAAACACCAACAACTAGCTTTGCAAGAAATCCTACTTACTCAGATAAACATGCATGAGAATGCTAGTCAATTCTATAAAGAGAAGTAGTTGAGAGAAGGACTGAACATTTAACTATTTTAAAGAAGAGATTAAGATAAATTTCTACAAAGATCATGAATTGCAAGTGAAAATGGGAAAAACACTGGAATATTCAGTGAAATTTAAATCCAGTAAAAGGAAACCAACTTGGGGAATAATAAACCAAAAAGATTTACTTCCACATAATATGGAAAACAAGAACTAAATTAGGATTAGATATAATTAAAAATATTGCTACCATTCACAGTTCCATTAGATGGGCTTGCTATATATGCACATGCTTATGCTTCTGCAAATATGCCAGACATTTACTGATAAAGCTAAAGCTGAAACTTTTCCATAAATATCTTCTGTAGGATACTTTGAGCATTTGCATAAAGGAGGAAGCATTAGTCACTGTCAGAGATAGGATGAAGTTTGGAACATGTGTTTGCTTTATGATACTTCATATTACCTTCATATGTAACAACTTGCACCTCTCTTTCTCTGTTCAGACCCACAATACATTTCAATATTTAGGAAAATTTTCACAAACCCAAGGTGTGTTTGCAAGAAGAGAAGCTATAAATTGGCTTTACCAAAGGATCAACATCATCAGGTTAAGGGATCTCAGAAACTTAATCCTCTCTATACTCAAGTCTGTTTAGAACATCTGTGCTGCACTTTCACTCCCTGCTCCAAACTTTCAGCACAATCCACTTTGCAAACAGCTGGCCACATATTTTATGAAAATGGAAGAAAGAAAAATGGACATTTATGAACAACCCTTCATTATTTTTATACGCTAAACAGTCATTCCTAGAAATGTGTACAAGAGTTGTCATAGATGAGGAGCAACCTGCAGCACTAGTGATCCTCTGGGTATGGTGTGCTGCAGAGGTGTTGTAATCCACTTGCGAATGCATACAAGGAAATGATACACACAGTCCTTTCACTCCCCCCAATCCCATGCACAGGGTATTCACCTTGTACTGCTGGCTGAGTAATTACTGTAAATTATAACCAACACTGGCGTCCTAGTGGATCAGGTACCAGTTTCTTCAAAAGTGAAAAAAAGGAGTGTAAAACTAGGGCGGTGTCTTTTACCTCCCTGGCCATCCAAGCAAAGCTGGTCTTGCGGAAACAGCATCGCTTCAGTGACTGAAATGCAGATGTTACTCTAGTGTATGTACCTTTGATGTGAGAGGAAGAACACTACTGGAGAATCCTTCACAGGCGTCAGGTAGCAATAAGTTATCAAGACATCTCACGCACATATATATCCACAACCTGCAGCATTCAACCCACAAGCTGGCCGGTAAGTCGATTAGTGCTCAGTATTGCATTTTTTAATGGGAATTGATATTTCAAACAATATTTCAAATGTCATAACACTTATGAGAACCTCTCTCCCTGGAGGGATCAGTACACAATATATATTCCTTTTGGAGTCCATGATGATAAATGAAACAGAAGATCTTACTGGAAGAGAAAGATTTTTGGACAGAAAGGAAAGGAATGAAGGTGGAAAGTGTATTTTGATAAGATGCACAGAATCTTTGTATGTGTTATTCAGAATGCCATGAAACAATGAGAGTGAAACATTGTAAAATATTTATGAAATACAGTTTGCCTTAAAAAAAAAATAAAAAAAAAATATATATATATGGGTGAGATCACCAGAGATGAGGTAGGCTGACTGAAGGATATTTTCCAGTATTGGTGGCTGCCATATGCTTTGTATGCTATGAGAGATCATGAAAGATGCATACAGTAACATGTAGGTCACTTTTGCAGAACGCAGTGCGTTGTTAATTTCTAATTCCAGCTGCTTTTTTTACATTGGGTCTGGATTTAACTTTCACTCTTGAAACAAACATTTAAAATATCCTTCCTGTTTCTATGTGGTTTGGATTTTTTTTTTTTTTTTTCAGTTGGGAACAAAGTCACCAAGATTTCTGTGCTCGTAATTTAAAAAAAAAAAAAAAAAAGTATCCTAAGTTTCTCTAAAACATATATCTGTAACAGAAAATACCTTTGCACATTTCTGTTAGAAATGAAATCACCATCAAGTTTTGAGTGAAGGAAAGGGGGGCAGGAGGTGAAGCAAGAATTTCTATAACAGAGGACCAAAGAAGCTTGAAAAAACATAACTTAAAAGCAACTTTTAGCCCAGCTTCCCTTGAACCTTCTTTTACACCTGGAATAGAGCTTACGCTCAACATGTTCTCCTCACAATACCGACTTGAATGTCTACGTTTTCTTCCCTGTAGCCATGACAGAGAAAAAAAGTTGCTCAGGTCTTTCACTTGGACTCCAATGCCTTGTTTTTGCTGCAGTTTTCCCTCAACTTCTCCTTTTAAAAATAATCTTTGACCTTTTTTTCCCCCCTTATCATTTGCATGCTGTTTTCTTTTGATGGTCCCAGAATTCATACCCTCATTGGTGTCATGACTTAAGCACTTTTCCTGCCACCCTAACATACAACAGCAAATTAATATTTGTACAAAGTCAAACAGTTCCAATAAGAAGTTTGATCATGCGTGGTCTTAACAGCTGTAGTCTGGCTTTTGGCTCCACTAAAACCCTAGACCACCAAAATTTAGTACAACTGCTCACAGTACAGCCCACTGTGTCTGGTTGTGTTTGCAAAATCCTGTCCTTCTTCACATCTTTGTGGAAGATGTGAACATACATTTGAGCAGAGCAGGAGTGGAAAGACTCTGGATATTTTGCAAATGAGGTTCTTAGCATGAATAACACTGAGATAATGTTTTACAACTTTTTAATACTGTAAAAATACCATTATTCTGTCTGGTAGGCATTAGTTGGGATAATACTAAGCACTAAATTCTGAGGATTATTAATAGCTACTGCTGTATTAAATTCCACTGTAATTCTGCCTGAGTTTAATGAGCAGACAGATTTATAATACATAATACAAGCCAATTAAATAAAAATAGAGTTCTTTTGATAGATGGAAACAGAAAGATTTGCGCATACAGAATGAATAATTCATGGCATATAATGAGTGGAGTTTTCCTTTATTTTCCATTTAAATAGCTTCTTTCCTTAGCAATCAGCATTCTTCACTACTACACTAGCAGTGATTCACACATGGGAAAAATTGATAGGTTAGGGAAGATGACCAACAGGGAAAAGGTGATTTTCAGTTTATGCAAAATTTCTACCACCACCGTATTACTACTAGATTGCACATTACTTTTCTGGAAGCTGCTTGCCTTCCTCCCTGCTACCACCTCTGCTCCTGACATATCTGTAGACAGATATGGCAGTAACTCACCTTTACATGTAAGAGGGTTAAGTCCTGGTCCAATAATGACTTCACCTATGCAATGTGGAGCAGATCCAGCAGGAATAACTTGAGACACACCTTTGAATAATCAGGAGATTAGCCCTTGCTTCCATAAGAAACACCCTCCTGTTAACTAAATCTCATGTCAAGTTTTTGTTCAGCTATTCAGTATCTTACAATGACTCTCATTTTTCTCCTTTCCAGCATACAGTAATTTAAAAAATAAATAAATTTAAAAATCATAAGACTTGTGACCTATCTAAAAATTACAGTTCTCTTGCAGTAGAAAATGAGAATCAAACACTTTCATTCTGGAATCTAGTTAAGCACTGTGGGTTTTTTAATAACTTTTCTTCACTTCTACAACAAAAAGGTGTTCTGGTAAAGGAGTCAGTTTCCATATTCCTACACCTAAATTAAAATTACCAAATGTTGCATTTATAAAGTAGCTCAAAAGACAGCAAGGTGCATCTGTTCCCTGAACACAACCAGCTTCATCACTTAGGAAATAGAGCAATGTAGGTAATACAGCCTGTGTTCTCAGGAAGCCCTGTTGCTCTGGCTTCAAGCCAAAGTATCACCAGAAAGACTGCCCAAAAATGCTAATAAAGCAATAAACTAATTATTGCTAGAAATCCTGTGCAGCTCAAAATGATAATTAAAGAGCATATATTAAAATATCACTACTTCACGGATCTGTAAGCATACGAACAGGAAAACAGCTGACTCCTAGAACAAAAATCATCCTTATATTTGTACAAAATTTGCTTCAAATTTTTGACATTGCATTAGTGCTGACAAAGAACTAATGTGTTATCACAGGTAAGTTGTAGGTGCCCAAAAGATGTCAAAATATGCCACTTTCTAACAAAAGTAGTATAATTTTTAACCATTTAGTAACTTTCAAAATTGAATGTAGTTCTGAGAAACCTTCATTATGTACCATGAAACTAGAAAGCAATGACTTCCTTTATGATAAATTTACAGGTACTCTCAGATAACATCTCCCTAGAGGAAGCCACAGTTCATTTCTGAGATGCAACTGTACTACTGTGTTTTGTTATTTATCTAGAGCAATGACAGTGGAGAGAAAATCCTCAGGAGGGGGAAAATGCTGAGTTTGCTTTAACTTGTTGCTTGCATCTGGTGAAGCCCACAACATTTCAATGGAGGAAAACAAAAATCTGCTTTCAGCCAACCCTGATGAATCTTTACAGGCTGTTGCAGAGCTTCCCAGTGCTTTTAACTCATTGGCAATCCTTTTTGCTGACAATGCTGCTATTCCGAGGGTTTGCTGCTTGCTATGATTGAAGCACAGATGCTTGCTATGTTTGAATTTGACATGCGTAGATCATGACTGTTTTATGCTTGTTTATATTCTTTATACATTCTACATATACGTGAAGGATAAACATTTCATTTCTGATTTGCTATGAACATACATGAGATTTGGGCAACTCGGCAGATATAAAGAAGTATTGTCAAATTTTGGTGGGAGATGAGAGATGATTGTTGCTTAAGGACTACTGGCTACAGGCTTTTTGCTGATGCCAGAAAGAAACTGATGACCTTTTAAATGAGGTATCAATTCTATTACTATGGATATTTTGCACAGTTTTCCTTATATCTGAGAGCTACAAAAACTATTCTATCCTATATTTAATCTCAAACAAATAATTATTGGAAATTGAGCCATTAACTACTTATTCACTAGCAACAATAAAAAAAATCACAATGTGGCTACACTTCTTTCAGTATAATTCACTTAAGTTATATTTTAAATCCTGACCTACATATTCTGCACACACAAAACAAGAGATCTTCCAATCTCAGTTTGTAGTTGTTTGATAAGCTGATATCAGAATATTCAAAATATCTGGGCTGCTCTCATCAGGTAACACAATGAAAATAAGTGATAATACCTGTGTACTCTATCAAGGTATTTACATTCCAAAGTCAGTGCTACAAATTCATAGAGCCTTGAACATATTAAATTGCAAATGGACATTTTTTTCTCTTCAGAAAAGACACACAATAGTTCTATCTTCCAGTAAGTTAAATAAATACACCACTGTTTTGATTTCCAGATTACATCCTCCCTCAGACCCAAGTCTTTCTTATGTCATCTATCACTTCTGTAAATCATCCACTTACAAGAAAGAGTAGCTGCTTGTGAAAGATGGCAATAGAAAAGACCCTACACTTTCATATCAAAAACAGTATTCACATGAGACTGCCTAACATGAGAAGTTAAACTGCCATAAACTTCAACATTAAAGGAAATTTGACGGGATTCAAAGAAAAGAACCTTCACCAGGAAAGACTGGAACACTCAACAAGTTGAAATACCACACTGTTCTGAGAACATCTGCCTTTTATTCTACAGTCTATAGATACACCATAGTTACAACAGAAGACAATTCAGCAGAAAAAACCTATATTCTGAAAAGAAATAAAATAACTTGGCAGAGATCCTGAAATTATTATTATCCTGTGGAAGAGAAAATCTCTTTGTAGGTAACTCAGAACAAATTGACTTCAAGGCCATCAAGATTATGAGCTTACAAAGGAGCTGTCCCTCATAGGATTTAATATAGAGAGAGCATAACTAGACACTGCAGATGCTAAGCAAAATATTTTAATAGCATGTAACCGCACATTGACTGTAATAACTGTTAATGCTGGACCAGTACTAATACAATGAACATTAAAAAATAGCTCAGGAATTGTATTATATTAAAATTAACGTATAATGTCCTTATTTTGAGATGAACCCTTGCTATGGTACTTTTAAGTGACTCAGTTCTGCAGCCAGTTCCAAATCTCATAGGAAACAAGCACAGATGCCCCAGACATCCAGAAATCACCAACTCTTCAGAGGAGCAGGGGAGGAAGCAGGGTCTCAACTGTGCTGCTCTGTGACTCCGGTTTGCTGTAGGGGTTATACCAACAACCAATTTCTGCACGGATCTCTCTGTTTCTTTCTTGATGCTTTCACAGCAATAATTTTAGACTCATTTGTATATTATGTTTATACAATGCCTATCGCAACAACATCCTGTTGAGTTGTAGCCTTCCTGCGCTTTTCCAATGTCAGTGTCCAAAAAAACCAGCTAGCCTGCTGAACTGCATCTGAATGCCTGCCTACAAACCCCAGCCTTCAAAACTTAGAGAATTCCCTAAGTATTCAGCTTTGTGGCATTCCTGGGTGTGCACTGCAAGACTGCCCTTAATCATTCCCTCTCTTGCCCAGAACCTCCAGTATTTTTCAGACAAAGCAGCAGCAGCATTTGCCAGTGGATAGCATGTTGCCTACCAAAATCTCAGTATTTACAGAATTCTCCTTTTTCTAGCAACACACACAAAACGGTGACTGCATGCTCATACTTCCCTCCAATTTGATAGCTCACAGGTACAATATAATTGTCCATACATTCTATTGCTGGGGTACAGTGTAATTTCTGCACTCCTGTGAGAATATAGAAAAACACACTGATCATCTTCAGGTTTATTTAGGGGCCTCAGGTCCTTAAGGCTTTACTTTTTTGAAAAGGGCACTGAAAGGTAAAATGTCATGTATTGCAGCAGCACAATGAAGAAATATTTGTATCTATTTGTAAATGGCTTGAGCGAATTCAAATAGATTCTAGTAAAGGGTCTTATTTTTTAAACAAGAATAATTTACGAAGGATAGAAGAGAAAGGAGAAGTGTTAAAGGTAAAAACCTCTATCCAAAAGAAAACAAAATTAACTAAAAACCATATGGAAATAAAGCCATTGTTGTAGATACACCTATCTTTCTACTTCTCTCCCTTTAAAACAATTCGTGTTCAGGATCTTTTGAGAGAGTGATGTCTTAGTATTAACTGCTCTAACAAAATCATGGTAACATCTGCCATATGCTTACTTGTCTATACCAGCACTGCTGTTGATCCTCCTGAGGTCACAATTTAAGGTGATTTAAAGAGAGAGAGAGAAGCATCTGTTGTTCATCGCTTATCCAGTCTTAGTCTTCTTGCTAATAACATTTTTGCTACTAATAAAATGCACAGAGAATGAATTACATTTATATATTGAACTTTTATATAGGTAAACTGCAGAGTACAGAGGTATATGTTTGCACCCACCTTTTGTACTCAAAATAAATAAAAACAGATTAAGGAAAAATGGTCAAAAGAAATGTTATATAAAAATCTGCTGTTTTAAAATTAAGCTGATTAGATATATTTGTCATGAAGCTGCACTATATTCAAAGAAGTTTTTTACTTGCTAGCTGTGTAAGGCTCATGTGAGGCAGTGAACAGCCTGGCCTATTTGGGTTTATGTTTTCAGAAACATTTAAAAGTCAGGTCCAAACTTAAAAAAACCAAGGACTGATGTGTTGTACTGACACAATTAATAAATAAGGGCAACCATAGCAACATGCTTAGTGACTCCATCAGCATCACTTCTGAATGCTGCGGCTGCTGCTCAAGAAGTAAGCAAAAGACCTAAATCAAAAGAAACATTATTAGACTACAGAAATTTTGACCATGAAACAGTTTCTTAGACAATTATGTATACAGTCAATGGAATATACCTCATTTAGATAATAAGACATTAAAAGAATACATTCATTTGGAAATCATTGCATGCTGCTGATAGTAATGGAAGGCACATTGTGCACAGCCAGAAGAACTTAAAGACTCAAGAAATGCAATAATTCATTGGAAATGCACTGCTCAGAGTATTTCTGTACTAATAGGAGCATAGGCGTAAGGACAGAGGTAGAAGCAAGAATATACTGGGCTGGTTTGCCACTAAAAGGAAATGACAATACAGAGTGTATCGAAAATGCTAATAATGCAGACTGAATTTTCTTCCTTTGTAGGGAGGAAACGTGAGTTTCACCAATGTCTGCAGAAATAAATAAATACCTGAAGAGAGAGGGAGAGAGGAAAGGAGGAAGGAGGGAGGGAGGGAGGGAGGGAGAGAGGAAAGGAGAAAGAAAGGAAGGAAGGAAGGAAGGAAGGAAGAAAGGAAGGAAGGAAGGAAGGAAGGAGGGAGGGAGGGAGGGAGGGAGGAAGGGAGGGAGGGGGAAGGAAGGAAGGAAGGAAGGAAGGAAGGAATGAAGGAAGGAAGGAAGGAAGGAAGGAAGGAAGGAAGGAAGGAAGGAAGGAAGGAAGGAAGGAAGGAAGGAAGGAAGGAGGGAGGGAGGAAGGGAGGGAGGGGGAAGGAAGGAAGGAAGGAAGAAAGGAAGGAAGGAAGGAAGGAAGGAAGGAAGGAAGGAATGAAGGAAGGAAGGAAGGAAGGAAGGAAGGAAGGAAGGAAGGAAGGAAGGAAGGAAGGAAGGAAGGAAGGAGGGAGGGAGGAAGGGAGGGAGGGGGAAGGAAGGAAGGAAGGAAGAAAGGAAGGAAGGAAGGAAGGAAGGAAGGAAGGAAGGAAGGAAGGAAGGAAGAAAAGGAAGGAAGGCTCTTCAGCTGAGCTGCTGGCTCAGTGCTACAAAAGGAGGTGTCATGGGCACCTGGTAGACATTCTCAGACAGCAGTTTCAATATGTAAGAGCAGGCAGGCCTAGACGTAGAGCACTCCTGAGTGGAATCATTGCAAAAAGAAAAACTAAAAAGAAATTAGACAGTCCCTAGTTCCTAATTTTAAAAGTTGATTCCCCACAGAAGCTGAAAAATACAGTCATCTCATCTGACAGAATCAACTAAAACCATTTTAAGTGAAATTAAATGTTTTGTTCCTTTGCTCTTTATTGAACAGGAAACAAATGCTGATCAAGATGAGATTGAGCACAGAACTTGGGTGAAAGAAAAAATAAGCAGTCTATGTCATGTACAAGGCTTGTATAATATGCCCACAAACTGTTGTGGCCTGGTCTCTCTGCTCTGCCTAAACTGAACTGGGCCCTAGATTACTGACTTGTTGTTACTCACTAATCCTAAATTAGCATTTAATTAATGAGAATTTAATTTCTTTTTTGGAAATTGGCAAAGATCCCCTAAAATGGAAGTATTTCTTGAAATACAAGTTCATCTCAAATGGAAAAAAAAAATAAAAAGCATTCAAAGTATTTAATATCTTACAGTAGTTTTTTCTTAATTGATGTTTAAACTGATCAGTGAATTGTATAAGAATCCTATCTTTTTAAATAAAAAGAAAATTTATCCTAAAAATTAATCGTGTTTGAACTATAATGAAAAAAATTATTTCGTTAAAGTAATTGGCAATTTACTAAGACCTAACCTGGATAATCTGCAGGAATTTACCAGTAATTATTTATTGGAACACACAATAAATGAAGATTACATAATAATTTAATATTGACTGGAGGACCTTTAGAACTGAGGTTTCCTATATTTCTCAGAAGTCATCAGTGGAAGGGGTGGTGATCTCAGGTTTGTTCTGGAGGAGGAAAGAATTAATGAAATCTCAGTGCTTCTGGCAGGATAAAGAAATTATTTTCTGTTCAGATCTGCTGAGGACTACAACAATAAAAAGCTGCATGCCAGAAATAAGATCAAAAGAAAAAAAATAGTGCCAGAAAATATTAACAGAACATACACTCTATGTGCAGGAGAAGCAGCCAAACATTTTATATGCAAATGAAGTTCATGATATCCAACATATGTTCACAAAGCAACCTAATGCTGGTTTAGTAGCTGAATATTAATATTAAGAAATCAAAGCCAAAAGAGGTAAGTCTTACAGACAAAATAATGATCAGACAAAGTAACTACATTCCTATTGCAAATAAACTATGATGTCATGCCAAGGACAAAAATCTGCCTTACAGATCTCATGTTACACAGTAGACAAGCAGTAATGTCTGTTTTGCAGGCCTTACAGGAAAAAAATGCAAACTGTGAGTGTGCAACAAAGTGCATGTAACCTGAAAAGACAAGTCATCCAGACAGAAAAGATGCTCTATAACAGTAAACCATTCCACACAAAAGCAAATGTGCCATACAATAGAAATCTGTGGATTTGCAGAGAATTGCATTCTTATAACAAAGGCAGAAGTCAACTGTCAATGGATGTCATAAATCTTCACATCGTGGGGTTTTAGGTAAGACAATCAAACAAAAATTAGTTTTTTCAAGGGATGGCTCATGATAGTCCATAAGGTGATTTTAAAGAACTCAACTGTATCTTCATATGCTATATGCAACCCAATGAACTGGAATCATTGCCAGTCTCCAGAACAGTGTGCAATTAGCACAGCTGGGGCTGCCAGCTGATTTGAGCAGAAGCACATATCATACAAATGAAGTGCATGAATAACCAAAGATCTACAAACCTTGCCAGTTGAGATCACTAACACTATATATAGACTAGATTTATTCAAAAGAGAACTGAAAAAAACTGCTTCACTCCCCAAAATTGAGCCTCGTGTCACAAAAGATCATGGGAGCATTCTTGTATTTGCTACTTTCAACAATCACAACTGAGGTGAATTCAATACTATATATACTTTAATGCACCAAACAGATAAGGAAGTTAAAAGTCCACTAGGAAAACATGATACCCCGTTTCCTGGAAAAAAAGACATAGCAGACTTGTGGGAGAAACATTTTTCACTAGTAGCTCAAAGTGGAAGTTTTCTGCTGGTCATAAATGATTTGCATATAAGTACATAAAGATTTATCACATAAATTCCACAAAATAAGGCACTAATCTTAGCAGAATTGCATATAGTCCAGATAAAGGGTTTGAAACATCAGTGCCATTTGAGTGTGGTCTTAGTGTATCCTGTACAAGCACCTTCTCTGATCACCTCTGTAGAATTTATGATTTTGATCTGGAATATTGCCAGGTCCAGCCATGTTCAAAGATGCCACACAAATGCATAAGACTAACAATACTATCCTGAAGAAAGACAGCTTCCCTATATCCAGATCGATATATCAAGAACAAATAAAATTTATAGACTAATACCACAAAGGAAAAGGCATGGATATCTTCTTCTTTTTTGTTAGTACATTATTACCTTATGGAAATTCCAACAACTGAATGAGTAACAAAAATACTGTACACACTTACACAAATGATCTACATCAAGCAACAATAATCAGCCTCACAATAGGAAATGAAAGCTGAATCTACTTCGTAAAAATCCATATTGCAGATGCAGAAACCTTTCCTATTCTGGAGCAGATATGGATATGAGATATTACCATATGAATAGAGTAAATTTTTTGCAGCGTAGATTTTCTATATGAAAAATATATGCAATGGTGTTTATAGAGGTATCATATTTAATTCAGCATTACCATTCTAACCGTTAGTCTTGCAGGATTACTATTTTACCTTAATTTTAGTCTGCGATCCTTATACTTCAGCTTCCTGAAGCAGACATTACAATTCATAGCAAATGATGGGGTATTTTCATTTGGAGAAAAATCTTCTAAAGTGCATGAATGAATGAAAAGAATTCAAATATGTGCCAAACTTAGGTATTAGCAGGTGTTTTGGTTTTTTGTTTTATGCTGTTGTTGTCTCTATCTTCTTATTAAGAAATGCATTCTTGTTTTAGATTTTTGAGTAAATAACATAATTTGTATTATGTATACAGGAACAAAGAAAAGTAATCAATATATCACTTCTTATGTATCGCATTATCTATTAAAAAAGAACTACTTTGGTGTTAGCCTTGAAACTGTCCTTAAACATTATTTTCAAATCATCATTCAGTTTTTTACATCATGCATTTTACAGTGTCATATGCCAGCACCATAGCAAAATGTTGGTGTCATAGGTCAAGGCAAGCCAGAGTCTATAAAAGGACGGAGGCAGAATTCTGGGCCCAGTTTCCCTCAGTTTCTATTTTACAGTTATATGGTTCCAGTCAGTAAAGCTGCAAAGACAATAAAATAAAAAGATGGCATGCTACCACTTGAGCCTAAACCAGTCAAGGTTGCAACTTAAAGCAATGCATGTTCTTTGATACAGCAGGTCTCCATGTTGTCTGTATGTGTACTTCAGTGAAGTGCCTCAGGAGTTGAAAGTACAGCAAAGAGGCAATATTCAGTACCAGGTCATTAACACATGTTTATTGGTGTAGCATAACCATTTCCCAACAAAAAGTCATTCTGAAGAGAGTGACAAGGTTTTATCTTAATTCTTTTTCCTTTAACAGGTAATTGCTTGCAGCAATTACAAGATTAGGACAAAATTAAAGTTTTGGTTAAACTCATTTTGTTTAGACTGCTTTTTATTTGTTTCTTTACACACAGATACTGGGTATGGAAAACATGGCATCTTGTTTAATTTAGCTCCATTACAAGTATCATTGTGCAATTGCAACAAAGATTAAGAACCATGAATACCATATTTCTTAACATCTAATTGTCAATGGGAATAATGACTACTGATAGAGCACATCATATTTAAATATACTGAGTGATCTAAAGAGTAAATTAATTAAGATTTTTTTTTTAACTGAATGGTACCAGAACTGCTATATTTTGTCATACAACAGACTATACATTTACTAAGAAAAATAATATTTCTCTATTTTTATTTTCATTCAAACATGGAAGAAGAAATCATCCTTCTAATTCACTGCCATGAGATTTTGTTTCCATCTCCTGTTGAGAAAATATTTTAAAAACAAGATCCATTTCTAATATTTTTAAAGAATACAAAGCCATTTGGAAAAAAATCATATGATCCAACCCGCAGTATATTGTAGATATTTATATTTAGTTGAATTACTTCTAGTTAAAACACTTTCAATCCTCACAAAACAAACCCTTGTCATGCACGAAAGGAAAGAAACAGCAGAGCTCAAAGCATCATCCATGCCCAAGGCCTGGTGAATAACCAGTGAATAACTCATATGCTGTCTGGCATATTAACAAGTGATTCATCTTCCATGCTTCAGAAGTGTAATTATCTGACTGGATGGGACTGGACTCCTTTCAGTGGTGCCCAATGATAGGATGAGGGACAACAGGCACAGACTGAAGCACAGGAGGTTCCATCTGAATAGGAGGAGAAACTTCTGTACCTTGCCGGTGACAGAGCACTGGAACAGGCTGCCCAGAGAGGTTGTGGAGTCTCCTTCTCTGGAGACATCCAAAACCCACCTGGGCACATTCCTGTGCAATCTACTCTAGGTGAACCTGCTTTAGCAGGTTGGGTTGGACTAGATGACCTCCAGAGGTCCCTTCCAACCCCTACCATTCTGCAATTCTTTGATTCTGTGACTGGATCTTCTAGCTGTGGAAGGAAATGAAATGCAGGTGTTACTACTATGGTACTTCAGAAAGAATCCTCCAGGATCCTTCAGAAGAACTGACTGTGAGTTGATACTTTGCTTCCAGGTTGTCAAGAAAATCCAAGCAGAAGAGTAGAAAAGGAAAACAGCCTCTGGACAATTCCTGGGAAGTGGGAAGGAAGAGGAAGGGGACAGACTTCTTCCAGAGCATCTGAAACCATCTATAGTTAGTAGGTGTGAGTTTCTGTGTCTCAGTACAGAGCTATAAACAGGGTGGGGACTTCTGAAAACTTATTGTACCCTTTGCTGTGCAAACGTACCTTTGGTGGATACAGATTTTATTTTCCTTATCCTTTTAAGACAAGACTAATAGTTGTACTTGTTACGTCTTATATCATATAGCCTTATTCAAGTTCTACTCACTATCATTCTAAGATGCAATGTCATAGCTAGCACTATATCTCCAGCTCAGCGAGAAGTAAGTGATTCTTCCACAGTACTGGTTTATTAATACATAGTAGGCTTAAGAGGAAACTACTTCAGGCATTAGAACATGTAACAATCAGAAAAAAAAAAAAAAGGCCTGCCCTACAAACAAATAGCAACTGATGGGTATAAGCCCCAGCACCAAACTGAAGAAACAATTCTTAACCTTTTCAGATATTATACATGTTTTCCTTTGAAAAAGTAACGCTCAGATTGAGAATGGAGGGAAAATACTGTATATGTATTTTCACTAAAGCAGAAAAAAATTTACTTCTATTTTCCGTATTAATACCTTGATCAATGCTTCAGATACAGCACAGCTTCTTCAGAAAAAAAGCATAGTCTAACGGCTACTTAGTGGTTTACCCTGAACATTTGGTCATATTAGTCCCCCCCTACAAGGGGAATATTTATTCATTAAAAATATTCTACTATGTATTTATGTTAAGGGAAAATTATTTGTGAAACACAATTCAGATTTTAAAAAGCTTTTTTCCCAAAATATGCTTCAACTGAGTGTATATGTACTACAAACCTGTACAAATAATGATGTTTAAATTGCCTGTCTAAAAAAAGTGGAAAACATAGCAGGGAATTAACAAAAATTCCATTCACTGGATTGCTTAAAATTCTTTCATGAAGCAAACTCAGAATGACACACTGATTTAAGTGAGACTGGGATGTCTTCCACAGCCCCTCTCAGTGCTCTCTTCTTCCCTCCTACTACTCAAAAAAAAAAAAAAAAAAAGAGACAGAAGTTGGATCAAGAAGTTGGATCAGTATTGCACCCCACACAAGGGTTTGCCCAAGACCTTGAGCTCTGATTGTGCTGACCAGCCAGAAACCATCTGTGCAATCCTCCTCCACAACTTATTTTCATCCCCTGCTGGGGGTTTGGCTTCAGGTGCTCAAGGCAAGCTCTGACTGGGGCAGGTCACAACCCTGCAAGCAAGCCTCTGTAGCACCTCCTGCCCCTACAGCAATCACTGTCTGCAAATCCTTAGGTGCTGCCCTGGACCAGTTCTCTGAGGACTGCAGCCTTCTCTCCATTGCTGTGGCTCACTGAACAAATAATGAAATTATCCGTGGAGACTGAAGTTGGGGCAGCAAGATCCAGCTTAGGGCTGACTGAGGCCATTTCCATTATGAAGACCAGGGCCAAGCTACTACGGTGGCTGCGGCCTCTGTCAGACCTGGTTCCCATAGTTTTGTGGCCTCTCAGTTTGCCCAGAAGGCCCCAGTTTCTACCAGTTATATCCCACACCAGCCACTGCTTCTGCTGTAGCCAGCAGGAACATCCAATGAGACCTGTAACGTGAGACCCCAGCCATTTTGTCCTTCTTCATCCTGCACACCATTTTCCTGTCATCCTTGAGGACACAGTTGCAGCAGCACAACCTCATTACTGACTGACAACTGGGATCCTGTGCTTCTCTCTGCGAAGAAGATAGCCAGAGCCTGAAGATGAAACCCTATCTCAGGATCTTTTGGAATGCAGCCCCCACCATTGCTGCCAGTGGTGCCTAGCCTTATTCATAAAGACTTATCAAAACAAGTCCTGCCAAAGAAATGACTGAAAGCCCCACTGTGCATAACTGTGCATAAACAAGTAAATATTCCATTTGAGATGAAGTAGGTCACAGATAACAAACAGCTTGACAGCATGTAGCTGATATAAATTGCTAGCTCAAATGCTAGCATGCTAAAGAGTAAGAGACACAAAGGCTGTCTGAACTTTCTGAAAGCTGCCTGTTGCTATAAATCAGTTTCTACAATTGTGATACAAGCAGCCATCCAAACAAATTTGTGAGACGCTCAGCTGAAAAGCTGCTACAGCAAAAGCAACTCCACAACAGAATTGTAATGTAATGTGTACCTACAAACCACTTTGCTCCACATCCACAGAATACATGCAAAGTTTGCCACCTTTCACCCTTGATATATCTGCTGCCACCAAGCACTGGTAGTAACTTCAAAAGACTCTTCTAACAACTCCTGAATCCAAGAAGCTCCTGTGATAACAGTGTAGCAGTTGCAGTGCTGTTCTGCACTGCTTAGGGAGGTGTTTAAAAATGTATCTCTACCCACATTTAAAACAGAAGAGAAGCCTGTAAACCCAAGCACATTCTCTTTGAAAATTAACAGTCTTTGCTCCATTTTGCAAATTATACCAAATCAGGAATACACAATTTGCCAGACAGCTCCATTCAGATCAGGATGGTCAGGCCCCATACAGCTCAGTTCTGAGCATCTCCAATGACACAAAGTCTAGAGCCTATCCAGACAACCTGTTTCAGTGCTTAAATGCCCTCATGATGACTTGTTTCTATTACACTTGTCCTGACACTGCATCTCTGAAAAACCTCTGGCTTCATCTCCTCTGTAGTCTGCTTTTGATATACAAAGTCAGAAATGGGATTTCACTTCCATCTTCCCCCTCCTGTGGTTGAACAAATCCAGCTCTCTCTTGCATGTCATGTGCAAAATTCCCTGATCAATTTAGTGGCCTCCACCACACTCACTCCAACATGTCCATATGCTTCATGTTCTGGGGAGCCAAGAACTGGACAAAGCACTCAGATGTGATCTCATGAATGCAAGGGAAGGATCACTTCCCTTGACTCCTGCTGCCTACAGTCCTAACACAGTGTAGGATGCAGCTGGCCATCTTTGCTGAAAGAGTATGCTGCTGCTTCATGCTTAACTCTGCTGTTCACCATGAACTCCAGTTTCCACCACTGTTTCTAATATTGGGAGTAAAATAGCAAATGGGAAGTCAAGTAATGTTTTAATGTTTTTATGAATGATGTGGATGCAGGAGCTAAATGTACATGAAGTTTGTCGATGATACTAAATTAGAAAGAGCCTTAGACTCCCTTAAGGGTAGAGAGGACTTACAGAGAGACCTGGATAGACTAAGGAGTTTGAACAATCATCATATGAAATTTAACAAGATCAAGTGACAGATTCTGCACCTAGGACAGGGTAATCCTGGTTATATGTACAAATTAGAGGACAGGAGGCTGGAGAGAAGCCCTGCAGAAAGAGATCTGGTTTATTAGCAAGTTGAAAATGAGTCAACAATGTGCCCTGGCAGCCAACAGGACCAGCTGTGTCCTGGGGCACATTAGGCACAGCATCGCGGGTTGGTCGAGGGAGGTGATTGTCCACTCTACTCTGCACCAGTGCAGCCCCACTTTTAGTGTTTTGTGCAGTTTTTTGTGCCTCAGTATCAGAAGGACAGTGAACTGTTAGTGTGTGTCTAGAGGGAGATGACCAAGATGGTGAAAGGCCTCAAAGGCAAGAATTAAAAGGAGCAGCTGAGATCACTTGGCTTGCTCAGCTTGGAGAAGGCTGAGAACTGACCCTATTCCAGTGTACAGCTTCCTCAAGGGAGCAGCTGATCTCCTCTCTCTGGTGACCAGTGATGGGACACCAGGAAATAGAATGAAGCTGCGTCAGAGGAAGTTCAGACTGGACATTAGGAAAAAGTTCTTCACTGAGGGGGTGGTCACTCACTGGAACAGACTGCCAGGGAAGCAGTCACAACACCAAACCTGTCAGAGTTCACCAACTGTCTGGATGATGCTCTTAGTCATACAGTTTAGGAAGTTATAGGAAGTTCTGCAAGGAGCAGGAAGTTGGACTCAGTGATCCTCATGGGTTCCTTCCAACTCAAGATATTCTATGTTTCTATGATTCTAAGTATACATGGAGGAGCTAAGTAACTTTAGCTCAGATCTGGGATTAGTAATCTGCTATCTCCAGGATGAGATCAGGAAGCAGACAGCAAACAGCATCTAGTGAAAGGATTAAGTTGATTAGATAAACTTGCTGCAAAAAACTGGTATTAGTCATGTATTTGTATTTTATCCTGTCCATGAAGTTCAAAGACACTGTGCTATGTTAACTTTCCTATTTTCATCTGCTTTATTTTGTCTATAATATCTTGTCAATATTTCTCTTGCTAACCTACTTCATTATTTTATATTTAAATAACCCACTATTATGAATGGAATTTGAAAAAAAAAAACCAAAACTAGTGCAATCAGAGTTCTACTACTGTGTATGTAATCTAAACAAGCGGGGTATAATAATAATAATAATTGCTGCTTTAAACATAACGTGTTTTAGAATTCATGTATTCACAGATTATTCAGATCACATATCAACTACTTGAATTAATCATGGGTATCTCATTCCTTGCTAAATCTTTATTTTTTTTTGCACTGAAATAAGTGCATTATGTTTCGCTGTCTGTGTCCTCCCAGTGAAAAATTTTGAAAGCCATCAGAGCAGGAAGCGAGTGTTTTAATGACAGCTAATCTGAGCATCTGAGGAAGACCTCAAATGTGAAATTCAGAGCCATTACCCATTGCATTGTGGAAGCACAGAGCAGAGAATCCAGAAAGAGCTAAAATTTTAATGGAGCAGTTTTGCTACAGTCCCTTACAAGTCCCTCATCTTAGTGATTCTGAGTTCTCCAGCCTCAAGAAAGATAACACAATGTTATGGTTATATTGGGACTCTTGTTTCCGGAGAATGTTGCCTCAGTGGTTTCTGAAAAATCAGTCCAGAGTCAAGGGATATTAATTCTGATCACACAAAAATAAGGCAGCAAAAAGCAGCTTTGAGAAAGTTAATGCTAGTTTTACTCATGAGGATACACCAAAGGTGCTTCCAAACTAGGACTTCTCATCTGCAAAAGATCTTTTTCTAGACTATACATATACATGTAGCGCATTCAATAGCATTCTGGCATGAGGAAGAAATGCTATGGGACACCCATGCCAGCTTAGCTGAGATGGTGTTGCAGCATTAACCTTGCTTTGGCTTAGGCCAAGGAACAGAGTGTTCCCCAGAACTCAGGTCTAACAGCCACTTCTGCCATGCTTAAGTCACTACTGGGGAGAAATCCTTCCTGACATGAAATGACCTCTGCCTTTCAAATGAGCATTTACTTACAAACGCTAAGAGCACAATTAGGGTTGGGATTACTATCAAATAGAATCTAGTTATGAAGGCTTCGAGCAACGTCATATTAAGCGATCACATTGATAATGAAATAAAGCGTATTCCACAAAATGAGCTAAAGTAGAATACTTCACTATGCAATTCCAAAGCACTAGGAACATACAATCCACCATTAATGTGGCTTAACTGTAACAAAATGTCATTTTGTGATTGCATCAATGCAAACAAGGGCTAGAACTGTGATAGATAGTGAGTGTATCCTCATTGCTCAAAGAAAATGAATTTTTTTTTTCTATGCTATGCTGCTAATCAACTTAATTAATAAATGTTTCACACATTTCTCTGTAGATATTCATATTTATTTAATCATATTAAGTAGTTTCCTTCAGACTTTTGCCTTCTTTATTTACCTTAAGGGGAAAGCAGACTTGGGACTTGGTATGGAAAAAATTTGCAGCATTAGTAATGCACACAGCTATCTGCAGCGGAGACACATGAACACGTGCCCCGTCTTGAATCAAAATAACATAATGTACATTATACATATCCCACACTATTGCAGTGTTTTTGCTTCAAGCTCTGCTATCTGGCATATAAGGGTCACATCCCCTAATGTTTGGCGAAAATGTCTCCATTGATCCAATTGGATTTCAGATGAGTACTAAATAAATTAATGGAAAGTATCCATGCTAACACATTTCATGGCACTGAGGTACTAAATTTGTCAGATAACTTCATGCAAACAGCTTTCTCAGTTTCAGTAGTAAAAGACTTCCTGCTGTATGCCTGGCAGACTGCAACACTGGGTGAACAAGTAGTTCTTCTCATTTGTTCTGACTCTGCAGGGATCCATTTTATCATGGGACATTTTAGTAATGCTTGAGAATTTTTGAGCATGAAATAAAATTGGAAATTTTCACTACTTAAGAAATAAAACTAAGCAAAAGGAAAAACCTCATCCTTGGATGTTAGTAATAGCAATCAACGTCTTTCAAGGGGGAAGCAATCCTCTGAACAATTTACTATTCCCATCTTGAATAAGCTAAAGCTCCCACAGCTACCATTAATAAGAAACCACACAGGATATTTTCACCTTGATAGATCATATCTTTATCTTAACATTATCCTTAAATAATCACATGTATCAAGATAAAATAACCTGATCATATTTAATTTCCGACTAGGATATGTCTGAAAACCTTGTTTGTTCTCCCACCTCTAAATTTGTGTTAGAAGGATCAAAATCACTTTTGTATTCCACATCAACATTGGATTTCCTCATTTGTATGTAATAAACATAGCACACATGCTTGAAATTCAGTGTCTTAATTGTACTGTGATGCCGATTGTCCCCCACATTGAGTTTTAATATTTCTTTGCTAATGTGACAATTAAAAGAACAGGTTTCATTACTATACAAAGTAATAAAAAGTATTTCTACTGTGCAAATAGAAAGTGACTCTGCCCCCTCAATGCTCTCCCTGAAGACTGATAGTTGTTAGTCACCTCACGTTCTTGTAAAGTCAGTTAAATCAGGAAGATTTTGTGGGCAATTTAGCAGAAATGTTATTTAGTCTCTTCAGGAGACAGAAATGTAGGAGGGTTCTGATACCTTCTCTTTCCTTACCAACCCTTCCCCAGTTTATAGGGCTAGTATTAGCATGGAAGATTGAGCTGGAGTCCCTCAGGTCCCTGCTGGCCATTCCAGTAAGACACCTGAAGACCAGAGAAAGAGAGAAAAAAGAAAGCAGCAAGCAAGTCTCAGCCTAACTTCCAATGGAGGAAACAGTGGAATAAATAATCTAATAATTTATGTTGGAAGATGACAAAGAGCATTATGTCACGTGCAGAGCTATTAAACCAGCCAATGTCCAAATGTAACACAAGAATTTTTAAGCACAAAAGGCTGCTACATCTGTCCACTCTGTTCATAGTGGGCAAAACAAGAAATCATACACTTTAAGTGCAGCAAGAAAGATACAGTCAAACACCACAGAAAAATATTTCTGATGGCCTAGATGCAGTCACCATAAAAGATTGTCTGTGAGGGTTATGGCTTTAAGAACTTACAGAAACACCTCTAAGAAATTATGCATATTGAAGTAGTCTTGTTAGTGGCAGAATAGAGTAAGAAACTTTCTGAGGTCTCTTTTCACAGTGTATCTCAATTTACCCTGTTCTTAAAGAAAAAAAAGCGTCATATTCTTTTTTAAGGCAAAGTTGGATTTGAACTGAATAATTTTAAAAAGTATTTGGCTTCCAAGCAATATTACTTTTCAAGCAGATCTATCAAAGACAATACAAAATTAGAGCCATCACATCAAAAAACTACTGGTGCTTGGCTTGAGCATTTTGTTCAATCTTGATGCCTGTTCTACCCATCCTTCAGGCAGAGGGAGCCTTGGATGGCTCAGTCATCAGATTGCATGTAAGCAAATTATTTGTTATCATTACTGCCATCATAACCTGGCACCACTATTGCTTCTGTGAGTAAAGGCTAAACAGCTAGATGTCAGAAAATTGCTTTGAGTGATGCAGTTCAGGAAAGGGGTCAGTGGTGATATGGGCAGAAACGTAGGAGAAAAAAAAATGAGAAAAGCAGTAGTATTATCGCTAGGTTGTACAGATTTTCACAGTTTTAATGTGATAATTTGCAGGCAGAAAGAAAAACAACACTTCATCAAGTACAGTCTCCTGCATAAGACACCACCCAGTAATTTGAAGTACTGAACCCAAAAGTTGAACAAGAACATATTTGGAAAATGCCTTCTGCAATTCAGAAAACAGAATATTCTACATACAATCATACAAAAGTGAGTTTGGAAGGTCCTCAGGGTACCCTGCAATTAGTTGATCCAGTTCGGGGAAGCTGTGACCCTGCACTGCAACAGACCTGGCAGCAACATACCATGCTGATTCAGTAAACCATGAAGTTCAGAAATTGGCATCCTTCTGTGACAAAACAATGTGGTGCATCCTCCTTAAATTCTTGATTATGATGGCTCAGTAAGTTACTACATCTACACTCTGCATCTACCAATAACAGGTGAAGGAAAAGGCAACTGAAAGATAACGTTATCACTCAGTCACCCTCTCATTAACGTAAAATTAGCCTGATTGATGTTTTAATTACATCATAAGAATCCTGATATTTTATTCATTTACTTCCTTGACACTACTAAAAGCACTTTGTCAATGTGTTTCACGTCATCATATTATTTGAGGGACGAAAGATATTTTTGATGAAGTGATTTTATTTTATGCTTTATTACTGGCTTTGACATAAATTTCTAGAGAGCCTCAAGGGCATTTCTTTTTACACTGCAACATAGTCTTTTTAGCAATTCAGGTGGAATAAAACATCTCAGCTTCACATTATGGTCTTGTGGCCCGATTTTTTTACACGGTACCCTTTCAAACATATGAAACAGTATTGCAGGACAACATTAAAATCTTATGGTGTTAACACAGGATTCCACTAACACATTAAGCAGAATTGTATCTGTAGCCTCTTGTTTACATGACTTCTGTACTTAGTAGCATTTTACAGTTGTTTTTAAAACAATAGCATCTATTCAGAACCAGCCTTAATCCTTTTCAATTCTGTTCATATATAATAAAAATGCTACATATTTAAAAATTTATCTGGAAAGAAGACCGTAAAGCATCTCTCATGCAGTCACAAATTAGGAAACTTGCATTTACTTTCTGATAGGCAAGTTTATTGTGTGGTTTCATACATTATCAACTTTTGCAAAGGCCAGTGGGAACTGAGGCCTCTTGCCACTTCCTGTGAGTATTCAGACCTGAGAAGACTGAGCCTCATGAGAAGCAGAGATTATTTCTGAGTCAAGTCCTTCTGCATGCAGGAAATGTGGACAACCGTGGATGACGTCTGTATATCTCACCTTTGTCACTGTAGTACACTGGCCATGCAGTACAAAAGGTGGCAAAAGTCTCACTGTATTTTCTAAGATGAAGGAAAAGATGTTCATAAAACAGCAGGATTAGGAAAAGCACTGCAAAATAATACAGATGTGCAAGAGGATAAAAACCAGTAGCCATTGCAGGATTCTTACTGTAAAGCAGCTCAGTATTTTTCTACCTTAGCTGCTGCATACTACCTTTTCTACCACTTCTTTTTGAAAAGCACTCACATGGTGGTGGCACACCTAGGAAGAGCCGTTTTTTTTTTTTTTCTAAAATTTTCTGGTTAAAAAGAAGAAACTTCGCATTCACACAGCCTTTTCCAACCTGAAAATCAAAACCATTTTTCCCTCCACATGGAATTAGTAGACTACAGCCTCCTCCTTCAAAATGGCAGTGATGTGTCAACCTCTTTTTCATGTAGGCTATCCCATGGAAACACAACTTCTACTGCTATGCTTTTTATTTTCATCTCTCCCTTTCTTTTTTTCTTAATTAGGATATTATTTCTTCTTGTGGAAGCTGTTTTGCTGCTACATCACTTCCAAGTCAGTGGTCACCAACCTGAGTCACACTCATGGGTAAGATTCAGTCAATAAGGCAAACTGCTAAGAAGCTCTGATTCACCTTAGATCACATAAAAAATGTACAGTACAACAAAGAATTAACAAGATGAAGAGTCTACTTCTGTATATAAAAAAGGAAAAGACATTATCAGCTTCCACTTTTCCTTCCCTTTCAGAAGAAATGAATCGACAATCTGTCAGAAATTCCCTACACATGAACATGCCGAGATGCTATGTGAGTAGGATCACCTCATGTCACCATTGGTGAGATGCATGGCTTCAAGAAATAAGTAGCTTTGGGGAATGTGCAACCACCAAAAGGCATATCATCAGTTCTTCAGCCCCAGCTATAAAACGTTTTCACCAGATGGCCATTACTGGTTATAAAATGTGAAGCACTAGAGGTGCAGCTAACAGCTGGGCAGGAGAAATGCAAGCATTCCTGTGCAAAGGTGCCATGAAGCTACACTGCAACATTCGTTGCTCCCTTGATTTGGTGTGTTTAATGCATTTAATGCATTTAATGCAAAGAGACAGCAATGCCTTAGCCAGGTCTCTTTTCTGCCATCCCTGAATGATAAAAGTGATGGCACAGGAACAGAACATGCAACGGAAAGCAGACTCTTTCTCTTTGCTGTAATATGGCTTTTGAGCTTCTGAGGACAAATAATGCGCACCACAAAATCTGTGAAATAGAGTCAGAAACATGCAACATCTATTACAACTCTAATAGAAATAACTATGGTCTTTCAGCAGGAAAACAGATGTTTGTTTATAAAATAATTTACTTCTGAACAGAACTTATATGCACTCCTAAACCTCATATATCTTTCACACCACATACATCATCCCACTATACTGAGAGGTATGACTAGTTTTCCTATTAGCAAATTTAGAAGAAAATTGTTACATTGACTAATATTTGCTACACTAGTATGTTTTAAGCAGTCTGATCCTGAGGGCTGACCTGTCATTACTTCCCAGAATGCATCAAATCCTCCTGAAGGAAGTGTAGTGGTGGCTCATCCATTATTACGATTTAAGTCAGTAAGCAGCTGAGTGCAGGCACAGGTAAATTACTGCCCTCATTCCACTGTCAGTAATGTGCATATTACTTTCAGAAACATTTAGTGTGCCAGCTCACTAATGATAACAGTATGCATTAGGATTTGTTCCAAATATCTCAGTTTTTTTCAGTCAAGACTTAGCAAACCTGCCCTCTCGTTTTTGCAATTTGCCATTTTCAAAGGTGTATATGGTAAATTAGCTAAAATCATAATCAGAATCAATCCTTACCTATTAAGCAGTGATAAATCAGACTACCTCACTGCCAACTGGACATCAAAAGACTGAAATAAAAAAAAATCTACACATTTCTACTGCCTTCGTGCCTAGATTTCCACTCATTTTCTTACTGATAGTGAATAAAATAGCATCAAAAGCTTGCAATTCCATTTCTGAAGACCATAACATAATCTAACATTACCATCTTGTGATTATGGCACACAAATCCGATTACAAGAAATTAAAAGAAAAAAAAAATCATGACTATCTTCCCTGAGTAATAGGACTATTATATCGGTCTAATAACACCCCCTCTTCCCCCCCACCCCCCTCCCCAATCAATGTGAAGAATAAAATGAGCTCCAAAAGAAGATACAACTTTATTCTCTCTTACTTCTTCTCACAGTAGAATGTTCAAAAGCATATATATGTACTGGTTTATAAAGAACACATTTCATTCTTCCATCATTCTGGAGAAGCAAATTTTTCATTCAGTTTACCAAATCATTTTTTTTTAAATAACCTGGAATAAAGTTGTCTTTGCTAATCAAACAGCAATGAGGTTTTAGCTGATTTAAGCTGTTGAACAGTGTGGTATTTCACTATGTACTTTAATAAAGCCTGCCACATGTTTCCCAGTCTTTATTCCTGTAGATACCTTCTTTATGGACACAAACAAGCTTGCTGTAGCAGGGGAAATATTGTCCACATTGCTATTTCACATATTTCAGCACAGCCAGAATTTCGTATGTATATATTGTCACCCTTAAAAAGACAGTGTCTCATTCAAATGAACCACTTCCTAGTTTTTTAGTTTTCTCTTGGGTTATCTTTTGCATTCTTGGTAGGGTAATCAAATTTTTTAAAAAATAACAAAAATAAAATCTAGTTTCTCATTTGGTAAGAAATTTGGTGTCTGACCTCTCAGGCTTACTGACATGCAATTCAAATTCATTACCAAAAATTTTAGTAGTATAGTTAAGAAAAAATGGACTGGGTAATTTGTTGCTTTCCTATTGTTTTGTAAAGTACTTTTATGCATGCATGTCTCTAAATCTGTGGTGTTAAACTCACTGTGCATTACAGACCCTTTATTTTTCAGTCTCCACCCACCCTAAGTTTAGTTTGGGTTTGTGTTTTTCTGTGTGTGTGTATATTGCTCATTCCTTGATCCCACAGCATGCATCACAAGCAAATCTGTCCCAGGCAGAAGTGCAACACCTGCAATCTTTCCTAGTGCACAGAGTCCTCCGAGTGAAGTCTTCAGTATCATGTCATTCATTAATTTTTTAAGAGCATACAATATTTTTCTAAAATGTCTGTTTTCTCTAAATTCCACTATTTGGACTTGGCTTCTTTCTTAGAAGGCAACCTCTGATGTGTGGAGACTCAGAAACTCTCTTCTATAATAAATCAAACAAAAATATGACTACCAGAGCTTTCTGCAATAGCTCTTACGTACACAATGGCACAAAGTAGATCAGGACTGCTTGCCACTAATACCAACCCTTCCTTAAAATAAATGAGAAAGTATCAAGGTAACAAGATCTTGGCGAAGAACACAAAGAAATAAGTTTCAGAACTCTTAAAGAAATGAGTTGGACAAGTGACTGCTGGAAAGCCATCTCTGGAAACTAACCTGACCATCTCAGGAGGAGGGTTCCCCTCCCTGCACAAAGCCACCCTCTCTGCACATGCACTCAAGGCACTTCTTAATCCACTTAGTTCCGATGGGAAGGCATTAGATGCTGTCTTAGTGCATGTTTAAGCATATTGAAATGACCGGCATGAAACATGCTATAAGAAATATTTATTAGGGGAAAAAATGGGAGCAGTGAGGGATGAGCTGATGGCATAAGTTGTAAAAATGTTCCACAATAATTTGTTTTAATCCGTACTTCAAACACAGCTCCTAGTATATGCGTGCCTGTTAGAAAATGAAAACCTGAGAAAACAGCATTATAAAACCATACCTAAACATGAAGGTATTAATGAAATGGGTTAGAACAGAAACACACGCCTGGAAGAAAGGCACAAGGAGCAAAGCTGGACAGCACCTGCAAAAGATCCCAGTTTATCTAAATAAAATGAGGCCACTGTGGCCAGAGCTGTTATCAAATGTCAGTTCAGGCAACTGAGCACCGCACACCATTTCAACAGAACAGAATAGGAGCACAACCTACCTGCTGAGTAACACCTTTTATTATTGCAAGACAATCATATAGATTTGTTAGTGAGTAATACAAAGAAAGAGGCCTCCGTGCAAGTCCTAGATTCCAGTGTTTATCCATTTCTGTGAAAGCATCAATGCTGCACTTGAACTTACATCCACAGGATAAGGACTTTAAACTTCTCACTTAGAAGACAGGGAATTAATTTAAATGTTCATCCTGTTTACTACCAAGGTTCATCCAGGTCATGCCACAGTGATTTTTTCACGTGTAAAATAGGAAAGCTCTACTATCTCTCCTTAGAAGTTCAGGCAAAAGTCTATCTTTGAACTTAGTGATGTCATTTAGTTTTTTTTTTGTTCTGGTAGACTAAAATAAAGCATGGAAATGACCAAGACACAACAATATTTCATGTCCTCTTACTATTAATAAATTCACAATGTACATTGAAATAGAGTTTGGCAACCATAAATAAAGCAGATAATAATAAAAATGTGCCATCACATATCAGCTTTCGCAAAGTTTACTCTGTTATTAAGGTCATTCCCTGCAGAGAAAGTCTGTATAAAAAAGGGTCTACTGGACGTCTGCTGAGAAATGATATTGCATTAGCCCTTAGTAGCCACTTAATACATTTCAAAAAAGGGCAATTAAAAATGAGCTTAGATTACTGCACTTGCCCTTCCACTGTTTGTGGATTTCCAGGACCACCTCTCATTTAGGGAAGGAAAAAAAGGTGTCTTTGTTTGTTTATTTGTTTGTTTTGGGAGAAATATACAGATAGAAAATAATACAGCCACCCTCTGATGAGGGAATTTGTATACACAAAAATTTTCAAATTCCCTGAGGAAAACCAGGAAAATATTTAGACTGCTTGTTTGGTAATTTAATGCTGCTGTTATCACACTCTTTCCTTAATAGCTCTTTGTGGCAGAAGAATTCCTTCAGGTTGGCTGTTGTATCTTTTGGGGAATTAGGACAACGGGGTCCTGCTCTTATGTGAATCACTTTCTTGGAACGCGTCAAATAATAAAAGACAAAGATAAGAATAATACATCGGAAGCAAAATTTTAAGCTGATTGGGAGCCTTGAAGATGCTGATATAAGCATTTCCCTCTCCAATAAACCAGCTCTGCTCATCAGCTCAGGATGGTGCCAGAGTCCCACCTCCTCTGCTATGGTCTCTCCCGCACCTCACACACCCTTCTGTGCAGAGACTGCTTATCTCTGGTTATTTGCCCTGTTCCTGTTAACTCTGCAGGGTCCACTCCCTGTCTGGCCCTAAAGGGTTATAGCAGTACCTTCAGAAAATAATTTTTAGTTAGCTTTTTTAATAATCAGTTGCAGCATTTCACCCTTAAAATGTGCAATGAAGAGAAACCATACACAGGGGGCAACATTTGTCTGCCAAAAAACAAATATTGCAGACAGCCCCACCCCTCCTCCCCTCCCCCCCCCCCCCCCCACGCCCCCAATATTTAGGATGGTAATAAAATTTCCCACATCTGAGTTTTCACACCATGGAAAAATTATATTTTCCTAAATACATCTGAGTTGGAGAGTATGGATATTCTAATGTGTGCTTCTGGGACTGGGAAAGCCTTTGCAAGAGAATCAACCCCACGTTCTGATTTGCTGTCTCTTAGTTATATTTTGTTTTTTTTCAGCAACCTAAGTTTTATCTTTCTTCTGTTCTTTTGAGCTGCCCACCATGTACCTCCCAGCAGCCATACACCTGGGTTGGAAGCAGAAATATTTTTTCCTGGGTAGCCCCTTCCTCTCAGGATGTGGAAAATACCTGTTATGATTCACAGTATAATCACTTGTGCCTCACATACACAATAACTATACATCAAATAAACGCCTGCAAACTACACTATCATACACTACACTACTGTTCAAATATGTTGCATTAGTAAGGACTGACCTAATTTCGAAGCTACTCACACAAAATCAAACATTACCTTCCAATACACTGTTAGAGTAGCCATGTTTTACCCGATTGCATATTAATTTCAAAGCCACACTATCAAGTACCAAGATCAACTGAGATACCTAGTGTCATGAATCCAACATTTTATAACACACACTAATGGTGCAGCAGCCTAAAGGGACCTGATTGTATTGTTTAAATTTTCATTGTATAATCCTATTAATTAAGAAGTTCCAAGAACAAAGAAGACTTTTCAGTTTCAATTTAACATATTTTGGTTGTTTTTTTCCGACAATTTGATTCAAGATGTTGTGTTTTCTGGTTACAAATGACTCTAAAACGGCTTCAGTGGGACACGCAGTAGTAGTGGCACTTTGCATGCTGAGATTAAGAGCCCTCCACTGTCTATAATCCTAGATAATTTTTTTCAGAAAATTAATAATTATGTCATAGGACAGCACATTTAAAAACAGCTTCAAAACTGTGCCACTTGTTTAAAGAAACAAAGAAAAAAATCATCACCAAAAAGTTTCACTGATGCTGTCTGCACTGCCAGTCATTAACTGACCCTACTCCTATGTACAGCTTTCAGCAAACCAAGATAATTTTTGTCCACTCACAAACCTTCCACCTACACATTGGTCTGAGTAGTATTGGACCTTCTAGTACTTCCTTGGGACCTGATGATCCCAAAGAACAGGTAGCAGAGGACTGCTCACAAAGGAACACGCCTTAGAAACAGACTCCTTCTTCATCTCTAGAAGTTCATGGCTTTATTTTTCCAAGACAAGGCAAACAGAAGCATAGAAGACACCCACCACGCCTTTCTGCCCTTCTGCCCCTCTCACAGACCATTCCCCACAGTCAAACATGCCAAGGGGTGCCCAGACACGCGATTTCGATATCTTCAGGTACACGCAAAAGGTTTTAAAGGCGGTAGGGAAGCTAATTAATAGGAAAGTTGGGACTATTCCTGAATTAACTTTCCAGCAGAGGCGTCTGCAGGGCTCCGGACAGGTGCCGGGCGGCAGACCCCGCTGCCGGCGCGGGCTGTCACCGTACCTTGAGCAGCCTGACGGAGGGCAGGAAGGCGGCATGGCACAGCTTCCGAATGGTCCAGTTGAGCGGCCGGGGAGCATCGGTCTGATTCATGACCCTCCGCGAATTCCCACCGGGAGATCAGCCGCACACCGGACAGCGGCGCATCCCGCCCGCGCTGCCCGCGCCGCCGCAGGGCACGGGGCTGGTGGGCTGGGCAAGCGGCGCGGCTGCGGCCACCGGGCCTCCTTAAGAAAGCGACCTCCTGCGTGGGAACAGCAGTGCTCATGCATACCAAATGCGGCGGGATGGAGGCGACCAGCCCGCTGCTCTGGGCAGGCTGCGCTGGCGGAGCGGAAAGGAGCAGCCCGCAGAAAAAAAAAAGGCTGCGGCGAGAGATGCTGCTCCTGCTCTCTCTCCCTCCTGCCCTCCTCAGAGAGCAGCCGGGTTTGCCTCTCCCCGGCGCGCTGAGCCATCCGCCTCGCTCCTCCGCTTCCCCAGGCGAGAAGCAGGGCGGAAAGGAGATAATTTAAATAAAGCAAGCGGAGGGGCACTTGCACTTTCTTTCCCAAAGCATTGCGAGGAGAAGGAAACCGGCATGAGGGGAGGGGCCAACGCTCAGCAAAGACTGAGAGGGGAAAAAAAATAATTCACTCCTGATTTACTGATGGACCTAGAAAGCACGGTTTCATTGATCTGGCATAGTATTGGAGCGTTAGCAGTAAGTGGCAGTGGTTAGAAGCTGTGCTATGAGACTATGAGTGTTAACATGCACATTCTAGTGAAAAAAAAAAAAACAAAAACAAAAACAAAACCAATCCAAGTTCAGAATTCAGTTCATTTTAGTATTAAATCTAGTGGCATAATAATTCTTTTAAAGACAGGCAAACACATGAAGTAACAGTGCTGGGGCAATTCAAGTATGGCAAACCATGTTTCATTTGGGGCAGTAACTGGCTTTCCCAGCTAATGAAGGTATTCTTAATGCCAGCTGTCTGTCCAGCTAAAGGAGAAATATCTTTTTCACACTATTTTTTGGAGGGGTGAAGAGTACATGAGGGACGAGTTAGAAAGTGCAAAAGCAAACATCCTATAAAGCAATATGAATTTTTCATTTTGCAGTAATGACCAGCTATTACTCAGATTATGGAGGAAAACAGCCACTTCTCAGTAAAGTTTAAATCTCTTGCACCTAAGGTTGGAAAATAAACATTCAGCTTACTTGGCTAGATTTCACTGACTGCCATTTTCATATTTCCTTTTAATCCAAACACACAGATTTTTCTCCTCTATTATTTATTCTTATTATTCTGTTTACATTCATCAGCAAAAGCTGAATAATTCTCAAAATGAAAAGAAATGAAAAATACGGTTTCCATGACTGATCTGCCTGGTTTACATATTACTGTCTATAATGGTTTGCAATAGGGTCACAAATCTACAACTCTCTAATATGAAATGCTTTCTAAGGTTTGTTCAAGGACAGAAAACAGGACAACAGGGAAACTCGGTTCCTCAGCCAACACCATCAGATCCTCCAAGGTAAATCACTGAAGATATCTCAGTGGAACAAAGTAAGGATTGGTGTTTACACCACAGTCTTGCTCTCCAAAGGAAGTCTTGCCCTGGTACATAGTTCGATATTCTCCAAAGACAACATATTGGGGCCCACGTAGAAAGAGCCTGTGTGCACTGAAGTGAAAGCCAAGTACCTTTATGCTTCTTTTGAAGTCCTCCTCACTGGACCCTCTCAGTTATTCTGTGAGTGTTCTTATTCAACATCAGTGTTGGATACAAAAGTCTTCTGCCCAGAACATAATGTCCCAGAACATAATGCAAGGCTGACTTTGGACCAGAAGACTGCTCCCATCTCTTCCTCCCCACTGTATGTGGCAAATTTATAAAACTTCAAAGGTGCAGAGACCAGACCGTGGGCTGTCTGTGGAACAGAATGGGTAGAATGCCAGCAGCCATTTCCTTTTGACAAAACTTGTGCAGATGAAATCCTGGTTATGACTGGTCAGCTAGTTTATATTATACAGGTTTAAATGCCTTCTTGCTTGAACTCTGAATGTATTTGTTTTATAAAAGGAGGGAAAAACCTTGCTGTTGATAGTGAAATGGAATGTGACTAAGCAAATATGATTTTCTGAAACTACTTTTCTAAGACTCCATTAAAGAGGAAAAATTAAGTAAGCAGAAAAAAAAAAAAAGTCTGATTTAAAATAGCATGCACCTTAAAATGTGTGCAGCATGGTAATTTCCAATAACATCCAATGATTAAGCTTTTGGAATTCATAGTGAAAAGAAAGCAAAAGACTCAAACAAATAATTAACAAAGAATCCCAACACTACCAAGACCGTATGTTTCCCCTGTCTTCCACTCCCAGGCCATGCTGATAACTTTTCTTCACTCTTGAGGATCAGAAAATAATTTATCAGGGGGTAGGCAGAGGAGCTACTAGACTCATCATTACCTTGAAAGGTCACTTTCGTGTTGTATTAGGCATCTGCCATAACCCAGGATGCTCAGCCTATGTGCCAGGGATAAAGAAGACAGGAATCATAGCATGATGCCCTTCTTTTCAATGAGTAGAGTACCAAATCTCTGAGGAGGCTACAGAGCTGAAGACAATAAACAAACATAACAGATAGCTTTAATAAACTAAAAATAGTGAGCCCAATGTATCTTCTAGCTACCACAGAGCTTCATGTCTTTGAGATGAGCTCTATCATTGCCTTTTTCTGCAAACAGTACCTTAGGGACAAGAGCTGTTATGTGCTGCAGTGTTTAATACACACCAACCTTCTTTCACAGGCCTGTTTTCCATGGCCTTGTGCCTTGCCTAGTCATTTGTATTTGCAGAAAGTGAGTGCAAGTATTCTAACTTCTGTCAGTGGCAACAAGGAAGCTCTGATGAACAGGACATTATCATGACATGTGAGCTTCACTTCCACTACAACATTCTTTGATGCTTTGAATAGATCATTTAATCCCTGCTTGACCTTCATTTTAGTTCATTTTAACTTTAACGCATGTCACTTATCTATAGGCAGAGATTTTGTGGCTCTTGAGTGTAAACTTGAGAAAAGTCAGGTAGATTTCTTTGTTTTGGTGGTAGCATCCACCAATTTTTGGTAAGTGTAAATGGTGAAGCGGTAGGAAGCAAATAGGCAAACCCTGAAAAGCCTTTTTTCAGAGGTTGTGACAACATGGTTAAAAAGATAGTGAAAGATCAGGGAGAGATTTTTGTTTAGTTTGCAGGGCTTTTTATTGTTTCAGTGAAAAAGTCCGAGTTTGAGTCTCTTATTCTACCCTGTTGAAAAAAGAAAGTGCTCAGCTGAGCCCTTCTACAATCTGAGGCCCATCAGGAGATGCAAAGATGTAGCAATCCCAGTAGGATTTAAGACGCTACTTGGCGAGAGCTAATAGACAGAGCTGCCACTGTTATATTAAAACACTTTGTCCCTGAAGCATGCTTACTGCACCATCAGTATTCACATCTTGTTCTTTGTATCTTGCCAAGGAGCACCTTTGGTACCACAGGAAGACATAGGAAATAAAAGACAAATTTCATTGCTTCCTGCAATACAGAGAGATTTCTGTTCTTCTTAAACTTATTGTTCACGGAAAGCATTTTTAAAAAGCACCTCCTTGTAGATTCCTGCTATCCAATATGATAATAATACACTTAGAAAGCTTTGATACAGTAAACTTTAACATCTCTGGGAATGTGACAGAACAAAAACTGGTTGAGAAGCCCATTAACATCCAGACCACTCTCAGCACACCAGAGAGCAAACATTTAACAGAAAGGTATTACAGATGACAAACACAGTCACTGCTCTCCCATCCTGCCCGGTTCACAACTCCTTTATAAAATAAGAGAAACTGTGTAAATGAAAAGCAGAAGGGGTAGGACAAGGAAAACAGAAAGCTGTATAGGTCAGCATAGTAGAAAGCAACCTCTTCTGTGCAGTTGCTGCCCAACTGGGGTCAAACATCAGGTGGAGGCAGATAAGTTTTGCCATATCACACCCATTTTTCTCATGTACATAAACAGATGTGAGAAGAAAGATAGATCTTCACAGTGCAGCTCCAGCGCCACTTTGCCAAGCCTTCCTTGCTCCTCAAGCACCTTTTCTGCTTCCCCAAAAGCTTGCACTGCCCAGTGGGGTAGCAAATACCAGAGAAAACAGAGCTACCCTTGTGCCTCTTTTGCTTGCAGTGCTCATCATGGGAATGCTACAGAGACATGCAGAAGAAGAGGCAGTAGCTCTTCGTAACACCTCTGGCCACCTCCTAGGTTTGTGAAGGAAATGGCAAGTGGGCAACGGAAAAAAAAGAAGTAATTCAGAAGCTCATATTTAAATGTCAGAGCTAACAAAGCATTTCGCAGGTTAAGAAGTACTGGCCATCTTAATACCCAGTCACTTTGCAGGTCTGTAACTTAAGCAATATTGAAGAGTACATCAATCATGAGAAGCCTATATTTATGACAGCAATAGCATTTTTTCCAGCATACTCAGATTTCAATTTATTTATCTACCTTCATTTTGTGTGATTTTTTGCAAAAAATCAGAGAATACGAAGATATGCTATGAAGTCAGGATAAATTATGCTTAATTTTGTGCCTGCCATAACAGCTTTATGGACCTAGATTTTCTTGAAGTTTAACTCAACTGAAAATTAATTTAAAATTTCTCCACTGCTTTTGTACCTTTTCTATTCACAGCATGCCTGAGGTATCTTTTATGTTGTTATCTTTGCTTAGGTATTTCACAGGTCTTCTGCCACATGCTCATACCCATTACCTCCTCTCCCCCAAACACAAATACACATATTAATGTAATGTCTATATAGCGATTATATGTTAATTAATTAATTTGTCCTAGATGCAGGCAATTCTGTAGATGGCTTCAAGTACATACATAAACATCACTGTATGCAGTTATAAAGTATGGTTTTTGGTAGCTGACTGACAACCCAGAATAAAGGGTATTCTTTCTGTTAAGTTTTATAGCTGTATGGTTAATACAAAATATGATACATGCCTACTCACTGCCACCTGGAGGTCACGTTTAACTGATCTACACCTGGCTTATGCCTGGGAGTGCACCTATCTGGGTGACCACAAGAGATCTGAGGAGTGACACAGCACACAGCCACTGCAGAGACCCGGGGGAAGAGACCTGTGAGAAGACAGCGGGTGATCTGGGCAATGCAGACACACACAATGCTTCCTTGTTAGAGGTGTTTTCCTAGAGACCCTGTTAGATTGATCCCAGGTCCAAAAATAAGCAAGTGGAGATGTAGGCATGAAGTCTGATTATACACATAGAAATAGAAGTTTGAGCAGATATGTCACAACCAGCCTTAACCATTATGTGTGGTTTAATTTCTGCAACTACCGACAGAAAGTCCTGATAATTTGCATTGTTTTATCTTCAGTTGCTCTCTGGGTGCTTGTAAACCTGCCTACCCTTAACTATTGAAGCCGTATCCTTGAATGGTGTATTTCAGCACACACTCCTCTATAACTGCAGTTTTCAGCCTCTTAGAGTTTATCTTTGAAACACATTAAAACACATAGGCATATAACACTTGTATTTTGGGACTAGAAATGTCCCCAGTTGATTGTTACTTAGAAACAAATACTGCATTTTAAATTACAATCTATCTTAATTTAAATTGACTTTCAAGTGTAGGCAAACTGTCAGCTCTGTAACCTCTCCAACCCAGGACAGAAATTAGGTTGCTCAAACATTCAAATTTCTGATTATGCTAAAAGTCTCTCTCAATCTTAGCCATTATTTTCTTGTCTGCACTGTTTAACTTTGTGTTAATGCTTTCTCAGTTCTGACCTGTAACCTCATTTTCTCTATCATTTCCAGCTCAGATATCAACTTGACTGAGTTATGTTGGTGTAATATTTTCCTATAGATAAATGGAAACATTTTCTAGTCTTGATTATCTTGATAAACAAAATGCAAAAAAAAATATGAAACTGCATGAAAGGGGGCATTTTACTCCAACTGTTAAAGACTTCAACAAAAACCCTACACTACAACTATCTTGCAATACAGCATTTCTCTTAATTTGCTGCAGACAGATGTAGTATGCAACAAGAGCATTTTTCTCACCTCAGCTCATAGTTCAACAGAACTGGAAAGTAGTTTAGTATGTCTTGAAAGTGGCAAAGAAATATAAAAGTCCTGACTGCCTTCTGCTTTGGGGTTATAAAGAATCCAAATTTTCCATATGTATGGCATACCCATCTGCATCCCCCCCACCTTTGCCCAGAGGCAAAGGCCTTACCCTAGAGCAGACACTACCTCTGATGGTTAATCCTCCTGCAACCACGTGTCTCAGATTTGTAGGGTTGAGTATATTCAGTGTTTGATTACTGACCCACCTGTTTTTTTTTTTCCCAGAGAATTCCCTTACATTAAATTTTTACCATTCTCAGCGAAGACAGATATTCCTTTGCTGCCTTTAGTACATTTTCAGCTGCTCAGTTAGCTGTGTACCAATATTCATATCGGTTTGAGGAGCTAATCTGGCCACCAAGTGATTATAGTTAAGGGTGTCTGCTGGTGAACGGTTCAGCCACCAAACTCAAAAGACCATACTGGGGCACCCTCACAGTCACAAGGAAACACCGGGTGACTGATGGCCCAGAACAGATAGACACTAACCTCATCTAGGTGTTCCTGCTCCGGCAGGGGGATTGGACTGGATGATCTTTTGAGGTCCTTTCCAATCCCTAACATTCTGTGATTCTGTGATTCTGTGACACAGCAGACAGCACCGCAGAAGCAGTTGCACGAAGACTGTTACATCAGTTTAACACAAACAGGCATAGTGCTAGTAGCTAACAGCAAAAAGTCCTTGGTAGAGAGATAAAATTCTGCTTATTACACAGGTGCTACAAATTAGCTAACTGTATACTTGAACTTTTGTTAGGAAATCCTTTGCTTTGTTTCAGACTTACTGGAAAATCAAGCTTGCACAGGAGTTGTAATTATGTCTTCCTCACACATTTTGAGCAGCAATGTCTTCTATATTATGCAATGGGAAGATGACTTACAGAGCGGGTGATCCTCTGTGTCCCCTGAGCAATTTGTGGTTTTCTTTTAAAGAACAGCAGAAGGAAAAGTGTAAGATTGGGATCTTCATGAAATTAAATGAGAGGTATGGCAAGTCTGGACGAAGTTGTGCAACAAAAAGTACTACTCTAAATTGCACTTTTCAAATCCATAGAAATTACTCCTCTGGTCTACTTTAAAATATGCTTTCAAGCTGACCACCTTAAGCAAGTGTGGTTTTAGCACTTCACAGGTTTGGATTTGTTTTATTTTTAAAGGCACATACCAAGTTCGCATATGTTCTTGTTATATTCTGGGCTCACAAACACCTGCAATTTTACATCTACATTTTCACTGGGACAATTACAAGCCCATCTGGACAGCAACAAACTCTGGATGGTGTGATATAGGTGTTTCTGGTAGCATCTGTTGCATTTATTTTGTATTTACATTCAGTGGCACACTGGGAACAAAATCAAAGTTTGGGGCCTTTTACACTGATCACAGATCAAAGATACAGGAAAAGTAGTTCATGCCCTTCAGAGACAGTAATCTAGTTTCCTACCCAGACACAACAGATGGGTGACACAAAAAGTGCCAGATGAGGGCAACAGTAAAAAGAGCATCAATTGTATCAAATAAGCCACAGTCTCAGCTTGCACTTTCCTAACCAATTCCTGGGTATGCTGTTTGAAGGCAACAAGGCAGATGCCTGTAAAAGTTAGAGAAATGGTCTGCATCGACTTACTAAAAATCGTTCTAGTTCTGACAGAACACTCAGACCTATCAAGCACATAAAAGACCATTAACTATGGCGTTCTCTCATAGTGTCTTATATCATGGGCAATTTTTTACTGGAGGCTGGTATTTCAGCTAAATGTTGTATTTCTGAAATCCTGTGACTGTAGATACCTGGGAAATGACTGGAAAAAATAGCTCATCAGGTGGAAATATTTTCCAGTATTTTTTTATTCAAAGGACAGAAAAAACTCTGCTTGTCTTTTTCAACCCCTTTTGTTGCTGCTGTTGTTTTAAGATTTAAATCCTTTTCCTGCTCAGATGTAACACATAGTTTACTTCCTTGCTCAAAAGACACCACAGAAATCAGGAAATCAGAAACTGAACCCTCATTGTTATTTTTACATTGCATCACATCTTTTTCATAGTTTATAAATTAATAAAATCAGGCCATTCGAAAAGCCATCACTCATACTCCAAAAACACTTGCCCAAACTGTATTACTTTTGTGGGGCGTTTTTAAATATTTCTTTGTGAACCCTCTTAATGAGTAGCAACAATAGTCCCATATTCATGCAGTTCTGAACTCTTAAATGAGACAGCAGAGTGGAACTGGAATATAAAACTGCACTGCAGAAGAATCTATCTTTTTGGTAGAGCACAACTATAGTACTACTCATGACAGACTAACTACTCGTTTATTTAAGGAGACAAGCTGCCCATGCTTTTCCACATCTCCAAAGAGAATACATATAACTATTCAGATGTAGCAACAGCAGAATCTACAGGAGAAGGAAAAAAAAAAAAGCAAAAGAAAAGGAAAAAGGATTATTTGAGTGTCACTCAGTTATGCAGTTGCCTCTGCAATAGCTTGAAGCATGTATTTTCTAACACTTCACTGTGCTCATGGCTTTCTCATCACTACTGTGAAAACAGAGCCACTCGTACCAACACTAAACAGGCAGATCCCACTGGCAATACAGAGCTGCTGGAAGGAGCTTCTGTAAGAGTTTTTTTTTGGCATACTGAGCAAGTCTTCATCAGGTTAATGCCCTCGTTGTAGACAATCCTGTAACATCCAATACACGCAGAATATTAATTTTTAAAGCACTCTGTTATTTAGGTCCTATGATTTGTACAATTCCACTAATTCTACTGCTATTTATGAATCCTTATCCATAAGACTTTCAAATCACAAGCAAAACCAGTACATGTAGATTTTGTTTTAGGCCCTTCCTCTGCCACTAGAACCTGAAAATAAATTTGAGATATAGCAATTTTCTAATGTAGTAATCCCATGTTCTATTTCATCAAACAATGGTGATGCTGGCAGCCTTAACAAATGACAGATTCTCTCCAGGACTGTGTGATTTCACTCTCTGTTTCATCTTTTCAACACTTCCTTAATATTATAGTTCAAAAATTTTGACTTTTTGATTTATGCCTTAGTTCCAGAAGAGAAACAAAACATATTCTTCCTGGTATCTTAGCACTAGACTTTATGCCTCTGTTGTGTTATGTATAAAGTATCTGTTGTATTTAGGACACGAGTCATGAATTATTTTTCAGACTCAAAAAAAGACTTTCTGATTCTTAATGGAACAGAGCATCTATGGCTATGATTTACGTATCATTTTGCTACTGCTGCTAAACTAATTCAGAGGAGAAAAAAATTAAAACTGACTATTGAAGCTGGACAAACACAAGCAAGTCAGAGATTCTTGGAAGAAAAGCCTTCTGGAAAACAACAATGAACATTGGTATAAATATTGACATAAGCTTCTTTGATACCCATTTTTCAAGATTATTTGACATTTGATAAAAACTTCAAATGAGTCACCTCTTGGGAGTGTATTTTCATATGTGGAATCTTTCAAAAATTTTTAGTTAACATAATGTTTCCATTAAAAGAACTGCACAAATTCTAAATACAGTCTGCTTTTTCACCACAGTTCATGCAACAAGCAGGAGATTAACATTTATGTACTCTTGGAAGAAAAGTGACTCTCTAAATAATTGTTAATTTTTTTTCCTTATTCTATGGAAGTCGTCCATTTATCTTCTTTAAGGGTTTGTTTTGTTTTATATTGTTTTACTCTACTTCAAGACATACCCAGTTTGAGAGGTCTAAACTAGTATCTCCTCTGGTGTTCTATAAAAACCTACAGATCAAAAGCATTAAAAGCATATTTTTTTTTAGTATATTTTTATTTTATTACTGTGAACTACTCACAACAGTATATTTTCCTATTCTTAATTACTTTTTATCACAGGCTTATCAGTTTTCACCACAGGCTTATAACTTTCTGGTTTATAATCAACAGTAACAGAAGATCACATATCAGGGCATTGCCTCTTGCACCACTGATGTAGCAGAGAAGGCAGTGCAAAATACAAGATATGATACCAGAAGGTATCTACTGACTTGAAAGTTCCATGAATTATTTAGGTTATCCGGCTACATGTTATAATTACTGTGTGCAGTTTAACTACTGGGAGAGAAAAATGCTGGCTGAAATATCTTCAGATCTGAAAGCACTGCTGGGCCCTGTGCTAGACAAAAAAAGCTTGACTTTTTAATGGGTGGTAAACAATATACAAATTGCACTTCAGGCATACTTGTTGCGAAGGGGGTTCAGACAAGTTAAAGAAAAGCCCAGGGTTCTCATCAGCCATTTTGACACCCACATAAACCTCAGTGTTTAAAAATATTTTGAGATTATGAACAGGAACAAAAATAAATTATAGTTAAGTGCAATCACAGTAACCAATAATGACCCTACTTATATACTACGTTGGGGTTTTTTTTTGAAAAGTCTACTTTTATGTACTAAAAATAAATTCTCAGACTCATAATATATTTATAAAGAAAGTCTTCTCACGCGTGTATCCATGACAACCTAGATTTATATTTTCAGCTTCAGAAAGTTGTTACAGCACAGCTTACATAAATTACTTTAAAGAATGTAACAGGATAGGATGGTTTGCTACCTGAGGTATTTTATTTGGCAGAATATATAATATTTCAAGTATATTGAAGCATACAGGAAAACAAAAGCCTTTTGCAGTGGTTTGAAACCCATGCTGTCAAAAAGGAAACATATTTTTAATACAAGGAAAATGTAGAAGCTCTTTATGACAAAGCACACTGGAAATTTAAAAATCCCTGAAGACATAGTAATTGAATATTAGCATGCCATAGTTGGGAAAGCAAAGAAACATAACAGAAATGTGAAGCAAACATTGCTTGAAATAAATAGAACTCCTTCCATTTACACTAGTATGCTGCCTACTGGGATTCCATCTGGACTGCTTTGGGCACAGGCAACCTCATTTTTTTCTCTTTTACCTAGGGAAAAGGGACTGCTTTCAATATACTGAGCATTACCAAAATTGCATTTCTGTTATACATACTTTCATTTTGCTTTTGACTTGAGAGGTGTAGCATGGTATTTATATTAATATACTAGATTAACACATGAGGCAATTTCCAAGTACAAAATGGAAACAGTGAGAAGATATTTAGTGAATTTTTTCCAAAATGAGTATCCGTTACTTTCCTAGCATTTTGTTGTCAAATAAATGTAATCTACCTTGGAAAGAGATTTTGAGGGAAGAAAGATACAATCATTTCAATAAGTTTAATAGGCTGTTAAGAACTCAAGTGCTGTTGACAACAACTGCAGCCTCTATGAAAATTGTTCTGAGCAGAGCTTACTGCTTTAGACTGAGAGCCAGGAAAGCAAAAAACAAACAAACAAACAAACAAAAACAAACAAAATAAAAGCAGACAAGCTCTTAACAGAATCTTCCCTTGAACTCTCCGTTAGAGAGAATAAGTTCCCAGGCATCAGCCATGCAATGCCTGGGTGACACGCTGCCAGGCAGCCTGACACTGGGTGGATTCATTATTTCTAGACCCACACTGAGGCCTTGGGGGATCTTCTCATGGAGGATCCCCAGTGGAGAAGTACTTAACCAAGGGCTGCCCAATAAGATTAAAGTGGAATTTAATACTTACATCTAATGCAGCAACACAAAGTTCCTCTGTAAGCCACATATACGAGCTTCAAGGACTGCAAACCAGCCATGAGCAAACTCCTCTGCAAACTCCTCTTATGACCACAGAGGTTAGGCTGATACTGGGAAGGCATGAACTTTGCAGCCTCTGCTCCTGAAGCAGAACCAGCAGGTGAGAGGAATGCTCACACTGCATGTGTCCACAGTTGGGCAACTGCAGCCTTTTGTGGCCCCTTGTCTCCTCCCCCATGTCCTGTGCGTCCCCTTTCTGATCTGGAACAATGGCCTGGATGTGCAACAATGAGAACCAAGGAGTCTTGGCAGCCCCTTTGCTCCTTTTTCTAGGTGTGTTAGAGCAACCTGGGGACTAATTTTCTGTATAAGACAAATGTAATTTTACTTGCTTGTATAAATATTTGTGGCCACTGTTCATGCAATTCAGTAGTACTGTAAGAGCATTAAGTAGGTAAACATACTACTTTTATGGGAAGGATTCTGTACCAAAACATCATTATACACCTATAAAACATTAACTGAATTTGTTTTTCTTGGCATATATAGTTGGTATATTAGTTTCTACAGCCCATTACTATATTTTACTTAATGAAATGTAATTTATTGACACTACTGAACACTTTCCAACTTCACTAATATAGTACAAGCTTGAGTCTGCCTGCAGCATCTTTCAGTCCTCCAGGAAGGAGCAGAAAATGTACAGCAGAAATGAAATCCCTTAATCTAGAGCCATCAGCACTAATAATCTCTCCTGAAATTTTGTGACAATAATGTTCAAATGTATTATTGCTCCCATGATGTATAACAGAAGACACTTGAGTGGCTGGTTTACCAAAGAATGATATTGCATGTTAGCTAAAGTCTTAAGAATGCTGCTACTTCATACAAGTGCAACAAGATGATCTCAAGAGTCCTATGTCCCGTCCTACCCCAGCTTGACCAAACTAGACACCTGCACCTGTAACAAAAAAGTCATCCTATTATAAACAACCTGTATCAAAACACACATAGAAAGGCATCATACAGGCAAGATAACCATATTTGCATTTGTGTTATTAGTCAGATACAATCATAAGTGATAAATAAACCTTACAGTGGTAAAAGGTTACACCCTGCTAGAAGTTTGGTAAGCATCTTATTAGAGTAAAATTTTAGCACATCTTTATGCAACTTTTGTTCCTCATATTTTAGATGGCAGGGTTTATCAAAACTGGTTAAGCAACGTATTCCTCTGATATCCAAAGGTTTTGCATGGAAATTAATTTTTGGTCCGTTAAACACATTACCTAACATATAGCCATCAACCAGCACAATTGACGTATACTGGTTTTGTGCAGACAGCAATGGCTCAAGGGCCATTTGTGTGCAAATACTTGAAAGGGTTAAAACCAAGAACAGATGCTATGCCATGCAAGTGTGATGCTACATAAAATTCTACACAATTTAAATGCATTAACTGAAACTTAAGCAAGCTTATTTGATGGGTTTCCTCTGGTGTTGAATAAAGAGAGTGTCAAGCAATTGTACATGCAGGAGTGGAAAATCAGTGTTTTGTACCAACATTTAGATACCATGAAGTTATGGCTGTCTCTTGCCTACAGTTATCCTCTACAAAGCAAATGAAGAGCTTTTCTTTTGCACTGTTTCAATAAGAAGAAAAAAATTACCTTGAAAGTTACAATTTTTCAAAGACCACTTTAAAATATGGCTTCTGTCTAACATTTCTTATGAAGCAAGCTTGAATGACATCACATCACAAGGGCTGGACACAATGATATGTAAAATGGAAATAAGTGTTATTATAATAGTACAAATTTCAGAGCCCAGTGGTGCTGCCTTGGTGCTGCTTCCACCTTCATCTTAGTTAGAAAGACCAATCCAGTGATGTTACACCTGGCTTTACTTGAAATGTCACTAAGCAACTTTAATTAGAGAAGGAAAAAGACTTTCTTCAAGCACAGCATTGCACATGCTAGGTGTATTTTTAAGCATTTAGGATAGGTTTCATGAAATCAAATAGAATATTGCTAAATCATACAGCTGCTTTTGGAATATCATTAAACATAGATTTCATGAACAGTATGAAACTAATACATATATAATTAGAACTGGTAAAAAGAAGAATTTAAGAGGGATTGATTAATACTTTAAAAAAAAATGTCATATGGATCAACCAGTCAAATTATTTCATCATTTTATCAGCCAATAATAGGGGAAAAAAACCCAACTGTTCAAAATAATGATTTTTTGATCCTTCAAAATACTCACTCACTGCTACAACTGAGCAGTAATTGAGTGCACCCAAGACACCTGAGTTCTGCATACTTAACACAGGCACAGAGCAGGGTCAGCAGGTTACACAGGACTGTGTCAAGGAAGGTCTCACAATGGCATCAGCCAGCTCCCTCAGCATTTACAGGTGCATCCCACCAGGGCCTACGGACCTGTGTATGTCTCATCAGTTCAAATGCTCCTTCACCTGATCTTTCTTCACTAAGGTAAGTCTTCCTTTCTCTGGACTTTCCCACTGGTCTCTGTGGCCTCGGATTCTTGAGAGCAAGTCTTACCAGCAAAAACTAAAGCAAAGAATGCACCAGGTACATTGTTTTCCTGTCTTCTGTGTCACCAGGTTTCCTATCCCATTCACCAATGGGCCCACACTTTTCGTATTCTTCCTTTGTTGCTGAAATACCCATAAAAGCCTTTCTTGTTACCCTTCAGTTTCTTCACCAGATTGAACTCCAAAATTACTTTGGCCTTCCTAACCCTATCTTTGCTGGCTCAGAGTGTGTCTCCAAATTCCTCCTGGGCCACCTTACCCCACTTCTACCTCTTGTGAACTTCTTTTTTATTTACAAGTTTTGTCAGGAGTGACTTGGTTATCCATGTAGTCCCCCTGTGTGATTTCCAGCTTGTCAGGAGCAGACCATTCTTCATCTTGGGGATTAATCACCTTGAAAATTAACCAGGTCTAATGGATCCTTCTTATCTCCAAGACTATTTCCCACAGGATTCTTCTAAGCAGGTCACCGAACAGGCCAGACTGTGTGTTCCTCAAGTCCAGAGTTGTGATCCTGCTATTTTTTCCATCCTCTTGAGATCCTGAACTCCATCATCTCATGGTCATCACAGCTATGACTGATCCTGACCTTTACATTGTTGACCAGTCACAGAATCACAGAATTACATAATGTCAGGGATCGGAAGGGACCTCAAAAGATCATCTAGTCCAATCCCCCTGCAGGAGCAGGAACACCCAGATGAGGTTACACAGGAATGTGTCCAGGTGGGTTTTGAATGTCTCCAGAGAAGGAGACTCCACAACCTCCCTGGGCAGCCTGTTCCAGTGTTCTGTTAACCTCACTGTGAAGATGTTTCTTCTCATACTTAAGTGGAACCTCCTGTGTCCCAGTTGGAACCCATTACCCCTCGTCCTACTGTTGATTGTCACTGAGAAGAGCCTGGCTCCATCCTTGTGACACTCACCCTTTAGATATTTGTAAACATTAATAAGGTCACCCCTCAGTCTCCTCTTCTCCAAACTAAAGAGACCCAGCTCCCTCAGCCTTTCCTCATAAGGGAGATGCTCCACTCCCTTAACCATCTTTGTTGTCCTGCACTGGACTCTCTCCAGCAGTTCCCTGTCCTTCTTGAACTGAGGGGCTCAGAACTTGGACACAATATTGCAGATGGGGTCTCACCAGGGCAGAGTAGAGGGGAAGGAGAACCGCTCTAAACCTACTAACCATCCCCTTCTAATGCACCCCAGGATGCCATTGGCCTTCCTGGCCACAAGGGCACAGTGCTGGCTCACGGTCATCCTGCTGTCCACCAGAACCCCCAGGTCCCTTTCCCCTACACTGCTCTCTAACAGGTCATTCCCCAACTTATACTGGAACCTGGGGTTGTTCCTACCCAGATACAATATTCTACACTTTCCCTTGTTATATTTCATTAAATTTTTCCGTGTCCAACTCTCCAGCCTGTCCAGGTCTCACTGGATGGCAGCTCAGCCTTCTGGTGTGTCAGCCACTCCTCCCAGCTTGGTGTCATCAGCAAACTTGCTGATAGTACACTCTATTTCCTCATCCAAATCACTGATTTATATATTGAACAATACTGGTCACAGTACTGACCCTTGAGGCACTCCACTAGATACAAGCCTCCAACTACACTCTGTCTGATTGACCACAACTCTCTGGCTTCTTCCCTTCAGCCAGTTCACAGTCCACCTTACTACCCCATCATCCAGTCCACACTTCCTGAGTTTAGCAGCAAGAATGCTGTGGGAGACTGTATCAAATGCTTTACTGAAATCAAGGTAGACCACGTCCACTTCTTTGCCATCATCTATCCACCTTGTTAAGTCCTCATAAGAGGCTATGAGGTTGACCAAGCATGACTTCCCCTTTGTGAAGCCATGCTGACTGCCACTAATGACCTTCTTATCCTTGATATGCCTTGCAGTGGTGCCAAGGATAAGTTGTTCCATCACCTTCCCAGGGATGGAGGTGAGACTGACTGGTCTATAGTTACCAGGGTCCTCCTTCTTGCCCTTTTTAAAGACTGGAGTAACATTTGCTTTCCTCCAGTCCTCAGGCACCTCTCCCATTTCCCAAGACTTGGCAAATGTGATGGAGAGTGGTCTCGCAATGACCTCAGCCAGCTCCCTCAGCACCCGCGGATGCATGCCATCTGGACCCATGGATTTATGGATGTCCAGATTGCTTAACTGCTCCCTAACCCAGTCCTCATGAACCGAGGCAAACTCCTCCATTGTCCTGCCTTCCTCTGGGGCCTCGGGTATGGGGCTCATCAGGACAGCTTCTGGCAGAGCAGACAGAGACAAGTAGGCATTCAGTAACTCTGCTTTCTCTGTATCTTCTGTCACCAGGGCACCCACCTCATTCATCAGTGGGCCTACATTGCCTCTGGTGTTAGTTTTATCTGCCACATTTTTGAAAAAGCTCTTTCTGTTGTCTTTGACCCCTCTTGCCAAGTTTAATTCTAAGGAGGCCTTAGCTTTTCTAGCTGCCTCCCTACACCTCTGACCTTGTTTGTAAGTATGATGTCCAGTAGAATGGAGCCCTTTGCAAAGAAGGGAGCTCTTTGGCTTCTTGATTAATTCTGTCATCAAGTTGTCAACAAAGCACTCCAGAAACCTCTTGAATCACCCATGTTTGCTGCGCTACCCCTCCAGCAGATACCAGTGTGATACAAATATCTCATGTGGAACAACACCTGTGAACATGAGGCTTCTTCCCATTTTTGTAGGAGGCCTCAATTACTTCTTATTCCTGACCAGGAAGAGCTGATTGCTGACAGAGCTGATGCTGTAGTCTTGAGGAACAAATCTATTCCTATTTATGAAGCTGACAACTTTTACCGAGAGGACTGGAGTCTTTTCAAACTTTCAGAGTCTGTGGGTAAATATCTGGAGACAAATAAATACTCCTCGGATCACAGCAATGACATCTGAATCCTGTACTATCTTGCCTCTTGCCACATAAGTTCTAAGATGAGACACAGCCGGGTAATACATTCACAACAGCGAAGCCCTGGATTTTCTTTTACAAACTAAAACCATGTTTTGTAACTGGCAGACTTTATGCAAAGTCCATTTCAACTCATGAAGTGTTTTACATAAGAATATTTTTGAATTTGGTTTGGTTTACAGCAACTCCAGGTTCTTAAACAGCCCCTTTAGAAAAACAAGAACAGTAGAATTTTTAATTGGCACCTTACTGACTGTAAATTTATGTTCACAGAACAAAAAACAAAATTCAGCCATTTATTATTTTTTTTTTAAAGCCCTATTTACTCATCTCATGTCCCCTTTCACTGAAACGTAGACTTATCCATAGGATATGAATGACTGGTTATCTTTGTACAGTAATTGTACTCAACAGAGAAGAAAAGGAAATAAATCCAGTAAATAAATCCTTTTCCACAGTGTGTTATAACTGGGAGGTAAACAGCATGCAAATAGTTACACAAGACAGGAATGGTGAAGGTAGCGACACTTTTGAGAGATTGCTGTGAAATGTATAAATAACCACACAGTAGAACTTCTGTTTATGCCTTACACTCTAAGGCTACAAACCAGTCTCCTGGCAGACTTGGATTAAAAAAGGATCAATGCAGCCACACTAAGAGCTTTCAGAGGTTTCAATATCAGAGACTGCTGTGCTTTATTAAATACCGATCAGGTAATAAAGAATAGCAAGGATTATATGCACTGACTTTGAGGAGAGGAATTAGGATAAATAAGTCTAAGTGGGAGCCTATAAATTTACCATTACAATTAAGCATTACTTTACTAAAATTTATATAGTGAAAAATAGTATTGATTACTTTATTCACGTCTGAGCCCTAACTGACTTTTTATCATTGAGGAGATGCTTCTGTTTGCTGTTCTCAAATAGTCACTGATGTTGTTTTTTAGAGGAAAAGGTCTCCATATTGAAATAGCTACCTAAGAACTAACCAGCTTTGGAATTATTATCAGTTGGCCCCACAGCTCCTTGGGAGTTACTGACCACCCATGGTACATAAGTTGCACCACTTGTCAGCAAAACTCATTCCCACAGGCCACTGACCCTGTTAGTATTGCCCATGTCTGACACAGCTACCAGAGCATGTCTTTGCCTCTGTAACCCAGTGTTGTGGTTGAGACGGACAAACAACATGGACCAAGTTCTTCCAGGATGAAAATAGTAGATGCCATCTACTGCCACAAGTGTATTTTTATACAGTTTTACCAATTCATGTGTCTCTTCACTATTGGTTACAAGTTACAGCAGTTAACATCTCATTGGCTATTTTTGCTATCATCAATGCTACTCTTCTACTCCCTTCTCTCTCACAGGTACATCCTTAACATCTCCGGATACTCCATTACTCCCATCTTTCTCAGGGGTAGGCCTTAATATCTTCAAGGCTAATTTCTGTTCCCATGCCCTCTGTCAGGGAATCCACGGACCCACCGTACTCCCACAACCCAGATATCTGTGTTAGCAGCATGGGCCTGCTCAGCAGATGGCTTCACCCACAATAATCCTGCAAGCTAGACTCATGCCTCTGTTTTATCTCTCTGTTGTACTCTACAGATAAGGACTTAATAGCTGAGAAAATAATGGACACAAGGAGGGGTATGATTCTTACATTAACCAGAAGTGATCAGTAGCAGCACACAAGATCGTTACGTAGTAAATCAAGTGCCAACGGCTGAGCTAGCTTTGCTGTATTGCTGTGCATAAGGACAGGAACAGGTAGAGCAAAGTCAAGACTCCGGTGTGAATGTGCCGTTCAGGAAAAAAGGCACAGGACCAGTGGAATGGATGTTGTGGTCTGTCACCGTTTCCACACAGTGACCTTTACAAATATTTCTGTGTGTTGTTTATCCATAAGATAAATGGCCGGTAGGTACATCTATTTCAGCATTTGAGCTATTAACCATTAATAACATTCTATGTAAGACATGTTTAAATAGTAAGGTGTATGTTACATTTCACAAATAGGAACACCAGAAATGTGCTAAAAGGGGAATTCTGAGTTTCCTTAATTTTAGCTTAGTGGATCATTGATATCCAGGTAAATAGAGCCTACTGTGTCCTGAAATTACAGGTTTAGGTTTAGGTTTAGATTTTAAATTATAGGGAGTGAGATGAATTCTGATGGTAATAATAATTGTATATCTGTAAAATTAAGATAAGCAAGGTACCTTTTTTGCATATACAATCTCATTATCATCTTACCAAGATAGGAACAATTACTGTGACTTGTTTAGAGAAACCAGAGTGTCTGGAAGGGCAAGAGACATGATAACAACAGAAGACTGTGGCCACCTCCAACTAGATTCAGTCCATATGAAAACAAATACCAATGTTGAGGTAGAACTACACGGGGAACCTGGGAGAGAAAAAGCTGTCCTGAGGAGCACAAAGGACATTATTCAAAAAGATTCTAGTAAAAAGCTTTCCAAAGGTGTGAAAAGCATACTTTGATTCAGTTTCCTTACATGAGAAAAAGGAAAGCCAAGAACTTCTATATGGTAGTGCTTTAGAGAGGAAACTCTCTGAAAAGAAACAATAAAGAAAAACTAAAAGAGAAAAATGTTTGAAGACAGCACAGAAATTGTTTATTAGTAACTTGGATCAAATGCACAGCAGCTATCCAGGAAGATTTTAGGCAGACCGAAATAAAGTCTGCATGGCACTACAGAATAAGAGAGGATCTTGGAAATAAGAGGGCATCTTTAAAAAGCTAAAGTCATGTTTAAGGAATGGTAATAAAAATAATTATAAGCTCTGGCAGGTTATAAACAAAAGGCAGCAGAAAGAGCATTTGAGAAGCTCTTGCAGAGAGTATAAACACATACACACATACATATACATGCATATTTAAGCACATTAGGGAGGAGGAAGTTTGTCACAGAATTTGTAAAGCCAGCAGATGACTGACAGAATGTAAAGGATCTCCCAGAGAAGATAAAGTTATAAAAGAAAGCAAACAAATTTTCATAGCTGTGTTCACCATGGACAGCAGAAGGAGTTTTCTCTCATTGGAATCCTTTCTGATGAAAATGCATTGACAAAATGAACAATAATATAACACTGGGGACAAATTACATTAAACTTAAACTCATCTGGCTTGAAACTGCATGACACCAGAAAAAATGAAAGGCATCAAAGGTGATGGCAAAAATCTTACAGGTTTCAGGAAAAGATTCAGGGAAGAAAAGGCCAGAAAGCCTCACACATTTGTGAGACAACTTACTCTAGAACAGAATCAGTAGAAGCAGAGATACAGTAAACCATCAACATCATTTTCTGAAGGAAAGACATTCCTTGGAAACACAAGAGTTCTTTGGGATATTTGATATGCACATGGACGAAGAAGGTGGGGTTGATACAGCTTATCTGAGTTTCCAAAAGGCAATTGAGATGTCTGTCGTATTACAAAACCTTAAAAAAACTGAACTAGGAAAGCTGAAATGGAAAACGAGCAGCTAAACAGTATTGGAAACAAAGAACTGAGTTGAAGGGCAAATTTTTGTGCTAGAGAACCGTCAGCAATATTCCATAGTGTATTTTGGTCTCATGCTCTTCATTATATTTATTAATGTCCTAGAAAAATAAAAAATAGTGAGTGACAAAATTTACTGATATTTGCTATTAGGCACCAAATTGAAGATGATGCCCTAATGTGGAGAAAGGCAGAAAGACCTTTCAAGACTGAATTACTGATAAAATTATGAACTTTCATGCAAGCAAAGTAATGCATACAAATAAACTCCAATCCTAATTTTATATACCTAATGATAGTGTCTGAGTTGTCTTTTCCTACATAAAAATGAGATTACAGGACTAAAATAGATAGCTCCATGAAAATGTCATCTCAGAGCTCAGCAGAGATAAAAAAAGCAAATCAGCTTCTAGGGTTTATTAAGAAAGAAAAAAGCTTAACAGCATAATGATATTTTCTACCACATAAATCCATAGTACATTTCATTTTCAACATTGTGTAGGGTTTGATTCTTTATCTTAAACTAATATATAGACTAGGAAAGTTCTGAGGATGGTGACATTGATAATTGCAAGTACAAATGGGAATGATTATACTGACAAGGAGTCATTGCCCTGGGAAAGAAATCAGCAAACTAGCTATGATAGAAAGAAATAAAATTTCAAATGGTATAGTACAAGTGAACAGGAAACAATTGTTCACATTTTTTCGTTACATAAACTAAGAGACATCAAAGAAAAACAGCTGGTAAAAAGCAGAAAACCTGCTCCTCTGCACAGCCTGTACTTGGTGTGGAATGCTTTGTCCCAAGACATCACAGATATGTAGGATATCAGAAGTAATTTAGCAAATCCATAGGGGAAATAAAAAGTCCATCTACGTCTGTTAAATACAGAGAGATCACATCTAGGTTCGAATGGCTTTGTGCCAAAAAGCTGTAGGCTGGAGAGTGTCCTCAGTAAGTTTCACTGTGTGTTTGTCCTGTTCTCAGTCTTTCCTAATGGCCCATGTCAGAGACAGACAAATGGTGTGAGTGGACTTTGGGATTGACATAGAAGAGGATGTTCTCAGCTGTGATATGATAACCTTTATAAAGAACCATTTCAGGATGTGCAACCTTGACTGCTGTATAAACTTGCCTTTAAAAGGTCTAGAGATTTCTAGCCATAACAATATTTAAGCAAAAAAACAAAACAAAACAAACACGCACATGCACACCAAGCAGCGTGCTAATTTAAAAGTACAAAAATGGAGAAAGCTTGAAAGCTTTTTGCCTACAGAGGGAATTAAATATTTTCCAGCTCCTTTCCTCCCGCCATTTGATGTAACTGTAGGTTACAAATACATAGCAGACCACAAACAATAAGAAACTGTGGCACTGATAAGAGCAGACTGAAAAACACTGGGTAGTAGTAAAAATACCTTGTGTCAGTTTTACAGTGAAGCAGGGCAGTGGCCAGTGGCATTACCTTTTATTTGAAAGTTGCATAACAGTAAATTTAGGAAATTCCTGCCATGAGTGTGACAACTACCATGGTCAGGCAACCTTAGAAAGATGGATATTTCTTAAAAGGTAGTTTTTTCTGCATTGAATCACAACACATCTTTGTTACATAATTTATGTACTCTAACTTTTCCTTTAACTGCCTTCTTGTGATGAACAACTTATTAAAATAAAAGTAAAGCATTTTCTCACTAAGAAAGGATTTTAGCTAACAGACAACAGGTGGAGCTTTTTGCCTAAGGTGTTGTTCAATAATGAAGTTAGAGAAGAACACATCTTAATGTGAGAAAAAGTTCTGATCATCACCCTGATAGCCAGTAAGATTTCAATCTATCAGACAGAAAATAAGGTTGTAACATTTTAGAGCTAGTCTTGTCAGAGAAATCAATTTAAAACAAGGGTGATGTTGTATTTGCTGAGAAACCTTCTCAGGATTCTTTGTTTTTGTACTATTTCTGCTTGGTTTTCTGCCTTTTATTCTCTTCTTATCACAAGAGTATTTGTGAAAAGCACAAAGCAATAAATTTGAAAAAGAAGAATGCACAACACGTATGAAATTGCTGTGGAAGGAAAGTAAGTGATGTCTGATTATCAGAGCACTAAGAAAAATGAACTACAATATCTGAATGTACTGGAATAACGCCTCCTAGCTTTTAGCAAAATCATATGATACCCATAAAAAATTTGCTCACATTCTTTCCATTTGTACTCAGTACAAATTGCATGTCAGCACAGCCCTGTGTTATAACTCTCGGACAACCTAGTATAATCCAGAGAAATGTCACTTTTAGGTGAAATTGATTCCTTTTTTCTTTTTGTCAATTTATTTGACATAGTTTCTTTTTCCCATAACTCCAAGTTGATGTCACTCATCAGAGACAAATTGGTGAATTAATTAAAGTTGTGATATGTTCATTGATATAAGCTATTTGAAGTATCAAAATAATATGACTGTGCCGGATAATCAGCTTGACCATAAACTCTCTTTCTACTCCAGATCTTGAGCAGGCATCTTCAAACAAGGCCAGTGCGAAGATGCACTCTACAAGAATGTGTCACATTTAAAGGATGATAACTGAAAAGTGGGATTTCTCTACAAAATCACAGGCTGGCATTACAGACTGCATGGAGACCACGTTTGATGTGCATAGAGATATGAAGAACATCAGAACAGAAAGAAAGTCAAAGTATTACATCTCCAAAATTTGCTAAAGGCAGTGCCTAGGGAAGAGCATAATAAGGCAAATGCACACATACAATGGTGAAGGGTGATGGTAACCTAGCACCCAATCATTAAGAGTTTCTTGGGTTTGGCGTGGTTTGTAAACCCTTATCAGCTCTGAAGGTGGCTTCTGTTCTGTGAACATTGTCCAGCCCACCGAACATCGTTCCCACCGAACCCTTTTAGCCTTTTTATATCTGCAGGACCCTCCAGAACAGAGTCCTGAAAATACTTATGCAAGCCCAATGAATTGTCCAACAGGTCAGTTGTTGCGGAGATACCTAAAAATCCTTACTGTGAAGATTAATAACTTTGAATAAGTAACACAGAAAAGCCAGGACTTTGAAAGAAAAGAAAAAAAAAATAAGGAGTGAACAACCTGTAAAGAAAATGAAAATTACTTGTATACAGATATGTCTTTATATTAAATATCATGCAGAATATATATATTATCTTAACTTTAAGCATCACAAACATTTGAAAAGGTTAATTTCAACTAAAAATGGAACCTAAATAAAAAACTACAAAAGCAGAGATTAGTTGTTACTGATTATGAGATACCTAGTGAAAAGGAATTTCTGCAGAAGAAACAATTTTCTTTTTTTTATGCAATTAAGAAGAATTCACAGCAACTTACCCTAGATACCACAGCTGATTACATGGTTTCAGAACACAACCAAAAAGAAGATAACCAAAGGCCAAACCTAAAACTTATTGAAGCTGGGGGAGTACTCCCTTTGATTTCAACAGACATTAGAAAATACTTAGACAGAGCAACACAATTTGGAGCATCTATAATTATATATCCCTCTATATTTGCAGTTTGGAAGGAGAGCACATTATCAGTTTGTCCAGGTTCCCTTCAGCAGTTTGTGAAATCTGTCTTAATTTGACAAGTCAACAGGATAATAATCAAGCTTCTAATGTTTGTGCACTATACTCCATTTCTTTTGGGAGTTAAAATTTATAAACATCATGTTGCACAACATAACACCATTTCTATGCGTAAGGGTTCACTCTTCTTGGTCAAACATCTAGATAGTTATCACAGTACTGACTTGTTAAAAGTAAACATACCGCCACATCTGTCATTATTGACAGAATATACATTAGAACTAAGATAATTTTTATATAAGAGTCTGAAAGAAGCATGCTAATGTGTGAATATTCACATCCAAACTTGATAATAAAATTGTGGCTTTTAAAAGCCTCATCAGATCAGAAGAGGCAATAGAGTCTGCATCTACTGAGGATCTTAAAAGAGTGCAGAATACGGGAACACATCTTGCTGGCAGAATGTCTCTGAGAGACAGTGTATACCACCTTTGTTCTGTGATCTCCAGTAGTCTCCTTCTGATGCCTGGGTGGACTTCAAGACTATGACCTATAAAACTTAAAATAGCTTTATACTTCACCACTTAACAGAATGCATCCTTCTCCATGCCTTATTACCATAGCTACCATTTGCAGAAACCTTTGTATTTCTTCCCCACTCCATAAAGAGAGCTGCTGGCAGTGTGTGCTGCAGAAAAGGATCTTTGGCTTGACAACAGCAGTGCATTGCACCAAACCAGAAGGGACCTTTCGGTCACCAAGACTGTTTCTCTGCTATCAGAGGCCTGGAACTTCCAGTTAAAGGAAACATTTTGCCTTCCTCAGTATCTGAAACCAAATGTAATGCAGTTGCATTGACACTGCCAGATGGGTAAGGCAGCTGAAGATGACCTGTAAACCTGTGTTACAGGACTTGAAAGGTTTTTAATTCTGAAGACTAATGATTACCTGACCTGCAGTAAGATGGAAGCACTGCTACTTTAGCAAGACAAAACTTGTTTAAGACTTCGTGGTATCTCATCCGATGTTAAAGGTATTTACACACAAGTGTGTATGCACAAACTGCATAGCTACATCCCAATAAGTATATCACACAGCACTGAGTGAATGGGATGACACAGGACAACCTTGGACCGCTGCACTGTTCTACAGCTTCTCCTCAGCTCCTTCCTCCTAACTCAGTGTTGACATGGTGAAGAGAAACAGAAGCACAGAAGTTACTTGTGCGAACTAAGAAGCATACTAGAACAAAAAAAACTTTTCCTTCTCCCACATAATTCTGTACCTCACATTGGTATATTCGTATAACTATAGAATAATAAAACATCTCAAGTTAGAAGAGACCCATAAAGGTCACTGAGTCCAATTCCCTGCTCCTTGTGGGACTACCTAAAAATAAAACACATGACTAAGAGCATCATCCAGACACTCTTTATTTGCTGCTTCCATTAGACTAGTATTTGTTACAGCAACACTAGAGTTGCACTGGCCCAAAACTAGCTTTACTCATACAAACATGGCCTGGTAAGCCTTCCCAATGGAAACAATTTATTGTTCATATGCATTACAAGTACCACAGAAGCAACAACTAGAAAGGTTCAGAGAGAGTTTGCCCTCTATATATGTAGTTTGAGACATACAGCCTATGGAGCTATCTACATATATATATATCTCTATCTATATATCGAGGTATCTCTATATATAGATAGACATATATATAGATATATAAATATGTGCTTTATATCCATTAAAACAAAGTGGATATGCTCCTAACAAGTTTGGTTTTTTGATACATGCTCTCAGGCCAATCATGTTTCACTGATTTATGCTAATTATTACTATGGAGAAGTGCAAGGACTGCAGAACAACTTAAGTGTTTTAAACATTCCAGTATCCAATTAATGTGTTTTCAACATTTTGTATACTCACATAAAAGACTGACTTTTCTATCTAGCAAATGTTGCAAATGGGCTTGCAAATAAAATTAATGAAAGATGATGAAACATGCGCTAACAGTTTTTTGAAGATTGAGCATAGTACAAATTGTGTACTGGGTTTCTCAGAGAGTGGAAAACTGGTGCACAGATTTTCTGGCATTTCATGTCTCCATAAGAAGTCCACAGACACTTTGTTCCCTTCAACTGTTGAAGACATGTTGCACATTGAATGTGTAAGCTTGCTAAATCGGATTTTTCCCCATTGGAATCCTCCCCTCCCAAACTCACAGAGTAGCAATATTTTCCAGCCCACCGGAGATGTCAGCATTCACTGGATATGACTTATAAAGTATTAATTAGCAAATGCATATGCAAGAATGAGAAAAGCTTCATTAGATTCACCTACTTAACTGCTTTTTTTCTAGAAAGATATTTCTGTTCTACAAATCAATGCCCAGGACTGATACAAATGCCCAGTGACTATTACAAATACAGTACAGTTTAGAAGAAAACTAAGTGGCTAATAGACTGACATCTGAAAGGTGTCTCACATTGTGCAATGAAGATGTGTACAAGAGAAATTGTATTTGAGAAAACTGCTCACTGGGAATCTACCGCTTAGAATCCACACCGTCCTGAATCCATACTGTATCATTTCATACTTAAGCTCCAAGTGAGTTATTAGCAAGCCATTTTCTCTCCCTTTTGTATATTTATATCCTTGCTCTCTAATAAGAGCTGTCAAAATAAGTTGATCAAAAGAAATTTTTAAAAAGGGAAAACAGCAAGTTGTATGTAAGCCTCATCACTCCATAATTTCCTTTGTGCTGGCCATCTGAAAGAGATAATAGGAATGTTTTCTTATTCTTTGTTAAAAACCTAGCCTGCTTCTGGCACACTGCACACAAATGAAGAACAAAGAAGTGCTATAACATTCAGCCCTTTTACTATTTTCATTTGTGCTTAGTAACAGAAAATGAATTTGCATCATAATTTAATAGAAATTTTTTTTTCCTTGTTGTTGTTGTTGCCTAAATAGAAGGGAATAAAATAACTTAGGAACAGTAACATGAAACTGAAATCTCAGAGTGCTTCTGTTGTTTTTCTCTCCTGATCTCTGGGGCTTAGACAACCTGCAGAATATCTAATAATGCTGCCAGAGTAATGTCACACAAACATAGAATTAGAAGGGAAAAACACTCCACTGATTGATTTTATGACCTCAACTTTTATACTGATAAAGGAGACTAAGAGGACTTCAGGAGGTAGCTTTTAACATAGTTTTATTCCACAAGAATTATTCACTTCCTCTACTTAACAGATGTCTTTGATAGACACCTATATAGACTCTGCCCATATAGATTATCTGCAACTATACAGAAAAACAATTTATCCTAGCAAGGTGTGAAGAAATCAACAATCATCTTCAAGCTTCCTTCACATAAGGACAATTTTCTCATGATTTCCAGTCTATTTCTAGTTCAGCTAGTATTTTATTTGAATGCCATTTCTTATTTTGTCAGCTCTAGACCGCCTACATTTCCTTTAAATTTTTTAGGAAGAATCTATTTGAAAGTATTTAATAATTGATATGTTTAACTTTCTTTTCTTTGGAGATTGACTGCTACGACTAAAAGGCTGACTTAAGCAGTGTGACCCTTGTGGGTCTTGAAACACCTGAGTTACTCTGCAGAACAGAATGTAAGTAAAAACTCACTGCAAACATCCATAAAGAAGAATATTCAGGTTTTAGGATATAGCTAGGTATTTACTTAAGGTCCCTCAGATGTTGAGCCCTGTGAAATGTGAATTTTGTTTCCCTCATTACAAAAGCTGCTCATGAGTTTGACACAATATATGGATGATATAGAGGATGAATAGGAGATAGCATTTTGGCACAAAATCTAATTTAGAAAGGATTATTTCATTATCTTACAAAAAAATTCCTCAAGATAAACACTAATTGTTGGTTAGTTCCTCAGTAAAATGGAGAAGCTGAAACAAAAGCAGACTTCTGCTGGTGCCATTCAGAGCAGATGCTAACTCATGAAGCCAAAGGTCTCACAGAGGGTTCTGGACCATCCTAAATCTTGGAGGACCAACTCCAAGGCAGGTCTGAGGAAAATGTCTCTCAGCCATTCTAGACTGCAGTTGTGCAGACTGTTTATGACAAAACCCAATCTCTATAGGTTGGGTCTGTGTCCCCTTCTCCCAGGGAAGCATGCCATGGTAAATTTGCCTCTGTGTCATTAAAGACTAGGGAATGGCTATGTAATTTACTAGTACAGTAGTAAGATTGACCCCAGAGTCCCATGGCAATGTCTTCTGGCATTTGCGCCCCCAGAAGGATAGGACCTCATGAGATTTATTGTTTAAAGCGAAACCAGTGAAAGGCAGCTTACCACTACTTTTGTTTCTGGATAACATGTAGGAAGGAATATTACTGAAAGGAGTAAGAACTTTTGTTAGACATGAACAGGGTATGTAAGAGAAAAAAGGCTGGACCAGAAGTCACGATTTTTCTCTACAGCCTTTGTGAAGCTTAACTTTTCACTTTAATAGTAACATCTTACTGGTAACTGGTTCAAACTAGAACCCAAATGCTATCTTCTGAAGTCAGCAAACATTGTGTTGCCGACACAGGCTGTTGCTGGAGTGTACGTAAAGAATAGAGAGATCTCTTTGCACAATGAAAGATTTAGAAGTTGACACTAGGGAACAGAAGGCAGTCACTGGATGATTTTATCAGCTATCCTGGCACCACACTTGGTGTTTTGCTGAGACTCTGTGCTTACCACTAAGAAAAGTACAAGTCACTGTTCTGGACTTTAAGTGTATGGTGGTCAGACTTTAGGGATACCACAATTATTTTGGTGCACGTGTCACACGTGAGCACAACGTAAATGTAAACACCACTGCAATTCTGTACATTGGACACTGTTTGCATGGGAATGGTGAGATAGAGATACGGCAGGAGTCTATTTAAAAAGCTGTGGATGAGTGATTTTCCTCAGGGCACCTTGCAGCATTTTGCCAAATTCCAATTCCACAGCTCTCTGCCGGCCTCAGCAAGGCAGCTCCAATGCATCTCAAACATTGTGTGCATTCCCTTGTGGTTAGGGAAGAGTGCTGCAGAGCGTGTCAGAAAACCAAACTGATGTCTGGAAGACAAAGCAGCCTGGGAGGATGGTAACAGCATCCTATAAAAGTCCATGCTTCAGTTTTCAAGGCTGAGTATCTTTAGCTGTTCATGATTTTCTGTTATGTGTTGTGACCATAACTTTTGCAGTAAGATGCTTATGCTTGACCATTATACACGGATTTCCTTTCAATAACATGACAACCTTGCCATTTCTAGAATAGATGCTGTACTGATAGTTAGATTTTTAAAGACACCTTTTCTCTCATATTGCTGGCCTAAGTGGAATCTGAATTTGCAAGAGAAAAGAAGTAAAATATGAATATTGATCCAATTGCACAAAAGAAGTTTACTTCTGCAATTGTGACTATATCTGTTTTTGTTCCAACTAGAAACAATGTTTTACTGTCTGTACTGAAAATCTTTATATTGTGGTTTCCAAGTTCTGCGCAGTGAAAAATTTAGGTACTACTTATAACTATCTATAGTATGACAAAGTAATAAGTAAAAGGCACATACAGTTCTCCAATATCCACCTCAAGAGTTCCCTAGTTCCCTGTTGTTACATTTTCTATATTCTCTTCACACTTATTTTGCTCTGTTTTCCTTTTATGAAGCTACAGGACTTAATGCCCAAATTACAGTGGATTATCTTCTTAAGTGAAGATGGCTGTGAATAAGGTTCTACTCTCTATTTCCCTCACTCAAAGCAAAAGTCAAAGCCTAACATTTCTCCTCTACCATCAGATAAACAACTAAAAAGATTAAACAGTCTGATAGCGTGAAAGCAAGAAAAAGAATAAGGGAGGAAGCAAAATAACTAGGCTTTACAGAATTATGGTACAATTCTAAAACTAAAAGTTGTACTGTACAGCAACACCAGGTATAGGGCTTCCTCTCAGCCAAAACTGGCCATGTTATATACAGGTGGCAGGCAGTGAAGAATGCATTAGAGGAATATATTTCTTTTATATGGCTCTCTAATAGTCTCTTAGGTCTAAATATTGATTAAGCTAATCAGGATCTTATATAAGTTTCCTCAGGCCTTTTTTTTTTTTTTGAGCTTCATGAAACTGCTGTTTGCATGCATTATTTCAGCTATGCAAGAATAGCTCCTTGTGTGGAGGAAAAGGATATCTGAATGGTTTACATTTCATATTTGACTTTATTCTTCTCAAAATGAAATTACTTAAATAAAAAAAGTGTAAAAAATATACGTGTGACATAAAATGGGGTCTACAATTTTAATAAATTTAGATGTAAAAGGAGAATCACAAACAGTATTTTTGGATGGTACCTTCTGTAAGTCATCACACCATTCCATTAAGAAAGAGAATTATTTTTTTGCCTCTGATCTTTGTATGAAATAATGCGGTTACTATGAGGTACTATGTGCCACATTTACCTGAAATACAGCCGTACATACTTTTATGCTGACATCATACATTGAAGAAATTCTAATAAGAATAAGATTTAAAAGTTCCCCTTGTGCTCTGCTGTAAATAAAACCTGATGGATTTACTTTTAAGGAATAAAGCCTAATAATGCAGGACTTGTTTTCTGCAGAGAGAGAAATAGTCTTTAAAGCTAAATAAACATACTAGGTTAGAAAGAAAAAAAAACATTGTGACCAATGCAATATCAGCCTATCTGCAGTGATTTCATCTACTGGAGCTATAAGTAAATGCACTTCCACATTTTTTATTTAGAGGGAGAACTATTACCGTAGGTCTCAGATGGCACTGAAATCTGTTCACAGCTGAAATTATTTAGAACATTCATCCATTCATAATGAATCCTTATCTATACCACCTGAATTTCTTGCCTTCTCTAAGACTTTTTTTGCCTCCCTGTTTTGCTCGGTTTGTAACTTAAATGCCTGAGGTTATCTTACTCTTCTTTCTATGGAAAGAACCAGACATCAGGAAACATTCAATGTCATTTCCATGGTTTGCAACATGCACAATACCTTGGGGATTATGCAAGATTTACCTAGGATAAACACAGGCTTCTATTATTATTCCCTAATGAAGATTATCAGTGATATTTTGAAGAGCTAAAAATACATTTTGACTTTGTTCCTGTAAGGATACCACAGCCTCAGTGAAATTTTCTTAGTTTGGTTTTCCCACATTGGTACTGCAGACATCTTCAATAAAGCCCTCCTGATCTGGAGGCAGCCAGCTGGGATCCCTGCAGAAGGAAAGACTTCATATTCTGAGGCAAGAAATAAGCAGCTTTGCATATTATTTTTCAGAGTATAACTCATATACTTTTGAGCATTCGCCAATTGTGTTAGTGTTCAACACTGAAATTATTGTTTTGATGTCTTTTATTTATTAACTGAAGTGTATATTGGATTTGGGGATTTAAACATTATCTTCTACCTTTAATTTTGATATTATATTATGCTTGTGATGCTAAATACAGTTTATCAGGGGGTTTCAGTTTTAACTTCCGAATTAGATATGTATCTGTTATTATCAACAGTTACTAACAGCTGTAATGTAGTAGTATTTTCTCTCTGGATGCTGAAATAAAGGATTACTGCCAATGCAACGACAGCACTATCCACTCTGAGTGAACTCCTGCGACTAATACTGTTTCAGACAAGCTGACTGCCTTGCTGAGAAATGGTCACTGAAAAGTGAAAGTGAATATTCACTAGGGACACTGTCGTTCATCAAATGACAAGCATCAAATGTATCTTAAATATTGTCACTAACTTCTGCTTCTCAAATATTTCTGTACCAGTAAAGGCTACATGTACAAACCAAATGAAAATGTTTCAGAACTAAACTAGGCTTAAATTTGTTATATTCCTCAGCCATCATCTCAGTAACATGTTGAAATCAACCTTTAGACAGAGACTTTTAATTAGAATGACTGTAAATCAAACAAATAAATATTTTATGACTTTGGTTACTGTGGCCAAATTCTGTTCACTTGTTTGTTGAAATCAGACATGTATAACTAGGTATGTTTTAACCTTAGTTGTTGTAGTAGACAGTCAACATGAGGTATTGTTTCATTGATTTACAATCAATGCAGATTGAAAATCTGCAGTACCCCTCTCCAACCTACCCCCTGAATATTGTAATTTTGTCTTTTGTTAAAAAATCAATTGTTCATGCTTGAATGCATGGATTCTGAATGTTATCAATAATTATCTCTGAATGAACTGGGTATGTATTAGCTATAAATCAAAACAAATTGACAAATAAAAAAACACATGCAGACTAATGAAAAACTAAAAAAGTATATAGGGAAAGATGCTATCTTTTTCACTCAAATGTACAATGTTACAGAAAAACTGGATTGTAAGTCTTCAAATTTAACATCCTTTCATCTCATCACGGAAATTTGTTCCTCTGAAGACAAAAAATTAGTCGACTAACAAAGTACATTGTTTTTTTCCTACAGAGCTTAATTTCTTAGACCATCATGACTACAGCATCTCTAGCACATGGAAAAGCAAGACAAAATAATTTCCTCAGCATTTCTAATAGCAAGTAATTGCAAACACATTGTATGCTTCTTTCCTTCCACATGTATTTCAGATTAAGCAATAGCACACATAAGATGAATTACTTTGAATTGCCCATGTTTTTGAATTCTTTCAGAGATTAATTCTGGCTGAGAACTGAACAAAGTCATGGAATGGTATCTGTTTTGATCTGCTACTACACTAGGCTCATTACAGGTACTGTTGAACAGGATTACACACAAAGCTGAATTTGGCCTCTTACTTGACAAAACAAATAGCTACAAGTACACTGTCAAGAGATTTATTTAAAAGAAGAGTTAGTGAGAATTAATGCCTTGCTGATGCTAAATGTTTCAAGAGGGTGTTACTGAGCAACACCACCCAACAGCAAATATGTCAGGGAGTCCTATCTTGCATGGCTAATATTATAAAAAGGCTGACCTAAGATATTTAGAAAACAAATTATAAAATTAAATGTTATATCTAGAACAGTTTCAAAAGATGAAGAACAAAGAAAGAGAATACATAGGCTTTTGGAAACATTAAAATATTTTCTTGACATTTTTAGAAAATGATATATTTCTCCAACACATTTTACTCATCTCATTACTTCACTTGGTTAACTTGGCTTCTTTTTATCTTAGTATAATATCGACCACTGACACAATACAAATAAACACCAAGAAACCTCTGCAAATTAATCCTTTTCTTCTCTAATAAAATCTTTTTCATTTCCTTAGGGTAAATTTTCACCAAATATCCAATAATGGTGCAACTTCCATAGGGGACCTTCTCTACTACTGTCATTCTTGCACTTGAAAGGAATCCCTTCCCTACAGACCCACTTCTCAAATTCCTGGTGGACAACATCTTAGGACCAGATACAACTGAAAGAGTTTTAGCCAATTTTCCCAACATTTTTCCTCATGTGCAAACAATGGTCTCTCTTTCATCCTGCCCCACCATCAGTTCTTTCAGATGTTGCTGCAAAGTCATGCATTTGTGAGAAAGGCAAGGGATAGGTAACAAATAAAACAGACCCTGCAAATACTTCAATACTTCAATCTTTTTCAAGAATGAAGTGGATGGAGCTCATTAGCAGCTTTAGAATGTGGTTGAAGCTGAAGCAATAGACAAGAGGCCTGAGGCGGCAGAGAAAAGCAACAAGCTGGCTGGAGGAATTGAAACTCCAGCAGGTGTATGGGGCAGGGACAGACTCAGGGAGGTCACAGCATGACATTCCGTCCTACTGCCAGTGCCTGTGGCTCTGTACTGGAATCCTGATCACACTTTTTTCCTGGAATTTCTCCTCACAGGGCATGCAACTACACCCCCGCTAGCTCTACCCACCTCCTCCATTTCTTTCTCTTCTTCACAGAAGAGAGGAAGATGCAGATAAATTAAAATAATAGTTGATAATTTCTAACCATTGTGCTTTAAAAGCCAGTCATTTTTGCAAGGCACATGCAGCATTGAAAAGCAGAATATCCTGCATTTAGCAGCAATAGTAAAGCCAGCTTTTTGAATTAGCTGTGTCACACTCAAAGTGCTTATCATCCCTGTGGCTCTTGGTACTTCCCACTACATTGCCCTTCTGTACAAAAAGGTTAGTTGATCGATACTCATAGTATACTTTGAGAACTCATGCTGGAAAAAGGCTGCACAAACACCAATATTATTCTGAGGTGAATCAGACATTTCAAGAATGCACATATACGACAGCGTCAGGGAGTGGTGCTATACAGATTATTTTAATTTAAAAAAATCTACCAAGAAATCATAAAATATAACTGTGCATAGCAAGAAGCATATTACTAAGCATGCTAAAGCATATACTACATTGGTAACCTACATTGTTTCTAAACGGACAAACAGGCAGAAAGGGAACCCTACACATTGAGTTAGTCACTACTTCTTTTGTTAAGTATCACAGTATCACAGTATCACAGTATGTTTGGGATTGGAAGGGACCTCAAAAGATCATCTAGTCCAATCCCCCTGCTGGAGCAGGAACGCCTAAGTGAGGTCGCACAGGAACATGTCCAGGCGGGTTTTGAATGTCTCCAGAGAAGGAGACTCCACAACCTCCCTGGGCAGCCTGTTCCAGTGCTCTGTCACCCTTACTGAGAAGAAGTTTTTTCTCAAATTTAAGCGGAACCTCTTGTGTTCCAGCTTGATCCCATTACCCCTTGTCCTATTGTTGTTTGCCACCGAGAAGAGGCTGGCTCTATCCTCATGGCACTCACCCTTTATATATTTATAAACATTAATGAGCTCCCCCCTTAGTCTCCTCTTCTCCAAACTAAAGAGACCCAGCTCTCTCAGCCTTTCTTCATAAGGGAGGTGCTCCACTCCCTTAATCATCTTCGTTGCCCTACGCTGGACTCTCTCCAGCAGTTCCCTGTCCTTCTTGAACTGAGGGGCCCAGAACTGGACACAATACTCCAGATGTGGTCTCACCAGGGCGGAGTAGAAGGGAAGGAGAACCTCTCTCGATCTACCAACCACCCCCCTTCTAATACAGCCCAGGATGCCAGTGGCCTTCCTGGCCACAAGGGCACAGTGCTGGCTCATGGTCATCCTTATACAAATCTCACTCATTACACTGCTTAGAAAATCTTTCTCCTTTTTGTAGCACACATTATAAACCAAACACACCATTTAAATTAAAAATCAAGCTCAGAACTTTGTCTCCTATTAAGCCGCTTTTTCAGTATTGCATTATTTATGTAATGTTTTTAATGCAAAAATTTTAAAAAGCAGAAACATTGTCACTTAGAATTGAACATCAGCAAAATTTTAAGGCAGTATTTCACAATAAATGCTTTTACTAAATAGTTTTCATTTTTTGATGTATCGTGATATATTATTAGTAAGGTTATGAATAAAGCAGTGCATCTGAGTTTTAATATGCCTTATGTAAAGTTAGAATGTAATATTTGTTATAAGATGTACTACTTCCACTAGTGTGTTGCACAGTAAAAACAAAATAACCACAAATTAGAATAATTACAAAAATACTAAAAAATCATTAAAATGAAAAATTAAAACTTTATAAAGATTTCTAGAAGGCTTAAAGTTTTACTATTAATATCTCTTTTTCAAATAAAACCAAAGCAACCACTTCTAATTCTAATTCTGAGTAATAAATTACTATCTCTGACTTTCTGTGGTACAAGAACACTGAGCTTCTGCTACAATCAAACCATCCTGTCACTCCATCCAGAATTTCACTCCATGAGAGGGATTTAGGCCTAAGTATAAGGTTTTAACCAAGAGGACTCAATGATCTATTAATATTTAATTAAATGCTTATTTGACAATTTCTTGAATATTGTAGAAGGACTACAGAAGCTTAGCACATTATATGGAAATATTATGCATGAATATTGAACCTTGGAGTATTGTTGAACGTTATCATTTTTAAAATCACTGGATGATTTTGTAATTTTTTTAATCACCAGATGAATACTGAAGAGGGTATGAGAGGTCTGTAAAAATAAATTTATAATAATACTTAGAATTATAAAAAAAATTATTTTCACTTGTTGTTAAAGAACAAAAAAAAAAAAAGAAAAAACAAACACAGCCTCAACATTTCCTCTGTGAGGAACAGTGAGTTGTCTTCAGTCTTCCTGTCTAGGCAGTAGAACTTAATTTTTATCCACACACATTTCTTTTCAGCATTTAAAGGGAAGTAGAAGCATTCATTAAATTGAAAACACAGTGGTCTGAATGCCTAAGCGTGACGAGGAACAGCTAAAAGTCCCCATTCTGCAAATAGTTCTGCATGAGTAATGCAAGGCATATGTGTAGTCCCATTAGGCTGTACAGTGGGAGCACCTACATGTCAGGTCACTGAAGCCTGTTTTTGTGTGGTTTTAACAGCAATGGCCCGAGTCCCAGAATGTGTTGAATTAGGTTTCCAAATAAAATGATTCAGCCATCTATGAAAAAGATTAACAAATTATACTACATCTACACAATATCATGACATGAGCTGTTTATGCTGATGAGTTTCCCCCTCCTTTAACAAGAGGTATTTTAGCAGGCACCTAAAACACTCTTGCAAGAATTCTCTCACAAAATGTCCAGCCTGTTCTGCTCACACTGTTTCTGTTACTTCAGCTTTATTCACTATTACTCTAAAAACACTGAAGTAGAAAAATATAAGTAAAATCTCGAGTAGAGTATTACCTCACCTTGTCTGTTTGTTTACAAACAACAATCAGAAATTATGCATCTGCAGCCCATGTTTCATATTGCTTAAAGCAGCAGCAAATCCCCAAGAGCATTTTTAATTACAAAACTTCTTGGTCTATAAAATAAACCCACTTTTCCATAGACATGACTCTACAATCAACAACCACTGTGTGTCGATTTCCTCTAACTTTCAGGCAACAGAATTCCTATGATCTTTTTAAGAACTCCATCATCTGAGGTAAGCCTTTTAAACATGGCAAAGAGAGTGTTCAAGGCTACAGTAGTAGCTTTATCTCATGAAGTCATACTGTAACTGCCTGAGATAAAAGGCTCATTTCACACATGCACATATACGACAGCATCAGGGAGTGGTGCTATACAGCTTATCTTAATTTAAAAAATCTACCAAGAAATCATACAATATAACTGTGCATAGCAAGAAGCATATTACTAAGCATGCTAAAGCATATACTACATTGGTAACCTACATTGTTTCTAAACAGACAAACAGGCAGTACAATTTGATACAGAATGGAAGTATTTATATGTAATACGTTACTTTAGGAACAGACAGGTCTCTACATATACCTTGTTTCAAGACACCGAAAGCAAACAAAAAAGGAGCAAGTCAGCAAGGATATACTCTTACTATCATCCTGCACACTGGGAGGCATTTTACCACATCGGTCTTACACCAAAGAGTCTTTCTCTGAACCTGTCAGTTCAAATTTTCCTCCTTTCTTCATGCATTCCCATTCTATGTACCCATGTTGGCTTAACAACTTGTGTTATGAAAGTAAAGGTGTGTACCTCAAAATGCAAGAATTGTTTGCGGGGAGGAATGAAGTTAGGTTTCTGCTGCACATTGTGCGCTGCGTTTCTTTAGAGAGAGGAATAGCAAGGCTAGACTTTCATTGGCTTAGAGATGCATTTTCATGGCTTCCATCTAAGGTTATTTGTAGCTGTCTCAGCTGCCTGGCAGACATTTTTTTACCACTTCGTTAGCATCTTCGATACTTTAACAGTAGGTGTGGAGGCTCAAGGAATGTGAGGAAGGATTGGTACCTCAAAAATAGCTTCTAATAGGGAAAGGTTTATCAGCAAGCAGCTGTGCACAAATTTTTCTCCAGGGCAGAATAAAACTCTGGCAGACAAGCATGGTTCCTGATGGAGGAAAACAAATTTAGTGGAAAAATCTATCACATATAGCCAAGCCCACTATGAACATCATACTGAAGCCTTAGGATGAGTAACAGCTAAATCTGACCCTAAGTAAAAATATTGGCACTTCCTCATTCTTTATATACTTTCCTCATTTATTAGCTGCTTCTTCTGAGTGCAAGAGATAATTTGCAGTGAATGCTAGAATATGCAGTTTCATTAAAACAACTTCAGAATACAATTTAGAGGGATCTAAGCTGTGGCTGTTCTTATGCTCATAAAATGTAATTACTTTCTACTAGAATTTAGTATTGCTCTATTGTATCATAGCATCAGTCAACAACAAAGTTAGAGGAAATATTTTTTATTACACTTTAAATTTCTATCTTTCATCAGAAAAGATGCAACTTTAAGCCATTCTCAGCTTTCAGCACCATTTAGGTTTTATTTAGTAAAAAACTAAAACTGACACCCTCTTCCACTCATGTTTTACCCCTGAGTCTGAATTTTCATGCAAAATGCCAGAAAACTGCATAGTGAGAAAAACAGGAGTGATTGAGCACCTGATTTCATAAACACACTCACTTCATATCTGCATGTAATAAGCTACAATCAACTGAGAATAGCAGCATAGAGATAAAAAGACAGAAGAGGACATGCTTTTCCTAACACCTCCAGTGTATTCATAGATAAATCATAAGGTTAGTCTGCTTCTAACAGCAACTTAAAAATCATGAATGCAACAACTTCTGCGTATGCACTGTGAATGCACTTCCTTCTGTGTAACCTGAACACATTACAACCCCTGGTTCCTTAGTGGGAAAACTTAGGCTGTAAAATAAGGTTTATGGCAGGCTGGTATGTATCACTTAATACAAGTTTTACTTATAAAGACTTAGGCACTTATCACCAGCCTTCAGAACAAGAGACTAGCAATATTGCAATCTGAGCAGAACCGTCAGCGCTCAGCTCTGCTCCTGTCCTTGTCTTCACTTTGCCAGACTCTTGTGGTCCAAAACAGGATGAAGTAACAGCAGAGTAAACATAACACATGGGTACAGTACAAGTATACCCATCTACCCTAAATTAATATCCTTTAGGAGATTTCTGAGACCAATGACATTTCAAAAAAAATGCTGGTGAGGTCATGGTCTACAAAATGTTCCTAAAAGCCTGACCATTTTTTCCCAACAATGTTGCTGTTCTCACAGGAGGTAGTTAGGTCTCACAAGAGATTTTGCTTTGAAAACTGCAGACAGACAGACTCATGGGGACAAGTACTTTGTCCAGAACTGGCATTTTGCCAGAGCACCTGTCTGCAGGGCTGTTCTCAACTCTGCTGTTCAGGGTCCATGCTGTGTCCTGGTGTGTTGGAGTATTTTTCAGAAGATGAACGGTGAGAGCTGACGAACTTTAGAGGAGATCAAAAGGCCAATCACATGGCTAAGATGAGGTGCAGTCATAATTCACATCAAAATTATTCAGATCATTTATGCAGGTAGCCAAGGACAAATTATTTTTAGATAATGTCAGAGAAAGGGCATTAACAGTACTGTTTTGCCAGGACACTGAAGCCTACTAAGAGTTGTCACAGTAAAAAACAAATACACTTATCACAAATCAAAACAGAGATTTGGGAAAGCTATCAAGTTCCGTCTTCTTGTAAACAAATAACAACCAGTATGGCTCATTTAGGAGCAGAAAGTTTACGTCCGACTAGAAAATTTAACTGTGATGTGGAATGAGTAGGAGGTTCAGTCTTGAATCAGGAAAAGCAGTGAATCAGCTCTGCTTCTCTACAGCTTCCAAGTCTTTTTCCTCTTCTTGACTCGACCTAGTCTAAATGGTCACTGAAAAATCTGTAATACAAGAGTTTCAGTGAAACATTCATTTCAGCAACAAGTTGCAGGTCTGGCTAAAGCTGGCTATTCTAAATATCCAGTTCCTCTGTCTATCTATCATTTCAGATACTGAAGATGCCTGTGAGTTTCTGTTTTCTAGGCTTAGTTACACTTCCAATACTTTAAAATAACTATCTGTTAGTTTTTGCTGTAAAAAAGAAAAGAAAACAAAAAACCCAAACTGGCAGTCCAGTAACAAGTAAGAAATTAATAATACAGAAGATAAAAAAAAATTAACAATGTCCTGTCAAGTAGAACTGCAAAAGTAAACAAAAAGCAATGGATTTGTACCCTTTAAAGGTCTTAACTAAGTTGTAGAATTATACTGGCAGAGAGAAGTAACATTGCAGAACGTCTTAGATTATTCTGATTTGTTAAACATGGCACTAAAGGAGGATCTAATGAGAAACTTTACCACAAACATGACAGTTGTATCTTTAACAGATGCATGTCTCTCTAGCCCAGGTAAGGAATGAATCTCAAAGGGCTTATAATTTCACAAATAACAGAAAGACGAAAAAAAAAAAAAAGGCAGGATGGGTTTTAGAGCTCCTTGCTTCTGTTTTTCTAATAAATTTTATTAAAATGTATAAATTTTGCACACACAGACATGGTGGCACTTGTTGAAAACTCGGATTATAGTCAAGTGCTTACATTAAGAGCAATTTAGATTAAAACTATAGGATGAAGGAATTATATTGATGTTGTGTCAGAAATACATCACTAAAAATATTTCATTTTAAGTGTTCCCATTACCATGGCTGCACCATATAAATAAATCATGACTGCCAAACTTTTTTCACTATTTGAAAATTCACCTCTAGAAAATATTTTTTAAAAAGATGACTATGAAATTCCCAGGCTAAAAAAAAAAAAAGAAAGGCTAAAAATATCCCACAAAAGCAGACTCAGTAGGCAAGACCAGCTGTTAATGAATGGCCACAGTATGTTATTCTATTATTCCACATATCCAGCATTGTCTTTCTGCTAGCAGCAGACATAGCACCAGTGGGAGTAATGACAGGGCAAAAGTATACTGTATTTCTTTCTAATGCTGTCCTTTCTAATATGAGAGATAATAAGAAAGAGACAAAGAAGCAACTTACATAAAAATTAAGAAAGTAAACACAAATGGGACATTAACAATAACATCAGCTGGGCACCACATCTCAGTTAGTCACCTTGGCTCTTTTTACAGTTAATGAGGAAAGAGAGGTGTGTTTTGTAGCACATGCTTTTTTGGAGGATTTCCACACACACACATTAAATAATTGCCAACTAGCTAACAGGGGGCAAAGTTTTCTTAACTTCTGCCCTATATATTACTGATAAAGTGCTGAGAATGTACATTTTAAAATCCACAGCTCTCTGTACCTGCTTATCATATTGTTATATAATGTTTCTAGAAGACAGTTCTGGGTATAAAAAACATTAGAAACAAAAATTATCTGAGACCAAAAGCTTTCAGAGACCATGTTAAGATACATTATGGCTTTACAAGAAAATTTTAATCAATGCATTGGGGCTTTTTACCCAACAGTAGAATTTACCTGGATTACAGTTTACAGTGGAATGGCAAATTATACCTTAGAAAAGAGAGTTCATATGCTACAGAATTGTATGATTAGCACTGACAGAGCTTTTATATGTAACAAAAATACAGCATTACTTAAGTACTGCTAGGTTTTGGTTTAGCACAAGCAGAGCAGAAAGGCTGCAACAGTGTATTCTGATTAATCATAAAAGCCCCATGCAAATGTGCCCTATAAGTAATATCCATTTCTAGTGCACATCACATTTAGCCTGAAGTTTTGAAGTGTAGAAATGCTAACAATTTTTCAATGGCTTTCTCATCTGTTCCTGTGGCTACCCAGAGCATTGGCTTTATTAGTTTCGAGGCATTTGTGCTCTGTGCAGCATTCATGCATTCATTGTTATTCCAAGGGTCAGAAGTCAGAGTGGAATGAGGACCACATGAAATAAAGCAACTTTTATATATGATTCCTTGCCTTGTCATACTTTGCAAGGAAGGAATGTAATTTATCAGGAAAAAAAGGTAATTTCACCTATCTAAAAATACTTACTTTATTGTCATGTGACATTTTCTGCTAACTTTTCTCCTGACAGGCTTATGAGTAAACCCTGATTCTGCATTTCTGAACCTGGCTAGGATAAGAACCTGTTGGAAATGTAACTATTTAAAGACAGCAACAAGCAGGCACATTATGTAGGGGCAGATGGCAAATCACAATGTTTGAGTCAAATGTACTAGGCTATTAGCAAAGGGAAAATAATTTCACACAAAAGGACTGTAAAGAGGATTTTTTTTATTTCCCTGTGTTCCTTTCTTCCATGAAATTAATGCCAGAATATAACAGAAGTTACTAATAACATTCAGATTAGCAGCTTGCTGTGTATACATGCTTTATGGTCTAAACAATGGTCCATCCTTAAATAATAATAATGAAAAAAAATCTCTAAAAACCCCATTGTTTAATTTGGTATACTAACATACATTTTTTTACTTTAATTCCTTTTGGCAAAGTTCACCTAATTATGTTTTTTCTGATTCTCAAGCTCCATCCATCAGGATCGCCTCCCACAGTCAGTTTTTCAGAGCAGCAGTCTTAGTGGTGGTTGATGTTGGCACAAGTCTCCTTGCACAGTTTGTCATTCGATGTTGTCTGTGATCTCTTCCTACACCAGAGAGATGGCACAGTTGTTGATGAGGCATTTAACCCTACTGTGCTCTTCTTATACGCTGTGCAGAGCCTGCTGGTGTTGCTAAATCTCAAAAGTGATATAAACCATTTAACTTCTTGCATGTGTTTCCAAATGGGCTTGCCTTGCCCAAAGGCTATGATTGACTCATGTCTGCCTGTTTTCTTGTACTGGTACTGTGGTGTCCAGCTGACTTTTCGTTCAGATTTTGGCTTGTAGCATTCTCTAATACATACAGTCTCAAGCAGAGTTGACAAGCCCATGCTTTGAAACATGTCAAAGGACCTGCATGGTGAAACGCTGTTTTGTTTTGTTTTGTGTTTGTTGTTGGTTTTGTTTGTTTATTTGTTTCTTTTAACCACAAAGACCTTTCTTACTGTGTGTTTTATCCCACCATCTGAAACAGAGTTAGTCTCTCATCAAACATTCAGCTTAGCCTTCAGAAATTTTCGACTGCCCTCTTGGACATCACAGTATCACAGTATGTTTGGGATTGGAAGGGACCTCAAAAGATCATCTAGTCCAGTCCCCCTCCTGGAGCAGGAACACCTAGGTGAGGTCGCACAGGAACACGTCCAGGCGGGTTTTGAATGTCTCCAGAGAAGGAGACTCCACAACCCCCCTGGGCAGCCTGTTCCAGTGCTCTGTCACCCTCACTGTGAAGAAGTTTTTTCTCAAATTTAAGCGGAACCTCTTGTGTTCCAGCTTGATCCCATTACCCCTTGTCCTATCATTGTTTGCCACCGAGAAGAGCCTGGCTCCATCCTCATGGCACTCACCCTTTATATATTTATAAACATTAATGAGCTCCCCCCTTAGTCTCCTCTTCTCCAAACTAAAGAGACCCAGCTCCCTCAGCCTTTCTTCATAAGGGACATAAGCGCTTTGATCCACTTTATTCATTTTTTATCTCATATTCAAAAGCTTATTCAGATTTTTATACAAATATGCTTTATTAGACATAAATTCCTAACTTATTTATAATGCCGTTTCACATATCCTTCTTAGTTTAAACTAAAAACCCACTCAAGTACCACTAGCATCTGAAACAGCTGTTGACCACTGCTACTAGTGCCATTTTCCAGCAGAGTAAATGATTCCAGCATCCAGTGCCATGACATTTTGGGGAGATTTCCACATTAGATGGCATTTTTAAACTGTACTTGTCTTACACTCAGAGCATTTTTCCATTTCGTTTTGGACTTGGCAGCATGTGTTATTCAGATCTTTGAAAAACAGCCAGGTGGATCTTTAAATCTAACAGGTGGACCCGCAAGAAGAAAAAAACATGCTACTATGCTAAATAGGTTGCAGAAGTAGAGCCAGTGCCTCCAAAAACATGGCAACTTGTTTTCTGTTCCGCCTGAGTGCCAGGCGCCTTTACTGAGATGTGCGATGCCCACACAGACGTTCACTTCTTACCCTGGCTTTCTCTGGCAGAGTAGAGGAAAGGATAGTTCCTAATTTCTCTTTGAAAACACCCTGGAGATCAGGAAAGCAACTAGTAAGTAGCCCTCACATCACTGAGCTCTTCTGCTTCTGACATGATTTAAAGTGTTTTCTGTATTTTCGAAATCATTATGCATACTGTTCCTATGACAACTGACCCAGATTCCTGAAGAGCTTCCCTTGTGTGTTACTACTACTACTACTACTACATGAATAATTTCCTGTGGGTAGATTTCCTGTGTCTGTGCTCTAATTCAAAGCTTGACCCGTCTGTCCTGGATTGCATGCAGTGTGCCAGGACCTTCCAGCTCCATGGAGTTTTTCTCCTGCCAAACAATTTCTCTCTCACTGGCTTGGAAATGTATTGGCAGTTCAGCGATGCTGCAGCAGCACAGAAAGCCCCCAGATGACAGCCATGAGCAGACGTCATTCAGGTTTGACAGGAAAATGAATTCAAGTTGTGTTATCAAACATTCATGGATTTTAAAGGAAAATCAATATCTCCACAAGTCAAAGTTCCTGTGTGCCTGTATGACTACTGCTTGCAAGGTCTTATGCACTACTGGGAAAGCCATGTTATCACTATTTTATTTGGGTCTTGTATTTCAAATAAGAATATGCAGTAACTTTAAAGAGTTTGAACTTCCACACACTGTTCTATATAAAGTTTTTTAGTCTTTCCTGATTAGATTGTTTAATCTCCCCTTATTCAACGATAACAGATTACAACTTCAATAGGAATACTTGCCTGAGAAAGAATATTTTGTTGCTAGGCTGTCATTTTTGGTTGGTTGTTTTTGTTTGTTTGTTTGTGGGTTTTTTTGTGAAAATGGCATAAAACATAAGCAAGACTTTTTTCAGAAATAAAATCAAATCAACCAGGAGAAATATGATGAGGTTTAAAATGTAAAAAGTCACTAATTATCAAGTGGGCACTCTCAGACAGTGAATTATATCAAAATATGGACACTCTCACATCTAAGTTAACAGAAACCTACTTCTAAAGTTTGTGATGGTAGAGCTGAGCTTTTTTCCTATGAGAGATTTATGGAACTTCATGGATCTCTTATAATCTCTCTCAAGTATATGCTGCAACAACACCATTGAGGTGAGTGACGGCAAAAATGAATTCTGTGCAGCCCTCAAAAAGCCTTTAGATATTTTCCATATGCATTTCAAAAATTATTGTTTTGCATATGACACTTCTATGAACACACCTTTCTTTCACCTGGAGATGAGTTTTGTTGTTTGCAGCAGTTAGCGAGTTCTATTTTCCTAATTTAATCAACAAATTTGTGGCAATCTATATCCATTCCTGAACCCTGAATTATTTCAGAGATTATAATATGTTGATTTATAACTGGCACACAAATCAAGGTACCCAATGAAATTTTAGAACTAAAATCCCTATGATTAATTCACTATTTTATACACCTATATGATCTTAGCCAGTACTGTTATCTAAATGTAACCTATCCTTTTTTCAAAGTTTACATTACACTTTTCTCAGATCCATCTAGAAATATTTTTGACATATTTTACTTTAACTCTATAGTGCCACTTGGATTCCATATTTCACAAGCTATGCAGTTTTTCCATCATCACTACTGTCATAGTCACAGTGCTTTGCAGACACAGTTGCAATATGAAAAGGTAATGAAAAAGTACCACTGTTTCAAATATATGTTCCTTTAAATACTTTCATATTACACCATCCAGTTTGTAAATAAAAAGATTATTTTTCTAAAAACCTAAGCAGTAACTTAAAAAATCCAGGACTTTTTTTTCTCTTATTTGGCCTCTCACAATCACAATTTTTTCCAAGTCTCAGCTACCTTACAAAATGGGTGAAGCCTTTCTTCCACTACCACACCGATTCTACAGAAATAAAAGGAGCTAAGTACCATTTCTGTCAGGAAACAGATACATTGACAGCAGTTACTTTATGAGAAACATACGTCAGGTTGCAAATAGAAAGTTCAAAAGATATGCCAGATTGAAACACAAATCCAGCAAGAAGACAAAAAGGGAAAGTTCTGAAAAATGGCATATTTGCCAATCTTTATGAAAGTAGAAGAAAACACATGACCCATCAATGTCACTGAAAACTTGGAGTTTCCAAATAAATACAGAACACTAAATGTGTACCTGAAACTCCTTGAAAAATCACAAACACATCACCTTGGAGTGCTATTCAAATTCCATTGCAACTTAGTGTGAAATTGAATCAGTTTATTTAATACTAACAAGGAATATTTGAAGATTTATTTTTTTTTTTGCTGCTTCTGCTTTGATGTGTGGTCTGCAAATCTGAAATAATTTTTGCTACTGTGTAAACCAAAAATGAGTTGCTTTCTGGCTGCTGGCAGTGCTTTCCTTCTGTGAAAGCCTATCCAGTGCTCTGCTGTGCTTTAGCTACCAATGAACTTGTCTGTCTTGGTTTGTACCAGACGATTTTATCCTTTCCAGTACTATACTGAATTAAGCAGGTCTCAGTGGTTCTCTGCCACTTTCATGACATTTAGACGTGCTATTTCAAAAGCATGGCGCCAACTTCATTGCAGCCAAGATATATGGAACACCTTCAGTGCTTTCAGTTCTTCAACATCTTTCATGAAAGCATGAATTAACCTAGCATAATCACAAAGAAGTCTGATTTCACAGTAGCTTTTTAGTATGAGGCATCATCACATCCAGAATTCTCAATGTGTGTGGTGGTTCCCCATGATCTTTATTCACATCACCTCACCTGAACATGAAAATCCATGTGTTCACTTGAATTATTTTGCTTATTTTTTAAACTCTGGACAGTATCTTAATAATCCTTCCATCCTACTGCTGTGTTTGAGAAACACAGGAAAAATATACTTTAAAAGCCAACTTGTTTTTACAAGACCTCTTTGAATAATAAATTATTATTAGGTGAAGGAGAGTTTATTTATCCTATGTAGTCTAAGCCAACTCCAAATAGGTTTTTACCTGAGATGCTTAAAATAAGAGCCTATCTTACTTGGAATTAACAGTTGCCTTTTTAAAAAAAAAAAATAATAATAAATTAAATAACTGTCTTCAAACCTTGTCTTAGCTGAGTATCAAACTGAAAGACATTCTTTCTGGGTGACAGGATGCTACTATAATAACACCAAGTATTTTAAAAACACTTGAACCTGACTGATGCTAGTATAGGCTCAGATCAGATATGTTTTCCTGGAAAAGAGGTAATAATATCCATTTAACATGTCCATTTAACCTGTATGCATGAGCTATATCCCCAAGCTTTGTTGTATTAAGCTCAAAATGGTATGAATATCACTTGCAATTACTGAAAGTTTCTGGCTGACTTCACATCTACTAGAAGGGCATCCTTTTCCGCAGTGCCCTGGCTCACCGCAAAACTACTGATGTTCTTAGTCTGAGCTGTTAAAAAGAAATATCTTTCACACATCCCTAGCACTTGGGGGTTTCTTTTTGACACTCGAGAAAGACATTTGCTACTTACGCAAAGTGGTCTTTTCTACTTCAGCTTGAGAAAAACACTACCTTCTGTCTATGTAAATGTAGCAAAAATAAGTACTTGAACAGGAGGCCTTAGGAAACAGTGTTAATTAAAGCAGTATGTTAAAAAATTAGTAGCACAATATCAACGCCTACAAAAACAGAAAACAAGAGTTTGTGAACACTATTTCCCATTTTGTTTCTAGAGTTCATTTACAGCCTGATTTTCAGCTGCACCCTCACACCCAGGCTCTAAAGCACTGGGACCGGCAGCTGTATATTCGGCATGTTTGAAAATAAGGCTACAAGCAGCTTCCTTATGCTCTGTTTATTTGCTCTGAAATCCAGGCCTGCTGCTGCTGCTCTTCTTACTGCTTTTGAACAAGTGCAGTTTAAGGGCAAACCTCAAGAAACACATTAAATATATATTTCTTGGATGAGTTTAGTAATTGAGCCTAAGAGCAATTTTGACATTAAATTATTGGAAAGGTCTTTCAAAATCCTATCCAGTGCATACTTAACTGCTTTCTCCTGTCTGAGGTTTTCAGTTTAGGCTGAAATAACATCAGAGTAAAAACATTTCAAATTATGGTATTCAGAAAATTTTACATAGAAAAAAAATCCTTAGGGCAAACAAACAGGCATCATTATTTTCTCATTATTTGTCAATATTTGCTTTGAGTGTTTGGTTTTTGGCAAATCAAACCATAACCGGTTAAACTTTTCTGAAGCAGAAAGCATTATCTGGTTGTTGCCTTCCCTAGTGGTGAGGTGGGGTGGAGTGGGTAATAGTCATAGAAGCAGCCTGAATTAAAATTTCATGGGAAAGCAATAATAAATGGAAGAGGGAGAGAGATACATGCTTGCCTTTTTTTTTTTCCCCCCCTCAAACCTAAGCATATCCTACATTTTGCTTGCTGCTCAAACGTCTGCTGACTAGTGGTTTCTTGGTGTGAAAAATTGCTTACAAAAACAGACGCATTTTATTTTTCTGTTATTTGAAAAAAACAGTTAGGAAAGTGGGCATGTTAAGCAAAATGCTTTTGCATGCTAAGACACGTTATTTCCACTTTTAATTCACACGTTTTACGTGGAAGGATACAAAAGAAGGTGGATAGTGCACAGCATAAAATTAATTCAAATTCTGTATTTATTCTTTAATCTCTTATCACTCATTTCCTCCCGATTTAAGAATAAACCTGAGTCACAGGACAAGGGATTTACTACTGAAAATACCATAGCGTCACTGCAATGAAGTTGTACATTGACACTAAAATGTATTTTAAGGAGCTGAAAGAGCCAGTAACAATCATTCATCATAAATGCATCATTTGTTCAACATGAAAGCTAAGGGATATCTTATGTCTGTTAATGTATCCCATTAAGTACATCCATTAACACTCTATTTCCATGTCTAAATAAAGTAAAAGTTGTAATGTAGGATATCAGGAGCCAGACGAAAAAAAAATCCACTAAAGACACAACACAATGAAAAGCCCATTTGCATTCTGTGTCAAGACAGAATCAAAATATTTTTGTATTTTCTTCAAAGTTGTTGAAATTATATTTACATGGGTCTTCCATAGACTAGCTGATTGATCCTTGCCTATCTGATTATTTTGATTTTCTTCTCTCTTACCTCCTGCCATTATCTCTGTTTGAAGTATTTCCTCTTTGTTTAGTTGTGAAATATTAATCAAGCCACTAAGAGGCTGTTTCTAGAGTATAACTATACTCTGTTCACAAGAACAGCAATCTGAAATGCTGAAAAATCAATTTCAAGATCCTGCTGTAAATCAGGTAAAACAGAAACATGAGCTTGATCTCCTGCATCTACAGTGAACACTTTAACCATTAGATGATCCTTGACAACTCTGGGGTTTCAGATCTCTACTCCCTAAAGCAACCATTTATGAAAAACATTTTCTTGAACCCAGTGTAGGCAAAACAAAAGGGAGTCTTGGTTTAAAATAACTGAAAATTTTCAGTCTGGTCCAAAGATATTTCATCAAAAAATTCCTAACCTACCTCATTGCTGTGTAGATACCTGCAGAAATAATAATGGTAATAAGTAAATCGTTCTACAGTTTTAATTCTTGCTGGAATAAGTATCTGATTAGATGAGAAGGACTGCCATAAATTTCAGACTTTAAACTGCAATTTGAATGTGTAAACACAGCTATCTGTTATGTGTCCCATGAGTTATAATGAAAATGATGATACGCTGACACTGCTACATATTTTTAAACATTGAAAGTAGGAAAGTCGAAAGGCTCTTCCAGGAGGACTGTAAAAGCAGGGCAACTTTGCTATAATGTAGAATACATTAGAATACAAGGATCAGAAAAATAAAGGAGACATGATGGTCAGAAATAACAGAAGACTAAAATACAGAGAGATTTCATTAGCAAAGAAAAGCTTTTAGTATACAAAATACTTGACAAGACATCAAAAATGTCTGATGCTTCCCACATTATCCATAACTCACTAAGAGGGAGAACTGATGTGGTTGTGTATCAGACAGGTCTTTTACGAAATGCCTCCCTTATGACAGAGTCACTGGTAAAGCCACATCACGAACGACTGAATTTAAGAGTTGACCTCATTCCTACTATGCCCCATATTTTAGCTTTACATAATCCTTCATCAAAGCAGTTTTCCCTTTCCTAGCGAAAACATAGCTGAACACATGTGAGAAAACCCAACCTAAAAATAAAGAGAAAGTAAATTGAGGAATTTCACATTTTATACTAGTGAAAGGTAGGCAACCTTCACAATTACTGGCAGAGGGGTCTTACAGGAAGGAGTTCCTTGAATAAAAAAAAAATGCTTCAGAACACCCCTACAATCAAGAATAATAAGTCATAAGTGAACTGGGAATTTCAGACTTTCAGTGCCTTTGTTCTCTGTTATTTTTAACAGCTTTTTCATTTATTTACCACTTCCATTTGGAAAGTCTAACCAATTTGTAGGCTTTTCAGAATCCAAGTAGAAGAGGAATAGTCAAAAAAAATTTCAAGCATGTTTCAGTATTGATTCCTGTCTTCCTTGCTGTTTCCCCCACAGTTTCCTCTACCCTCTTCACGCCTGTCATTCCAGCTCACTTCATCCCTCTCCTTTGGATGCCCCACTGTTCTCAAACACTCAAGGACCTTCAGTCACATTTTCTGACCACGGGAGCAGAGCTATCAGATTTTAAGGCAGAAAACAAGGAAAACAATATGTCTTAGCATGGAACAGAATAAACTTGAAAATCTTCATGGCATCTTGAGGGAGCTTTCAACAGCAGACAGCAATAATCGGGAAATGTAACATTGCATGCATTCTTTAATAAAGGATACAGAATTTGGGACTGGAAAGTCTCTAGCATACGACATGACAGGCAACCTTACATAGCAATGTGTTCCTAAACCTATAGTTCTCTCTAAAAACGGCCATACTGACTCAATATTTAGCCCATCATTCTTTTCTTATTGGGAGATATGGAGACCTTAGAAGAGCCAGCATTTACGGATTTCCCGTAAGTATTCCATCCTCTACTTGCTGTCAAATTTAGCAGTCTTCAAAGCTGGAGAATACTTAATATGCCCTGTTTAAATGTTTTATTTCACTATGCTTTTTGGTCTGTTTTTAAATCTATGGAGATTTCTAGCCAACACTTCTTTAGGCAAAGACACCACCATACTCATAGTCCATCACATGTCAGTCTGGAACCTAGCACCTCAGAATTTGGCTTCCACAACTTCATTGGCTTCAGCTAGCTCCAGCTCAAGACTAGCTTTGCCTTTCTCACACCATTAAGCCTTTCAGGCCCTGGCACCCATCATACCTTAGTGGGACCTTAAACAAAGCATAACATTGTTATCCTCATGACAGCACCACCTCCTCCATATTTAAGGGGTTAACCGCTTGCATCCATGCCCAAAGTGGTAAGGCTCAAAAGTTTAAATCAGAATGATCTCTTCAGGAAGAAATATGTCTGCCAATATTTAATTCCCACTAGCTCTTTTTCTTCTTTTTTATTTTTTTTTTAAAGAGTCCACTAACTTGGTCTGTTTAAAGTAATATTTTCTTCCTGATGAAGATATCACTTCTTGGCTCACATCACAACCTTTATGGAAACTGAGATTTTTGGCAATATTGGGTGAAATAAAAAGAAATCTATACTATTTATTTACCTGTTAGCTGCACCTGACCTGAAAAGTTAGAATATGAATGCAATGCACATCCCTTTTTGCAACCTATAGATCAGCTTTGCACTCAGCAGTGACAGAAGATTTCACCTAACAGCAAAAATATAGTCTACATAATATACATTATTTTCAGTAGACATAGCAAAATATATTTAATAAAAATAGCGTTCAATGTTACTATTAAACTATTCAGAGAAACTCTGTTTCAAAAAACAAGTAAAAAGCCACAGAACTGTGTTTTCAAGTCCTTTAGGAAATAAAAGAGAAGGTACTAGTACTCTGAATGCCTAGTGGGAGGCTAGATTTTCTCTACCCTATTAAACTCTTCTGCTTCTTGAGTACTGGTCCACTCACGGGCAATCGCTGCCTAATGCCTAAACTTACCACACTTTGCACTGTTGATCTGCCTAAATCAAGATACTAGACATCATTCTCCATTTAATAATGTTTTTGACTTCTTTTTTCTTTTTTCTTCTTTACTGCCTTGCAATTGTCTTCCTAACAACTCTAAAGCTTGTTTTTTCATTCTTTAAATAACTCCTTACAGCTTTCCATGGTACCTGATCTGTGGTTGCCCCATTAATAGTCTCAGTTTCTCTTTCTCCTTTTTTAAATAAATAATAAATTTTATTCAGTTTCACTTCAATGTTTTACTCATTCATCTCACATTTTCCCTCATTACTATAGCTTCAATACATTTAACTTCAATTTCTGTGGTTTTGGGTGGGGGAGTGAGATATAACAACCTGTTGGATTGTATTTGAATGGCTAATATCAAGATCTGTGAATGGAGCTTGCAGCAGTCACTTAAAACAAACACAATAAACCAAAGAGCAGGAAAGTAGGAAGGGTCATAGTGAAATAAATCGGGGGGGGCGGGAAGAAAAAACAAACAAACAAACAAACAAAAAAGAAAAAAACACACACACAAAAAAGAATGAAGAAAACAGAAAAAAAAGTGGAGGACAAAATAAGGAAATGCTAAAAAGAAAGAATCAAAACAAGGCATAACACCAAAGCTTGTATACCCAAATACTGTTAATTCTCCTATCAAGTCCCCTTGCCTGCTAGGAAGACTAAGTTCCATTTGTGGTTCAGAGAACAGCACAATTACTCTTAAAGCTCTGAGAGCTCACTGGAAAGAATATGCCCACAGACCCCGTTTTAGTTTTCCAATGCCAGCATTACATTAAAGCCCATCCTTCCGACAACACAAGATTGGTCACTGTAGCAGAGAAAGAGAACAGTTCATTAGAGATGGTAAGAGCAATCCCAATAAGTTTGAAAAAAAAAAGCAATTCATAATGAGTTATGACAGAGTCAGTAACTTGGAAACTCAAATTCATAGAAAAATGAAAGTGGGAAAAAACTAATACACAGAGAAACAAAATATTTTTTTTCAGCATAAAGACCATAATTAGATTTATTACTGCTTCATTTAAGAAAAGAGGATGGAGACCAGCAACTTTAATTGCACAACTGCAGCTTTCAGTGCTTTATTTTCTAATTCACTTAAAACATTAAACTGAAATCGCTTGTGGGAAAGACCCATGGGTGCATGGATCAAAAGGATCACAAAAGTTCATCCTAAGTTTACAATAAGGACAATTATCCATGAAATGTACTCCTCCAAAACATGTAGCTTTGCCCTGATGTGAAGAGGGAATCCAGACATACCAAGAATTTTCAAGTCTCTGAACACTCTCCACACGTTTTCTAGCTCAAAGTATTATCGTATACCAGGAAAAAGACAGCTGAACAGTCTCATTCTATCAGCCTAAGTAACAGGGAGACAAGAATATTGTTCCAGTTTGTGCCTAGGAGCTTCTCAGCTCTTTTCCACTGTCAAAGACTTTTTCCACTAAACTGCTTTTATTTATTTCACCTTTCATTTAATTTTCAAATAGAATGCAAGAGTGACCTGAAATGTTCTGACTATCTTGGTAACAGTGATACTTGGATAATACATGCATATACTAGCACCACAATCATCCCATGCCTCAGATTTTCCTGGGACAAAGCATCCCTCTGTTTTGAGACTGACAAGTTCCTTAATTGAGTGGTTTGTCGTTCAAAATGTATCTGTAAAGTGCCACAGACATCCTGCTGGCAAAAACCAAACACCTACCAAAGGGAAACTCATGGTTGGCTGTGAATGCAATATTTGTCTCCAGTAATTCTGCTAAAAAGGTGAAGAAAATTATTTCATAAGCTGATCACAAAATAGGGTACATCTGTCAATCAGTTGAATGTATACTGAAGGAGTACATATCCACCCACTAATATCCTGACAGAGTTTCTTGATTCATGAGAGAAACTCTGTAGAGCAAAGTTCAGAGTGTACCAGGTTTCTGTGAAGACTGTAGATGGGATTAATCTCTGCATTGTACCATCTCCCCTCTTCCACTGAAAAAGATGTCCATCTCTTATAGAACCATTAAATCAGTGAAGCAGCACTAAATCAGAACCTTAATACCCATAAATATGTTCAGTGGACAAGGTCACTGCATCACACCAGTCCCATGTTATTTTAGGAGTTGAAAGAGAAGCACTTTTAAGGACTATACAGAAGTCATGCTGGGGAAATCAGGCTTTACTAACATGCTCTACCTAAAGTCTGAGATGAAATTAATTCTATTACAAAGGAGCTTCTCTATGGTAATTCCTGTATTTTCTTAAATTTATTTCTAGTTTACTAATACTGCCCTAGCATTCTAGCTATAAAGAGTTATAATAAAATTTTTATAATAACTAGCAGAAAAATATAAAAAATGAACCTAATTTATGTAATGTAAAATGGATGCTTTGGGTATTTGTTTTTATTTTTTAACTGCACAGCCTTTTTCTTATCACCAGTACTATCTCCAATAAATGTTCAGAACAGCATGCCATCAGAGAGATCCAGAGTGTGCTGGAAAAAGCACAAGTGTGATTTTTTAACAGTAATTTATAAAACATTAATAGCCTACTCAGCATAATTTCATTCCAACGATAGATGCAAGCACCAATATATTACTGCAAAAAAATAAACCAAAGAGACAAATCACCATGCCGTGTCAAACACAGTTATGACGAACGACAAAATACTTTGAGAGACATTTCTCTGTTCACCTGATTAGGAGCAAGAGAAATACTGATATCATATTGTATTTGAAATAACCCTGACAATAATTTGCCCTATGAGAACACTAACTATTTTCAAGCTGAGAACAATCGGTATGTGTTAAACATATATACTACACAGAAACAGCATTCATTTAGCATTTCAGTCACCAGTATTTTGCATCAGTACGTTCAATTTTAAGATCTCACAATGTGTCATCCTCTTAGGGTTAAATCATGTTTGTATTCTGAAAATAAAATCCTAGTGGTAATTGGAAAAGAATTAGCAAGCTTCAGTAGCTAAATGAAACATAAATCTGCTGACTATAATATAGGTACTTAAATAAATCCAGCTTATTGCAAGGGGCTGGAGGTCTGCACAGAGTTCATACTTTTACAAAACTGAGGCAAATCCTCCTTAGCTCATCTTCGAGTAACCAGAAACTCAGCACATTATGCATGAGAAGACATTTCAACATGCCAAATATTTGGACAAGGGTGGAATATATATATATATATATATATATATATATACGTTTTATATATATATATATATATATATATATATATATATATGTACAAGTGGTTTCCAGTATCTTTAGAGTGAAAAGTTCCAGGAAATGTACTTTAAACGCTGAAACAGGGCAAGTATGAGGCAAAACAGATAATTAAACTATCCACATCCCTTAAGTATTTATGAAACTTGAGGAGAAGCATGAGTTTATTTTTCAAAAAAGTGCTTTCCTGTATTTTGCAACAGCTGATAGGGTGACTCTGTGCATAAATTAAAATACACAAGTAGATTACTTTAGCCACTGAAAAGGTCCAGGAAACTGCAGTTTTCTCAGCAAATGTGGTGACGTATTAACGACTAAGTTCAATAGTTACATGCAACCTGGACACATCCATTAGAATTTTACATTTCCCACATGTCATTTACTGTAGTTTTATTCAGCCTTGATCTTCTCTAAGGTTCAGAAAATAAAGTCAGAAACTTCCCAAAAATGAAAACAGAACCAAAGTGTCTTTCTATCCTTAACTGAACACCAAAACATCCACTTAGAATCCTTTTACATGTTGGCTCATCTCCAAAAATTTGACACCTCCAAGTCTGAACAATTTTGGATCTGTATTACAGCAAAAACTTGTTCATAAATATTTATAAACAGCATGACAACTGTGCACAAAATATGCATTATTAAAATAAATGCCCTGTACAATCCTCATGATGGAGATCCAGAAAACTAATACAGAAGGGATTTTGCAAGCAGTTTGAAAATGTCTTGCATTATGATAGTATCCATTCAAACTCAAATTCTTACACTATCCATATTTTTTCTTCTAAACAAGTCGTGCTGAAATAACTGTGGATTCTCCTTTTGTTTAGCTTAGAATTTCCCTCCATCCACATATTTTTAAAAATGCATTAATCTGGGTTTCTAAAAAAGTATTTTTATTGCCTCGTAAAATTACAGTTTCTATCCATGAAAGTGTAATATGTGTTGAGTATAACAGTATCTGCAAAGGCAATTGTTCCACGTAAAAGCCTACCTGCTGGTTGTTTACTTTTGCTCTACAAACTCTTTCACCACTTCTCTACCCTGTGGATTGATGCAGAATTTCATCCAACACAAGACACTTGACTACCATTTATCCTCCCACTATTGAATGTGGATCTGATACCGTCAGCAGAAGTAGTGCTGAGCCTCTCTCAGTGCATCACAGGGTGTGGTCCTACTGCATCATGGGCATGGTGACTTTCCTCAACACAAACCTGTTGCTTGTGAACCAACTCCCGTAAGAACATGGGAGACAAGCAGACAAGTCGTACCAGTGAATAAACATCTCAGCAATAAAGTTGAATCCCACCTAGAGAGGGAAAAGTGGGCAATGATAGTAAGTTAAAGTGCAACTAAATGAAATCAACCAGCATTACACAAATACCTTGGTATACAGATAGATCCATTCTGGGTCTGTAAGCGTCAGAAAGGGTCACTCCGTTCAGTCTCTCGTGTGGAGAGAGAAACAGCAGCACTTTCCTGAATGGATCACTGCTGCACAGAAATGCATATATGACACAACACATCCAATTATGATCTAAAAACTGCCAGCACATAGTAGCTTCTGGTAACTCTTATCTTTCGCAATAGATGCTGCTGTGGTTGTTGCAAGCATGTGGTTTTTTTCAATTAAAACTTGCTGTCTTCCATCCACAACTCCTGATATACTTGTCTATTAGAATATAATGTCGTCTTACCAAACATGTGCTGCCACTGATCAAATCACCTCCTAACTTTCCTATCTGAGGAGCTCCTGGATTGAACTTCATGAGATGACTGCATGCTACAGTGTCTTCCTGGTCTTTAACATCACTCTATATTCAAGCCTGGGGGGAAAAAATCTTCCACAAGAAACAATACCTATTTTTGACACGTTATTTTAATTCTTAGTTGAGTTGGTACAGTGTTTGCATGCATATATCACTCTTACAACATTAGTTCTTGCTCCTCTATTTTTAACCGCATTATAAATGCATAAAACCTGCACTGCAGTTAAAATAAGGAATCAGAAAGCTAAGTGCTCAATTGAAACAGACATTTCTCCAACCTCATGACAGCAACTGTTCAAAACAGTCTGTATGAAGTAAATTCTGTCACTGGTTTTGAAAGCATTTACCCACAAATTCTGACAGTTGCCAATACTGAAGCAAAGCTTCAGCACATATCCTTGAAGCAGCATACAAACATCACCTTTCCAGTATTGTAACAAAATGTATTTATGTGGCAAAAAAATCTATACATGTCAGGAATGCATTAAATGTATGAAATTCCTCAAAAGAAGGCAGCTAATACTTGCAAAAGAACAATATGAAAACAACCAGCTCAAGACACCTGTAAAGTTCACTGCAGAACTGTAAGGTGCGCTAACGCCAGGCTTTACATGTTCAATTTAAATTAAAAGCTCTTTGGAAGTGGGATTATTCTTTTCTGACCCTAAGCACTGTCACACAAATCCCTGCAATACATGACAGCTATTATCATAAAGTAACAGTGCTGACCCAGGCTGCTTAATTTACTTTCTTAGGTGCTGGTCCTAAAAACATCAATGCAGCCAAATAATGTATGCACCTTTTTATTTCAGAAACACCCTTTTGCAAACAGGTACTCTCTTAATGGACAGCAAGTTTAAGTATCCTGTACCTTTACTTATGCAGATTTGTGTAAAGATGCTTTCAGTAAAATTAAAACAGAATAACTCATTAAGAGCGGAAGTCTACAAATGTAGTAAGACATTACCTAGCAAGATACTCATTTGAGAAAACTGTTTCAACATCCTCTTCAAAAAGATCTTCTAAGATATGGAGTACAACCTACTTGAATAAATAAACTGCAATCAGTTTCTGAGTGCAGGGTTTTTTTTGGTGTGGTTTTATTTGTTTGCTTGGTGGGTTGGTTTGGTTTTTGCTATCATGTTGTCACTTTATATTGAAGTCATACTAAACATGAAAGACTAATGCAAATGGTACACTTGTCTCTCTGCATATTTTAAAGAGCAACTTAATTCTCTAGATTCTCAATTATTAGTTAGAAGCTAAAGGTCATGGATTTTTTCCTCTGAAAGGCACCAGAAAACAATAAGTATTCATTCTCACATAAGTTACAAAATCACACATTCTGTTAAAAATCTGGTATAGCTTTTTTTGTGTGTCCTATTTGTTTAGAAAAGGTATTTTTGGTTCTGTTTTAATATGGCAGCAATCGTCAGTTACATCACCCACAAGAGACTTAATGACCGACATGAAGAAATATTTCAAGGTTATAAGACCAAACATGTTTGAACATGATAAAATCAAATTTGATTGAATACATTCAAGGTTTCTTGTTATGAATTAGTGCATGAGAACAGGACAGAACAGTAGAGGCTGTATGAAAGCTCCTCACCTTCCCCTACTCCCCTATGTTAATAAACGAAAGCAGAGACTACACATAAAGAAGTTACTAGACTAAAACTAGTGTTCTGATGTTTAAACCTCATGTCTTACATAATGGGTTGATCCAGTTTTCTTTTCCCCTTTTTCATAGGGAGCTCTTAATTTACTTCCCTTAATGAAAACTGAAGTGTCCATTTTTATTTATAAATTTCCTATGATCAATCATTTCCATTGTCAGATTGTATGAAAAATCCTTGAGCTTCCTAAATCTGTACAGTGGATGGGAATTCAGTTTACCTAAAGGTTTCCTGAAGGAGTAAGAGTATGCTTTACATCCTTAAAATTTCCTTAAAACTCTTAGAAAGCAGGAGAGTTCAGGAAGGCTAAGTCCTACTTTTAAAATCCTGGATTTTAAATACAGCTGTTCTTTTCTCTCACATACTGCTGCTGTTTTTCTCTTCATGACAGAGTAGTGGAGCAGTTGCAGAATGGCTGCAAAAACATCTGTACATCAGGGAAAAGACTTTCAGAGATGATTCATATATGGAGCAAGTTCAATTAACTGACTGAAAGCTCTGTCTCAAAAAGTGTTGTTTTTCTGTTGTGCTTAATAGTTTGTTTACTGGCTAATAAAAATAAAGCAGAACAGGCAAAATTCTGGCCCTTTCTGAGTATATTTGGAAACTCACCATTTCTTCCTGAAATCTTAATTCAATCTCCAAAAAATAAGCCTACCATCTAAAATTAGCAGTAAAACAAATACAGACATTTTTGTTGCGTATTATACAGACATGTATTTTAGAAACATGGGAAGGAACAGAAAAAATAGCAGGCTGAAATTACCCATGCTGAAGAGTCATCAGTAGTAGAAAAAGAGTTTGTTATGAGAGCCCACACCACTCTAAAGACACCTCAATAATGTCAAAGAAACAAACAAGACCTTGGTCTTTAGAGCAAAGGCTCTTTGCTATATGCAGCGCCTCCCACGATGGGAATGTCCTTGTGTGCTACAGAAAAGCAGCCAGGAGGAGCAGGAGAATGAGAACTAGAAAATTCACCACTGCAATTCTTGGTGATTGCGCAGTGCAACACTACCTGTGACCATCACTGCGGAGAGGTCCGCAAAGAGTCACAGAAGCCACAGCTGGAGCTGGAGGGGCAGGTAGTGGGCATGAAAAAATGGAACACAGAAAGAAAAGTTAAGGAGTCTTACCCTCGACACGGGAATTTGTCAAGTCATGTTACAAAATGCTTCAAAATGAAGACAGAAACAGCCTAAAATAAAGTAAATCACTTTACATTAAATACAAGATTGATTAGCAAAGTCTTGTTCAATTATTTGCAAACTGGAAGTTCTGTATATACTACACTGTATAAATTAGTGGATTAAGTCACTGCAATATTGTCATTATGACTATAACGATCACTGACTGACTTGCTGATTCAGTCAGCTCATTTAACCTTTCTTTAATTAATGCACTCAATTTACTGAAACTTCTGCTTCATAATAATATAGCTTCTGAGGCTTCATAATATTCCTCTGGTTTCCTCAGGTATTCCAAATTATGTTTGCTGTTCAAACATGAAGAGAACTACTTGACAGTACCTGTCCTGTTAAGTATAGTGATGTGTTCTTGTCAAAAAATTAAGGCTAACTTCATCCCTCTGCTTCTAGATGTGACAGGCAAATCATTGCAGCATAAGTTGTACTTTTAACTCTTCGGCAAAGGAAGGCAAGGTGGTGGTTACCCTGGAAAAAAATACCTGGTTTCTGGAACCACAGATGTGACCATGGGCTAAAGTACATCTTACTCAGTGGCCAAAAGGACTTTGCTTTGTTTTGTTTTTTAAAGGCAAGCGGATCAGCCACCAGGGTCTGACACTAGACTTCCAGCCCACAAAGACAGTGTAGGGTGTTTTTTCAATTATTTCCAAATTCTGGAAGCCTGGCTGGATTAATGCACCACACATACAGGAGGACGTGAAGACACTTGATGCAACAATGTAGGCTAAAAACATCAAGTGTTTCGAGCTTACTTTAGTGTAAGGAAGCTAATGGAATACAGATGTGCAAATTTACAGCAGTCTGTAGGCTTTATCTGTGCTTCTATTAGTTCCTTTTCTATGTAAGAAAAGTATCCAAAAGTAAACTGCATCTGACACTTTTTACACACTTATTTAATTAGAACAGGCACCCATCTTTAGTAGGCATCAACATAAGCTTCACAAGAAGAATAATTTCACGCTGGAAATGAAATTTCTTAATATCTTGAAGACATTTTAAAAGTACACTTAAAGCGATATATATGTGAAGGAATGTGATAAATTTAATTTCTTTCTTTGGGGAAGGGGCCTTTACATTCCCTTGCAGGTTCATGAAGTAAATACAGATGTATAATAAAAAGATTCTGTGAATTTCAATTTTAAAAAGCTATACTGAATATAGCACTGCAACCCATGGGGCTTGTTAAAATCTGCGTGAAGACCTAAGCACTATCTTCCCCTATCTCAACGGGCTATAAAATTGCTCTGATGTAATATTAAACAACCAATAAAATTACTCTTTAACAAGAGAGTACCACAAAAATAACTCTGCAAGCAGAGCTAACTTTGAGATAAAAGCAGTGCACACCCCTCTTGTACAGCTTTGCTGGGAGTCACAGCCCATCAGCCTAACGGCCTCTGCTCAGGGGTCTACGAGGGGAGCCCCAGTGGACATCTTCCTCTAATTTAGGGGAAGCAGAGGCACTTACAAAGCTGCTGCTGCAGTGCAGGATACTCAGGAAGGATCCCTTGTGTGACGTGGCAAATCTCCACCCAGCTATGCGCAGGCTGAATCTACAGTCAAACATACAAACTAGCAGCACAGATTAGCAGAGAAACCAGAGCAAGGAAAGAAAATGCTGTGCTGCCTCTGGAGGGAGAAAGGAACTGGCACAGCCTCTCTCCCCACCCTCGGCACAGATGGGCTTTGCTTGCAGATGCAAAGGATGCTAACCATCTCTCACTTCAGGTGACTCACATTTGGCACCACCAGCACACCTGCCCACACAGGTTGACCAAAACGACCCCGCCAGAGCTGGGGGCAGGAGACCTCATCTCTCTGGGCTGCTGGTGCTGCAGAAGGGAGGATTTGGAGTCTTGTTGCTCTGGTCAGCTTGTTGGTGCCAGGCCAGAGGTGAGCTTGCAGGAGATCAAGAAAGCAAAGACAGTGATGAGAAGTGAAGGGAAAAAAAAATGTGAAAAGTCCCACCTTGGCAAAACCCTAAACCCTTCAACAAAACCAGACTCTCAATGTGTTGTCAAACATTTTTGTTGCTGAAAGGTTATACTTGTGTAGGAGCCTTTGCCTTCTTATTTGTCCCAGTAGTCAAAGTTTTATTACACTTACTGTGCTAGGTAAATGCCAAATAAACAAGTACACAGATGCTTTACAAGAGCGTACTAAGCACAGTACACTGCATGCTGTTTTCAATAAACCTGAAATTTCCCTGACGAGGTTCAAAAAATTCTTCAGATCACAATGTTTCTACTCTCCCAGAAACTGCACCAGAAGAAACCTCCCCTCAAGCCAGACCATCATATAACTACTGAAATGTACATCTGCCCAGTTCTCTTTTGAGCATTATCTTTCCAGACTTCATTAAAAATTTAAAATTCAGACATCCACATTAGTTTTTGTCTGTAAACAGAACATAGGCTTTTAGAGGCACTGTAGCATTAAATGAAGCATTAAAATAATCTGCTTTGTGTAAATCAGCTTATTAAAAAGTCTTGTACCTCAATACAACTGAAAAATGCCATCCAGTGGCTGTAGGCAGCAGACTTAATATAAAACTGCTGGTTTATATCAACTACAATGACATCTAGTGGTGTAAAATATCAACCTAGTAAAACAAGTTTTGAAAACCTAACTAAAAAAAAGGACGTTTAAATAATGTTATATTTAAATTTAATTCAAATACAAGTTAATACACTGTATTATTTAAAATACACCTTTTCAATTCTGTTGTATCCTATTTCTTTTTTCATTTAAAAACATGGCATAAATATCATCCAGTAATATTAGTAACCGAACATCTACTACTCACAAAAATTATTTTAAAGCAAAAATAATAAAGAAATTATGAATGCATTTCTATTAGCCCAATGTCTTTTTAATTAGTATTGTTTGGAAAGCTAAGTGTCATACAAGACATTTAAAGGGGACTTACTTGGTTCATTAATCCTATGGTTCATGAATAGGAGGCTTTAGAATCCCTATTAAAACTACTCTGTGGATTTGCATATTGGATAAATTCTATTTCTGCAGAATCACATTATTTTCCTATGCAACAGAACAATGTAGTTTGACACTCATCATAATTTTGTTGTATTAATAAGATGGAGTACTCTCCTAAGCGAAGTCTGATACAGCCATTGTACATTGCTTGCAATCGGTTATATCAAAATACCATGAATTCAGTAACCGGGTGAAGCTATTTAATATTATTTCTTGCATTTTCATATTTCTTTCATATTACTTCTTCCATTGTGCATTCTTGTTTCTTATAAAAGTTTTAGAAGAGAGCAGGCTGAGTTGATGCAATGCAGGTATTGTAGATTCCAAGAATACCATGCTCAATGAAAGTTCACTAGATGTGAAGGAGGGAAAGGAGAAAAACAAACAAAAAAACTTTTAAAAAGCTCCATCAGGAGATAGAAAAGAAAAATAGAATATGTGTTAACAATATTTAAACTAGATGTTAGTTACTTTGTGTGACAAATATCATTATCAATTACATTGTATAGCACTACAAAAAAAGTACCTGACAGATACTGATCCTAGAGAAACAAAGAGTGAGAGCTCACGTTTTGAAAGGTCTTTTAGTCAAGTAGTCTGAAAAGTACCTGAAAAGGTACTCTAAAAACCATTATTCAATTAAGATAAATATTAACTGAAGAAGAAAATGGTAATTTCTGTGTTTGCTTACAGGCTTTACATATTTTGTACAAATTATGTACATGTTGTATCAACCACTCTATGTCTCTGAACTGAACATCTGCTTTAACGTCAGTATGAATTATAGTGTTTGGCATCACTGGCAGCAGTCGCCAATGACCCAGCACTGAAGGACCCAGACTTTAGCTCTGTAGGTGCAGTGAGTATCATTTTAAAATACAGGAGATGGAAAGAACAGCAGCTGAAATACAAACCAAGTCCTAGAGGAGTCATGAAGTTCAGCCTGAGGAATCAAGCTTGTAAAAATACAGAAGAAAATTACCTTTTTAAAAAATAATAATAAGAAGATTAATAAACTGGAGAATAACAGACAACCACTTGCTCATTGTTGTTTACTCTGAAAGAATAACACTCATACACACGGATTTTTTTACTTTTGAATTTAGTCTAGGTCAAACTGAATACGTAAGAAATGCAGGAAATACAGAAAATCAAACAAACAAAGAAACAAAAAAAGGGAAAGTTATTAGAGAAAGAACGAAGGAGTAGCAAGGGTGCGGAGTATAGATTTAAAAAATAAAAAAAAAAATAAAACATATATATATATATATATACGTAGTTTTTAACACAAACACAGCATGTCCTACAGTTAGGATATAATGTTTGGCTACTCTAATTACCTAGAAATAAACAATGGTTCCATTATGGTGATAGGTTTCTGTTTAGCTAAGCTTTAGTTAGCTTACACACACACAATTCTATATCGGCAATATTATAAGAATTTTGAACCTCTATTATTAAAAAAAAAATCACTACTGAAGAAAAACAATTCCATAAAAATGTGATCCTTTTGTAAGGGGCTGATCTTTCATATAAATGCTTAATTACAGGATTTGAGAATCTGTGTATCTAACTGGGAGTGCACCCTTCAGCATGATTTTATGGGTAAAAAATTCTTAGCTATATTAAACAGGTTAAATGGATAAAATGATTGCTAAAGGAACTTGGATGCCAGATCCCATCCATCATCTAAAAGCACTTCTGTCTGCCAGTCTTTAAGCGTGGAAGTTGTCCTAATCTGTCACAGCAGCATTTATTAACAAAAGGCCCAACTATGTGTAAAAAAAAGAGTTATCTGAACATCAGCTGTGGCATATGAGAAATACTGTAAAGACAGCAGAAGTTAAAGTTCTTTACATTAACTATTTATTTTTTTATTTAAAGACATTTTCAAGCCTAAGTAGCATTAAATAATGTTTTCCTTAGAAGTTAAAGCCTAAGTTATTGTTATCATATTTGAGTTTGCAATTTTGTTTAAGTTTTTAAATCAAACCACAGGTGATTTATTTTGTCCAAAGAACTATAAAGATTTGTGTGTACTCTCGAGTTCATACTCTAACTCAGCTCAGAAATCACACAGGGTATCTCTGAGTTCATTTACTGCAAACTATTCACTAAGAAAAACTCCCACTTTTCTACGAAAAAATACTTCATTAAAAAATAGTTTTGTTTAAAAATAGTTTCTAATCTTGTTGTATTAAATAGTTAAAGTGGGACATCTGGCATCATCAGAACTATTTTTCCAATCCCTTTCACTCCAAAAGCTAATTTTACCAGGATGTCAGGGGAAAATGTGCAACTGGCTAGCTCCACTCATGAACTCCAGTTTGAGAGTTAAAGTACATTCAATGTATTTACCCAATGAAAAAGCTTCATTTAATTTCTGTAGCTGTGCGTTTGGAAGTTAATACACCAAGAAAATTGATATAGGAAGAATCTGATTTCATTTAGCATTACTGATAGTTCTAAATGTATTCCAGTAAAACAAAATGTAATACCTATATAATTTTCCTTAAATAAATACTAGGTGCCTTAAAATCTTCGGCTACTCAGTGTTGTTCTGCAACCATCTACAATTCATTACCTGGCAAAGATACTTTTTTCAGTAAAAAACAAGGAGCATGTGAGGGGGTAAATATCCTAAAAATCTTGAGAAAAGTTTAGTAAAGAGTGGGTGTTTTATTTTTGTGTTGTGTGTGGTTTTGTTGTTTTTTGTTTTGTTTTGTTTTGTTTTTTAACCAAGGCTTAGAATAGGCAGATAAAATCTGGTTGTGAAACATTCTGACAAAAAGCAAAATTCAATTTGCATGATAACAGAACAAGTTGTTCTTTCTGCATAATATGCAACACCCACCCAAGTCTCTCATATGCAAACTGAGTGTGTATATTACTTTAGTATGAATTAAGAAAAAGCTGACTTTGAGTCTTCTTCATGCAGAAGCTGGAAAGGGTAATGCCCCAATTCCATTGTGTTTTTAATTCAGTAGTACTGTTTTTTCTGCAAAATATTATTTACGTTAATCATTTGTCTTGTGATTTCTTTGGAAAAAATATCTTTGCTATTGAAAGGAATTCATAATTATGTTGCTGAAATGTTGCAAGAGAAGAATAAAAAAGCCTTTAAGACACAAGAAATAAATTCACATGAGTGAGTAACCCAGAAGTGTAGCCTGAAGGATATATCTTCTAATCAGAACTTCAGCTTTTTAAAATATCAGAACTACATAGTGTCAAATGGTGCTTAAGCTTTCATATGTGGACAAAAATGAGAAATTACTTGCACTGAATAATACATTTATGAAGATTAATGCTGTTTCACCAGTGTATTAAGAAAAAGTGTTACAAATGTTTAGGAATCAGAGTAAAAGCATTTTCACATTTAACATCCACTGAAACATGATTTTTGTTGTATGCATCATAAGATCTTGAACAGAGATACTAATTGAGTGAAGACGTGAATGTGCAATTTTATGACTAAAACACCAGTAGATATTCGAAAAAATGTTATAGATTTCCATGCAATACAGTAATGTGCCTGTGTTGCATGCAATACAGAAATCCATGCAACTGTGACCAGTAAATTCTACTTTTAAAGGAATAATCATTATTTTAAATAGCCTTAGTAAAATTTTCTTCTACACTTCCTAAGCTACTGTGTATTGTTGCCAAACTTCGCTGTTAATGTTTCAGTTGCGGCTGAAGGGATCCTTACACACTCTTTTAATTTTACAAGTAATCCAACTGCTAGTGTCAGTATCCTGAAAAATTCAAATAAAAGCTGCTGCAGAAGTTACTAGGAATTAATAGAACTAGCACTTATAAAAAGTTGCACTTACAAAAAAGCAGAGCGTAAAGCCACACACGCAATACTGGTTACTGAATAAAGACCATGCTGTGGTGGGTGAATTGTGATTGCATTAATGATTTGGGTATTTTTCAGTGTTTCCATTTTCCCTGCTCTCAGCACTACTCTGTCATAGTTATTCAGAAAAATGTAAAAGTCTTCTATATTCAGCACTCCCATCTTAATAAACGTATTTCCTTGAGCATGACCTCTGCCAACTAAAGAAAAGTTAGCAGTTCTTAGGCCGTCTAATATATCACAGAATACAGAATCACACAATGGTTGGGGTTGGAAGGGACCTCTGAAGATCATCTAGTCCAACCCCCCTGTTAAAGCAGGTACACCTAGAGCAGGTTGCACAGGAATGTGTCCAGGCAGGTTTTGAATGTCTCCAGAGAAGGAGACTCCGCAACCTCTCTGGGCAGCCTGTTCCACTGCTCTGTGACCCTCAAAGTAAAGAAGTTTCTCCTCATATTCAGGTGGAACCTTCTATGCTTCAGTCTGTGCCTGTTGCCTCTCACCCTATCATTGGGCACCACTAGAAAGGAGTCTGGTCCCATCCTCCTGACACCCACCCTTGAGATATTTATAAACATTGATGAGATCCCCTCTCAGCCTTCTCTTCTCCAGGCTGAACAGACCCAGTTCTCTCAGTCTCTCCTCATGAGAAAGATGCTCTGGCCCCCTGATCATTTTCATAGGCCGCTGCTGGACTCCCTACAGTAGTTCCTTCAACCTCAATGCAAGAGCAACAGAGTCATACATGACACAAGCACATAAAAGAGATTAATACTTAGGAACACTGCTGGTGCGACAAAATATTGTATTGTACCCAGAGAAATATTATTAATAGAATGATCATATGAATCAGAGTGAGGCTTCTGTATATGCCAAATGTTAGAGGAAATCTACATGCATTTTCTGATGTTAATTCTTCAAGGTAAGTAATGGCTCAACCTCACTGTAAAAGTTTAGGGCAACAGATACGAAATGCATTATCTCTATATTTATACTGAATTAGATACAAAAGGATAAGAAAAAATGGAAAAGCAGACAAGTGACACACTTTGCTAGTGGCATACAGGCTGTCTTCCTGTTCAGAATAAAACCAGAAATCATCAGGGATCTGTTTTCAGCCCATGGCTTCAATTGAGTGGGGGAATAAGAGAAAAAGGGAGAATGAGAGCCAGCTACAATAAGGGTCCTGTGGAAAAACTAACAAATAAGCAAGCAAACAAACCCCCCACACAATTCTCTACCAACCAATCAGAAATCCATTATGCTTAGTCATCACGTATTTGTTCCTTGCTTCATTTTACCATATGTCTGTCACAATAACTTAGCTGCTTACTGATCAGCAGATTCTCAAGATCTAATAGGGGACAATGGACAAATGAAAGTATCTTTGTGGAAGGCAGTAAGAAGTTGGTGAAAGCAGGAAAAAAAAGTTGCTGAAAGTTATCAAAATATTGGGAATATTCCAGATAGAAAAATGATCAATGTTTAAGGCAGAAGTCTTCATTTTCAAAAATTAGTATGATTCTCAGACATGCATAAATATCCCCACAAATATAGTTACTGAATTTAATACAAAATTGAATTAATTAATGTACTTCTAATAAATAAAATTCTTCATTTTAAACAGCATACGCTTTTGTCACTGAATTACTACTGGTTGGATGGGTAGTACACAGAAAATGATGCAGACCACAAGCGCTAAAGAGTCACTTAGTAACACAGACATACTTTTTTCAACTCAGGAAAAAATATTTTTGCTCCTTTTATTTCCTCTCCTGGGAAATTCTTCAAAAAGTTCCTCTGGCCATAAAGAAAGAAAACAGTCTACAAGTAGTTAAGAACTTTTCCTTCTTTTAATTTCTACCAAGTGCTTATTCTGTATTCTGTAACATGTTTCTTGAGTAACATAAAAAGATTACTAAGACACAGGGAAAACAATGCAAGCATTGTTTGAGAAGACTGATTCACCAATGCCTTTTTTTAATCTTGGATAGGTGAATACCATCATTTCAGAGTATGCTCAACAATTAAACCTGTAATAGCAAGGAAATAAGGTCTTTGATGTAACAATTCAGGAGCATATGGTTCATTCTTAAGCGTTGATTATATTTCTTGCTGTTCACAGGTAAGAATCATGAATATCAATCAAAATAACTATTAAAAGCTAAGTGCCTATTATGGTTCTGGAACATTTTCTAAACCTAATGAAAGAGTTTCCTTCTTCTTCTAGAAAGGAGGAGAAGAAGAAATGTTTCCAAGACTTAGCTTGTTCTTATCATGTTGGACTACACCTTAAGATAGGTTTGCCTTCTATGGTATGAGTGGCCACTGTGCAAATCATTTTTAGCACAAGGAAGGAGTATATTTCCAATTTCTCCTTCCCTTGGTATAAAGATTCTTTTCTTCAGTGATAAATTAAAATACTGTCCAGAAGTGAAGATTATTCTCTGTAGCTAGCCTTTCTAGCCATAAAATATACTTTCCCTGGGTGTTTATGTCACAGCTATTACTGTCATTTTAAATGGATGAAAACAGTTGCTGCTGCTATGATCTGTGACCATCTCCTCCTAAGATTTAACAAAGTAGGTATGTAGGCAGAAAGATTTTTGCCTTCTTAACAGAAGCATATGATCTGTTATTTTTATGACTGTCACCCTGCATTAAGCCTACATATTCTGTATGCTTGACTACACTATATTCAACTACTACAAATTGCCCTGTACAGTGCAATAAATAAAATACTTTCTGTTCATGATTTCAGCTGGATTGCGTAGGGTGCACAAAGGTAAATTATCCTGCCCTTTTGCAAAGTCAAAGATAATTAATTATCCTGTCAGAGAGTTAACAAAAGTTTTAACATTAAAATTAAATTAATTAAAATTATATTTAAAAATCAAAATTGTATTTTAAAAAATCAAAATTATATTAAAAAAGCAAAATTACTTTACGTTTACTTTGCATAATTCAGTGCAACTAAAACATATAGGTCTGAAATATTAGATTTTGTGTGTTTGTTGAAAAAACTTGTTACAACTGTTTCTTTAGATTAGTATATCTACTAACACTTGTGAACAAAAGTAGGTTTTAATTTTACATATATATATTCTAACCATTTATTCCACTCAGATATACAAAAAACACATTTGTTTTATTTTAAGCAGGGCCTCCTTCCACCTTCTTTACATCCTAATTTCAGTGTAATAGGGAATAAAACCAAAATTTGAAACCTTTTAATTTTTCATTTAACGTTTTCTGCTAATAAAGGTGCCCAAGGAAAGTCTGTCACTCTTACATCAGATGGTTTTTCAGTATAGGCACAAATCTCAATTTTAAACCTACTTCTGCTGGAGAAAAGAATAAAAATGACTGTACCTAAAATGAAGATAGGCCTACAAAAACATGTACATTAAAAAACAGAAACAGTAATGTCATGCCGCTTACTTCTTTGATGGGGACTTGATATCCTCTGCAACTGACATGGTAGAATGATTGAGATGGTTCCCACTGCATCGCCCATTCAACACCTCTAAACCCTGAACAACAAGTACTCAAACGCTCTCTTTGAGAGAGATCCCTCCATCTCTATTGACCCTCGTGTGGGAAATGCTCCTTCTCTTTGCTTTATACATCTCTATTAAATACTTTCTCACCTAGTCCTCCCTGAATGTACTCATTGATTTGGGCTTTCTTTCTTCATGAGAGTATCTTCGAAGGAGAGAAAAGGTCTCTTCTGACAAGTCAGATGCTTACAATGTATTTTTTTTTCTCATTTGAATCTTTAGCATAACATCAAAGCGTTTGTCTGCACAACTCTTCCAATATCATCTGACAAAGAGAAAAGCAAATCAGTTTGCTAGCTTTTGAAGCAAGCTAGGTACATTAATATTTGCATGCAACATTTAAATGCCTAATATCATTAGACCAATGCTTTTCTTAGTCATTCTGTTATAGTCAGAGATGCATACAGCTTCATCTGCAAACTTGCGGCAATTATGAAGCATACATCCATTTCTAAAGCTTGTATTTATTGTAGAGTTACAAAGAAATTTTTAATGGGATGATTTAATTTTCACAGCTGAGATCCTTTACATAACACCTAGAATATTTCTGAGGCATTTTGTTGAAGAAAGCACAGAAAATCTAAAACGGGGAAGAGGAAGAGGAAGAGGAAGAGGAAGAGGAAGAGGAAGAGGAAGAGGAAGAGGAAGAGGAAGAGGAAGAGGAAGAGGAAGAGGAAGAGGAAAAATACTAAGAAAAGTTTTTCATCTTTTCTTGGGAAAATATTTTACCTTTACTCATATATAATTTACAATGATTGAAACAAACTCTACAAAGGTTGTCTAAGAAGAAAGTGGAAAATTCTTGAGTGAGCATTTCATATTTCTGAGATTTTTTCTTGAAGACAAATTATGAAGTTTCATCAAATAAAATTGCGGTCCTCTGCACAGTTCTCGTTTACTGTCAAGTAAGAAGTGACCTGGTAGAAATTAAAATATCCATATGTCTTACACCTCTGGTTTAAGAGCAGCTTACAAGTATCATCAGACAATGTGACAAAGTTTCAGCAAAAGAAGATAAATTTGCTTAGTGACTGGGTTGTTGGCTTGTTTATGTTTGAAATGTTGTTCAGGTATTCTTTTTTATTGGAAAATACAGCTTTGAACTTATGACTACTCTCTTTGCTCCCATTTCCTAAATAATTGTCTCCAGTTTCATCGTAATGTACTGTGTCCTTGATGCTATTGTCTCCCATAATTTCCATCAACGCTTTCTCCTAAAAGTGCCAAAGGTGCAACCTTGTACTGTACCCAATGATACTCTCACAGGATTTCTGAACTAACCTGTAGACTTTTTTCCTACACTTGTTGAGTTTGTTCTACACGTAGATGGTAAATTCTTAAGTCACAAGTCCAACTCTTGCTATTAAAATCACTAATGAAATACCAAAAAATAAAATAGCTTGGCAAGAAAGAGTTAGTTCTGAATTTACAAAAATTTCCAAATGCAGGATCTTAGCTTTAAATGTGTAAGTAAACTTCAAGTTCCGTGGCAGCACCTATGTTTAAGCAAGCTCATGCATAACTATTTTTTGAGAATCTAGGACTAGAAAAAGAGCAGAACAATTGTGATTTTAACTAAATAAAGTATTTTAAAAGTGAAAGTATTTGCGTAAATGTTTTGGGGATAGGCTGTCCACCCGGTTGCCAGGTCGCACAAGGCTGGCAGGGCTGTGGTACAGACACCAGATGGAACTCCACTGGGCTGCTGACAGATGCCCGCCTCCTCCAGCACAAAGGACACACGTGGGAAGTCCCACCTGCCAACACAGGTACCGTTACGCCTACAGGGAACCATCCTGATTTACTAAATAAGTTTTATCCAACCTACAGGACGTGCAAAACTAAACTATATTTATCAGAACTAGTCATTTCTGAAAATGAACAAAGTGAAATATATCGGGCATTGAGAGCTCCAGTCTGAGCTGTATCACCACATCAGATGGCAAAAATCATATCATGGGGAACCTGTTCCGTGAATGGAAAACAATCTGTTTTTTCAATCTCTGAAGCAAGCTTTGACAGACTGGTTTTAAAATGTTCCTGAAATATTTTGCCATGGCATTCAACCTTCCAGAGAAGTTTCAGGCAAGCTGCCTCTATTTCTGCTAAATAAGTCAGTGGGATGTAAAGTAGCGGCAAAAATAATTTATAAACATATAGCAGCTTTCACCTTTCCTGTATAGATTAGCATCTCTCCCTAATACAAGTTGTGCCAAAAAATTTCAAAGCTGTTTGCATATTTATCTACATATGTAGAAAACTTCAAAGCATAATTACAAGTTTAGAAGTTATTGACAGGAGACATCTGTTGCACCATCTGCACAAAAATTGAAAAATTTAAGCCCATCCTTTTGGAGCAGAGCATTTTTTTCTTTTTGTTTTTAAGCCTTGAAAATCACCTAAATCTTAGTCAGTGCTAATTATAGTTCACCATAGAAGAATCTAATTTAAACCCAATTGTTAAAATCATATTTTAATGAAACTGTGAAGAGGCAGTTGGATCAGAAATAGTAGTATTGATGCGATAACATTTTCTGATAATAGATTCTATAAAGGACAAACCACAATGTAACAGCCAGAAGAAGAAAGAAAACAAGGAACAAACAAGTGGATTACAGCAGTATCCCTAGAGCCTGAATTTTCTTTTTGGATTTTCATCTGTAGCCCCTCTATAGAAATTTATGAAGTATCAGGAAGAAACTAAGGTCCTAAAACTCCAGAAAATAGCATTCTCAAAGGTGAATGAAATTAGAAGAGAAAACTGGAATTCAAATAAATGTGCTGAAATGAAGAAGGTATTTTACAGAAAACACTGGAAACAAGAAGGATCTGTAAGTTCAATGTCTTCACAAAGTTTTATTTTGTCCATTTAGGATGGTTACCAGGAAGCTAAGAGAAGGAAATACATCGAGTTCAACAATAAAGAGAAGGGGTGTTCAGACAAGTTGATGCACCATGACAAATGGCACGTACTCAAAGACTTCTAGAAGGTTGAGATAGGTAATAAAAACTTTTGATTTCTCACTAGTTATGAGCAACTATTCATTAGAGTTGAAAGACAGAAAATACTACACCCTTCTAGGTACTGGGAAGCTTTCCAGGGAACTGAGAAAATATACATAAGACAATTCAGTAAACAGGCAACATTGCTAAACTGATAATTAGAAACTAACAAACATCTCTATGTTTTTATGGAATTTCTGCAGCTGATGCAAGAAAACAGATAAAGTTTTATTTATCAAATTGAACATCAAAAGAACTCCTGGTCATTAGTGCCTGACAGCTCCTATGTCCAGATTATAACTGGATTAGTAGTATAACTGGATTAGTTCAGCTAGAAAAAAAAAAAGAACAGATAGCAACAGATCATTCAAAACGTGCAGACCACTGTGTTGCCATAGGCACCATCAAATTTCAGGAAAAAAAAAAAAGTTTGTTTTTTTTAAACAACCACAACAGCCAACCAAGGCAAAACAACAACAACAACAACAACAAGCAGCCCAACAAGTTTTATGCATTGCTGCCCATCTACTGAAACAGTCATACTAAATCACATAAAGAAATATGCCTGCTGAGGAAGAGACACGAAGCAGTATTTTCCATTCATGGTGGCTTCTCTGACTGGTTATAAACACAAATGTCTTACTAAATCCAGCTTCAGCATCTGATCTTGTCATCTGTTTTTATGTTAGAGCTTTGAGCTGGGAAGTCATAAGCAATCAGCCACCAGACCCTAAAAAATGGCAAAATACTTTTGATAGTGATGAAGTCACAAGGATCCGCAACAGTACAGTAAGATTTCTAATGATGGACCGATGCTGAACAGAGCTGTTAAGGTTATGATTAAGAAATTTATGTAAGCAGCAGGGAAATTATTTTTGTCTCTAGAATATTCCTTGTTAGTGGAAGGAAACCTGACAGCTGAAAGTTGTGAGGAAAGGAATATTTGAATTGCAAAAGAGAAACAGTAACTCTTACATGTACCTTACATGTAACTCTTTAACATGTCCAAGTAGTAGATACAAGAAAATGAGCTGATAGTATCACTAAATTCACAAAGGGGGCCTTTGTTTTGATGGGATTTTCTGGTTGTTTGGTTGGTTGGTGTTTTCTTGTTTGTTTGTTTGTTTTTCCAAAAAGGACAAAGTACTAAGGAGTTAAAGGGCTAGTAATACTATCTTGGACAAAAAAAGTGGGAAAAGGACAATGAGCAGAGCAAGATTTAACTGGCTAATTTTCACCCTTGCAAAACCTCATCCTTGCATCCCTCCATCAACAGGGAGAGCTGTCTCAGTGCTCCATAAAAGGCCCAGTGTTCCTTGATTTTTTTATACTGATGTAAAACAGAGATGATTTCTGCATGACATCTAAGGTTAACCATAATCACAGAATTACACCCATCACCTGAAGGCTGCAGTTCCAATTTCCTCATCTGCAAAACTTGATAAAGATGTATCATGACTCTCACAAAGCATCCTTTGATGTGCTAATGTACTGTAGAAATGAAGCAGTACTGCCAACAGGTACACAAAAAGGATGGACTTGTTTGAGCATTATTAATTGTCAGAACTGCCCTACAAATAAAGATCTGTTTCATTGCCTGTCCACCACATGGAGAGCTACCTGAGCTGACAGCAGCCTATTCCAGCATTAATTTTCCTTTAAACAATTTGTGCTTGTTGAATCCTGTCCAGCCACTGTCCAGATGAAGACAATATATGCATTTGTCTGCAACTACCTTACATAAGCACAGACTTTGAAGGCAAAGAAAACTACATTTTTAGCTATTTGAACCATTGAAATGATTTGAGTACTTACGACCCACAGTTATAAACACTACAGATTATAGATGCTACAGGAATCATATTATTTATTAATCTTAAGAGCTGACATATACAGTAGCCATAGAGGAGCTTATCACTTTGCAAAATGACTGGGATTACAGACTTTCCTTGCATGATTATGACTAGCAATGACTGGATAAAGAAGTTACAAGCATTTCAGGAAATAAATTACTTTATTCTCACAGGCAAATTACAAACCCTGCCTTTACAGGCATTCTCTCAGTCATAGGGAGAAAACAAAGATGTGTGCAGTGGGACCCTTATACAGTCCCCCCTGCAGTGGCCATGAGAGGATTATGAACCTGTGCACTGCTGAGACAAAAGCAGGTTACATTGACTCACAACACCAATGTGTGTGCAGTTGATGCATTTTGATAAGTTACTAATGCATGTGTTTGTTTGTTTGTTTGTTTTTTCTTCTGTGAGGCAATTGGTATTGTATTGCTAGACAGAAAAATATATAAATTAACGTGTTTGACATTTGAGACCTGAGGTAATATCCGTTTGTACTTCCAGTTATTTTGCAAGGTGAGTCAGAAAATCTGCAATTTTTTCATTATTTTGAAAATAAGCAAACAGACTAAATCCATTCATTCACAACAAAAGTGAAAATACTATTTATTTTGTCAATGCTAATTTTGCTATTATGATATTTTGCATATGCTGTTCATAGTGCTATTGGGAGAATGTTAAATGCAATTTTCAGCTCTGCAGAATTACCCATATTTTTCCAGGTAAACCAGTAGATGTCTCTAGTTCCATTCACGAGAAAGGCAAATTAACCATATATGAAGTGCACTGCATTAACTTTTGAATATCAACTTGGAAAAGCTCAAGCCGTAAAGGCAGAATCCCTCAAGTTTCTTGCTATGACTCCAGTAGAAAGTCACATGTTATCCTGTTCTTTTAAAACAGAAAAGGATACCTAAAATGTTCTGGCTTCAGTAAAATTCTGAGCTGCCAGGAAGAGAGTTAGAACAAGTATGTGCTGAGTGTCTTAAAATTTTTAATAAACAATTTTTTTTTTCTTAGACAACTTCTTGAGGAAGTAATTCAACCATAAAAGAAACTTGCAAAACTCTGTAGCCCTTTTTCCTAACAAAGATTAAGAAACAGATTCCTCAACCAGTTTTATACAGCCTTTAAAAACAATTTTTACATTTGCTTAATATCAAACATTTTCTTTATATACTGTTGTTTGCTGTTTCACATTATTAATAAAAATCAGTTGGTATGCTTACATAAGAAAATGGGTCCAGAAATATGACTGAAATAATCTAAATCATCATATAAATGAAACGAAGAATGAGGTTGCACAGTTCTAATGCCAGCATTTTAATTCAATATGCCACATTCCAAACACAACATCACACTATGAAAAAGATACAACTGCAGCTGAGATTAATTAAACCTAAACGATCTCTAGAGGCCCAATGATGTGAGTTTCAAGGTAGGTACAGGAAGAAAGAACTCCTGAATGACAAAATAAATTTTGAGAGTTCAGGAAAGGCCAGCTTAATATCACAGAAACAACTTTTACCTACTGCAAAGAGAAGGAAAAAGCAATGCGATGAGTTGTCAAAGTTTTAAAGTCCATGGAGAGATTTACTAAAATGCAAGCATGGCAAAGAACTGACTCTGTGTTTTTAAACACAATTTCTGAGAAAGGCACCAGAGTTGAGGACCCGTGATTGTAACACGGGGAGAAAAAGGTCACACAGACAAAATGTTTTGAGAGTCATCAGGTGAACAAGGATGGGTCAGAGCTGTGGAAACCAAGCCAGGAGAGAGTCTTCAGAGAAATAACAAGGCCTCCCTGGTTGAAGGTGGCTGACAGCCCAAGCAGAGAAATTGCACTGATTTTGAGTTTTAGTGATGAAAATACGAATGGAGACGAGAAAGTCATTAAGTACCCAAATAGAAAGGGGAGTTCAATACAAAGTCAGAGAAAAACTCCAACCAAACAGTTACTAAAACACAGAGGGGACAGGAATTGCTGGAAAGGGGAAAACATCAAAAACAAGCATGTCAAAGGCAGAAACAGTGAAAGCACTATCACAGAAGCCTTCATTCAGCAAATGCAGCTTGTTCTGGCCCTCTGCTCCATATTCATTCCAAACATTACCACAAGGATAATTTTGCTAGCACATGTGATGGAAATGTATATCTAATTCCCTAATTTAGAAGGAAAATGTTTGTGCAGTATCCAATAATGTTAAAGCATAACATGACCAAAAATTGAGCAACTGTCAATCAAATAAAATCATAGAATCATATATCAGATTTTGCCCATCCCAGTGGACACTCTGCAGACATTACAAGGACATCAAAGTACTGAATGCCCAGGCTTGCTGGAAACTCATTGCTCTCGGAAGCCCACTGAACATCTCATTTATTATCAAAATTCTCTGAAGTATCTTGGTTTATGGGTTTGATTTCTTTAGGTTACACGAGTGTTCCACATAAAACATGTAAATTTATTCAACACCACCATTTCAAACATAAAAATGAAAACAAGAGCCCAGAACACACAAAAGCTTTCATTTTAATTTATCACTATTTTGGGGTACTCAGCAGCCAGTCTACATTCAAGGAGGTGAATCTTGTCTGACAGACAGAGGCCATTTCCTTGCAGCTTAAGAAAGTATAAGCAATTTCATGAATGGAGGAGCTTCCGGCATTTATTCCTTTCCCCTTTTGTCAAGAGAGGTTTTGAACATCTCACCAAAGTAATGATGAACACATACCTACTAAAACTTCTTAGAAGTGACTCTTAAAAAAAAAAAAAAAAGGCAGTAAATAGCCATTTTCAAAAGAGGTTTAAACACCTACTTTAAAACTCCATTAAAATGGAGGAATTCTATTGTCATTATGAAGTACAAGAATAACACGAAGGCAATCAAATTGCTCATACAAGTGGAAATTGAAGCCTAGCAGAGATGCACACAGAAACCGTGTACTTAACAGTAAAATTCAAAAATATTCCATACAAATTCCTTATGTATATATATATATAAAGAAACCCCTGAGCTGTTAAACTATTGGAGTTTAGAGAACACAGTGAGGAATTGTTCTCATAGGCCTAATTTGTACTTACATTCCCTCCAAAAACTCTCCAGGTCAGGTCTCTAATATCACCTGATACAATTGGTCTGTCATCAAATAAAAATCTGATAGATTGTAATCACAAAACATATTGTTGAAGGTTTTCTGTCCTGGGCATAGAACTGAAATAGAGAAAGTTACAGAACTTTAAAAAGTAACTGCACATAAGCAGCAGCTTTCATAGCTTATGCAGCTTTTCTCCTTTCATTGAGCATCCATATCAGTAATCCTCATGAAATCAAATCACCCGAGTCTTACTATAAGACAATATTAAGATGAAGCACTTATTTATGTTTGAGTCATTCTCACACAATGCTATGCAGTATCTCAGGTTCCTCTCATATCACCATTTTAAAATTCTTTTAATGTGAATTAATATTTTTTACTAATATTTTGCTTGAAAATGAAGCTGCCAAGCATAAACTCCATGGCCATGGGTAATTTGATTTAACTTTCAAACTGGCCTTAATTTGAATGGGAACTTTGACCACATAATTCCCCCCAAACTAAATTATTTTGTGGTTCCAAAATACACGAAATAGGAGAATCATGGGATAGATTCTCACCAGCTACCAGCCTCCTGTCTAAACAGTGAAGCATTAAGCATTGGACAAGCTGTTTAGAATTACATTAAGTTACAATTAGCTCTACAGTCCCCATATATGGAACATTTACGATGGCAAACATGACATTCAACTTGTTTGTTAGATGTATGAAATCACTATACACAAAAAAAATCCTTGTTGTTAGTCTGATTCTTTTTGGTGTAAATTTCTTTTTGGAGAAAGTAAACATCTTTTTCAAGTGCCATTTGTAAAAGTTCAAAATTACTTTTCTCAAGGAAAGGACAACAGATAGATGTCTTATTTAACTGCTACCATGTGAGGATCAAAGTTGACACATAAGCCGGATAAAAGTATTCTGTATCAGTAGAGGAAATATGTGATAAAATCTCCATTTAAAAAAAAGAAACAAACCTCTCCCCCCAAAAATAAATCAACAAAGACCCCAACCAAACCCAAAATCTGACTCTCAGAAGTGCCTTGTCCCTCTTTTAATTCACTCAGCAGCTGGGGAATCAGAAGCTAAAATACGTATAAAAGCAGTTCTTGTGATGAAGAAAAAAGCAGTTATTTTCTACAATTTAAATATTTCCAGCTGAACTTTTAAGAACACAACTAGACAAAAACAGTGACAACCTGTTTTCACATTGGTCTCAAACATGGTAACTTCAGATCATGTTGCTTCATGCCATAGCTTCTTATTTCAGACGTTGAGGAATTTTCAGTGCCTTAGCATACAACTCAGTCTGTCATTTTACTTCCGAAAAAGATTAAAAAAACAACAAAAACAAAACAACAAAAAACAAACAAACAAAAAAAGCCCAATAGACTATAGGCTCAGAATATTCTCCCTAACGACTTTGAAATGTTCTGTTTTCTACCCTGGGTTTTGAACAGGAGTTGTCTTGTTTAATGGTGCTATTTTGTGACATGGCATGAAGAAGGAGAAAAGCATCATATTTTTGATCCTGGATCCTATCATTTTGGGTTTGTCACAAGTATGACCCAAAAGTCTTCCAGTTCCAAAACAAATTATTTTACTATTGAAGCAATTTTTGAATCTGTCAGCATATGCAAAGATAACAAATAAAATAAATAATTAAATTAAAACCCAAACTAACTAACAAAAAACACCAAAACAAACAGGCACTGTATATTTTTGTCATCATTAATGAAGAAGCAACACATAACTATGCTACTATATTATGAAATATGCAGAAAAACAACACAAAATTTTAAAAGCCTCTGGAAAAAATCTTTATCTTTTCTCCAGTTGAATTCAGGTTGGTACTGGATTGAAACAATAGTATATTACCAATTAGCTGAATTAACCAATTAACTATAATGTAGTCAGATTCTGAGAACTAGATAACAAAGTAAGCTCCAGTATCTCTAGTAGGCAGCAGTATACAGAAGAAAGTGGATTGTTTCTTTTGAATGTAAAAGCTTTGTTCTAATAATAATTAGAGGAATACTTCTTGAATTTAGTGGGATGCCCACTTAATGCTCATGTCTAACTAATTCAAGGGAACTATTCTAATGCATTATGCTTATGCAACTCAGTAACTCTCCAGCTCCACATCTAGGAGGAAAAAGGACCTAAATGTCAGAGATTATGCAATGTTCTACCATCTTTCTAGGAAACACTATTACCTTTAGATATCTAATAGGGAAAACTGAAAACTCTTCTGTCCCTGACCTAATAAAAAGTTGTTCTAGTTAAGTAGAAATGCCTGTTACAGTGAAGTGACATTTGTTGATATATGCCTAATACCTGGAAACACATATTCTGCTGAGAAAAGCATGCTGCATTTCCACACTTAAAATGCAGATAAACACAAAGAGCTTGACAAAGGTTAAGCATCCCATGCTATTTCACTCCTAATACTGTATAATGTTCAGATCATTGACTAGGCTTAATTTAAAATTTTAATAAAATGTCTTTTAGATGTCTTATGCCGTTGTTGCCTGAGAATACATGATTCAATATGGTGGATATTATCTATTTAGTAATTTGTCATTTTTTTCTTATACTCTAGATATTTGCTGCGTAACACATAATTATGTTTTCATCAGAAAGGAAACAGATGCACCGCAAGTGCCTGCACATAATGTCCCAGGAAATAAAACCAGAACTGTAATAACATATCATTTAAATTTAAGTGATAGTGAAAATATTTATTTATGAGCAATAAGATTCTAGGTAATAAGCAATTCTTATCATAGTACAAATCAAATCTCACTGCACATTAATAATTTGTCATGTTATTAAAATGAAAATCCCTTATTTGGTGGCTGTAGATTAAATGGGTTTTGCACTATATCCACGATCTAAACTAAAGATTTAAGTAAAATTCTTCTTTATTTCAGCTAAGGCTTTAACTAAGGTTTGGTGTCATGCTCTAGGTTTGACTGCCAACTAATTTACTTCAGCAATTAAAGGAACAGAGTGTTTTGACACTAACAGTATTGCTGTGCTCTGCAAATGGAACTAACAAGTGACAAGTGAGGCAAAAAAAAAAAAAAAAAAGGCCAAAAACAATATAGCAAAATTTCAGTTTTAAAAAAACACTAAAAAACACTGAGACGAAGTGGGAAGGGGCAATAAGGTAGTAACTTCACATTGTAGTGAGATAATTGATTCCTTGGGATGTGAAGTCCAGCCAACCATTTCTGTTTATCTTGAGATATCCTCAGGAAAGAGCTTTTCCTAATTTCCATTACAATGAATCTTCAAGGAGTGGGTGGAGATAAATTCTTTGCACTAAAATCCATTATTAAATTCCAAGACTTACTTTGTCTGTGCTGTAAGCACCGACCAATCCACTCAGCCAAAACTTAAAAGTCAATCATGTTCTACTGCTTATCAGCTGGAGCATACCAAAACCCACAGACCTTGGTTGTTTTCAAATAAGACAATTTGAAAACTGCTATCTTAAGAGTGTACTTCCAATATAATTGCTTATGGATAAGGATACAAAGTAAGGCCAAGGCTAGACACATTAATAATCTTTTGATTATCCCTGACTACAGTTACAAGAGTTTTAGGAGGCAGAAAGCATAAAGCAACTGCATGCTTTCCCCCCTTTTCTTGCTCACAGTACACATTAGTGCTGCAGTGTCTTTTCTTCTGCTTTTTAGAGCAGATGCTCTTGGACAAGTAGAAATTAAATTAAGAAGTGTGGCTGCTGTTATACTTTGCTGCTCTCTGAAATGAATGGAAAAATAAACTGAAAAAAGTGGGGAAATAAATATCGTCTTTCAGTCATAGTGACAGTAATTACTTATAAATGTAATAAATACAAAATTGTCAAAGGAAAATACATCCATGCACCTTCAGACAGATGGCTAAAGATTCCATACATTATATAGTATGCTCTCTCCCTCACTAGATTGTAATATACATCATCCCCACTTTTCACATTCAGAGGAGACAATTCCATAGAACATGGTACTACTTCACTCCAAGACTTTCCCAGAAAACTAAAAGCTATGGCAAAAATCAGTACATCTACAGCATTATGAATTTCATTTTGCCAAAGCATGCATGCCTAAAGCATATCTGCAGATGAGGCCTGTAAACAACAGATTTTTGACTGGTTCAGCTTTAACATACGGAGACGTAGAAATCTGAGTGATGTGGGTTACAAAATTTCCAAATACTGGCAACAAGAGAAATAGTCAACACCCCCAATATCAACAGACACAATAATGTTTGTCACTGTGAATTCACCTCTTACTAAGCCACCTGTACGACCCACATGAGAGTACAATGCTCACCTGTCTCCCTTTTTCACTACATTTGCCTGTAAAAAGTAGCAAAGCATGAACTCTTGAGTATCAGAGAAACATTTTGGGACACAGTGAAGGATACTCACACCCCATCGACTTTTGGGCCGCCCTAAATTACATGCTGCAGTTCCTTATGCCTGGAAATGAAATGGAAAAGATTTTCCATCTTATTTCATAGACCTTCATGGACCACTGTGGTAAGAAACTGTTCTTACCCTTCAAGATGGGCAGATGATAACAAGCCAGTCCAGTTTCAGAGCTGGTGAGATGTTCTTTCGCTCTTTCCTACTAGTGTTGTTAGTAAGGGTTTATATAGCCCACTGGGATTGAACGGAACTCAGCATTTGTAACAAGTCACTTTTTATGTCAGTTGCAAAACACCTAAATAAAGCTGTAAGATGCCCGTAAACGTCATTAGTGATAACATGCATTTTAGATGCATTCTGCAACACATATTTATTTTTGAGATAAAATTTGGCTTTAAAAACCAAGCTTATCCAGATATTCTAAGCTGAGGGTTTGCATTTTCTAGCTTTTATTTGTCTGCTGCTTTTACAATAATCTACTATGGCAGGAAAAAGTAGAGTGTAGACAAAATAAGAATTGTGTTAATTATCAGTTGAAGGCAGAACCATTATTACAGGCTTTGAACCAATTAAGATATTCTTCCAAACCAAGACATCAACTTAGTATTTCCAGTGTAAGATATCAGTCCATTACTTGGGTTTGAAAAGTGTCAGTTGTTCTTCCAAGCACTGCACCCATGCACTGAAGCCCGTTTCTCTTCTAGGTAAGTGCCATGAGTCCCCATACCCTTGCTCTGAGTTTGACCATGGTTGTTCAGGGTAGAAAGAACCATGTTATTGCAGATATCCAGGGTTCTGAACTCAAGTCCATTTCAATGAAGCCCATGCTAAAATGGAATCTTCATCTCACTTTGGTGGCAGGAAATATAACGAGTAGAGTCCAAACTGATCAGTTATGTCAACTCTTTATTTTCTCCATGCAAATTCACTCAGGCAACTCAATCACACAGTTGCTCTGAGGATATTTAGACTCAACTTCACACAGTTTCAAGTTATTTCTGGTATTAACAGTGGAAATTGTTTGTTTAATTAAGAATCTTTTATGTTCATATATTGCTGTAACTCTGACAGATGTTCTTAACACCATCCCACTACTATATTGTTTCAAAACCTGAAAGAAAAAATTGTGAAGAAAATACCACTGGTCTCACAGGAGCACTAATTCAGACCATTTGCAAGCCTGAAATAACACCAGGGCATGAAAATAGTACGGTACATTTGTGCACACGTCTCAGAGGAAATATTTGAGGACCCTATTAGGTACATTTAGACTGCTATGCCTGTCCGTTGCTATGGACGGTGATTGCACAGTACGCAGTATTGAAACATAACAAATCTGGCTTTCTAGTTTACGCTGCAGCTCATGGAGTGACAGATGCTTCACCAAGTGGAATAGATGGTGCATGTTGCTGTATAAATTACTTCAGCTTATGTGAATACCTGGGAGTCACACCAGAGGTTAACATGTCATCAAGACAAAAAGCATAGTAAAGCAGCATCTTTAAATAATTTATATATTGATGTTTGGCAATTTTAACAAAAAAAAAATTAGCTCCTGGAGGTAAATATTACAGTAACATCTCTATTTTCCCTTCAAATAATAAAAATTATATTGTCATTTGGTAAAATTATTCTTTCTTGATTTGTTAACTCTCTTAATGCTACCTCAATCCAGAGAGTTCTATGCAAGGTGTAAGGAGAAAACAACACAAAAATCTACAGAAAACCAACCCAAAATAGACCTGGAAACAAGCCAAAAATAGACCCAAACCAACCCAAAAAATGACACCAAAAAACCCACCCAAAATGGGCACCAAAACAACCCAAAAATTGACCCAAACCAACCCCAAAATTGACTCTTGCTATACTAATATATTCACAAGAATCTACCTTATATTCACAAGAATCTACCTAAAGAAAATAAAATGTTTCTGATTTTACAAACTATCTCCATGTTTTGTTTCCTTAAACTTCTCAATACTACCCAGAAATCAGCTAAAACCACTTTTTTTTTTTTTTTCATTTTTCATGAAGGGTTTCTACATCTGTAACACATAATTGGAGAAAAATTATGCCACAGCATACACTTCAGGATGTTAAATACTATTACATATTAATTAAAGTGTTTGGCTTTTTATGCTTTTTATTCATTTAGTTCCCATGCAGTTTTAAAATACCTGTAACTCCTCAGCTTCATTAGCTTCAGACTTTATGGGTGATACTTAAACCAGCAAATTCCATCCAGGAGGCTGAGCAAGCTCTTTGAAACAAGATGCTTTTCTGCTCATTGTGTGTCTTTCTCGCCCTTGAACAACTTGCTTTCCCAAACTCCTCTTCAGGCAATAATACCTAGTTGTCATCAATGTAGAAGTTAAATCTGACACCTCAAGAACCAAAACCATGCAATTATGGCTTCACCTAAAAGTTTTAAATTTGCTAGCTGAAAAGAGACAAAAGGAAAGTACATTAGAGTCCTTAAAATCATACAACGATTTTCCCAGAGCATCAACAGCAGTTATCAACTGAGGCATTGATATGGATGAGCCTATGTCGTGGGAGAAACCACTTTTAACACAACAGAAGTATCGAATGCATAAAAAGTAATCGTACTATATTAGCTAAATAATATCCTCCTTTAGGCTAGAAATACAAGATAAGATGAGTCTTGTCTTTCGTTCCTGATAAGAGTAAAACGTTCTGAAAAGCAACACATTTCCTTAATAAGTATCTTTAGGAAACAAGTACATTTTACCTTAAAAAACCAAAATCTGTATCGCAGCCCACTTAAATTTCCATTTCTGATTTGAAAATCTTTTTAAGTTCTCAAAGATGCTAAGCCATTATAAATAGAAATTATTTAAATCTCTCATTTCTATTCTGATATGTACATGAACTCTCAAATGTTTATGATGGAGGACAAAGGCAAAGCAGATCTACATCAGCTGAATGCATTTTTTGTCTTAAGTTACTAATTTTAACACGGCATGCCTATTTCTTGGATTATTTTGCACTCTGTGCAACTGGCAGCAGGGGAAGCATTGTGCAGCTAGTTCTGATTGACTCAGCTGGGATGGACTACTTGAAAAGAGAAAGATTTCAACAAAGAGCAAAATTTAACACCCATGTGCCCTGCGAATCCAGCTCCTTCAGTTGGAACACACTGGGGAGCAGTTAGAATGCTGCAGGGGGCCCAAGTGCATCATCTACAAACCTTCTCAATGTGTCAGCATTGGAAAAAAACACCACAGGCAAAACTTATTTTAAAGGGCATTTGTCACATTCATGAAGTGGCACACAATCCTACCTTCAGCACCAGCTTGGAGCTGGCCATGAGCTGCTGTGCTCTAAACCACAGCGGAGAGAACTGCTTATCCTGGTGGAGCTGAAATCATACTGCTCCATGACAGCACAAGGGGACAGGAAAGTCAGTGGGACCTGAACCTTTGTCAGGAGCACTTTTCTCTCTAGAAACCTCTGATGTGGGGCACTGTAAAAACCCCACCGAAGCCATTGTACTCTGCAAAGTATGCGAGTGCCAAGAGAGGTGTTGAGGCTCACAGGGAAATGCACATACTTTAATTGAAGTCCCTCGCTCAACAATGTTTTAATATAAAAATGAAAAATATTAACTCAAATCTGCATTTTCTAGGTGGAAACATTTCAGCACAAAGCCAAAGATACATTTTTCTTCCAATTTTCAGTCCATATAGCCTATCCATCTAAAGATATAACTCATTTTTCCCCCTAAGATGACATTAATTTGTCAAGAGAAACGGCAACTTAATAATAAAAGATTTATACACATAAAAAGATCAGGATAACTCCTAGTGTACATTTCATTCCTAGCAAACCATTAGCATTCAGTCATTTAAGTTTTTACCACTTGCAGAAAAACATACTAGACACATGTAAGTTCACTACAAAGATTTTACGAAGGGTTTCATTGCAAATATCTAGAAATTTGAAGTTTTTTCAAAGACTTATAAACTGAATTACAGCACGAGAAAAAAAGTACGTTGACTAACTTCTAATTTTAAAGCAGTGCGCAACATGTAAAAAAGACAACAGTTCAAGAAAGCAAAATATTAGCACAGAGACCCTGAGAAATCTAACAGGATGACGAGCCAGAGGGACGGGATGCCTAACCACAGCCTGCATGGTGGTTCAGATCAGAGGAACACATTAATTTCTATTAAAGTTCTCCACCTGCAGCACAGGCCCTTAAGATTGTGTACCCAGTTGTAAATGTACAAATAAATACATAAATTTGCAGTTGCATCTTACAGTAAGATGGCATGGGTAAAACAAAAATTAAAAGTAAAAAAAAAGAAGTATAAACAGAGAGAGTGTTGCATTAAAATGAATCTCTGAGATGCTCAGCATGAAAAAATACCAAATGAAAATATTTTACAAGATTTCAAGAAAAAGGCGTGTATGTGCTCATTACATAATCTTGAAGGATGACACATTTAAACAAGGTGTGGGAGGAAGATACAGTACAGTCACTGCAATGGTAAAAGCAAGACCAGTGTCCACAAGCATGCCATGAACAGATGTATATGGAGGTTACTAGATCCTGAAACGCAGCATGTAATGTTCTGCAGCAGCATAAGGAATGGGTAGCACTTAAGAGGGTTGCTGTATTATTTAACAGGCTCATCAAGCAGTTGAAGTAATTACAATTTGTGCCATTAATCAGTGAAAAGAAAAACACTCCCAGAGTGTAAATAGTTGTCATACATCAAGATTTACAAAAGACTGTATAAAAATTGCTGGAGTTAAGAAAGTTGTACCTGTTGTTGAAAACAAAAAGTCAGCAATGTTCTAACAGTTTGCAATAGTTAACCTCTGAGCTCTCCAACAACTTTGCAACAAGAATTTACCACAATACCTAATGAAAGCAATAATCATCCATGTGATTTATGAGACTGACTCTCCTTGTCACTATGTGAGAGATCAGGTGAACAGAGAGAAGCTGTCCAAAATGAGATTTCCTGTCCTTCCTCAGGTCTGTCTACCGAGTGCCAGGTTTTTTTCCAGTTTCCAGAGAACTATAACAGCCTATTTCCTTCACCCTATATTTCCTTCACTCAATATTTCCTTCACCCAATATTTCCTTCCGAGGGAAAAGGACCACTCAAATGCTTCCTTTCCTCTTACACATGATTAGTTTAAAGTGGGAAAGAAGACAAAGAATCTGGGAGCTCAAAAAACACCTCTCCATGAGACACCAGGGCATAAGTGCGTTTCATTTTTGCCTTAGATATGTTACACAGTGGATGTATAACCTCATGTGTGATTTAGTTGAGGTCAGTCTAGGTCCATCACAGAAGGCATACATCATCTCCAGTCTGAGTAAGCATTTGTAGGGCCACTCAGTATCAGGATGTCAGAATACCCCTTAACTCAATGAGTTTTGCTCAGATTACAAACTAGATGCAATAAAAGAAAGTTCTGACATCGGTAATTGATAAAATGCGGTGCCATGTCACCCAAGCTTTGCTGAGTTTCTCTGTGCAGAACTTCTTTGTGAGGACTGCATACATAGAAAATCAACCAGAATAAATAATTCTGTAAAAAGAGAAGAATTAACACAATCTCTTTTTTGACTTATTAAAATTGTTGTGGGGATACGACAGCAAAGTTTAAAAATACAATCACTTTAGATGACAGCTTATAGTGGTGATAATGTGAGGACTCAGGAAAGGCCAGCATCTTTAACCTGTTATTTTTAACCACAGCATGAAAGCATTTGGCTCCAGCACACCCTGGCACACCTTCACATTGTGAAACATTTTCTGCTATTCAAACCTTTGGTATTTAACTTACATATAAATAAACTCCCACATTGATAACATAATAATATTATGGTAAACTAAAGCAAACAGAGATGCCAGGCCAAATTTATGCTGATGTTTCCAGTATCAACAATCAAAGATATGTGTATATACATCTCCTCTACATGTCAGAAGTTCATACATCAAATCTGATTAAAATAAAGTTGTACTAGAAAACAGCAAAACGTAATTCCAAAATGCTGCGTCATATGTACACCCACTAATCTAACTGACAATTAGAGAATTTGATAACCGCACTTTCAGTTCAAAATTGTCTCAGTAACTTCAATTTCTAAGAATGTGGATTATCTAAATAAAACCATGTCTTTAATGGTACATATTACAAGGGAAAATAAATGGAGTCAACCTACAAAGGGTTGGCTATACCTCCAGGTGTAGGAGGGTTGATTGTTTTTTTCACCCACATTTATTTATGTACTGTAAGAGTCTACATCCCTAAAGGCAGATAGCCATGGAATATATGTATATTGTCAAAGCATTCTACAAGAGATTAACTAAGGAATACATTACCAGAATGATTAGGAGGGGAAATCTTCTATCTAAAAGATTATTTGCAGGGAAAATACTGTGTCTACAGGAGCTGCTGCTGAAAGCTCTCAGCTAAAACTACTAAAAAACCTTACTGTAAAAATTACTCTCCCTAACATTGGCAATTTGTGATTCAAGGACTAAATATTCAGTACATTATCAGGCTGTCAATCCACAACAATGGCAATGAATGTAATGAAGGCACACCTCAGTTATATTAGTAGAAATTCACATTCTCCAAATTAAAATGTTATATGAATCTACCAGAGAGATACACACAATTGCACTTTTCACAATGTAATAATGAGTTTATTCAAAGATGAGAAATTTACATTTTAGGTTACACTCCTTTAGAGCAGGGATTTCACTTTCTTTGCAATGATACAAATTATGGAATTTGGAGTCAAGGAAGTTTTTAAAAATCATAGAATACTTAAATTATCAGTCTCTTCCTCCTTTGAAAATATTGAATTCCACAAAACAATCATGATAGCAAGCACTAAGAAAGAAAAATATTGAAGCCAACTCAAAATACAGTAAAAGTTTGTCATCTGCATAAAAATTACATGAAATAATAACTTCTAACAAATTAATGGATTTCCACATTCAAAATTTCCTGTTGTGGAAAAATCAATTTGAAACATACAATTCAAAACTTTACTTTTGTTTTTCTTGATGTATAGAATTAATATTGATATTGCTGCCCTTTTGTCTGACTTGAGCACCTCAATCTGATAATCATATCATCTCTTTGCTGAGCTGTAAGGAAAAATCAAAAACAGAAGCTGGAAAGAAAAGTATGTGTACTATTACGTAGGACAGAAAAACTGAACTCAAAACTATATGAAATACTTATACAGAGAAACCCTGTAAATATTTATTTTAGTGTTTAGAACACTGCTCTCACTTTGTGACTATTTTATCAGTTATAGTAAAGGAGAAGTGAAACAGGGTTTGAAAGGACTGCGAAGCAAGAGTCCAAGGTCTGTGAGAAAGAGTTCACCAATACATTGGACCTTGATAATTTAATTTCTAAAACCCCAATCTATTCCTAGCCCTAAGTGTTGCATCAAGTGCAGTAAAAGTCCCCTTCTTTCCAGCTGCAAGACTGAGCACATAGTGTGTCACTGCACCATGGCCAAGGGTAACTTACTTATCTCATTCCACTAATCTTGCAGAACATAGCAATACAGTGGGATCTGCCTCAGACCTAACTTAAATGCAGCTAGAAAGAACATTAACAGCATTATTGGCATATTCACCACAAAATAAAAGTTTTCTAAAGCTTGTAAGACCCTAATCATACTATCATTTGTTTACTGGACAACAAAAGCACCATCTGTAGTACAACACCAAGCATTTATGTATGAGATTAAAAAGGCAATTTTCCAGCTCCTTTTAGCTTGCAGATATTTGCATATAAAATTTAACAGATTTATTTTCAAAATTTATCAGATTGCTTATTTACAAAGACTGGAGACTCAAATTATAGCAAATGATCAGCCTGGACTTCATGTTCCTTGATGATTGCTATGTCCTGTAATTGAGTATTAATTATCATCAGGAAGGGTTTTCTTTGAACATTATGCAGCTATATGAGATTTTTAAAATAAACTTAGGGACCTCAGTGGCTCTAGGGTAGCAAAATGCACTCTCATGTGCTTCCAATAAAGTCAAAGATTCATTTTATTGAAATAGTTCTCAGGCTCCTTGGTTTCGTCTTCATATCTAGACATCACCCTTTCAGTGGCCACAGGCTGTGAATAGTACAAATCCACTGTAAATACAGCATACTAATTTTAACTCAGACAGTTAATTGTCTTTTGCATTTTTTGGAAAAAAAAACTGAAAATACTGAGGTTTTGTGTGTTATAGAATGCTTATCATCACAGCAATTAATATCCTAAAGGCTCATCTCTATGCTATAGGCATGTACTATGTGGGCATACTAATTTTCACGGCTGTTCAGGCTACTTTTGAATTATCAGTCTTCAGTTTTCTGTACTCTGTGGCACTTCACAGGTGTAAACAGCATCCCTTTTTAACATTTGCTGCTTCACAATCCATCCCTGAAATATTAATTGATTTAACGACAGCCATACAGTTCTAAGAAACCCTATTTCTCAAACCACAGATTCTGGAGAAAGAATTCAAAACACTGCTTAGGTGAGCATATATGTCTTTCTCAGCTGACTTCCCACAAGATGTTAAATCTGTTATCCGTTGTTGACTCAAATTAAGAAAAATTCTACATTTTCCTCTGACTTAACTTGCACATAACGGGTGGGACTACATCATTTATTTTAAATAATTAAAAGAAGGAATTCAGCAGGAAGTTAATATAGTCAGGTAAATATGTATGGATAATAGATTAAGTTTATGATTGCTTAGGACAAAGTATGAGACACACGATGGTAAAGTTGACAAATTTAACAGTTCTGTCATTGACCCCTAAATTGCCTGAGAGCTGAGTGGGGAAGTGCAAATAGCATGCTTTTCATTTAGTGGAAATCCTTTATTTAACTCAAAATGAAAAGTCTTCCTTCATTTGTGGGGTTATGTGAAATTTTTTAAAAGCCATATAAAACCAAAACAAATCAGAACCAAAAATATTTAGAGGCTGTCAGAATATGTGTTTCTATAATTTCAGATTATGAATGTTAATTTGAACCGCAGCAGGGCAGAAATGACAGACACAATGTTAAAGATATGACAGAAATTCAGCTACAGATCTTAATAAGCTGTGCCTACTGTCACTCAGCAACATAGAGAAATACATACCTCAATGGTCGAAAGACCTTAAAATCCATCCATTCAAAGCTGTTCTGATTTACATAAAATTCTGATTAAAATTAGGAAAGAAAAAAATCTCCCTGTAAATAGAATTTTGTCTTTTGTTTTTGTGCTATATTTGAGAGAATTTACATTCTTGCAGCTCTTTATTTACAATCTATAGGTATGTCTGCCAAGATAAAATAATTCAGGGTAGGCTGACATACATAAATAGAAAATTTCTGATGAGGGTATCATTTACTGGTGGCAGGAGGATTTATGTATATGTGTCTGAATAAACAGCAGAAAATCTAGCACAAAACGTTTACAATATCATTACCAGCTGCTATAGAAACAGCTGGCATTCAGAAAACAACACCGGACTTCAAAGTAATCATTACACTACAGAAGCAAAACAGACCAGAAAGAAAACCCCTAATAAATTCAGTACCCCAGACACATTTTTCTTTCAGCACAGACAAATGTTTCTTTCACTGCACAAAAGAAACTTCTTGTCTGATTATCGGCATGTTACCCGAAATCTTAGCTAAATAACACCACCTTATTGTGAAGTTACTTTTTTAAAGATGAATCTGCCAGACTGCCCCAGAAGAAGCCATTACAATAAGATTTTTCCTGTTGACAGGTCTCATTCTTCATAAGACCTCATTGTCTCTTCTGCAGACAAAGAATGCTTCTGCTGTAATAAATCATGTCTGTCTTTCTCCCACAGACATCACTGTCTACACTGAACTACAGCAGGATTTCCAGAAACTCCAATAGAAGCTGGAAAAGTCTCCCAGGTGTGGGCCTTTATTTTCCAGGCAGTTCATATGAAATTGTTCTGCTAGCACTGTGCTTTTAAATTTTAACAGATTTTGTAAGAATGTTTTTTAAATTATGGTTTTGAATTTCAAATGCACTCACTTGTTTTTGAAACAGCAACATCTGACACAGAATTTCCAACATCCCAAGAAATTTCAGTACATATCTATGGAAGACTCTTTTTGAAACATTGTGGGAACTTAGTTATTTACCTGCATAGATGGATTGTGGAACTGATGAATCAGATGTATGCTTTTTATATTCTGTTCAAATATATTTAAAGGGAATATTAAGCATATTCAAACAGAATGTTACGTGTATCCACTACATGCTGAGATACATCCCTAGCTGTCTAAGAAGGACGGAGGGATGATGAAGAAAAATAGCATGAGGAAAGAAAAAGCAAGATGGCTAAATGTTTGCACTTACACCCTTGTGGAGGTTGCTTCTCAGACAACAGTAGGTAGGTGGGTGGGTACAAATGTCAATGAAGGCTCAGGATAAAGCATAAACCAGCATAATCAAGAAGAGACCAAGAGGATTAGGAACCTTTAACTTACATCAGGAAAAGTCATAGAAACAAAAGGTGAATTTTTAATCATGCTCATTAAAAGTGCCTAGGGCAATAGACCTGTGGGTGAGCCACAAGCAAATACATCTGGCAAGCTTCTTGTACTCCCACCTGACAGCTGACAAGCCTGAAAGAGTGGCAGAATGGGCAGGACAGACATACCATAAGACTGGACAAGAAGAGTATGTAGTAGTAAGGGATAGGGCTTTAAATGTTAATTACTCTGAAAGCTCCTGACGTCAACAAAACCTGATTGTCACAGGAGTAGGTGGAGATAAAAGGCCAGGAGGCACAAGACAGACATGTAAAGAAAAACACAAAATGGAAATGAGACCTGAGAAGATAAAGTTGCCTCTTGATACGGAGCAGGAGGTAAATTGCTCTAAAACCCATGCACAACACCTCTCACCAAAATTCTGTGAGAATCAGCCTCTATAAAAGCTTTGGAGACTTATTTTTCACTCACTGAAATCTAGAATCTAGAAATAGAACTGACAGAAATAGTTACTACGTGACTATCCTACATCTCCAGAATACTAAGACAAGAAAGCAAAGCAGGTATTGAGTAAATAATCAATGGTACCCAGAGGGAAAAAAATACTTTTTTATCCCAGAAAGGTCATGTGAAAAATTAGTTCCAGCAATTGTTGCTAATAGAATAAGTTGTTGGCAAGTGTATTGAGAGTCCAAAACCATCCAAATTCAGTTCTTCACATGCTAAGAACAGACACTACTCCTGTCCTTAAGGAGGAGGAGCAACAAGGCTATCAGCGACATTTAAACAGTAGGTTAAATACTCATCAATGCATAAGGGAGCATTTCCTAGGATATTTCCCCAGCTAGACATGACAAGAAAGTTCATAGAAATTGTCTTTCATGCTAATCTCCATCTTGCAATTAGCTTTTGCATTAACTTGCAAAATCTCATGACTTACAGAACACTCTCTTAATCTAAGAATATGCCATCACCTGAATGTATTTATTAGTCACCGCTGATTTTAATAAAGATGTTGATAAGCAGTACAAAAATCTCAACATGTTTCTCAATTGCAACTTTCCTACTGGAAGAAGCTACCTGAACTACTGCACAGTATTCAGTCCTGTTCTGTTAATTAGATGGCTCATTCTCAACTATGTCATATCTTTGCAAACGCATCATTGAAAATAGGCGCGTCCCTTTCATTGGTTTAATCACTTAGACACACAGCGATGTCTGTATTAAAATTCCTTTTTATTTTTTTTTTCCTGTGCATCAGCTTTTTTCTACTGCACTTATTCTATTCAGTTTTTTTTGTTTGGTTGGCTTTTGTTTGTTTGTTTGTTTGTTAAGTATTATTATGCTTATTGAGGGCTATTGAAGGATAAATCACTAAAACCTATGTAAGAGCAACAGGAAGTTTTCTTCCTGCTTCTTTCATTGAGATGCAGCAGTTTGTTTTAAGTAGGAGTGAAAACTACTGTCAATTTACAAGATATCTAATAGATACTTTTGCTCTTACTGTTTTCAGCCTCTGACAGAGCAGGGATTTCCTCTCCTACAAGAGAGTTCTTAACTTCTTTTAGTATATCAAAGATGCTTGAAATTAATTCAAAAGCCACATATTCAAGTATCGTGTATTTTTCTGAGACCTAAATATATTCCACAAAGTAGGAACCAATCTACAAATCAATGAAATATTCTACATATGTCATGTCTATTAAAATATCTACCCCTACATGCCAAAAACACTACAATTTGAAACTGAAATCAGGACAGCTAAACCCAAAATTAATCCATTTCAGCTTTTTTGATTCAACAGTGATCTCTGTTAGGTAGCTATAACAACTCCATGGATTACTCTCATGGCTTTAATGGATGTACTCAAGATTTTTAACTATAATTGTATGGCAAGAAACTGTCTTGGTCTGTAAAAGTATTATTTTAAAAACACTTACACTGCGATGCTTGTTTGAGGACAGCATTGCTAAATTACTGATTGAAAGTATGAAATCCTGACTGTATAACTTCCATTTTTATGTACTGCTTGCCTCTGCACACTGCAGCACAAAACGCAAAATGGATTTAATTAAACTGTGGGTGCTTGGCACCAGATTTCTCTTGTATGTGCAGGCACTGCTAGGCACATATTTGTTTTTAAAACTCCAGAATACCAAATATTGTACAAATACTAAAGGGCTAATTTGTCCTTCCCCACAGAACATATGCTCAGAGAAAAATCGAAGAAAGGGTAGAATAAATGAGTCACATTAATTAAATAAATAAAAGCAGGCACTGATGTGTCTATGTATTTATAAAGATCCAGATGGAGCAAAGACTACAGCTAAGTCTGAAAGCTTGAAGACTATCCTGCTAAACTAACTTGGGAACTATGTTTACCATGTGCTCATAGACAGTGGCAGGGACACAGCTTGTCAAAGCCTCATCAGCGATGTACAGCGGTCTGGGCAAGGATGACAAAAAGTAAGACCATGAGACAGTAAGTTAGAAAAATTAGCGCACAACTTTGAGGGTGCTTCATTTAATTAAAAACGGGTATTGACAAATATTGTCAAACAAACTATGTAAGCAGTCAAACTTCATTTGAAGACAAAAACAGGCATGATGTGCAGTCTGAGTCAGGAAATGTGAGGATAACGAAAGGCAAAAGATGAACTACTGAAAGCAACAAAAAGCCAAAAATTTTGTTAGTATTTCTGAGGTTAGACCAGGATTAGCATGTGCAAGAAGATAAACAACTCATGTCACAGACCTGAGAAATGAACTAATGACATCATGCACAAAGCCTCCCCAGAATGTCAAATTGCCACAACTAAGAATTCACCTGTTATTTTAACCTAAGCAGACTGCACTTGGGCAAATAAACAGAACGAACAGCTTTCAATGATAAGCAGTAGGAACAATTTCCCAGTTATGATATTCTTAAATAAAACCCCAAATGCTGCTAAGAAGTAAACACTGTCATTATTACATTTACAATTAAATTGACTGTATATTTTCAGAAAAATGTGACATTTTTCCCTGAAGACGCAAATAAAAAGAAAACAAAAATAGTGTAAGCAATGCAAATACGCAGGAAAGTGTTTATTTTTAATAAATATATATATTGTGTGTATGTGTAGTTTTATATAGTTGCACTGTATTACACAAGTATTATTTACCAGAAAGATACTTCAGTATATTCTCACTATAAAATTAATGATGTGTTTTAACGGCAAATTTTCAGAGAGCTAATGGAACAATTTTCTGGTATGGCTGCACAGAGGAGACACTCCTCCATGTATATATCCTTATCAACAGACAACGAAGCAACTTGACTTGCCATCTGACAATCTTGCATCTGACATGTTGCATACGGAGCATTTGTATCAGCTGGCAAAGCAATCATTAAGCAAAGTAATTTTTCATATTTTCTTCATACACTATTTAGCCTTCAGTAGCTTTCAATTATATTATAGTCATTTAATCATATATTATTGTATCTCTGATTACACCATAATCTCAAATTAATTTACAGAATCATCACTATCTGAGCACACATTGACATAACCGTCAATGACCACTTTAGGGTTACCTGCCTCCCTCAAAAAACAAAGGAAAAAACTTGTCTTTTCACCTTCCCTTCAAATTTCCAGAAGGATATGCTGTTTTCAGCCATGTCAATATTCACCTGTAGCGTTAAATATTGAAGTGCAATTCAGTTTTACAAAATCTACCCACTAGAGGCTGAATATGCTTGGCACTTCTCAGCATCAAATTCTTTCCCCATTCCTCAGCCTGTGTCTATTTAATGTCACTTATAAATGGCTTTCCATATGGGCTTCACACTGCAAAAATTATTTATACATATATATACACATCTACACAACATCACCTCTTACTGAAGCTAATACTAAGCAAACATCAGGTGGTACTCAAAAGGACTGAGTCTTTTGACTACACTAATGATTAGTTTCTTCTACATCATTGCATAGTACAATCTTTTAAGAATAATGGTGATACCTGAAGAAAAATATACCTTTTGAGAAAGTCATAAGTAAATAAGAACACAGTTTCAAATTAAATAATTTAGGTGCACTTAACTTTCTTTCAGCATCTTGCAGCTGAATCAGCCTACAGTACAGGAGATGCAGTGTCACCAAGCTTTGCATAGTTGAACTGTGTTACTGGGATTTTATGCTTCTATTAACAATGAATGTGGGGGCTTTGATCTATACTGTTCTATGCAACCAATAACATATACTGGGAAGACACGATTAAGGACAGGGTACTCACATAGTACTCGGGGAGGGAGGGGAAGGGAGGCAAGAAAAAGGCAAAGGCAACTAGCAACAACTATCTACACATTACCAGTTGTATACTAGTGTGTGACAAAAAAACAAACCAAAACAAAAACCCCACAAACTAGTAATTGTGGGATCCCTGCTGCAACTTGCATAAGATACGCTGACCTGTATTTAAGAAGGTTTCTAGCAACCAACATAACACAGCAGTATCCTATCACAGAGACACTGAAGAGAAGACAGCAAGAAGACAATTTATTTTCTCTGTTACCTATTTAATTTGGAATAGAAAAAAAAAAAAAAGAAGAAGAAGAAACAGAAGAAACAAACCCACGCAAGCTTCTAGGAAGCTATGCTCCCTAGAAAAAACAAACAAACGAACAAACAAACAAACAAACAGCATCTGTCTACTACTGTGCTTCAGTCTTATCTGGTGCATTTCTGTGCAGCACTTGCACACACACAAAAGTTACTGCCAGTTACTACATCTTGCAGTTGCATTGTACCCACTCACTCTGTACCATCTCTAAAAGCCAAGCTCAGTAGTTTCCTCATCAACAGCCTAAGGTCTGTCCCTCAAAACCATTGTGAGAAATGAAGATAGAATCATTAAATTCTAAGAAAGCAGTAACTTTAGAATATGAGGCTTAATTAGACAGTGAAGCCTGAAATAAGACTAGAAAATCACTAGTCTTCCACTCTGTAAAAAAAACAAGAGACAGAACCACATCCTTTACAGTCTTCCTTTGTTGTTTTGTGGTGTTTGTTTTGTTTTGTTTTCTAATCCCTTTATGCAAGTAGCAGGCCTAAATTACAGAACTTACATGACCCAGTTACAGAAGGTTAACAACTGCACTGTGAAGACAAGGTTCCTCTCAGCTGTCAAAGAAATGAGGGAATGGAAGAAAGCGGAATAAATTGCAGCATTTAAACACAGATCAGGACATTAAAAAAAAAAAAAAAAAAAAAAGAAAGAAAGAAAATGCAGCATCTTTTCACATGGACAAATGATCCTCTCCTGCAGATCTTGCAGAACAGACAGGATCCTGGTTCCCCACAGCTTTCCACACACTGACAGCTCTACAGCTGGGCTGCTCCTGGGGGAATGAGCCTAGAACTCTGCTCTGGCGCCACAGCACAGATATACCCCCAAAGAAAAAAATAAGAACCCCAAGCAGTCAGTCTAAAATGTTAGTTAATTTATGAGAGATAATTTTCAGTGAAAAAAACATGGATGCTTCTAGCTATATTGAGTCAGGGTTGCCAAAATTTGAAAACCAGCACTGGAAAAGTACCCTGAATGTCTCAGAGCAAGTGTTACTGTGCTGCACGTCTTCTCTCCACGCTTTGTAGCTATTACATTTTGGTTTGTTTGAAACGTCCTGAACCGCACTTAAAAACCCCACATTTTTCAGTCTAGAATCCTGGGTGCTCTGAATCATCACTGCCACCTCCAGAAGATGGCACCAGCCACCCTTATAATATTACAGAACAACACACTGCTTTTTACTTTCTTCACTTCATTAATGTGCAGAAAACCTGTCCATCATCTTCACTGACTCATTTGCTTAATTGTGAGACAAAATCTGGTAGGCTGCAAATGGTTCTCCCAATTTACATCCACTCTGTAATGATTTACATGTTCTACAGCATTAGGCTTATTTCATTAAAATGTATGACATATTCATTGACACTGTAATTTTGTCTTGCAATAATGCCTTTATAAAAATGGAATAAACCAGATATCTCCTAAAGACAAGTGTATCTGGTTTACAGGATATATAAAAAAATTATCTTAAACATCATAACACAACTGTAGTACTACTATAAAAATATACTGTTTTATCTTGATGAAAAACATCTGCATAAAATAGCAACAGATTTGCACGTTATTATTTTCCCCCCACAGATTCCAGCGAATTGTTTTAATTCTACTGTTCCTAAAGCCACAGATGCAATTTCATTACTAACTTCATGACAATAATGTTCTTTTGAGGAATTATAATACAAATATCGTGGCCTTTTTGCTAGAAAGACAGGGCACTGAAATTATTATTTTGGAATCACATTTGCAATTAACTTAAATCAGGATCACTCACGACCATGGAGTCCATGTATCTCTCAGATTTTCCTACTAGAAAAGAATATTTGCAACAATAACTACATCAGTATCTCGCCAGACCAAAAAAAACCCACCCAAAAACACAAAAACAAACAAACAAAAAAACCCACAACACACCCCTCCCCCCCCCCCCCACACCAAGAAAAAACCCCACCACCTGCATCTGTAATTTTAAAACCTGAGAACCTTTCCTTCCGTCACTAGTTGTTACCTGCATCACCATAGAGACACAATTCTGTTGGGTTTTTTTTCCAATTCCTCCTCTCTGCCTTATGGTTCAGGGATACTGCTGGGCTACGAGCCTCTACACCTTGCTTACACTGCTGTATTACTCTTTCCTTTATTTCAATACTCACAGCTGGAAGCTTTGACTACTTTTACCCTGCTATAGAGGGGCTGTCAACAAAGTCAAACAGCGATACTTGAATATGTCCTAAATAGAAGGCTAAATATTTCAAGTCAAAAGTTCCCGATACCTGCTGATACACAGAAAGTTTAAAGAAATCCTTGCAGTTTAATACATTTTGCTTGGGTTCATTATGGTATTTTATTTATTTTTTCTTCCTCTCTACTGCAGATATTAACATGACACATAGCCTTTTATCTCTAGTTTCTACATTTCAAACTGATTTTTTAGTCGTTTTTTTTCTTTCTTAATTTGTCATCAGTATATTACTCTCATCATGGCTATTAGAAGTCCCTGATCGAATGTAAATTTCTTTTCACCTGTGTTTGTTCTCCACACCTGCCAGTTAGTAGGTTTCAATACTTTATCTGAAAAAAACAAGAAATTGCATTTCTTGTTTTTGTGAACATACCAGGCCCTTGAAAGTAGCTGAAAGACATGTTAACCCCTCACTATGACAAAATTATGCCCAGGGCTTAATTTCTAGATCTCTCTAGAGTTGCATAGGGAAGCTCCCAACAGAGCCAAGATGTTTCCTCAAAGATGAGCTAAGAAAAGGAGAAGAAATGGAGGGGTGGAGGTTGCAGTGCTCCCTTGGAGTCTGGGATGCAGGGGGGTGCATCAGACATAGTGTGGCCAGCAGGACCAGGGCAGTAATCATCCCGCCACACTCAGCACTGGTGAGGCCGCACCTCAAATCCTGTGTTCAGTTTTGGGCCACTCACTACTAGGAAGACATGAAGGTGCTGGAGAGAGTTCAGAGAAGGGCAATGAAGCTGGTGAGGGGCCTGGAGCACAAATCTGATGAGGAGCAGCTGAGGGAACTGGGGCTGTTCAGCCTGGAGAAAAGGAGGCTGAGGGGAGACCTTACTGCTGTCCACAACTACCTGAAAGGAGGTTGTAGCATGGAGGGTGTTGGTCTCTTCTCCCAAGTAGCAAGTGACAGGACAAGAGGAAATGGCCTCAAGTTGCACCATGGAAGGTTCAGACTGGATATTAGGAAACTTTTCTTCACATAAAGGGTTGTGAAGCATTGGAACAGGCTGGCCAGGGAAGTGATTGAGTCACCATCCCTGGAGGTATTTAAAAGACGTATAGATGAGGTTATTAGGGACATGGTTTAGAGAGGTACTTGACAGTATTAGGTTATTGATCAGACTTGATGATCGTAAAGGTCTTTTCAAAACAAAATGATTCTATGGTTCTTGGCTCAATGGGTGCCATTATGCAGCAGTAGAGCTCCACTGGCCTTCAGCTGGACTGGAACTGTGAAATCAGTACCAACCTTCACAGCAGACTGGCTGCAGCATGCAGCGATAGCTGGAGACCAGACTGGCCTGCTTTGTTGGAAGGCTAGCATTAGTCCTGCAATACTGGTTATACATAAAATCCTACTTCATTTCATATTGAATTTGCAATGTGCCTGTAACCAAAATGCCATGTAGTTCAGGCAGGCAAACAAGGGTTATAAAAGTAGCTGGAGGTTTTTAAGCCATTTTCATTTACTTTCAAAAGAATCCTGCAATCAAAGATCAACATGACAAAATAGTAATTTAAATAGCAGGATTTACTTTAAAATTGCCTAGACTAATTTCACATACGTTTATGTAAGTTAATACTATTCAACCTAGTAAATTACTTTGTCTTTCTCATCAGGAAGTAGAATCACCAAGTATGAGAATCTCACTTTGATTTTCAAAGAATGGAAATTCATAATACAATACCTCTCATCTTGAAAAGAAAGGAAGAATGTAACCTAAAGACTTCCCTGAAGTATACTGCAAGCATTTACAACGAGCATTTCACTGCAAGTTAGTTGAATTGGTTTCAAAATGCTTATTTGAAATGAAGAGGTGCAGGCTTTGGCTTCTAAGAGAACAAACAGAAATAAAGGCCACTAAGAAACATTTTATTAAAAACCTCCCAAATTGAATTCCAACATACTCTTCTAGTATAAATTACTACAAAATATATTTTCGTCATTTCATTTTGCATGAGCAATATAAAAAAACCCTAAACTACCATTGTTCAAAACCACATATTTGAATACATTTGAAGATATACCACAAGCAAATGGTCCCGCCTTTTTTCATTTTATTGTTCATCTTACAGATGATTAAGGGTTGATCCACTGTTTACTTAAAAAAATGAAGTATTCAAACCACATTCATATAAAGTTTTATTTTCATATAACAATGAATGCAGATCAGTTTCAAGAAATGGAAAAAACAAAACAAAACACAAACCAACAAAACAAAGCCTAGCTATTTCATACAGTGTGATACAGTTTAACAAGCAATCAAAACCCAGAAAGAAGGCAATGCACTGGAATGCTGCTGACCACAGAGATCAGTGCTCCTTCCTAGCCTGTAAGCTATAGGCTCTGAGAGCTCAGTTATCAGGTAGATCTAATAGAGACATCTGTCCCGATGATCAGTCTCTGGATTGTTCCAGTACCGTTAGCAATTCCAGATGTTGATTGACCATTTCACTTATATATTCAAAGACTTCTGTGCTGACAGCAGAAAGATTTGTCCTTCTCAGCATTGAATGTGACAGCATCCAACAGCCAGAGCTGACGATATTGACAAAATCAACTTGAGAATCAGATTAGCAATGTCACAAATAGAAGAGTCACATTTTGAGAAAGAAAAGTTGCCTTCATACAGCAATTTCCAGCAACACAATTAGATTTTTCTGCACAGACCTATTTGTCATTAAATTTACAGATGATACAAACATTGGAGGACTGGCTGACAGATCCAACGGGTGTGCTGCCATTCAGAGGCACCCTGGCAGGCTGGAGAAATGTGCTGAAACAAACATCCTTTAGTTCAAAGGAAGATGCCAAGTCCTGTCCCCAGGGAGGAATAACTCCAGGCTCCAGCACAGGCTGGGATCTGACCACCTGTAACGTACCTTGTCAGAAAAGGCTGCGGGGGTCCTGATGGACAACAAAGCTGACCAAGAGCCGGCAACATGCTATTACAGCAAAGACCAAGGGCACCCTGAGCACATTAGGAAAACCATTGCCAGCAAGTGGAGGAAGGTGCTCCTTTGCCTCTACTCTGCAATGGTGAGGCCACATCTGGAGTGTTGTGTTGTGTTCTGGGCTTCTCACTATGAGAGAGACAAGCAGCCGCTGGAGAGAGTCCAGCAAATGGTCATGAAGATGGTGAAGGGCTTGAAGCATCTGTCGTATGAGGAGAGGCTGATAGGGCTGAGACTGGAGGAGAGAAAGCTCAGGGAGATCTCATCCTTGTCTATGAATACCAGATAAGCAGAGAAAATAATAGAGAGTGAGGCTCCTCTCTGCGGTTCCCATTGACATGACAAGAGGCAACGGGAACATACTAAAATACAGGAAACTCCACTTCAACAGAAGAAAAAATCCTTCCAGGCATGATGGTGATAACGCACTGGCACAGATAAGTATCATGGTGTGTCTGTCCTTGGAGATACTCAGAATCAAATGGACATGGTTCTAGGCAACTTGCTGCAGCTGAACTTGCTCTGATCCAAGGGCTGGACCAAGCAATCTCCAGGGCTGTCTGCTGGCCTCAACACCACAATGGCTGTGAGATCTCTTGATGATTTTGCTGCCATTTCACCATTACTTACTGATGAAAAGGAACCAAAATTGTTTCCTTAGCCATTTCATTGAATCAGCTTCCACAAACTAAGTCAGGGGCTGTATTTAGTAAAAGAGTTCTAGAATAGATGAAACTTCATCTCAGGGAAATGTTGCCTTCTTACAAGAGCAAGCCGGTCCCACAGTGTTCAGTGAGAACACTAAAATGCAAGAGCTACAATAAGCACAAGATGGTACCCAGCCATTGTTTCCTGTCAGCTCCAATTTTATACTTTCTATAAGGGTAGAAAGAGATTCCTCCATTTTACACCTGTGTACATATAAGAAAAGCTAACCTGGTATAAATTCATATAGTGATTCCACATAAATCTTTTGAGGGTCTTTTTGCAAACTCTTAGTTATGGAGCATATTAGAAGAAGTTCAGTACTGTGAAAGATCTGGTCACAATAAAGTTTATTTATTAAAGGAATTTATCCAGACCCCACAATATCAAAAACTGTCTCTTTGAAATGACACAATTTCTCATACTCAGTCTAGAGAATGCTTTCAAAATCTAGTTCCCATTACGTAGAAGCTGTAAAATATAGCCATTGAACACAGATCATCTTTTTGAGGCACAAAACCAGCTCTAATCTAGTTGTGTTAGCCTGAAACAACACCTGTCTTCCCTGCCATTATTATGAGTCCTGTGGTTTAAGAGATGACACAGCAGAAACAACTAGGAACAGAATCTCATTATGCCGTCGGTAGAACAAGTTCATCAAAAATGCACAAAGGGGACTATTATATCCCTTAATACCTTCAGAGATCCCTGAGCTGCTGGCAGAGAAGCCTGTGTTCCAGCACACGTCACAGCAGCACAGCTCACTGCACCCCCTCAGTTCTTCACGGGGGAAACAGCGCACCAATTTGTGAAGAGGGGCTTGGTTTTGGGAGTGCCAGCTTGCAGAATGAAGCACAGAAACTTTTTCATGGGCCCCATCTGTTCATATACAGAATGTATGACAGGCAGGACTGTCCAAACACATCTGTGATTGTGAGCTATAGCGCCGAAAATTATCCCATCACTTCCTTCTGGCCACGTGCTGAGTGGACTTCAAAGGGTCCCAAGGACTCTTGCATACCCAGTCCCAGCTGTGGAATTCATACAGAAGAATGTATGATGCAGAAAATGTGAACAACTAAGTCTCTTCTGCTTGGTTTTGATATAATTAAGTAATGCAAACTATATGCAAACATGCAAACTATGAATATATTGCTAAAATATTATTTTCAGAACTAGGGGATATGTGTGTGGATTACTGATATCCCTTGATAGATAAAAAGATTAAGGCCTGGAAAAAACAAACAAACAAACAAACCCACAGACCTGTAAGATGTATGTCAAATCACCACTATTGTCAAATTGCAGAAGGTTTAAAAACAGCATCAAACAATGAAATCTACAGTTTTGTAGGAAAAAATTAATCAAGGCATCTTGTCCATGTCAGGATTTTCTTCTTTTCCTGGAAGGGTGTCAGCATTTTACATCTTTTGAATTTTTGCCCACTCTGTTACATAAATAATGCATACTCTCACACTCCAGAAGGCAAAAGTTGATATTTAATAATTAGGGATAAGACAAGAAAACCCACAAAACCCCACCATCTTCCCCACATTCTTCAAAACAGTTGAAATATTATTGCAACATTGTTATAACTACAGTCCTTCCCTGTTTGGAGAAACTGCCTACACAAGGTGAACTCCTCTATCCTCCTTTCTATACTATTAACTCTAACATTCAGCTATGTTTTCTTCATTGTTTTGATTTGTTTCTTTATTTTGTTTTCTATAAATACACATGTACAACTAATTTTCAGAGGCTATTTTCAAAGGATTGCATAGTAAGAGTAACACAATCATTTTTAAAAAACAATACTTGAATTGCCTTTGATATTTTCCAGTGTTGGAACATCAGCTTTATTTAGTGTCAGGCTTTAAATATTGTTTTTCTTCTTCATTACTCATATAGAGGAATATACTGTCTTCCTACTATCTGATTACTTTAAACTTTGCATCTTGGCAGCCAAGCTTCCTGAAATTGTCTGTGAAGTCAGAAAAATATTACTTGTAATGCCAAAGTAATACAAATGGTTAAATTAAACCACATAATGCACTCATGAGCTTCTTCCTTGCGATTAGCCCCTAGCAGGGACCTTCTGCTCTGGAGAACAATGCTACCACATTAATGTTTATAAGCAGTTTAGCAACACTGCTTCTATAATAAACACTCTTGCACAAAACACTGTGCAACAGATTTACATTCTAGCACAAACATTAAAGCTAAGTATGCAACAATACTTAATTATATAGCAGTTTTTAATTTACTATGTTTTATGACTGTAAGCAGATACAGAGAGGAACCTTGAGAAACATTAGGAATACCCTAAACTTTGAAATCTTTACTCCAAATTATACAGGTATTTTGATGTGTGAAATGAAACACAATACACATGCATCACAATTAAGACAGTAATATACATTTCTGAAAGCTACCCATGCAGTAAGTAGACATTTAATAAGTACAGAAGCTTTTCAAACAAGAATCTTAGACTTTTCTCAGCTCAATTAAATTACACTTTCATGTGCTAATTCATACTGTTTCAGCCCTTTGCCCATTCCATTCATTATATCAGTTCAATTCTATTTACCGTTTTATTAAAAGTATGACATGCCCTTCAAACGAGCAAAGAGCTGGCTAATGAAAAGATGTAAGAAGGAGGAAGATTGTAAGAAGATTGTTTTGGCTGTTTTCTGAGAGAATGCTGCTCACCAATTGTCTACAAATGATACAGCAATTACAATGCAGTGAAAAGCAACTGAGAGAGAATAACCTCTGACAACAAGCATCTTTTCTGCTAAAACCTGCTTAGTTTAAAAATCCTCATGTACAAGTTTTGTAAAGGGTTTCTACACAGTGGTCAAAATTATTGTCATTCTTTTGGCTGAAAAAGAGAACTTGAGCCCTAACAAGCAAATTTATGACAGTGAGCGACATAAGGAGCAACATTTGTAAGAAACAGGGAAAATAATGCAATCTTACAAACTATAGTCTGTATCTGTGATCATTATTGGTATGGCTGAGATGACCATGAGGAAGCAAAGATCTAGACTACACTCCACTTTGAAAACAGAACCTGGAAAAAAGTTTAACTTCAGCAAGCTCTCAATTAGGCAGCTTCCTGAAATGGAAGGTCCTACCACCAGCTGCAAGAGCTGCACAGGTTTTTGCAATGTCCTGCCCAGTCAGCAGCAGTGAAGTGGTTCCTTTGCTTTCCCCCTTCTGGCAATACAAAGTAGTTTCAATGAGAGCAAAACCTGCAAATTATACTGTTTGCCATGTATATATGGAGTATAAAAAGACTAACAGATTTTTATACTTGCCATTTGAATGTTCTGTGCCTTTTTGTGGAGACTTTGAAACACTGCATAAAAATAAAGCATAAGATACCTTCAAATGGTTATCCCTCTCCAGTAAGGAAGAGGAATTACATCTAAACCAGATTGCATCTGGCTACTCAATTCTGATGTGCCTAAACTTCTTACCAGGACACAGAGCAAAAAACAAATTACACACCTCTGGTAAGTCAAGGGTTCCCCGTTGGCCCTAAAACTTTACAAAAAATTACTGTATAACTGCTCTGTGGAAATGGCTTTAGGGATATACCAGTGGTCCCCCAAATGTATCACACAGTGTCCTCTGCAGCACCTAAATCACATCATACAATTCGTTTCAAAGCAGGTCCATGTTGTCCCAGATCGTTATATCAAGGCCTTGGCCACATACCTACATTAGATATTATTCAAGTATTGTCATAATCCCCTTGAAAGACTCCTCTGTTTACTTTGTGCACCCAGGCCTCCTTTGCCACATGGAAGATTTAGCTCTTCCGATTTGGGCTCTTTCATCCGCCCCCATCACAAACTTCTTTCTCTGTCTCTCTGACCAGAATGACAGTGGTATCTTCCCAGGAGCCCTCACATACACAGCAAGGAGAACAGAAAGCAAAGTCTTCCCAGAAGACACGATGGGAGCCATCCTCAGCTAGCAGAATTTATTTGTCAAATGTATTCAGTACTTGCTGCCTTTGTTTCAGCATGAAAATTCAACTAAGTTGTCAAACTCATATCATAAATGACAGTGTCTGCCTTTACAAAAAGTCTGGCATTTTATGTAATAGCACTGTTTATTCAAGCCAAATATATGTCAGATTTCAAGACTATTTTTTGATTCTAACTTCTTTCAGTGGAAACAGAAGACTTAAGAAGAAAGATACATGTATGTAGGAGTCTGTAGACACTTCAATGCAAATCATAATCAAAAGACTGCTTGGAGAATGTAAATGCCATACCTCATTCTAGTTTTGGTCTCCCTCGTTCTTTTCTTTAGTAAAGTTACGCTTCTTAACCACTTAAGTGCAGGACTAAACTCCATCAGTAGTGCTGTTAGTGTATTCTTCCACACATTTATTTTCCAGAACCTCCAAAATGTTCCTCCCCCAAAACAAGAAGAAAACAATCAAACAAACAAACAAATAAAACCTGCCTTTTACATACCTTGCACAGAAAAGAAAGTAAGAAAAAAAAAAAAAAACTACAACAAAATAACAACTACATGATTCCATTATGTTTAGGATTAAAATATGAGGAAATCTGGCAAAACCAAAGTATGTCAGATGGACCAAACAGCCTCCTTAGATAAGAAAAACCAGATTTCTGAACAAAGGGGAAGTGTAGTAAATTTTGTCTCTTTTGATTGTAATAACACATTTGATACACTGCCACATAGCAAGAGATTAGATAAACTACAGAAGAATGAAATGAAATGAATGAAGAATGAATGAAATGACTCGATGATCTCTGAGGTCTTTTCCAACCCAGTCGATTCTGTGATTCTGTGAAATTGTTAAAGTCAAAACAACCACGTGAAATGGTAGTTGGCAATAAAAACGCACCAGACAAGATAGAGATTACCAGCAGATTTCGTCATATGTCATCCTGGAGGGCAGCCTTATTCCATAGCTTCATTGGCTGCCTTAACATTAAAAAACTGTTCCAGTAACAGCAGTCACATTTGTCAAGGACAGAATTTTGGAAAGCACTAGTCACACACAGAAATACCTGAAGGACTTATCCATGTCAGCCAACAGAAGAAAGATCATTTCATAGTACAAAAGGTGAGATTGTACACTCAACAGTTGTGAAGTGGCAAAAGGGGATTAGATGATAAGACTATATGCCTTGTACGTCCCAATACATCCAAGTCCTAGGATGTATAAGGAAATACACTTCCAGAAGATTAAGTATTTTTGTAATCCTGTAGCAGTAATCTGTAGCCTTTAATCATTTAGGTTTAAAAAAAAAAAAAAAAAGTAAAAGAAGAAAAAATATTTGCTTCTTTTAGAGTAAGCACAGAGAAGGGCTATTGGGGGAGAAAGATGTTTGAAGAGGAGAGCCAGATTAACTCAGCTTCTAGCCATCACTTACTAATAACACCAACAGGATAAACCTTATCTAACGGTTGACATCAAAATGAATAGGTCAACAAGGCAATGAATAAATTCAGACTAGAACTGAGGACAATAACTGGTAATCACTTCCTGCAAAATACCCAGCTGTTTTTAAAGTGACTATCAATACACATAAGGAAGGCTCATAACGTAATATCTAAAATAATGGGGAAGTAGAAACAGCAAGCAGATATACCTTCCATGCTTTCAAAGAATGCTGGTCCCCTGTTGGTTTAAGAGCAGACAATTGGGCCAACAAGCATAAGGGCATAAACAGCCTTCAAAATTAAAGACAGTCCCCTTTGATTTCATTTTTGAACAGTTTTGGCAAGGAAAGAGGCTGTGTTTGTCTCAAATGTGAAATGTCTTTTTTTTAAAAAAAAGAAAAAAAACACATATTGCTTAAAATTTTTATTCTCACAGAAACTGAAGTAAAGTCAGTAACACTGCTATTAACACTTCCATAAAACTACAGGTTTTGTCTCGTACAAATCAATACTGGAACTAGTTGAGGTTTTGCCCACATTAAACAAGCTTAGAGTAGCTGATCTCCTCTAACAGGCCGCTAAAGGACATCTCTAATCATAGCAGGCATTTACTTAAATGAAGCTTCCAAGCAGGTCTAAACACGCTTGTGCAAGTTACCTCTGGAGCATAACCTGAATCACAGCACAGATGCCAAAATGACAAACAGCTACAAATTTGCTAAAGCTTGATTGCACAGTTACATGTGAACTGGGTAATGATAAGAAATTTTCTAAGTCACCTCTAGATTGTTATGGGATGCATTCAAGACCAAGTGAGAAACATAGACTGCATTTCTCTCACACTCTGGTGCATCAACCTCCATTCTCTTGAGACATCTAGAACAGCTCCAGGCACTCAAGGATACACGTGCCTAATATGATGCCAGGATTAATATATACGACAAAGGCAAGTTTTGTACAATGTAGACCATATAGTCACATACTATGTATAACTATATTAGAACATAAAGTAAAGCCAAATCCAGAAACAGCAAGAAATTTTTGGATTTCTGACTTCTGAGTGTTTGAGTCCTATTACTAATTGCCTGGTCACAAACATATCAGTCTTACGCTTCAGTTCTCTATACCACCCTGATTGAGCAAAAGTGATCCAACTGATGTGTAGATTTACACTGATTACGCGACTAAAGAGGAAAAGAATTCTTCAGGTGCCTTGAAAGGAAGACTTTGTGGAGATGACAGCACATAAACAATAGCCCAGACTATTCAGGTTAAATCAAGAGTCACAGTGGCCCGACACAGAACTTTGTTAAATGCCTTGTTACCATTCAAGAAAACAACCTCCAGCTTAGCAGAAAATACAAGTGGTGGCTGGTCAGGAGTGGTGTTTCCCAGGGCTCAGTATAGGGGCCAGTTCTGTTTAATCTCTTTATCAGTGATCTAGGCAAGGAGACTGAGTGCACCCTCAATAAGTTTGCAGATGAAACCAAGTTAGGTAGGAGTGTTCATCTGCTGGAGGGTAGGAAGGCTCTGCAGAGGAATCTGGACTAGCTGGATTGTTGTGCTGAGGCCAGTTTTATGAGCTTCAACAAGGAGGACCCAGCACTTGGGTCTAAACAACCCCATGCAACACTCCAGGCTTGGAGGAGAGTGGCTGGAAAGCTGCCTGGTAGAAAAGGACTTGGGTGTGTTGGTCAACAGACAAATGAATATAAGCCAGCAGTGTGCCCAGGTGGCCAAGAAGGCCAACAGCACCCTGTCTTGTATCAGAAATAATGTGGCCAGCAGGACCAGGGCAGTGATCGTCCCCCTGTACTTGGTGCTGGTGACACTGCACCTCAAATCCTGTGTTCAGTTTTGGGCCGCTCACTACTAGAAAGTCACTGAGGTGCTGGAGGGAGTTCAGAGAAGGGTCATGAAGCTGATGAGGGGCCTGGAGCACAAATCTGATGAGGAGCAGTTGAGGGAACTGGGGCTGTTTAGCCTGGAGAAAAGGAGGCTGAGGGGAGACCTGATCGCTGTCTATAACCACCTGAAAGGAGGTTGTAGCATGGAGGGTGTTGGTCTCTTTTCCCAAGTAGCGAGTGATAGAACAAGAGGAAACGGCCTCAAGTTGTGCCAGGGGAGATCGAGAATGGACATTAGGAAACTTTTCTTCACAGAAAGGGTTGTGAAGCATTGGAACAGGCTGGCCAGGGAAGTGATTGAATCACCATCACTGGAGATGTTTAAAAGATGTGTAGATGTGGTACTTAGGGACATGGTTTCATGATGAACCTGTCAGTGCTAGGCTAACAGTTGGACCTTATTACCTTATAGATCACAGAGTCATGTTGGTTGAAAGAGACCCTCAGAATCATCAAGTCCAACTATAACATTCCAACCTAAATGATTCTCTAATTCTATTTAGTCTTAAAACTGTTTCAAACACATATCTTTGTGACGTTGACATTTAGCTGTAGTTCAGGTATTTTGAATATTTCTGCAATATCCTGTGAAGTGTGTGGAGTTGGTTCTCTCTCTGTTAGAAACAGACAATATCCATGTCTAATGGCTGCTGATAACTGCACAAAAATTATACTTAAATGTGGAAAGCAACTGCATCCATCAGAGGTGAAAAAGTCAAGCAGCAAGCACAAGTAAAGTTTTTCAATAAGGTTTAGGTTTTTGTTCCATTTTGCTTTGAATGTCACAAAAATCTACTACCATATTGTTCCGAATATGCTTAGAAATCCACTAGGTCCCCTACTGCACCTGTGAAAACACAGTACTTTATTGCTTGCATGTATGAGAAAGTCATAGAAGCCTTTTCTTCAGCTGTGCAATACTCGTATTTTATCAAATGCATAGGTGTTATACAGTTAGCTACAACAATTTTTTTTAAAAAAACCCTGTATTTATACACAACAAGCTCATCTCAAAATGAAGTCTTGTTCTTTTACCTCTGAGGTTTCCTCCTGACAAAAATTCCATCCATGCTGACAAGTAAATGTGGAAAATATATAAAGATCTTATTCCATTTCTTAAAGCAGTAAGGCTTTGCGATTGCCACACGTCGATAGAAAAGCCCGCTTTGAAACCACAGAAACATGGAAGACTGTGTGTAGAACAAACTCTTCTGTCTAGAAGTCTAGGAATCCTCTAGGTATATTAGTTCATTAATGAATTCATTAATTCAGCTACAGCTTCTGTGACAAAGTCTTGTCCTGGACTGTGAGTTTTTCAAGGAGAAAACAGTTTTTGTGCAATGTACCACATGCGTACAATCCCGGAGCAGCCCAAGTCCATCAGATACCAGATGTACATCATGCATACAAGCCAGCTTTGCAAACTCTTGTTTTCTAGACATATCGGATTTCCTAAACATGTACTAGACTTCTCATCCTCATATCTACACCATAAATACCTGAATTATACTTAGTTTAGCTGTTGGATGCCTAGAAAACACCAGAAAAATCAACAAAACCCATTGAACAAGGGCAGGTGGAGGCAAGTGGACTACTTTTTAAAATGCCCAGATATATGTTAGCTATACTTTCCATATCTGCTTCAGCAGGCACTAAATCCATACTGTATCCATTACTAGCCCTTAACACCAATATTAAGAGTGATGTGTACATGAATACACATCCAGCACACTAGCAATCAACATTTTAGCAGCTGAATTTCCTCATAAAATTTGAGACTTATCACACCCTTTCCTATCTGACAGCAAAACAGTGATTTCTACTTAAGGAGAACATCAAGATCCAGAGGCCTGGCAATTAAAGCAGCTGTAGTTCTGACTTTAATAAATTGAATTAAGAAAACACTGATTTTCACACAGTGAATGTGAGACCCTATTCCCAGTGTACTAGACCTAATTAGAAAGATAAAGACAACTCATCTAGTCAGATTACTGGAACAGTGAAATATCCTCAGCTTTCTTAATTTGTCTTGAAGAGTTCCATCCATGAGAACATATTATGCAATGAGATATGCAGCTGTTAGTGGAACACACACCCCAGCCACTAGCAATAAACTGTGATCTCCCTAGCTGCTTATGATGACAACATCACACTCAGCAAGGTCATTAGCACAGGAGGCACAATTAGCTATAGTTTTCTAGTGCCATATTATTAAGTGAAGAAAAACACTCTTATAAGACTACATAATTTCTTTTTTTTTTTGAGTCACTTTCTCCAGGAAATTAAAAATATTTTAACCTTTATGCAAATGGAATACACCTGATATTTTCAGCATGAGACTAAAGACTACCCTCAAAATCATGACATTAAACAAAATGAGCTATGAGACTAATTCTACCAGAGACTATCTCAGTCTCTGTCCAGAATCACTTCACTGTCATGTTATAATGCTGAGCAAGTACCTGGAAATGGTCTAGGAGGTGTCCTTATATAAAGAGTGTATGGGGCAGGATCAAGGGACAGGCTGGCAGGGGTGACACTGTTGTGGGCGTCTGTTACAGGCCACCAGATCAGGCTGAGGAAGTTGATGAGGCCTTCTATGGGCAGTTGAGAGTGGCCTCACAGTCACAGGCCCTGGTTGTTGTGGGGGATTTTAACTTCCCTGATGTTTGCTGGAAGGACCATTCAGCCAGCCAGCCACAGTCCAGGAGATTCCTCCAGTGCATTGATGATAACTTCCTCATGCAAATGGTGGAGGAGCCGACTAGGAGAGGTGCAATGCTGGATCTCATCCTCACTAACAAGGAGGGTCTGGTCGAAGCAGTAAAGGCTGAGGGCTGCCTGGGTTGCAGTGACCACGAGATGGTGGAGTTCAGCATCTTGTGTGGCAGGAACAGAATAGCAAGTAGAATTGCAACCCTGGACTTCAGCAGGGCTAACTTTGGCCTTTTCAAACAATTGCTGGGGAAAATCCCATGGGCAAGACTGCTTGAAGGAAAAGGGGCCCAAGATAGCTGGATTGCATTCAGAGATTGCTTCTTCCACGCTCAGGATCAGAGCATCCCCACATGTAGGAAGTCAAGGAATGGAGCCAGGAGGCCTGCGTGGTTGAATAGGGATCTGTTGGGTATGCTCAAGCAGAAGAGGAGAGTTCACAGGTCATGGAAGCAGGGGCTGGCCACTTGGGAAGAATATATGGATGCTGTTAGAGGATGTAGGAAGGCAGCTAAGATAGCCAAGGCCTCCTTAGAATTACAGCTGGCGAGAGGGGTCAAGGACAGCAAAAAGAACTTTTTCAAATACATAGCAGATAAAACTAATACCAGAGGCAATGTAGGCCCACTGATGAATGGGGTGGGTGCCCTGGTGGCAGAAGATACAGAGAAGGCAGAATTACTGAATGCCTTCTTTGTCTCTGTCTACTCTGCTGGAGGCTGTCCTGGGGAGCCCTGTACCCCTGAGACCCTGGATGAAGCCAGGTCAATGGAGGAGTTTGCTTTAGCCGATGAGGACTGGGTTCGGGAGCAATTAAATAGTCTGGACATCCATAAATCCATGGGTCCAGATGGGATGCATCCGCGGGTGCTGAGGGAGCTGGCTGAAGTCATTGCTGGACCACTCTCCAACATCTTTGCCAAGTCTTGGGAAACGGGGGAGGTGCCCGAGGATTGGAGGAAAGCAAATGTCACTCCAGTCTTCAAAAAGGGCAAGAAGGAGGACCTGGGTAATTATAGACCGATCAGCCTCACCTCTGTCCCTGGGAAAGTAATGGAACAGCTTATCCTTGGTGCCATCTCAAGGCATATCAAGGATAAGAGGGTTATTAGGGGCAGTCAGCATGGCTTTACCAAGGGTAAGTCATGCTTGACCAACCTCATAGCCTTTTATGATAATGTAACAAGGTGGATGGACGATGGCGGAGCGGTGGATGTGGTCTACCTTGACTTCAGTAAAGCCTTTGACACAGTCTCCCACAGCATCCTCACAGCTAAGTTGAGGAGGTGTGGTCTAGACAATAGACTAGTGAGGTGGGTTGCAAACTGGCTTAAGGAGAGAAGCCAGAGAGTGGTAGTCAATGGTGCGGAGTCTAGTTGGAGGCCAGTATCTGGTGGAGTGCCTCAGGGGTCAGTACTGGGGCCAATATTATTCAATATATTCATTAACGATTTGGATGAGGGAATAGAGTGTACTATCAGCAAGTATGCTGATGACACTAAGCTGGGAGGAGTGGCTGACACGCCAAAAGGCTGTGCTGCCATCCAGCGGGACCTGGACAGGCTGGAGAGTTGGGCAGGGAATAACCTGATGAAATTTAACAAGGGAAAGTGTAGAGTCCTGCATCTGGGCAGGAACAACCCCAGGTTCCAGTATAGGTTGGGAAATTACATTAGAGAGCAGTGTAGGGGAAAGGGACCTGAGGGTCCTGGTGGACAACAGGATGACCATGAGCCAGCACTGTGCCCTTGTGGCCCGGAAGGCCAATGGCATCCTGGGGTGTATTAGAAGTGGGGTGGCTAGTAGATCGAGAGAGGTCTTCCTTCCCCTCTACTCCGCCCTGGTGAGACCACATCTGGAATATTGTGTCCAGTTCTGGGCCCCTCAGTTCAAGAAGGACAGGGAACTGCTGGAGAGGGTCCAGTGTAGGGCAACAAAGATGATTAAGGGAGTGGAGCACCTCCCTTACGAAGAAAGGCTGAGGGAGCTGGGTCTCTTTAGTTTGGAGAAGAGGAGACTAAGGGGGGACCTTATTAATGTTTATAAATATATAAAGGGTGAGTGCCATGAGGATGGAGCCAGCCTCTTCTCGGTGGCAAACAAGAATAGGACAAGGGGTAATGGGATCAAGCTGGAACACAAGAGGTTCCACTTAAACTTGAGAAAAAACTTCTTCTCAGTAAGGGTGACAGAGCACTGGAACAGGCTGCCCAGGGAGGTTGTGGAGTCTCCTTCTCTGGAGACATTCAAAATCCGCCTGGACATGTTCCTGTGCGACCTCACTTAGGCGTTCCTGCTCCAGCAGGGGGATTGGACTAGATGATCTTTTGAGGTCCCTTCCAATCCCAAACATACTGTGATACTGTGAAATTTGCTATGACATTATTTTAATGTCTGCCAGATTTTTTTTCTTTGTAAGAAAAAAGAAAAAGCCAGAGACACATATTTGGACAGACACCTTTGTTAAGCCTTGGCTTTAGCTTCAGCATCAAATGTTTTGTGTCACAAGACCCCTTACTATCTAGAGGAGTACCAAATATTGTCACTAGCCCTTTCAGTTCTAGCAGGCTGGGTCTGAGACCACTCTAAGCTCCAGCCCACACTTCGACTTGCCTGACTCAGAATAAGCCAGGTAACATCATAATATTAACTACACTGCTGTTTCTAAGAAGATGAAATGAAGGAGAAAAGACTGTGAGAACCAAACAAAAAATAGTGGGTAGGAGACACAGAATCGACCATGGTGCAGAATCACTGCTTCAAGCATCCTGTACTTATCTATAGATCTAAAATCCAACAAAAAATGTAGGATTAGCCCATAAATGCTTTTCAGTGTAATAGTACTTCTGCTCATTCTCCAAAAATAGCACAATATAACCACATCTTAATGACTCAACTTTCCAAAAGATAAATATATATATATATGTATATATAAATGAGAGTGGGAAGAGAAAAATGACAAATGGTAGTCTCAGTGTTGCAGAAAGTCTCTGTTTGAGGGGGAAGAATAGAACAGTTAGCACAGGCAAAGAGGACAGTCTAGTGAAGACACACACAGACAAACCACTTGACTTCCAAGAAAAATCTGTCATCTTTAGATCAAATTAATTCCTAAAAAGGGAGACCGGTCTGGGGAGGTTCAAACAGTCCCATGGCAGAAGAAATAGTAAAAGTGGGAGAAAAAGATGCTTATAATGGGTAAAGAGAAGCATAAAGATATTTTGGTCAGTACAAAGAGCAATCTGCAGAAGCTCAGTGAACTGTGTCTTTGCTGAAGTGAAATTAAGTCACAGCACAAAGGGATCTCTAAAGGGTTCTAAGTTTCTCCTAAAATGTGAAGTCCCTCCAACAGTACACAATGGTGAGGATGCTGGTTACCCTCTCCTCCTTTTAAAAAACAGAAGAAATATCTAAGGCAAACTTCTGCTTTAATAGCCATTTTTGTACAGTTGCCACATTGCCATGGCTTTCCTGTTGAGGCACCCAGTCAGTAAGCAGACAAAAGTAGCAATTCATGCTTAGTTTATATCTCATAGCCATTGTTTATTTGGTCTGCAGTGATATACTTGTGACTGTTCTGAAACAAAAACAAAACAGCATTTCTGTAGCTAAGAAGCATCTTGTTCATAACAAAAAGAAAACACTTGATGAACCAAAATCATGAATGTGTCTCTTTACTGATTCAAAATTCATCCTTGATATGAGAATCTATTAATACTAACAGAAGGATTATGTTTTGAATAACATCCTTCGGTGAGTAATTTCAGTATTTTGCTAGTTGTAGCCTCTGTTAACTACTGCAGAAAAATAATGTGATCAGCTGCACTGTGTCTCAGTTAAAGAAACCACTGGTTTCTACTGTGCCATCACTTAAGAAAGTTGTGCGTTGCAATTCACCTACTGTATTCTGCTTAATTACTCAGCTTAGATATTCACCAACTCCTTCTGCAATCTGAGTAGTGCCATCATGTGTGGAATGTGAACTGGCATCTATAGTCACACTCCAGCACAGACACAGGGACAAATCACTATTACTCTACTTCCATCATAACGTAATTGATGCAATAGTGTGAAATAAGACATCTCTGAAGTCCTCTCAGGACCTCAAAGAAATAAGCATCAGGGAGTTTTAGTAAGGTTGTCAAATCTACTGACAGAGAACTATCATAACTATGAATTCGCCTTCTTAATGGCTTGTATGAATTCGTTTTAAGACTATGACCTTTTAAAAGCTTTCTATTATCCCTACACTTCTACATTCTTCTACTTAAAGGTTTTTATATGCTCAGCATCAGGGCATGTTCCACCAACTTCAAATGCATTGTGTCAGGAATTAAGTTGAGCCTTTGTAGTCACAGTTCACATCGGCTGAAAGTTTTAATTCTGATTTAACTGTATTTTTCATACAACACAACTTCTATGTTCTTCCATTGTCAATATAAATGATTGACAGCTGTCTTTTAATATTAGCTTTTAAAATAACTCTAATACCTAAACATTAAGGAAATATTTTCTTCAAAGCAAAATGCACATCTAAAATCAAAAGGTCATCATCTCCAGAAGAGTTATACTGAATTAAATCCAGCCCTGTCACAATTTTGATAACTGAGTGGGAGAACAAACACTATCACCTCTGTGAGGTGGACCTCACTGCATCTACCTTCACTGCTAACCTCACTAAAATATTTTTTCCTTCCCTGCCTTGTTGCCTCAGTACCTTTCCACTTGACCCCAAATTTCATTCACAACTATTATTACTGTAGCCTTAATCATTTCCTATAACAACTTTCTGAGACTCAGAGCTTCCCACCAGCCCCTTTGGAAATTCTAAGTCATGCAGTCACACACAGCGGCCACATTTCCTTTTCTGTTTCATTCCCTTTTTGTGTATCCCACTCTCCTGAGGGACCACTAATGCAATTCCATAGAGCACATCTGGCTGTGAAGAACTTCTGGTGCCTGGGAATCCTTTAACAATGGTTGGCTTACATTGGAAAACCAGAGAAAACTGAAGAAGTACTGTTACTGCATGTCTTTATTCTCCGTAATAACCATCTTCAAAATAAAAGGAAAAAATGAGAGGAAATAGTAAAACCTGCTACAGCCTGTTTCAGCTTTTCCAACAAGAAAGTAATTTAAACATTCCAGGCTAGATTCTCTTTAGTTCTACTCCTAAAATAGAGAGAAGATTCCGGTAGCATATTCAGCACAACTAGTCCGGTGAAAAGGCATCAGAGTGGGTACAAGGACTCATCTTCACCTTCCCAAATGACCTGATTCACACAGAATAACAGCTCCACATGAATATCAGAGCTCTGTGTGAGAATATCCTGTAGGTCAGTGTAAGGGCACATTCTGGAGGAGCAAGGTATATTAACCGATGTCTGTGCTTGGAGCCAGCATATAGAAACACTTGGCTATTAAGCCCACAGAATTATTACAGTCACCTCTGTTTGTTCATGACGAAGGTCCAAGTTTAACCTTTAGTTTTGATAACTTTGAAAGCAAAATCCCCCAAAAGACTGTGAAATTCACAGACTTCATTGTTGCATAGCTAAAATTTTCAGAGCATGTACGTGGATACATAAGACATCAGTCAATGCAAACTGGGTCTTTAATTTTTTAAAACATTCAGATCATGAAAACTATGGAGAAGGAGCTTGTGTGATTCAGCTCTTAGTTAACACTGCTAGTGTTCTTTCTATGGATAGATCAACATTTCAACATTAATGTCATGAGCAAGGTGAAACAGGGTACCATTTGTAAAGCCAAACATAAGCTTCTGCTCCCAGTAACTTCTGCCTTTCCTGGTTCTAAATTTTGAAATAATTTTCCAGTAAAATGAGAACTACATATACACTTATATACATACATACACACTTATATACATATATACATATTTCTCCATCCATTTATTATTGATGTTAAATTTATAATAGGATTAAGGATAAACACTCTGACATCACTGAAACTCCACCTGTCTTCATAAGACCTAAATTTTTCCTGAGCTGGTCTATATACCAGCTCAGCCCAGCCACTAAAAATTAAAAATATCTGAATGTGTGTTCATAAAAAGATAATTAAATATATGAGTAAAACACTGATAAAATAGTCACAGTAAATAACATGTTATTACCGTTCAGGGGAAATAACGAGAAATAAAAACAGAATAAATAGCTATAATAAATGAGCACATTACCGTCAGATACTTCTTCTCATTACACTTTATTTCCAGAGAGCAAACACTCAAAGTCTAGCAACAAGTTGCTTTCATTTGCTTATTTATTTAGGTATGATATTATATTTTTCTCCTTGCACCTCTGCAGTCACAGTTTTATAACATGATAATTCCTCTGCAATTCATGGCAAACTTCTAACAGTTGCAACAGGGGATCATCTACTTGATATGGTCTTCACACAACACTTCCATTATGTCATTAAAACAAATGTTACATAAAAGCAAAAGGAACATAACAACAACAACAACAAACTACTTATAATAAAGGACTCATTCTTTTTGTTTTACATTTTCATTGTCTTTCATTTTGAAATGTGACAGGATTGTTGAAGTGCAGCTTCAGCAGAAGTATTAAATATATGTCCTAAATAGTTGTTTTCTGCTACAACCACAGGTTATAGTAGGACACTCGTATCACTTTCCAGTCAGTGTTAAACTAAATAGTGCAAGCTGTGTCTAAAAATGTGTTCCAGTTTTCTTAATGGATAATAACATCTCAGATACTTTGAGAAGTACCTGTCTATATTATGTTGTGATGAATAAAAGAATATCTCACAACCTTCAAGTGAATTCCAAAAGCCTACATGCATGCCTCACAGTAGTTGCTTCCTATGGTGAAAAAAATAATAGCAAAAAAATATATATACATTGCACAAATCAAAAGACCACAGAGATCTCACTTTCCAAGGAGACTGTGGAAGGTAAAAGTGTCTCCTGACCTAGATACAAGTTTTCTTGTTCCTAGTCACAGGTTTGGGGTTTTCACAACTCCTTAGAACTCTTGGTTTCCTTTTTTCCTTATTCCTAAATTATTGTTCGTAATTTTAAAATTTTTCTCTTTCTAATGAAATCCAGTATTTTCAGGCAAGATCAGAGCAAGTGTACAGAAAAGCTAATAGATGAAAGTTCCTCTAGGAAAGCAAGACTTCAGGGTTCTGTTTTGGCTTTTTGTGGAGTGTTCAGGGACAGCAGTGCCTCTACATCACCAACTAACAGATTACCAGTTCATCCACAGCATATAAGTAGAAGTGCTCAAGATTTTAAAATATGTCTGTTGGTCCTAGATGTTCAGTTTTAAATCAATCTTTTATTAAACGAGAAGACCAGCCACTACTTAAAAATTATCAGGCCCCAAAGAAGTAAATCAGAAATTGCCAATTATTAAAAATTAGAAATACTATTTAAAAATTATTTTTAAAATTTAAAATTCTGCCCATGGAGTTTGACACTATCATTTGAATTATGAAAATTCCACCTCCTTTTGAAATACATGTATTTGATTTCAGATACAGAATAGGCAGTATATTAATAATTAATAACTATTATCTCCACAATAAAGAAAGAAAAACAGCAAGGTAACTTCAGTCCTTGCTATTTTCTTAGATGCAATGTCTTTAATATAATAACCCCTGATGCACTTTCAGGGGAGATAAATAGATGAGAATTGTGGAAATTAAACTATTATTCCATCATTTTAATTAGAATTTGTTTCCGCTCTTAATTTGTTTGTTTTTTTCCTGTTTTGCTCATCTTCTGTGCAAAAAATCATATCCTAGCTCTGCAGTGACTTGCGTCACATACGACTGCAGTCAGTTATGCCAGGTATGGAGTACTACTCTCTAAAGCTACAGCTATAGAATAATTTAGCATGGAAGGGACCTTTAAGAGTTGATGCATATAAGCATCTTCCAGGATTATTTAAATCTAAAATCTGAAACTTTATCTTCAACACAAAACTAAGCAGTTCCAAAGTCAGTTCATATGAATAACAGAGGATTATGGATGTTTTTCAAGTACCAGACAGGACTCAGTCCACACAACAGAAAACTCCTTCACAAGAATGGTAACAGGCAAGCAAAAACATTTTCCTTGGGACAGTTCTAATAAAATATGATCCCTAAAATCGTAACGAATTATTAACTTTTAAAAATCCAGCTATCACACTACTTAACAGGCTACTCTGTACACGCACCAAAGAAATGATGCACAGAATATAATTTGTTTCTTCCCATGGGTAAAAGAAGAAACCCAAAATCAGCTGTCAAGAAAAGCATGTAGGACTGGGCTACTATAAGAAGCTCCTCGACGAGTTTCCTCACTGGAAGCCCATTGCAAGGAGGCACCGGGCAACACATTCAGGAGAGATTCTTAACAAAGCAACCCCATGTTGAGGTGCAGGAAACTGCATATACTCTGAAGTATAAATAGCCATCATTTTTGGCTTTGTTATTAATCTATCCAAGTAAGTAGTCAGAAAAAAGTGTTATTCATCCACAGCACACAGAAACAAACTAAAAAAAATCCCAAAACACTCCAATATGTACTAGATATTTTAAAAAAACATTTTATATATGGCAAAAATTAAGAAAAAAGAGCAGTTACCTAAAACAATGCTAGACAAAATGTCCAATTTGTCATACATTATGAAGTACATTTGTGTAGATAATTAATTGCACTTTCTTCCATTACCAAGAACTTTGAAAAATCATTATAAAAACACATATTTTCTTCAAAGATGGTAAAACCAGTTCAGAAGCAAAACTTGTTACAACTCATCTGATGATGTGCACCCTATAGCAGCACAACAGAGAATAGCCAGGCAGAGTGTTACTTTCCGTTTTACAATATTATCAGATTATTCTACCAATCCCTGCCTTGGGCAAGAACTATTGTTTTTGTTTTTCTGAAGAAATGTGTCTTCACTTCTGGTAACCACTGTTGGTACGCTGCTAAGTTTTTAAAGAAGATTATAGACAAGAGTTACTAGATGTGCTAGTGTGCATCTTGTAAATTAATTCTCAAAGGACTTTTTAATGTCGATTTACACAATCCCAGGATAACTCAGGCTGGCAGGGACCTGGGGAGGTCTCCAGTCCCAGCCCCTGCCCAGAGCAGGCTCAGCTGGGGAGTCACACTGGGCTGCTCAGGGCTTCATCCAGATGGGGCATAAAACCCTCACGGATGGAGACTGCACATCCTCCTGAGGCCCTGGCTCCACTGCTGGGTTGTTCTCCTGGAGAAAAAATCTTCTCCTTGTGTGCAGCTTCAGCCTCCCATGTTTCAGCTGCACTGCTGCCTCTCACCCTCCCACCATGCACCACTGTGAAGACCCCAACTGCATCTCCTCCATTCCCTCCTATCAGTGCTGGGGATGCCATTGGGTGCCCTCAAAGACGTCTTTCCTCCCAGTTGAAGCATCTCCAGTCCAGCAGCCTCTCTTTGCAGGACATGAGCTCCACTTGCACCATCTCACCAGTTTGTTAGTGTTGTTCTTGTGTTGGGGACCCAGAGTGGATGTAGTATCCAGGCAGGATCTAAGAAACACCAAGCAGAGGGGACAGTCCCTGCCCTCCCCTGGCTCTCAGGCCATGTCATGCTCACACCATCACATGCACCAGTTGCCCTCATTGCTGCCTGGGAACACAGGTGGTCCCAGCTCAGCTCACTGCCCAGCAGTGCCCAGGGCCATGCCCCAGAGCTGCCCTCCCCAGGGCTGCACGTGCCCTCCATCACCTCCGTCGGGTCACCAGTGGAGATGCTAGACAGGTCAGATCCCACATAAACCCTGCAGGACCCCACTTGATACCAGCCTCCAGGCAGCAGCCACCTCATAACCACCACCCTGTGAGCCCACCACCCAATCAGGTCCTCACCCACCAAAGCATCCTCCCTCCCAGCCCAGGTACAAGAATACTGAGGGAATGTCATGGTTTTGGCTGGACAGAGGTAATTTTCTTCTTAGAAGCTGGTATAGTGCTGTGTTCTAGATTTAGTATGAGAAGTTGGTAATACACTGATGTTTTGGTTGTTGCTAAGCAATGCTTATATGAAGTAAAGGACTTTTCAGCAAGGAGGCTGGTGGTGCACAGGGAGCTTGGATGGGACATAGCCAAAACAGCTGACCCAGGCTGGTCAAAGAAATATTCCATAGCATATGACATTATGCTCTCTATATACACTTGGGAACTTGGCCAGGGAGTGATGCCTGCTGCTTGGGAACTGGTTGTTATTGGTCAATGGGTAGTGAGCAATTGCATTGTGCACCACTTGTTTTATGTGGTGGTGGTGTTATCGTCATCCTCATCGTCATCATTGTTGTTGTTTTCCCTTCCTGTCCTATTAAACTGTCTTTATCTTAACCCATGAGGTTTACCTGTTTTCCAATTAGCTCCCCCATCCCACTGGTGGGGAAAAAATTGAGCAAATGGCTGTGTGTGGCGTTTAGCTGCCTGCCAGGTTAAACCACAACAGGGAGGCAGTTCCAGAAGCTTGGCTACAACAAAGTTAGGTGGCATCCACTGCTCTCCTCGTGTCCCCACAATTTTGTCACCAAGAGCAAGGCAGACCTTGCTCGTGACAGCAAAAAAGGTGGTAAGAAACTGCCTTATCTGTGCCTGCTGTCACTGTATCACCTTTACCATGTGCAGTGATCCTGACAGGGAGAACATTGCACATCAAGGAGTCAGTGATCCACATACCACTTAACCTGAGTGCATCCTGGCCCATGCAGTGCTGCACCACACATATGACTTGGCCTTCAGGCTGTGTTGTGCTGTTCAAGTTCCTTGACCTCAGGACAAACTCAGCCAACTAATTTTAAGAGATAAGCCTGCAGGCAGCTCCCACTTCTCACCATCAATTACACCACCTGCACTGCCTTGCCTTCATTTAAAAGTGCATCAAGATGTTTCAGTTTGCCAGCAGGAAAGCAGAATAGAGTTGTTTTCTTGGAAGAAAATCATATAATAGGTTGAATGACTAAAACGGGCCAGCCTTTCTATGGACAGGGTCTGCATGGTGTGCTGCACGAGGACTAGAGGGGCATTTGATAACAAGAAGTTATTCTTGACACCCTCCAGCCATCTCCCGGGTGGCTGACATCCTGACACATTTAAGTTCCCAATGAAGATGGGGTTCAGTGACACAAACACTTCCTTGGGTTTTTCAGAGAAAGCTCCATCTACTTCCTTACCCTGGTCAGTGGTCTGTAACACATCCCACCAGTGTTACGCTCCGTGAACCCTCCTCCGACCCTGATCCACAAGCTCTTATCCCAATCCAAGCCCCAAATGTCTGAGCCTCATACACAGGCAGCTCCATCCTCTTCCCTGCCTATTCCTCCTGAAGGGCTTGTCTCCACCCATTGCAGCACTCCAGCTACATCAGCTGTCCCACCACGTCATAGGTACCCCAGTGATGCTGCAGCACCATGACCACATGCTGAACTCTCATCCCTCCTGCTTGGCTTGCAGGCTGTGTGCAGGTGTGCACACACCCTGCAGGTGGGTGTCCTTTTGTCTTGTTTTAACATGCTTGAGCTCTGCCTTGTTCCCAAAAATGCCACCCTGCGCTTTTGCTTTCTGCCCCTGCCACACCATTTTCTCACTTTACCGTGGGCTGTAATCTCTCTCCCGTTCCTCTCATAGTTTAACAGTCCCCTCACGGGGCTGGCCAGCCTCTTGACAAAGATCCTTCTGCCACAATAAGTGAGAAACAGAAAATGACAGCCAATTTCTTGAATTTATAAACGTGGAACTCAGAGGGTAAACTGAATTTTGTTCGAGGCCCTCTAATTTGCTCCATGACAAGCCCCTCTGAAATTCACATCTTCACTCACTGGGTGACAACTACTGTAAGTATACTGTTCCCAAACCACAGACATATATATCCATAGCTCAGCTCCACCATAAGGTAGCTGATTTCTCCCAATCAATCTTTTCTACTCAGCCCATTTGATTTTTATTCTCCAGAAGAGATGACCTGGTTCACAGCTGCAATTTCATCCACAGCAAAATAAAAGAGAAAAGTTACTTTTCATCCATTTGTACATTTCTCACTTGTCATGTTTTTTCTGAGCTACTGCAAATATCCTGTGGGAAAATTCAACTCAAAAGCAATACAAAAAAACCTATTATCTTTGAACAATGGAGAAGAAAAGTTGCTGTAATCAGAAACTAGACAGCAGAATACCCATTTACTTCCTTTTTTACTAAACTAGAACACTATACTGTGCAGCCCCTGGTTGAAAAATTCAAATAATTCAGACAACATAAGTACAAATGACACTCAGGATCTTGGTAGAAAGGAGACAGACATCCCTCTCCATGGGCAAAAATTTAACATGATCCAAAAATATGATGTGTTGTTTCAAATGGCAAAACTTTCATCAGTTTGAGCAGGGGGTTTCCAATCAGCTTTCTGTTACCAGAGTTACACAGATGATGGAGAGAGGAAAATAGCAGAAAAGGCTTAATTTCTAAAGAAATAGCTGTACTTTAGACCCTCAATATGTAAATCCTTTATTCAAAAGATAACTGGGATCAGTATGTTATAAGCAAAGATAACAGCTTTAAAATTAGAGATTGTTTAGAGGCAGCTACAGATGTGATCTAGCCAGAGTTAGCTCCTGCAAAACTTTTCTATCTCAAATGCTCTTCCCTTCCTCAGCTTCTGCCAATAAAGCAACTTCTTCCCTATCATTCAAGGACCAATACCAAAACAAGCTAATTAAAATGTTAAAAACCTATGTTGGTAAAAAATAAGACTACAAGTCATTCTTCAGGACTAACAATTAAAGAAGTAAGACAAAAGTCAACTTCTAGGATTATTACTTGTTACTCTTTCATTTAATAAGTGTGAAACATCAGGATCAGTAATTTCTACAACTATGTGAAGAAAAGAAAGGTTGAAAAATTCAGATGTTGGTAGACAGTATATAATAAGAAGGATGCAGAAAAATAACATAGTTATTCTCACTACTGACCACAATATGCAATTACAAATTTAAAAATTCTGCATTTGACAGAAAATCTAAAGCAAGCTTTAACAGGGAGAAAATTAGTTCTTCAAAATGCAGAATTTTCCTTTTCTTGCACAACAAGAGCACCTACCTAAATGGCTTTGCAACACATTCAGATGAAACAAACATAAATGTACACAGGTTACTCTGTATTTTCTTTTGAAGAAGTCTCAATTTTGAAGAATTAAGTTTGCCACATAAATAAAACCGCAGAGACTGCCCTAAAGAAGTGATATTCGAAGTTTTCAAAGAGGTGCTGAAGGATTACCCACATCCTCTTTCACTTATCCAAAACTATCTGCACACAGTAGTGGCCTCTCCCCTAAGGCACATTACTAAAGGCGATTAGCCTGCTTGAGGAGCAAAAGAAAGCAAGCCCACACATCCTGGTCAGTTTCCAGATGATTAACAACACTGACCAAAACTAGCCTTTCTTAACTAAAAAGGCACATAAATCATCAGAGACCTCAGAACAATGGTATTAATACAAGATTAGGGAAGAACCATGAGCAAAAGATACACCTGCACAGTGTCACTTTTGCCAGCCACCCACTGCAGTAAATGACCCCCAAAAGTCCTCCTCAGACCAATTAAAACCTCTTTTTGAAAAGTAAACTGTGGCAGACAAATACAAGTTACTACAAGTAAAACACGATCAGGGACATAAGGCTGGGAAGAGGCCATAATATTAATGCTAGAAGGATTTAAATCTTACACTTTTTTGGGGGGAGGGATTGTTTGGGAGCAAGGGGTATGGAAAAGGAGGATGGTAGTGGAAATGTCTGTAAGAATTAGTATGTTCTGCATTGCCTTGGAAAATGATCCCATGTGAATTACTTAGTGAAATGTGATTTCAGAAATTCTATGCTCTTTTATAAAAAAAAGGTGTATAAATGAAGAAAACTATTAGCTATTCATTCAGAAAAAAAAAAAAAAAAACAAAACACACCAAACAAAACACAAAACAACCAAACAAAACAGTATTTTATAAATAACACTAACACAAATTAAAAATAAAAAAAGTCAGAATCAACCCCATTCCCATCTGCCCTGCAATTTATGGAATTTAGTTTACGTGTAACACAAATGCATGAGTATAAATACACCACCTTAGTACTGCCTTACAAAAGATAACAAGAAGAAGTTGCTCATCCATTCAGAAAGATTCTGGAAATGTAAAGATTAATCTAAGATTAATACAGACTTTCAATTCTGGCCACACTTGCAACCTGAATCTCACTGAAGGTTTTGCCTGGAATAAGAATTCATCTCTTCTGTAAGCCACAAGAACCACTTTGTTTAGAACAGAAATTCAACAAGCCTTAAAAACAAAAACAAGCAAACAAAAAAACCCACCACACAAAACAAAACAAAAAAACCCTCACCACTCAATCCTCATCTGCATTGTGCATTTTTTCTGATGAGTTCTGGTGATAAAACCCTTAACCAGGGAAGTAAATTGAAGGCATCTAATGCAAGGAGAAGTTAATGTGTTCTGAAAAATACCCAAACCTTAATTATAGTTTTTTAATCTACAGTATGTTACGGGTGAATGCAATGCTCCTCCTTCCCGCGTCCATATGAGAATAATGTTACTTTCTCTGATGCTTTCTTGTTGCCATGGCATCCTTTCTACAATCGTCTCATCACCCTCACGTTATTTCCCCAGTTGGCATTCAACCTGTGGGCATCTTCCCCACAACTCAAAAGCTTATAAATCTACACTTCTTTTTGAAACAACACATTTAATCTGTTGAATAAAGCGTATCACTCCAGATGTGAGAGAGACAGCTTTCAGTAAGAACACAGAACACTGTTTGTAAACACATGAGAGCTGAGGTTGTACTTGGACAGTGAGCAGTTCATTCAAAATCTTTGTTTCTAAGCGTTTGTTCGGCACCTAGCACTAGGGTTCTGGTCCCAAGGAAAAAGACTCTCAAGCACGTTAATAAATGTCAGTCACTTCTACTTGAATACTGTCGATTTGTTCTCTCAATTTCCATATAAATCTTGCCAAGATGTTAATTTCCCTGATAGGTAATCTATGCTATAGCATGCGTCTTCATCAAGATGCCTGTCCATCCACCCCAGAGATTCTTGACACATCCCACCGAGCTAGCTGAAGGTAGGCAGACACACAAGAAGAAACCTTATCAAGAAGAAAACCTGTTTCCCAAGCTCCTGTTTTTACTTTACCTGCCTTAAAGTCTTTCGCTTACGAGGGCTGCCACTTTCAGCTGCACAACGCAACCACAAGTCCCAAGCCGCTACTTTCCAGCCACGCCGGCTGCGCTCCCGGGCGGCTCCGGGACCCGCGGTGGGATCCGCGCTGCTGCGCTGGGAGCTGCGTGCAGCGTCGTCGCTAAACAAATACACACACACACACACACACACACAGAGAGCTAAACAGGAGACTTGCATCTGTTATAACTACGAAGTCAGATTAAGCGCATGAGAAAGGGGATTTTTCCTCCCAAAGTGCAACAGGTTTCTTATCGCCACCTTCACGCGGCACCTGGATTCAGGAGATGCCCGGACTGAGGAGCCGGAGTCCCGGTCGCGATCGAGGGCACTCACCGGCGGCGCGGCCGCGGAGGGTCCGCCGCGCTTGGAGGAGCCGCGCCGGGAGCTCAGCCGCCGCCAGGACTCCGCCAGCCGCCCGCGGCCACCGCCCGCCGCCCCCTCGGCGGCGCAGCCCCGCTCCGCCGCCCCGGGGCTCCGCTGCCTGTGCCCCATGGCCAGCGGCGCCGCCGGGCCCTGATGGTCGGCCCGCGCCTCTCCGCGCCGCCCTTAATTTTAACGATGCTGCCGAAACACCGCGGGGCTGGGGGGGTGAAGCAGGGGAGGCGGGCTGGGGCGGAGCGGCACCGCCCGCCCTCCGCGGCCGCGGGACTGCCCGCGTAAATCCCGGTGCTGGGGGGGAGGTGAACGGGAAGGGAGGGGAGCCCGGGGCAGCAGTTGCAGGAGGGCTGTTAGGGGACTCCCGCCCGGAGGCACGATCTGGCAAGCGTGGCCTGCTTGGTGGCAATTAAAGCTTGTAGTATCCTACAGCAAAATTACAGTTTCAATCTACGGGGTGAGCAGAAAAAGGTGCCCGGCTAGAAATGGGAGACAGGCACGATAGATGAAAGGGGCAGGTATCTATGCTATGCTTAAACGTGACAGCACGTGAAAACACCTGTTCACTTCAGTGTCTAGATAATGCTAAAATCTTGCCAACTGGCTTCTTATTAATCTATGTTGCTAGTTCTACACAACTAAATTAGTGGTTTCCCCATAATAAAACACATTCCTTCTTGAAGTTCAACAGCACTCGGAGGTGCACAGCTTCCATGCTAACTCCAGCATTTTTCCTGCTGTTTACACTTACGAGGACAGAAACGCCAAGTCAGAAGCAAAAGACGGCATGATACCTCTTGGTAGGACTCAGCTTGCAGGGCAGGGGGGAGGGTGCTTTTTTTTTCTTAAATTCAGCAAGGAGCATCTTTGGAATCAACAGTTTCTACTCTACAGGAAGGGTTTCCTGTAGTCCTAGTCAGGGTCGGTTCAGAAGCTCTATGTGCTGAGCACAGGGTACTACTGTGGTGCCACAGAGGAAAGCTGCCCTCCAAGCTCATTGCTGGTTTTTCTTCACGAGGTGAGAGGATGCTCAAGTCCCCACAGCTAAACTAACAAGATGGCTAGTCAGCATGTTAGCATACAAGCTCATGCAACAGCATTATGGGGTTAATATTTCATCTCTACACAGCTGTGTTAAAAAAAAAATATAGTCTTGATAGACACTCTTTTTCAGGGATCATTAAAAATACAGCGAGTGTTTTCTGGGCATTAAACCATTGACTTGGACTTATGATTTAACCCTTCTTACAAAGACGTCTTAGAGGACCGTTTTACTGAAAAAGTCAGATGTATGCTGCTCTCTCAAGTAGCTGAACTTTCTATTTTAAAATTATGATGTGACATTATAATGAATAATATTGTTCTAGTTAGAGCTACAGTACTTAAAATTATTTATGAAATTATGTATTTTCCTCATAGTGTATCTAATGCCATAATAATAACCAAGAAAGGTGGGTCAGAGTTTCCAAATACCATGTTAAATTCCCTATTAAATATAGATTGGAAGCTAATGACTAAGGATTTTGTTATAGCATTAGGCAGTCTAATGCTCTCCACACCACTAATCAGACTCCATACTGATTAGGTACCTTCCATTCAGTGGAGATAGATCATATCTGGAGGGTCTTTTCCTTCCAACAGCTGTAACAAAGCTGTTCTCATGAGTGCTTTTAGGTTCATTTATTCCCTGTTGAGGCACATCAGCATTTAGTCAGCTTTACTGATTAAGTCAGTTTGCTTTATAATTTTTAATGACATCTATAGATCAACTCCTCTGATGTCTCCTCTATCTGCTAGTCATAACTATCAAATTTCCTAACTGCAGTGTTTTTCTTTAATTGTGCATTAGAGGAATCTAATGATTTTCAAATCCCACAAAAATGTGAGAGCAAGTTAGTTTTTAAAAACTCAAATTACATAAAACCCTGAAGACATGCTCTCAGGGGGTCTTACTGGGAGGGTGGGGAATAGGAATGTCTAAAGCAATTCACAAACAGGATGCAAAATTATTTGTGTTACCGATTTGTCAGTAGTCTTCTTTGGCAGCTGGAGTATGAAGTTCGAAGCCTTCACCTGCTTAGTTACACAGACGGTGCTATACTATTTATTCAGCTTACAGTACCATGTAAGATACAACAGAAAGGCAAACAAATATTCTTATTTAAAATAGAAAGTCTATTTTAAATAGGCTGCAAACTTCAAACTAAAATAGAACAAAATCATAGCCAAAAGCAATTTCAGGTTCAGTAAGTCTTGCACACAACACAGGTCAATTGAGTAACATCAGAAGGCCAGATTTTGTGAAAAGCAATTCACATGTCAATAGATGTGAAAATATTGTTTATTCTTAGATAACAGGCTGATGTTTCAGCACAGGAAACAGATTCCTTCTTCTTGTTTCAGTTTATAATTAATGTAAACGTGATGATCTAAGTGCCAGTCTCCTTTTGTATAAACCATCATAACAGCAAGTTTCAACTTACTACATAGTCTGACAGGATTTAATGCAACATGCATGTTTAATAACCACCTATGCAGGATTGATTTCCAACATTTATATTATACACATAATATATTTATTCCTCATATGCTTGTAAGCATTGTTGTTACAGCTTTAATCAGGTATTTTCATCCTGGCCAGAGAAGGATATGACTGTATGTTATGTATACAGTAGCCTGACATCCTTATTTCAGCCTCTCTCATTCCACCTACATGTTTGTTCTTCACACTCGTTTACAAATACATTCCAACATTTATCAAGAATCACAAGAAGGCATATTAAGAGGTGGTGGCAGGCCTCCATTTTCCTGCTTTACATCTTCTAGCCTAGCAGAATCCAAGACCACTGAACTGTTTGGGACAAGTTTGAACTACTCAGAGCCTTGAAAGCAGTCATTCAGGGCCTATGAAATGTTTTCATTTTACATTGCATTAGGAAGACAGAAGCCATCAAGTAGTTTATGTTGGAAGTGGCCACTGGCAGTTACCTGGTCCAGTCATCTGCTTAGAGCAGGTCACCTTAGGTCAGCTTAGTCAGGGCTTTGTCCAGTCAGATCTTGAAAAGCCTCAGAACCGAAGATTTCATAGCTTCTCCGCACAATGTTTCAGTGCTTAAGCATGGTCTCAGTGAAAAAGAGCTTTTCCTTATAGCTAATTGGAATTTCTCATGTTCCTACTTGTGTTTGTTTCTGCATCTTACTTCACCATATATCTTCAGGGACAGTCTGGCTCCATCTTCTCTACACCTTCCCATTCAGCAGTTGGAGGCAACAATTAAGACTCTCTGTAAGCTCTATCCTTAAGTCTGAACAGACCTATTCTCCCAGTGTGTTCTCATCAATCGTGTATGCAGTCCTCTACACACAGCTAGAAATAGCCTCACATTAATTGGTTCTGTCCCTCACAGAGGAGCTTCAGTCACCCCAGTATCTCCTGGAGGAACACTGCAGCCAGTTATAAGCAGACTTGGGCAGCTTCATGGATTTGCTTTAAAGAGTCCCATAGGAAAAGGATCTGAAGCAAAGAGGGGTCCAGGAGAGCTGGTCAGTATTAAAGGATCACCTCATCCAAGCTCAAGAGCAGTCCATCAAAATGAGCAAGAAAGTCAGGCAAAAAGACCAGGTGACCTGCATGGATAAACAAGGAGGTCCAGGCAAAACTCAAATGTATAAGTGAGTATATAGAAGAGCAAAGCAGGGACAGGTAACCTAGAAGGAATACTGAGATATTGTCCAAGCACACAGAGGTGACAGTAGGAGAGCCAGTGCCCTACTGGTGTTGAATCTGACGAGAATGTCATAATCAAAGTCTTTAGAATGAAGGTGTGGCAGGATGCAAACCCCCCTCTCTCCCTCTCCCTCCTTCGATGTGGAAGGAGTAGACACATCTCCCTCTCCCTCTGCTGTTTGAGGCTAACAGCTTCTTTTGTTTGGCTCCAGAGCCCCCTGGCCAGGGCCATTAGGAGAAGGGAGTGCCGAGGTACCAGGGAGCCACTGGGCACCCGTGGCCAGTGTGGGGGACGTTTGGAGGCTTCAAGGGCACCCCACAGCCAGTGTGGGGGTGCAGAGAAGCTTCTGGAATGCCTACAGTCAGATCTGATCAGCCTATAAAAAACGAGATTCTCATCAAGAGTCCGCCCATTGTCACGGGTCTCTTGGAGCACGAGATGCTGCTGCCGAGAGCCCCCCTCCCCAGGATGGAGACTCTGCTTGCCTTGCTGCCACAGGTGTGAGTAAAATAACCCTTGCAGGATTGTGAGTGTATTTACTTTCCGTGCACATAAGCACATGTAATATTCCGTGCAAATCTGCATGCGTAGTTTCCGTGCTCAATACGAGCACGTGTATAAAATATTTCCTTGCCTAATCACAAGTGTATTTTCCTCCCGTGCTTCCACATAAGCACATGTAACTTTCCGTGCACATTTGCACGTGTACTTTCCATGCTCAATACGAGCACGTGTATAAATTAACCCTTGCAGAATTGTGAGTGTATTTTCCTCCTGTGCTTCCACATAAGCACGTGTAATATTCCATGCACATTTGCACCTGTATTTCTCCTCGCAGGACTGCGAGTGTATTATAAATTTACCCTCGCAGAATCATGAGTGTACACTTTCATACTCCATACAAGTACATGTATCCCTTTAAAATAATCCCACACCGTGTTCAGGCAAGTGTGTACTCTTCCCGGACTTAGGGGCGCCTCCGGTATTGTTTTTGGTGGAGCCATGTGTATGCACACTATGGACCTCCTGAATTGTTAGTTGCTGTCCCTTAATAATTTTCCTCAACTGATATCTGAACCTGTATTTAAGTCACTTTTGGAGTGCTAAAACCCTGTTTCTCACCAGTTTAATAAAAGTTGTTTTGGACCCTGTTGACCCTTAAACTAATCTTGGGATGCCTCCGTGACAGAAGGTCATGTGGATATTTGATACTTGTGATGTAATGGTGTTGTAAGAAATGAAAAAGAAAAACAATCATAAGCACTGCGTGAATATGTACTATTACTTGCTGTGTTTCTGAAAACAGTTTTTGGCACTCCCTTCCTGTTAGTAAAGAATGGATTTGTGTCTGTTTGTATATATGTCTTCTTTAGGCAGAGTCAGGTTGCTATCACAGCAGCATAGTGTTGCCAGAGGTATTGAGAATCTTCCTTGTGACTGTCATCTTCGCAAGTCTATTATTGCTCTGATCTTACAGGGTGCCAGCAACTGACTTTTGAGAGAAGTGGCTTGAAAGTAATTCTGCTTTTGCCTCAAACTCATGTGAGAAAAGATCATGCTGTTGCTTCCTGTGAGCACTTGTAAGTCTGCTGGAGGTCAAGGGAGTGCAAGTTGCCCAGATGTTATCCTGGGAGCTACATGTGTGGGAGTTTCTCAGCTTATCGTGCCTGCAGTGAGTCCGTCTTGACTAAGTCCTGGAAGCAGCTGAGGTGAAAGAGGCCTTAAAGAGCAGGCTTTCACCTCCATGCTCTTCTCTGATGGAAAATGAAACACAGAGGCAGCAGCGAGCAGAACCAGGATGATGTTAGAGCAGTGTAGATGCAGGCTATGGTGCCACTGCTGAAATAGCATCCTAGGTCCATGGTGAGGGAAGTAGAAACTGGTAAGACACTAAGATTGGAAGAGACTAAGATAGGGAGAGAGGAGAGTTAGACTTTTCCCAGTGGTTGGCACGTGCTTCTTCGTCTTTGATGTTAATGCAAAAAGTCTGGGATGAGTCCGGTCCCTTCATTTAGCCTAAGAATCTGTACACTTGTAAACCATTTGTAGCTAATTATTCTAAATATGTGTGTGAGCTATGAAAGCAGCTGTGAAAAGACACTCACTTTTGAAGATTTGAGAGGATTTTAATCTTTCAGTGGAGCAATATTTCAAAACACAGCATTTGTATTACTTCGTTACCTCTTAAAAACAACTCTTCATGACATACAGCCATTGGCAATAATTTGGTTATTGACTGTGCTTGCCCTAGGATGTAATGTCTATTTTGCAGCTACCTCAGCAGCTTCATGAATAAGCTTGGAAATTTCTGCTAGTCATCACCAGACATAACAGGCTTATTACCTGGGGTCTTGTATAGAACGTATGTTGTGTATTATAACCAACCAAACAGAAACTTTAGCAGGTCAAAGGTTAGCACAGACCTAAACTAATACAAACAAATGGAAAAGGGTGGAAAAATAATGTCCATATGGAAAATAGTGCTGGGAAGTTTCTTGCACATCTTTAGAATGTTTAATTTTGTTCGTATGATCTTAGGAATGATCAAAGAGGAGCAAATTTGCTAGTAGCTATTAAGTTATTCTGTGTTTGGTGAAGTAGCACACCTACTATTAGTTACTGTGACAGTTTCCTTGGGCAATGAACAACAGGTTTCAACTCATCTAGGGCTAGATGAACACTGATATCTTGTCAGCAGCCAGTTGTCTGGTGTAACACCTCCCATTTCTTGCTGCTTATTTGTATCTCTCTGCTTAACACAAGCACTTTTTTTTTTTTTTTGTATGTGAGATTTATGGGAATTTAACTATCCAGCTTTTGCCATTTTTTTCCTGATTGGGTAAAACTGGTCAACACATTCAAAAGCTAGCTGGTGAAACCAGAGGTGGACAGATGGCCTGTTTTATTCGGTCACCTTCCTGAAAATGAAGGAAGGACGCAAATTCAAGTGTCTTGTTCTACTTCATAGTCACTTACTCTGTTGTGCTTTCCCTTTAAAAACTAACTATAAACAATATTAATATTTTACATATTTAAATTAAAAGTTATTGTCAGAGGAATTTGGGAAATAATTTAGCTGAAACAGCTTGGTTGAGCTGAAAATACACTTGGAATTTGTAATTAAGAATGTGTGGTGACATTCTTATTTTTGGAAGTGGAGAAAACTCTGTTTGTTTGTTCTTGCTTTCTGTCTTTCATTGCAGAAATACAGACGTTAAGATGTAAGTATAGCGGACTCGAGAAGGGTGAGGTAGTGCACACAGTAGAGGCATGCTTAAGGCACTGGACACACACCACTCCATTGGTCCTCATGGGATACATCCAAGGGCACTGGAAGCGCTGTCTGATGTCAGTGTGTGAGTCCACTTTCAATCACCCTTGAAGGGCCATGGCAATCAGGGGAGTCTCCTGATGACTGGAAAAAAAAAGGCAAACATCACATCCATATTCAAGAGAGGCAAAGAATACCTGGGGTACTGCAGACTAGACAACCTAACCTTGCTGGGGCAAGTGTGAAGCAAATACTGCTGAAAGCCATTTCCAGGATCATGAGGAACAAGATGATGTTTAGGAATAGCTAGCATACTGTTACCATAGAGGAATCCGGCCCGCTGACCTGATTGTTTTTTGTGGTGGGATAACTGACCCTGGGGACAAGGGAAGAGCTGGGAATGTTGCATAGCTTGGCTATAGCAAATCCTTTTATATATATGGTTTCCCATAGTACCTTTCTAAGCTAAACTACTAAAACAGACCATATTAGTGGTTAATCAGGTGGATGGGAAACTGGTGAATCACTGGACTCAAAGGGTTATGATCAGCATAAAGTACAGTAAAAAGCCCAACTAGTAGCATCCTTCCAGGATCAGTACTATCAATACTGGGATCTGCTCTCAGCAGGTTCATAAATGATATCACGTTGGGGAACGCAGTAGAAACCTGAGGTGAAAAAAGTGCTGCTCTTCAAAGGGATCTGGACAGGTTGGAGAAATAAGCTGGTAGAAACTTCACGAAGTTCAACAAAGGCAAATTATTTTTATTTTGCAGTATGAACATTTTGTAAGATCACAGAATCACAGAATCATAAAAGTTGGAAGGGACCAATAAGGATCATTGAGTCCGACTCCTGTCCCTGCATATGACAACCCCAAAATTCACATCATGTGTTTGAGGGTGTTGTCCAGTCTCTTTTTGAACACTGCCAGGCTTGGGGCCGTGACACCTCCCTGGGTTGCCTGTTCCTGTCCTCCACGACCCTCTGGGTGAAGAACCTTTTCCTAATGTCCAACCTAAACCTCCCCCGGTGCATGTTCCTAACACTTCTTCAGGTTCTCTCACTGGTCACTAAAGAGAAGAGTTCAGCTCCTACCCTTCCTCCTCCCCTTATGAGGAAGCTGTAGACTGCAATGAGATCTCCCCTCAGTCTCCTCCAAGCTGAACAAACCAAATAACTTTAGCTGCTCCTCAATACGACTTCATCTCCAAACCCTTCTCCAACTTCATTGCACTCTTCTGGACACTCTCTAGTAGCTTAATATCTTTTTTATACTGTGTTGCCCAGAACTGCACACAGTGCTCCAGGTGAGGCCGCACCAGTGCAGAGCAGAACGGGGCCATCACCTCCCTGCCCAGCTGGCAGTGCTGTGCTGGATGCACCCAGGACACAGGTGGCCCTCTTGGCTGCCAGGACAAACTGTTGGCTCATGTTCAACCTGCCATTGACCAGAAACCCCAGATCCCTCTCCATGGAGCTGCTCTCCACCGTCTCATCCCCCAGTCTGTATGTACAGCCAGGGTTGCCATGTCCTTGGTGCAAAATCCAGCACTTGCCCTTGTTGAACTTCATGTGATTGGTGATTGCCCAGTTCTCCACTTTGTCCATATCCCTCTGCAGGACCTCTCTGTCCTCAAGAGTGTTGAAAGCTCCTCCCAATTTTGTGTCATCAGCAAACCTAGTAAGCAATCCCTCAAATCCTGAGTCTAAGTCATTTATAAACACATTGAACAATGCTAGCCCTGAGATGGATCCCTGCAGAACCCCACTAGGGACTGGTCACCTGCCCAACATAACCCCATTTGCTAGAACCCTCTGAGTCCGGCCTGTCAGCCAGTTGCTCACCCATTGCATTGTGTGTTTATCCAGCTGTGTGCTGGACATCTTGTCCAGGAGGATACTGTGAGAGACAGTATCAGAGATTTTACTGAAATCCTAAAAGATCACATCGACAGACTTCCCTTGGTCAACTAGGTGGGTAACCTTGTTGTAGAACAAATTAAGTTTGTCAAGCAAGACTTTTCCCTCCTGGACTGGTGCTGGCTGGGACCAATGGCTGCATTGTCGTTCAGATGTTTTTCAATAACTCCCAGAACAATCTTCTCCATGATTTTGCCAGGCACAAATCTTACATCAGAAGTATGAAATACGTGCAGGGCTTTCATTCTGAGGCCTTTGATCATGCTTTCATGACCACCTCAAGCTCCACAAAATTATGCAACTATTGCATAAACTCTGCCAACTCAATGAAAAGACAAAAACAAAGATTAAATGGGGTTTTTTTTATTAGCTTTTCATCGAAGTAATTATTCAGGGGTATTATACAACTGCAGAATGGCAGAAAGGTTGTCTGTGAATTCTCAAGTGTGGGTCATAATATAAAAATGCAGGTTTTCAAAGGCAAAGTTCTCTGCCAAACTTCTTCTCTTTTTAGAAAAAAAAAAAATCCTCACCAAGTTTCCTCCTTCTACAGAAAAAATAGTAATACAAAAGCTAATTTTAATTATTCATATCTCTTGAAATGGGAAAAATGCTATAATTTCTGTTATGTTATATATGTGGGTCATACGTGTCTGCTTTTTGTCACCTGCATTACGGAATTTTTTTTCCGTTTTCCAGTTTATAGAGTTTTAATTAAGGAAGTTAAATATGCCAGGATCAAACTCTTGCAGGGGGCTTTTTCGGAAGTTCTGTACTACAGTTGCTGCTTATCATATGTATTGCCTAATACAGTTTATATATATAGATATAGATATGTATATATATATGTACCTTCCAATTATGTAGGGAGTCAGAAAAAGCAAATGCCAATATTCTTTGGTGAATACTTAGAAAACGCTTGTTTAGTTCAACCATGACACCTTCTGAGAGAGGTAGGACTCCAATGCAACACAACTTGAATTTTGAAAGAAGAAGAGTGGCCAGTCTTAACTGCTTGCATATGACTTATCATTCCTTTCTTCATAAATCAAGCAACAAAACCAGCCCCAAAACTTACTTATAATTCATGCACTGATTGGGACACCAATATGTTTGAAATACTTGATTGTAGGTAATAAAGGTATGTCTTTTGAAATTCTTGGTAATTAGCACAGTAAAGTTTATATTCTAAAGCACACAGCTACAGCAATCTCTGGATTTTGAAGGTTATAGAGGAAACCTTTCACATTTAATACTCCTTGTGTTATTGACAAAAAAAAAATCACACCTATGACTTAAGTAGGAACAGGCATCTTCTTTCAAAACAAACTAAACATTGGATTAAAAAAGTTTTACTCTTTTTCTTCCATGCAGTGTGAAAGATGTGGTGGAGGTAGAGCTTTGTTATACTGGGTCATTAGAAAATTAACTTTATGTCCTTATGTTTACCTGAGTCATCATCGTAGGATAGTGGATTAAAGAGAAAAGCACTGTTGGCAATTTATGGCTGAAAACAGACTTAAAGTGACTTCCTGTGTGTCATGCCAACTTTAAAACTGAACCAGGTAAGGTTAACTGGTGTTCTCTTAACTCTGTCTAACACCCTAGCCACCTGATCATTCTTGCCTTGGAATGTTTAGACAGGGTGACCTCACAATCAGATAGTTTGTTTTCTGGCTCCCTACTGGAAGATGCATAATAGAAAATACTGGCAATTAATAACCACTCTTATAAAACATGCCTGGACACTTCATTAAAGCATGAGAGGACAAACAAAGGCACGATTTTTGGGGTTTCTTAGGAGCCCTTAGTGTAGTGTTTGTTCAAGCTGAACTCACACTACAGGAGGAAGTAATTTTGAGCACAGACTGCAAGATCAGACTTTCAACATTTAAGTTTTAATTACACTTGGTATTTTTTTCTCCCGTCTGTTCACATCAAAAGGTCACAATCTCCACTACAACATTGTCAGAAACATTTGTAACACCTTAGAGAGCAGACAGCATGAACAAATACTGCACAGTATTTTTACTACAACTGTTCTTCATCTTATGCAAAAAAAAAAAAAAAAGGCAGCAAATTCAGAACAAAACAGAATTGCTCGACTTGGAATTTAGCCTATTTCTTAAGAAATGTTAAATTGAATATTCATTTCAAGACACATTCAGCACTTGTTAATACAGCATAAAGAGAACATTTGATGAAAAAACATATTTGTGCTTAAAGCATGAAACTGGCCTGTAAGGCAAGAAAGGAACAATGTTTTGTAAAGTTACTCTACAGATTTGGCACAGATGCTCACTCTGCCTTCGGGACAGGGGCCCTTACAGTTCAATATATATAAAGGCTTGGAAGTAATCCACCTCTTGGGACCCATGCTGTCAAAATATCAAGTACTTAAGATTAACACCATGGCATTCTCACAATATTTATGCTTTTGTTAAAAATATGTGACTGACAATTAATGGAGACAAATAAGGAAATATAGCAAATGAGGAAACAAAGAAGATACTGATAAAAGTATTCCAATAGCAGTTATAAAAATCTGTTTACAAATATCTGCTGAATACCCTGGTCTGCATCACAGGTTGTACCATATTGTTGGATACAGCTGTTAGTGACTTTTCTTCACCCATGTAAAACTACAAGAGAGTAAGCAGAGTTAGAGTTTCAAAACCTGCACTTGCTTTGAGAACTACAATGTATCTCCACAGAGTCATTTCATTAAATCACATTTTCACAAATCTAGCATTAATGACAATCCTAGCCTTAAACAATAATTTTGTGCTAGTACAAGTCCACAGTATTTAATCCTTCAGTCACCAAGTAAGAGAGAATGGTATCATTAGATTAATCTCAGTGCTACTACATGGCTTTAAAAACTTAGGTCAGTATTTAAAAATCAAGAGCTTTTCCTCAGCATATAAATTAATGACTTCTTATTGTTCACTAAAAAACAGGTATACTAGTTTACTGAATGTCCAATATGAAAGAGAAAAAAATATCTTCTGCATCTATAGGTTTCATCCTACTGCTACACTCTAACTTTCAATTCAAAATTATAGGAAACTAAGATGTTCGTGTGCACGTTTCTCACTTTTGCTTTTACATCCCACAATAGTAATTATATGTTAATAAATGTATGCAAGATCTTGGGACACATATTAGCCTTAAGCAAGTGACAACAGCGAAATCCATCCTGTGAAAATTTTGGATTGCTGAAGTATTTGCAGCTTAAATTGCAAGTAAAGGATCTTTGTTGTCTAAATGGTTGTCTGTTGGAGACAAAACACTGAAGCACTGAGGAGAACAGAAGGGATGCCAAGGTTAACCCATTTAGAGCAGAAAAATGGGTCCTTGCTCTGTCTGCATCTCTATTTCCTTGTTAGACTACTAGTGCCCAAAATCATAACTAATTCATTTATATGTTCTTTCTATAGGAATCTGTCGTACAAATGCTTGAATAGCAGGGGATGAACCCCACCCAACCCAGAAAGCAATTTGCAAGTAAGGAAATTGTGCTGGTTTGGCTGTGATAGACTTAACTTTTACAAGAAACTGGGAGGGGACACATTCAGGACAGCTGACCCACACTAACCAGAGGGACATTTGATGTCACTCTCAGTATAAAACTGTGGGATCTGGCCAGGGGAGGGACTCTCTGCTTGGTGAATTACTGCTGTCTGGGTCTCTTATCGAATTGGCTGTCTGAGGTCAGGGTGCTCTTTGTTTATTGGGTCCAGCTGTTCAGTGCAATTGTTTTTGGGCACGAACTGCTGTCTGGGTCTCAGCTCTTCCAGAATCAGCTGTGCAGGCCTGACAATCACAATTGCGGCTCAGGGAATCACTGCTCAGGAGTGGACAGAGCATCAGTGTTTCTGTGTGGTGAGCGACTGCATTGTGTATCCATCACTTGGAATTTTCTTTTATTGTTACTATTGTTTATCTCTCCTTTACTGTCCTGGTAAACTGTTTTTATCCCAACCCCTGAGTTTTACCTTTTGTTTCCTGATTTTCCTCCCAGTCCCACTGCGGGGAGGGGGAAGGGTGAGTGAGCAGCTGGGTGGTCCTAGTTGCTGGCTGGGGCTAAACCACGACAGGATGAAAAGCTTCCAGGGAAAGACGGAGGGACAATATTTTTCAACTAATTTATCAGATTTTCCTATACAGTGGACAACAGTTCTATGGCACCTACAATGTCCTTTTTATTTATTTAAGGAAAGAGTAGAGGCATTCAGTGCAAAAATTCTGGAAAGCTTGGTAAACCTAAAATATCTTTTTCCTCACTTTTCTTTACTTCTGAGAGAATTACTTCTGAGAGCCACCATAATGACTTTTTTCCATAGAAGACCTCCCAACACTGAGAAGTCCCCAGCTTGAATCAGGTCTATGTTTTTGTGTTAGATAGAACTGGTCTGTGTCACACACAGAAGTTATTAATTCCCCTTTCCAAATAAACCCATCATAATCTTTATCCATCACTGCAGGTTTGGCTTCATTCTTCTAGTCCTTCTGCCAGACTCAAGGCCAAGCTGGAAGAGAAGTTACCCCAGAACTTTTTCATCTGGCCACTATGCATCAGTCCTTGCAGAAGAGAAGCCCTGAAGAGTATCATTATTGAAGTGGTCCAGCCAGCATTAGCCATTAATTTATATAAGAGGAATCCCATGATTTTTTAATCTAATTCTTGCCTCTGACACCTGGCAGATGGGAGCTTAATAATTGATGTATTATCGACATACGTAAAGACTATGGCTTTTATTGAGTTGAACATCATAAATTTTTATTTCAAATAAAATCAAGATCTTAACCCAGCAAAGCACTTGGACCCATATTGAACCTCCAAGTCAACAGAACTGTCAATGGTTTTTCTTGAAGCTACTTGTCTGCTTCATGAAGCACTGCTGAATACATAAGTACTGCTACACTAAATACATAAGTGCCAGCTAGTAAAGGTTTGATTTTCACGTCACCAACATTTTAGATGAGAAAGCTGTTCTTGTATATTGTTACTAGATTCTCCCCCTCTACTCTGCACTGGCAAGGCCACATCTGGAGTACTATGTCCAGTTTTGGGCTCCCCAGTTTAAGAAGGGCAAGGAACTACTGGAGGAAGCGCAGCTGAGGGCTATGAAGATGGTCAGGGTCTGGAGCATCTTTCTTATGAGGACTGGGAGAGCTGGGTCTTTTCAGCCTGGAGAAGAGGAGGCTGAAAGGGGTTCTTGTTAATGCTTGTAAATATCCCAAGGGTGGGTGTCAAGAGGGTGGGACCAGACTCTTTTCAGTGGTACCCAACAATAGGATGAGAGGCAACAGGCACAGATTCAAGGACAGGAGGTTCCATATAAACATGAGGAGAAACTTTTTTACTTTGAGGGCACCAGAGCACTGAACAGGCTGCCCAGAGCAGTTGTGCAGTCTCCTTCTCTGGAGATATTCAAAACCTGCCTGAACACATTCCTGTGCAATCTGTCCTAGGTGACGCTGCTTTAGCAGGTTGGTTGGACTAGATGATCTCCAGAGGTCCCTCACAATGCCAGCCATTCTGTGATTCTGTGATACAATCCCAGGATACAAAAATTACATGCTTGGAATTAATGAGTTTACCTCTGGAGCTGTATACATGTGTAAATAGATTAACACTTGAACCTTTACAATCCTTGCAAAATAGAAACACTAACATTACTCTTTTGTATTTATTCCTCTACTTATAGCACTCTGAGGGAATTTAACTTAAGAGTAAAAGAAAACAGTACTTTACACACACTTCAAAGTGGGTAAAGGACCTATAGGGGCTGTTTCCAATTGATGTTCTATATGTAGGCCTTGCAGTATTAAGTGTCACACTGCAGTAAAAAGTCGTTAGTTTTTCAACACTGTTACAAGTAAAAATATTTTTGGCAGTCTTAAGCACATGGACAGAAGATTTTCTCAGGACTGAAATGAAAAATTAAACAATGTCTTATCTCATTAGCCTATACAAGATAATTTCCATAAATAGTGACAGACATCTTTTTAACTCCAACTGTAACTTGTAAATTCTGGAAATAATAGTTACCATGGTACTCCAAGTTCTTTAAGCAGATTAATTCTTTTCCAGATTTTGTACTGCTATGTCGATTAATGTAATCACATACTCAAACTGACTGATGATTTCTGTCAACAAGAGAATACTTGCTATCACATATAATTCTTCTTTTCTGCTGAAGTGACCATTGCTTTCATTTTATAGCAGATATATGTTACATTGAAATCCAGATGAATTATTTTTCTACCTATTTTTAAGACATAAATTATAAAATAGAAGACATTTAAGCAAAGTATTCCGGATTTTTTTTTCCCAAATACTTCATGTTTTCATGCTGTAGAGGTTTTAACAGAAATATTAAAGTTAAACGCAGTAGTTATGAATGGAAACACCTGCATGTCCACTTGAACACATACATTTTGATGCTTGCAAGTATGTGCATATGCGAGTGAAAGGGTGAGTGTGTGAAGACCATGAGAGAAGAAGTGTGAATGCATAAAACCAACTTGCTTAAAGATTTCATACACTAATATCACATTTTCCTTCCAAAAGATTTCACGCTGAGTTATATTGCACCACTTTTCCTGTAACATTTATGTATAAATCTTAAAAGATCTGGTGACAATGAGCAAGTAGAACTGAGGGTCTAAAAGTTCCTGGAGCCTGCTGGATATCTTAAAGCAAGAGGAAAGAGGACACATAATCTGTGCCACAGTCCTTCACTTTGATGGCTAACGAAAGAGTCACCTTTATTTATGCTAAAACTTAGCCTCAGCCAAGGAATTTCAGGGTTTAAAATGAGCAGTCCATACCAGTGCAGGGGTCTGTTTCAGTGTGTATGCAATGCAGCTGGAACAAGAGCTTCTGGTAGAGGGTGAAATGATGGAAGCATGGCCACACTTCCTAGAAATTCATTGCTTTTACAGGTATGGAGCTATAAACATACAGAACCAGGGTTTTCTTCCAAAGAGTATCCAACTAAAAAATATAGTGAATAAAATTCACTACTTAGGTTATTCTCTTTCAAAAATGACCCCAGAATCAGTAACATCTCCGAATAAATTATTTTAAACATTCAGATGTTATAAACAGGCACTAAAAAGGAAAGCCAGGCCAGCAAGGCCACCAGATCAGGAAGAGGAAGTTGATGAGGCTTTCTACAGCAAGCTGGAAGTAGCCTGACAGTAACATGCCCTGGGAGACTTCAATCACTGACATCTGCTGGGTTGGCAAAACAGCAAAACATGCAGAGTCCAGGAAGTTCCTACAGATTATTGAGGACAACTTCTTGACACAGGTGCTGGAGGAGCCAACAAGGAAAGGTGTACTATTGGACTTTGTCCTAATAAACCAAGAAGAACTTTAAGGTGGCTGTTAGAGTATTCAGGGATGTGGTGAGGAAGGCCAAGCTCCACTTGGAATTAACTCTGGCCAGGGATGTCAAGGCCTAGAAGAAAGGCTTCTTCAAGTATATCAGCAGCAAAAGGAAGGTTGGGGAAAATGTAGGTCTGCTGCTGACTGAGGTGGGTGTCCTGTTGATGGATGATACAAAGAATGCAGAGTTATTGAATGCCTTCTTTGCTTCCATCTTTACCACTAAAACAGGCCCTCAGGTATCCCAGACCCTGGAGGTAGGAGAGAAAGATTGGCAGAAGAAATACTTTCCTTTGGTTGAGGAGGATCAGGTAAGAGAACATTTAGACAAACTGAACATCCACAAATCCATGGACCCTGATGGGATGCACCCATGAGTGCTGAGAGAGTTGGAAGATGTTATTGCAAAGCCATTCTCCATCATCTTTGAAAGGTCTTGGAGAACAGGAGAGGTGCCTGAGCACTGCAGGAAAGCCAATGTCACTCCAGTTTTCAAAAAGGGCAAGAAGGAGGACCCAGGAAAATACAGGCCAGTCAGCCTCAACTCCATCCCTGGAAAAGACATGGAACAGCTCATTCCGGACGTCATCTCCAAGCATATGGAGGAAAATAAGGTTACCAGGAGTAGTCAGCATGGGTTCACCTAAGGGAAATCATGTTTGACCAACCTGATAGCCTTCTGTGATGGTATGACTGGCTGGGTAGAGGAGGGAAGAGCAGTGAACATTGTCTATCATGACTTCAGCAAGGCTTTTGACACCATTTCTCACAACCTCTTCATAAGCAAGTTCAAGAAGTGTGGGCTGGGTGTATGCACAGTGAGATGGATCATGAACTGGCTGGATGGCAGAGCTCAAAGGGTTGTGATCAATGGTGTAGAGTCTGGTTGGAGGCCTGTAGTTAGTGGGGTTCCCCAGGGGTCAGTATTAGGTCCAGTTCTGTTCAACCTGTTCATCAGTGACCTCGATGAAGAGACTGAGTACACCCTCAGCAAGTTTGCTGATGATACCAAACTGGGTGGAAGGGCTGATACATGAGAAGGTTGTGCTGCCATTCAGTGAGACCTGGACAGGCTGGAGGACTGGGCAGAGAAGAACCTGAGGAAATTCGACAAGAGAAAGTGCAAGGTCCTGCACCTGGGGAGGAATAACCCCAGGCACCAGTACAGGTTAGGGGTTGGCCTGCTGGAAAGCAGTATTGCAGAGAGGGATCTGGGTGTTGCAGTTGACAACAGGTTGACCATGAGGCAGCAATGTGCCCTTGTGGCCAATAAGGCCAATGTCATTCTGGTGTGCATTAGGAAAAGTGTGACCAGCAGGTTGAGGGAGGTTATCTTCCCCATCTATTCTGCCCTGGTGAGCCCACATCTGGAGTACTGTATCCAGTTCTGGGCTCCCCAGTTTAGGAAGAATAAGGAATGACTGAGGAAGTGCTGTGGAGGGCTAGGAAGATGATTAGGGGTCTGGAACATCTTTCTTATGAGGAAATACTGAGAGAGCTGAGTCTGTTTAGCTTGGAGAAGAGAATGGTGGGTGTCAAGAGGATGGAACCAAGCTCTCTTCAGTCATGCCCAATGACAGAATGAGGGACAATGGGCACAGAATGAAGCATAGGAGGTTCTGTCTAAACATAAGGAGACACGTCTTTACTTTGAAGGTGACAGAGCACTGGACCAGGCTGCCCAGAGAGATTGTGGAGTCTCCTTCTCTGGAGACATTTGAAACATGCCTGGAGACATTCAAAACCTGCCTGGACACATTCCTGTGCAATCTGCTCCATGTGTACCTGCTTTAGCAGATGGGTTGGACTAGATGATCTCCACTTTAAGGAGTCTTGTATTCTGCAGAGTTCCCATCATTAAAAAATGGAAGTGAAATGGATATTTATTCTGAAAAATATATTAGATGTTTCTGAAGTTATTAATGACCCAAAAGATTGTGTACCTATACATCAATAGGTATAAGTGAAAACTGATCAGAGGTATTGCTGGTTAATACTGTATCTCTGGTAGTGTAACAGCTAGCCGTACATGTTCAGTGCATGGCTAGTATGCCACTCTATTGTAATTATAGAGATCGTGGGGAAATACAGGGCATAATTCCTGCAATCTCTTGCCAAAACAAGGAATAGAGGTTGTGGTTAGGCCATTCCAGCCTGCACTGATATTGAAATCCATATAGCAGATGTCTTTTTGAAATTCCCTTATTCACATGTCATAAATGTGATTCTTATTTTACTGAATGATCCTGCTAAATACAAATAAAAATTTACCAATAAATGTATGTATTAGTTTAAGACCAGGAAAAAAATATAACAGATTCTTAATATTGCATTGGTTTGCATAGCTCCCTAACACCTTCTGCATTATTTTTTCATTAACCACCTGCTCTTGTTATGCATAACATCTATTTATGATTCTGCAGATGAGCAATGCTAGGAAGTAATGGTAGCGTGAAAAGCAAATAGCTTAGTTTGACCTCTTCTGATTCACAGCAGTCCCCACAGAACAAATTATGATGATGATCTGGGAGCCTGCTGATGCCCTCAAAAGACAAAACCAAAACAAATGAAAACCAGAAAAAAACAAGTTATTTTCTGTGAACACATTTCTTCTGTATTCTTAAGCAAAATAAAGTCATTCAAACATGTAATTTTTCTGGATACTGGTTGTGCTGCTGCAGCAGAGTGTCAGCATCCAGAAATGTTGAGCTATTTAAAGAGTATGCATAACATAAGATTCATTTATAACTTTCAAAAATAATAATTTAAAAATATAATTCAGACATATTACAGTAATAAATCAAAACATTTTATAAGCTTCTAGACTAAAGCTCAGGAGACATTTTCCTAGAGACACTGGAAAACCTAATTCCTAAATACTCTGTCAATGTGTTGAGCACTACATAATTCATTTGCTGTAAAAGCCACAGTCTAGCAATATTTTCTTAATTTAATGGTTCCCACTATGTTTCAGAAGTTAAAGAAAAAAATCTAAATTGCTTGCAACAAAATTCTCATTTATCTTGAACATGTGTTTGTTCCACATTTGGTTCAAAGAAGGAAGGAGTTTTGAAGATGTTTCCATAAACTTTTCCAAACCAGGAAACATCTGAATGACTAAACTGGAAAAAGAAAAGAGGGGATGGGGGAAGAACATAGTACTTTCTGCATCCCTAGATGTTTTAAACAGAAAGGAACAAGAGAACTGAAGTAGGGACAGAGTCACTGTGACCCAGCTGGGGAACAAAGAAGTTTGCACTGTAGAACATTTGAGCATCATTGCTCACAATAATAACTATCAAGAGTCAAGGCCTAACCACAGGAACCAAAAGTATTTTTTCACTCCAGTGAAAGAAGAAGGTGCCTTATATTAGGAAAGCCTGGGATCTCAGGTAAAAAAAAACATGCTGAAAACAAGACTGCCATTTCACAAAAACCAACATGAACCATGTTCATATGCTGGACATGCGAAAGACACTCTATTCATGCAGACTGCAATGATTCACCCATAAGTAAACTGAAGAAGTAATGTGAAAAGTCTGTGTTCTATTAATATATTCTTATTGGTGTGAGTTTAGGGTGGCTTACTAACACAGGGCATTTTTGAAATTGTTAGTTGGAACTACAAGACATGTACCAGAGTATATCTGAGATAATGTGTGTTGTGCAGGCCAAGATGTTTCAAAATTGACAGATATCCAGGTGTCTTTCACAGCAGTTCAACGTGCAGAAGTTATGCAGGGATGAGGTATCAACCCCCCTCAGGAGTGTTAAGATTGGATTCATGAGTTTGTTTAATCATTTTAAGACTGTTGCATTCCTCCTTGCTCTGCAACAAATATGACTTTTCAATTTTTATTGTTTACTTCAGAAGAAAATTAACTTCACCAATATAGCATGAAAACAGGTTACTACTTTCAGTCCAAAAGAAAAGAAAAAAACAAAAAGAAGATGCACACACAAAAGGAAAGTACGGGATGAGAGACTATTCAAGAGGTTTTGTGTAAAATAACCACCCATGCAAAGAGTCACACCAGCATTCTTCACAGCTAATACCTTTCATACACAATAAATACACCAGAATAAATGTATTTTTATTTTCTGTTTGCACAGATCAATTCTGATTAGAGTTCTGCTTCCTTATGTTTACTGTTTCTGAGATTATGCTTCTGCAGCTGTAGGAAAAGATAAATCAATGGTCAAAAGAGCTAAACTAAACAGAAATTGCATACATATTGGTATTTTGGGGCTCACGGCTGAAAAAAGTGGTGAAAAAAACCCAGCCCTAATGACTTGTGCTATGTTTCTTCTACAGAGCCTGTTTACTGGTGCAAAATGAAGCAATGTAGCTGCTAACAACAACTGACTGTGAACGTGAAAGCTTCACACATCTTTCTCAAGATACATAGTGAGAGGCACCGTATCATGGCTTCTCATCAGAGAAGCTTCTGGCTTCTTTTTTCAGTAAGTTTAATAAAAAGGGTATAATTCCTGCAATTGCTCTCTGAAGTGAAGAGATTTCCTTGTCTGGAAAGATCTATGGGTTCTATTCTGAAATAACATAGAACAAGCTGCCCTCAAGAACAAAGTATGAGATTGTATAGGACAGGTCTCTTCTAGTCTCATGTCCTGTGACTACAGGAAGTTTCTCTGGTGCAGAGTCATCATTTCTACATCAGAGGATGGTTCAAGTTAAGCCCTTTAGTGGGAGCACTGAGTTTGACTCACATCAGCAAGGGCGTTCATTAAGGTGGTAAGAATGAGCCTCAGATGGACAACATTTCTGGCCAGGCTTAAATAGTACAGAGCATGGGAAGTGTTCTGCAATGACTGAGCTATTCTAATTTAAGGCATGGGTAGTTAATTCTTCTCATTTGGAAGCCTTCAGAACAGTTTCAGTCAATTTTTTTTTTTCATTACTCAAGTACTTTTTTTAGACAGAACACAAAATCTCAATTTCATATTTAAGTCCCCCAAGCTTTTGCACACCTAATGCTTTGCTCTTGTAAGATATCTGCTCTCATTTGCAAGGATTTAAACAAGATAGGGGGTGAAATAAATCTTGTCTATTCTTGATTTGAAGCAGAAAGTAGCATTTATGTCAGCGATGCCCTCTATATCTATCACCCAGGATTAGGAGCAAGAGCTAGAGGGCAGCAATCATTCTTGGAAGGAAGTAGGAGCTTTTACCCATCAAGAAACATAGAGGCAAGAGAGAACCTTAGCATGACCAAGATTACGTGAGAAACCCCCCTTAGCATTCTCGGGAATAAACAGCACAAGAGTACCATTTGCCACAGAGATGAACACCACATTTATGGAATAAATCCACTGTGTCCTCTTTATCTCCTGGCTGTGATAAAAGTTTCTTATAAGGTTACTCTGAGTGTTGCCTGCCTTCCTTCTGTCACCTTCTGTAAGGGACATTTACACATGGATCAGCCTTCAGGGAAATTAAGCCGTTTTAGGCTGATCTCTTTCCAAAATGGTTGCTTTTAAAGATTAGCTTTCCATGTTGCAGAGCTTGAAAATTTTAATGACCTTCTGGTGAACTGTTTTCCTCATGTTGGCATATAATATGTGGAAAGCTACATCCTATCTCTCTTGCCAGCAAGTAGCTTTCAGAAAATAAAGGCTGAAAAAGATGCATCTAGGGAAACTGAGCAGCAGCTGTACTGAGTTCTCTCTCTGTTAGCATGAAAACAAGGATGTTGAAAAATGTAGGTAAGATACCTTCACTAGCATTAATTATACATGTCCACTTGTCCCACAGCATTAAAATTGGTTTAGAATATAAAAAATCTCAATAATTCAAATAGCTGAGCAAATCCTAATCTGAAGACTCCATTCATCCAAAAAATATGAACTCTGGAAAAAAGACAGTTGTTATAACCCCTGCCCCCCAACTTTTAATTAGTAAGACCTTTACCATAGCAACTACATACAATTTTATTTTCTAGACCTCCAGCACAGATTATTCTCATGCATACAATCAGTCAGGCCCAATCTTATAACTGTTGAAAGACTAAAAAGAAAATTATGCAGCTGATCACGTAACCTCACATGCAAATCAAATGGGGATAATACAGTAAGCAGGGCAGGAGCAAAATAATGAAGCAAATGGTCTAAAAGGGTTGTTTTGTATTAGGGTAAACTTGTAGTTTTAGGTGACAGCAACCATGTAAAATACCTAGCTTAAAAGAATATTCAAAAGACATGAGAATTCAATGATAATGGAGATAACTGTCCTCTACATCATTACACGCACCCTGTGCACAACTGTGATTTCTTTGTATTCAGAGGGGAAGGATGCAGTGAACTGGTGAACCAACTGTGATATACTACATAGAAAAGGGGGGAATCATGGCTAGTGCCTTTGAACAAATAGGCCAAATGAGTATTTTAGTATTCTTTCAATAAAAAGTCAGTTAGTGCTTTGCTGCACAGTTCAAACAGGAGAAGTGAACGATGGCTTAATGTTAGATTTACACAAGGCAGCCCAGAGCTCCAGAACTTAGAAAAGATACCCACTACTTCAACAAACAGCAAAAACATTATTTGTAAGGCCATTTAAGTAGCAGAGGAGGAGGATGCAATATGCCAATATCTTTGCATGGGAAAAGTTCCCTGCCTTTTTAAAGCAGGATCTTAGTCATCCCATATCTTTTAAAAGAACTGCAGCAGCAGAAACCAGAATTCACTGTGAAAGGAGATCAAGAAACCAACTCCCATTTTACCTCCTTAAGACACATTCTTAGGCTAGATTTCAGCATGTGATCTATTTGGCATGGTCAATGAAGTTGGCTTGTATAATACTAAGTGCCTGTATGCCCAGCTACAGGCTATGGTAAATATAAGGCAATTTGATTCAGCTTTAATCTCTCTTACTGTGGGCCAGGTTAAAGTCACAGAGACTGGGACATGTCAAATTGCCCGTAAGAACACACTGGCTGACAGTAACCACAACTCAAATGCCTGACAGTGGCTATGAAGACACAAATGCGAGGATCAACTCCTTGATTTAAAGCACTGAGGACCACAATGTATGGCACATGTAGACAAGTCTTTTGGACTTCCCAATAACAGCATGCAGCTCTGTTAGAAAAGTATGCTTCAACTTCATTTCTGTCTCTGCCTCAGTGCTAGTGTTAGTATAGAGTCATCTAGAACATTAAAAAACAAAACCAAAAACACTAACAAACCAAACCAGACCAAAACAAAACACATCATCAAACAACCAAACCAACCAACCAACCAAGCAAAATTCTTTTTTGTTTCTGTAAGACAACTGCATGAAGTTCAGTGCTAAAGATAAAGTGACCTGAGAGACTCTAAGCATTCAAAAACACACAGGAAAGCAAGGAGAGAAGCTGTGTTGACTGATCGATGACTTGTGTTACTGCTGGAAGAAAAGGAGCTGGTGAGAGGTTCAAGACATAGCTTTCCTTTCCACATTGACAGAGTTACTCTATAACAAAGCATGACAAAAATGAGAGTAAGGTCATCCTATCAGGGAAAATTGTATTGTTGTGGTATCTTCTTTCTGGATTACGCACATATGTGGTATCCATATTCTGGGAGTTTTTTTTGGGTTTTTTTTGTACACTTAACAGTTGTAACAGATGAAATAGAGCGTTTTAACACTCCTTTGGTAATTTTAAAGTAAGCTGTAGCCATGTAATATTCAATTGGTAGTGATTATCATAACAGTTAATGAAACAAATGCCTCTATATGAACACTTACCTGCATTAAGATCTGTAGATGGATACACCTGTACATGGGTCCACGGGTGCTTTGACCTCCCTCCCATCCCTGAACTAATTGGTGTTTCCATGACACCCACAGCCTCTCCACTCGTATTAATTGCTCAGTGAGCCAGCTACACTGTGCATTAACACTGACCCAGTAACTCATGTAAAACACTGGATGCTTTGAGGTGAGAGCTGAGAATGGGAGGGAAGACCTTTCAAATCGCAAAATCAAAGCAAACCTTTCCACTTTTTTTTTCTTTTTTCCCCTCCATTTCTGATGTGAGTCACCTGCAGTTGCCTTCTGACAGCTGGATGTCAGAAAGAGGAAATGCTGTCTGCTGGAGCATGCTGCAAAGCTGCTGGTCTCACCTGGCCTCTGTAAGAGCAGCAGTAATATTACTCTGTTAATCACCATTGATAAGCTTACTGCTGCTTGTTGGGAGATAAAAAGGAAAAAAGGTTTGGAAAAAAAGCCCACTCAAACCCACAAGTTCCAGACAAGTTTGGCAGATAGCAGTAAGGTATGTAAATATTTTCCAAAGCCACATTTTTTTTTTTTTTCTTTTTAAGCAAAAAGAAACGAAACTGCTGAACTGCATTCTCTTTGCTCTTCCTCAGCCAGAGAGCAGAAAACCTGGAATATACATTACCTGCCCAGTGTTGAGTTACAAGAAAATTTTTTATCCCAAAATGCTCCGTTTCAAAAATGTCTAAATTTCTGTTTTGGCAAAAAAAGCCATGCCAGAAAAGAGGTAAGTACCTGTTGGTGCATTATGAAACATAAATTGAGCTGAGGTCTGGAATCTTTTAACTAAACTTATTTCGGTAACACAACCTGGAAAACAATTTGCCTTCAGGAGGGCTCTTCAGCAGGAAGACTGAGCAACTTTGACTAAAAGTCTAAAAAGCTTTTCCAAATGCTACAGCAAATTATACAGTGGACCAAACCTCTCCCTCTTGAACTTAAAGCACAGAGTTAAAGAAATATTCTCGTTATTCTTTACAATTCCACTCACAATAGAAGTTTTGAGAAAAGGTCCATCATAGGACTTTTCCATGTAGGAAAAGGTTTATTTTAATAGTGTTTCCCTGTATTTTATTGTGCTTTACCTACAAGTAATTGAATGCTTACAGTTTAAATTAGAGAAATTGTTGCCATAGAGATTGGGAAATTTAATATGGCTAGGTTTATTATTATGATGATGTAGGTTTATGACACCACAGCTGAAACATTCCACTTTGAAGAGTTAGCTGTAATTAAAGCATAGACTATTGGATAATGTGTTGACCAGCCATATTCTTATTTTTCCTCTTCTGTTTTGATTACAAGATTTCAGTCCCTTCCAAAGGGGACTTACATGTTATTCTGTCATCTACATACTCTATAGACACACAAACAGCTATGCTTACGTCATAGCACATTAATATCACATCACAATTTGATGTAGTTCACTGAATCCTTAATATTGACAAAGACAATTGTCTCTTCCCCGAATTTACAAACTCAAAAATGTATGATTTTTAGATCTTTATTTTACTTGAAGAGGTAAGAGCTTAGATTTGTTTAAAGTTACTCTATTGCATCTGGAATTTGTCTAACAGGTTAACGAGTCACAAAAGGCTTAATACTTTAAAATCCATTTAAGTGTCTAATTCGGAATGTATGCCAGAGCCTTTGTGACAAGGCTTTTATGAAGCTAATAGCAGTATTGTGCCTGCTAGGTTTTTAGGTTATTACAAGTAAGATGAAGACATTGCATAGCACATGCATTTGAAAGAGGAAGCTTTGCTTTATTGGACATATTCCACTTGGAGAAAGGCTCCATTAACTGATCATAAAAGAGTTTGTACCAGGATATTAAAGAAAAAACATACCAAAAAATGTGCAGCATTATACAGAGGCAGAGACTGTGCAGTTGTGGATAAAATATCATCCAGGAGAGCACAGTGATCTCTAAGACACTCGGCTAGGAACAAAAACCCGCCTGAGGACATCCTGCATTCCTAGGAACCCAGGCCTCCACTGTGCACAAGGGTGCAGCTCAAAAGCAGGTTCAGGACTTGTCTCTTCTCAAACCAGCTTCCAGATCATTGAGCAGGGTTCTCCCAGTGGTTACAGGAGGTGGTGGAGCCACATCAGCCTGGCCAGAGCAAATACTCCAACCATGACTGGTGATGTTGAGTAGAGTAATCCCTTCTCTAGTGATATTGACATTTCTTAAGAAATTCCACTCAAGAATTATATATTTGGGAAGGCCCTATCATAAAACTCTGTGGGAGAACTACTACAAAGACTAAATCAATGATACCTGTCTGGTCTTCAAGCACCTCAATCAAAACCCTTGACCAGTTTTGGCAGGAAAGGGGGTTTGGGGAAAACCGGATCTTCACAGACACATGAGCAATTTGGCAACATAGCCAAACCAGTCAGATGTACAGCTTCAGACACCTGTAGACCTAGTTATCCACTCCTGGATGGAGTACCCCTAGAGCACTATAGATGGCGGAAGAGTGTCTGGAAAGCTGCCTGGTGGAAAAAGATCTGGGTGTGTTGCTCATCAGCTGGCTGAACATGAGCCAGCAGTGTGCCCAGGTGGCCAAGAAGGCCAACAGCATCCTGGTTCCCATCAAGAACAGGGTCGCCAGCAGTACTAGAGAAGTGATTGTACCACTGTACTCAGTGCTGGTGACACTGCATTTCGAATCCTGTGTTCAGTTTTGGGCCATTCACGACAAGAAAGACATTAAGGTGTTGGGGAGAGTGCAGAGGAGGACAACGAAGATGATGAGGGACCTGGAGCATGAGTCTGATAAGGTGTGGTTGAGGGAACTGGGGCTGTTTAACCTGGAGAAAAGGAGGCTGAGGGGAGACCTTATCACTCTCTACAGCTATCTGAAAGGAGGTTGTAGCATGGAGGGTGTTGGTCCCTTCTCCCAGGTCACAAGTAATAGGACAAGAAGAAATGGCCTCAGATTGCGCCAGGGAAAGTTCAGGTTGGATGTGAGGAAAAATTTCTTCACTGAAAGAGTTGTTATGCACTGGAACAGGCTGCACAGGGAAGTGGTTGAGGGACCATCCCCAGAGGGGTTTAAAAGATGTATAGATGTGGTGGTAGGTACATATTTTATTGATGGACTTAGCAGTGTTTCGCCAACAGTTATACTAGATGACCTTAAAGGTTTTTTTCCAACCTAAATGATTTTGTGATTCTTTGATTCCTCAGTTACAATTTTGTCCCTGTTCTAAAGTCACCAAAAATTAAAATTTAGGCTATTCTACTGCTCTTTGGTTTAAAACTGAAAGAGTTGTTTTTAAAAGCATGATATTGACATTAAAAGAAAAATTCCCGAAGTACAAAATATGAAGAGTTTACAGTACTTAAATAAGGCAGTGTGACTGAGTTCTGTGTCAGCCTTTTCTGTTTCAGAGGAAAGGAGGAAGACATTTCATCCTTGAACTGTAAATAATCTTCTCAAAATTATCATCCATGTAGCCTTATGTAGGACTGAAGCCATCTCAAACTGAAATATGGCTAATCTATTGTCATCACCGTGCTTATACCAGCCCAATGTGTTTTTCAGGTTGCTCACGTGACTATTTTGAGTTAGTAAAATCTTTGATTAGGAAAAGTATCCTGAAGTCAAAGGTTCAGAGTTGTACAAAACACTGATAATGCTTCATAGATTAGATTTTTTACACCCTACATTAGAAGTATGATATAAATGGGCAAGTTGCACAATGTAAGAGTCATATCAGGACAGAAAGTTTTGCACATATTAAGATATTTAAGAAACCTGATAACACTTTAAATCAGATTCGCTAAGAAAGAATTAGTAATTAGACAGACATCAGACATTACAAAAGTCCAACCTATAATCTATTTACGATTGTTTGTGATTAAACAGCTGAGTCACAAAGTGCTTCTCAAATCTTCAGCAAGTGTGTTTCAATAGCAATAAACTGTGATGATGTTTCATCTTAATTTGGGTACATGCTAAAATATGCTGTATGTTGATTTAAACTATGATATGGAAATGGTCACTAACCTTAAGTGACTCTACTACAGAATTTATTGTTCCTGCCCTATTTTGTACAGCAACCAGCATAAGAGGGAAAAAGTAGAGGTCTAAAGAAAAAGGCAAGGGATTTTACAGCCACACACAAGGTGCAGGCATTTGTAACAGATGGGAGAGAGTGAACTTGGCCTACCAACCCAAAACACAGTTACCTAAGTGTTTGCAGAAGCTGTTGGTACCTGAACAATGCAGAAGGCCGCCTTGTGTCTCTTTGCCTGGGACTTGCAGACCTCACTGTCAGTCTTGATTTTCTCTCCTCCTCACTACACCTCCTACGCCTACTCAAGTGCCTGTCAAAGCCGTTTTCCTTACTTAGAATTTTCATCATATATTGATTCTTGAACCCCTCCAAAAGCTCAGGCATCGAAATGTGAACGTCTTATTACCAACTTCAAATCTTTATTGAATTTTTCCTTATTTTCTATTTATTCTATTTTGTCTCATTTACCTATTTGTCAGAACTTTTACTGGTGGTTTTAGATACTGTACATTAGCCATGGCAAGTCTTTCTTGACAATATTCACAAAGCTCTCCCCTGTTAATACTGGTTTTAAAGACATCTACTGAGAAAACTGAAGTGATATCAAAGAGCATTTAGAAACAGCTTATTTTTTATTTTAAAGTGAATTGGATGAACACTAGAAAACAAAGCTAGTGCTCTGTGTAGTACAGAATATGGGATATTCTGATCACCTAGCTTTAGAAATCCAGAGTTTCTCTCTGCTTTATAAGCTTGATTCATGCAGTTATTCATCATCTTTATATTCCTGTCCTGGTTTTGTTAAAAACAAGACCAGTTTCTGTTTTAGTGAATTTTCCTTTCACCTAAGTTCTTCCAAGTAATTGCACTTTTCTGAATTTGGCTACATGTTTTTGTAAACAGAGGCAATGATCTGCAAGGCCACTGATAAAAAAACGTACGTCTCATAAGTAAGAGGGGCATATTTGCAAGGAGGGGCAAACAGAACAGGTGACTAAAATTGACTGACTATTCCATCCCATCCATGTCATACACCCTATGAAAGTGGGGGGTCACAAGGGTCTCGTTCTTTTCAACTATGACCAGCATCTGAAGAGGACCCTGCCTGTCATCCCTGTGATCTGAGGCCTGGTTCCAGTGAATACTGAATCCAGTTCCAGTTTGTTGCGGAGTCCAGCCCAGGACATCTGGGTGCCTGCCCTGCAGCTGCTGGAGCGATGGGAAGCTGGGAAATCCAAGGTTGGTTTTGTGTATTTTGTATTATTTTCTCTATTTTCATTAGTAGCATTAGTAAAGCATTTTAAAACTTTTTTCCAACTGGCAAGTCTCCCTCTCTCTCTTTTCCTCCTATTGCCTTTTCCTTGGTGGAAGTGTTGAGGGAGAGGGTTGACAGAGAGCATCTGCCATGGTTTATTGTCACCCTGCAATTAAACAGTGACAGTTCCTTCATTATTTGAAGGAAAAAAATATCCATATAAGATTATATAAGTTTAAGGAAGAGAAAAATAATTATAAATTCTTCTCATTCACCTTCAATAAATTCTTCCAGAGCTTGTTCATCTTCAATAGCTTGGAAATACGTATTTTTAAAGTGAGTAGCATTTGGAATTTAATTTCCTGAAAAAAGTAAAGGCTATGTTTTGAATGGATTGTTTAAGGAAATAATTAACCTTTTTTTCCAGTCCTTGAATTTAGTAAACTTGAAAATTCTATCATTTTCAAGTTTGCAAAGGATTTTTGCCAAAAAATATAGATGATGAAAACTGATACAGCAACTCTGATGACATGGATTATTTTCTAGTAGTGATTTATTTCAAGGCATTACAGGCATGTTTATAATAAGAAAACGAACAACTGAGCAAACAAAAACCTATTTACTAAAATGGAATGATAAAGAATTCAAAGTTGGAATCAGAACCGATAAGAATGTGGTTACTTTTCACTGAGGTAGAAAAGAAGCGTTTTTTATTATTATTATTTTTTTTTTTTTATAGAGGAAATAAGCAAAATTGAAGCTGAGAACATGAAAGATCTTATTTGACTTAAAAATATTCACAAATATTCATATTTCAGTGTTTAATTTATTCCTTCTCTTACCATGGGTATAAAATATCTTTAGGACCTTTCTGCAACAGAATGGATAGTGTCATTTTGGGTGCACAGAAACTTGTCAGCTGTGGTGTAAAAACAAGCAGCTGATCTCTGTGAGGGGAATCCTTTTCAGAGCATTTTGGCTTTTTATTAATGCTTTGACATCTTTCTCAGAATGGTGTTTTCTGAGTGTGGGGATGCTTGGAGCAGCTTCAGGTGATGCGATACTGACAGACTTACAAAACTGTACTGTACTGGCCATGTCCACAGCACATAACGCTTTGCAAGCCTTGAATAATTAAAGTCAGGATCCAGAACAAAGGAAAGAAAAAAGTGCTTACAAGAAGAGTGGTTTATGGTCATACGGATGGTGTGAAGGATTATTTTATTGCTCTTTCTCTTAAAATATATATGTAGTAACTACCCAAACTGAGAGATCAGTTAGTCATGCTACAGAATAGTATAACTGTAATGTCCCCACATGACAAGACTAAGACCCATGGTCTCTCTCCTATATCTAGGCTGTTTCAGAAGGTGATGTAAAACTGGCCTACTGGGATACTTGGTCATATATGTACTCTTGTGCGATGCCCCAAATTTTATTCAGTGCCTTATCAGTAGCTATTTCTCTGTGTGATCTTTCCACAAAGAATGATTGCACAGATCAGCCCTACATCTGCATATCTGCTTTAAGTACATTGATTTTCATTTAACTGGCAGCTTTCTGCTTGTGAATGCTAGGACAAGTAAAAAGGGAGGTTCTGGTTTGCCTAAAGAGGCAAACCGTATTATATCACTAGATATAACAATGACTATTCTGAGCTTTTTCCAACAAACTAAAAGATCTTTTATTATGTAGAAAAAAACCCCATTACATTTGTCTGAAAAGTATTAATCTCTTTGCTCCCTAGTTTAAAGTAGCATGAAAAGCAGCAAAAAACATTAAATAAAGCTACCTCTAGACATTCAAATTGTGCACATTATTTTGATGTTACCTATAACAGCCATTCTCCTTCTCAAACTGCAACACACCATTCTTTATTCTAATTGCTGCTCAGCACCTGATTTACAACCATATTCTCAGATGAGTATTTCTCTCTCTTACAAGCTATAAATAGCTGCCAGTTCTTTTTTCAAGAGGAGAAGCAGAAATTTTATTCCCACACATGTAGGACTGCCAGCACATGAACTGCCCAGGTGGTAAAAATCAAACAATTGCCTCCTCTCAGAGCGCCTCTACCTTTTAAATTAAAGGCCAGCCACGCTTCTTGAAAGCCCCTCAGTGTTACTGGCAGGTTTCTGAAGGTCAGTGAGAGGATGTGCCTCTTTGAAATTGCCAGTTCCCAAAAGTTCTCTCTCTTACTGAGATGCAGGAGAGTCTCCTTGTGGTATGTCCTCATAACAAGGTGAGGAACTGAACTTTAATAATGCAATATTCGTTTTGTTGGTGGTGTTTTTTTTGTTTTGTGGGGTTTTTTTTGTTTGTTTGGTTTTTTTGTTCAGTTATAAGCATTTGTCATGTCAAAGAAATGCTCAGAGCAGTGAGAAACTCCATGTTATCAAAACTCCTTCTCATTAGGCTTGCCTTGATGGAGGAGCACTGAACCTTCCTGACCCAAAGTCTTCCTCAGCATACTCCTTAGCCTCTGCAATTTTGACGTCTGCAAGATCCTCCCTTCTTTTAATATTTAGCGTTACAGTCATCACACAAACATGCTAATTCCTCAGATCTTTTCAGCTTCTGAAGGCTTTTCCTGTCTCGAGCCTGGGGAATTTTTCGAGAGGGGACCACCAGAGGGCAAAGGCAGATCACAAACATCCGAGTTCGCTGTGGCTCTGTCCTGCAGCCCAGAAAACAGTGGGCTTCAGGACGAGCCTGGCAGCTTCCTGGATGCTCACAGTTCACACGATAAATGCCATGATTGTAACTATTTGCAAGCACTACCCAAAAAATCCCTGTCTTCAGGAAAGCTTCAGCATCCCTGCAATCAGGAATGAAAGGTCTGGCAGTGTAATTAGACAACAGCTTCGTTAACCTCATAATGAAGTGCTTTTCAGTGCTTGTGGGTATCTTAAACACTTTGCTGTAAGAAATGAAGAACAACATGAGAAATATGAAAGGATTATCACATGTTAGACACTTCAGTTTTTCATTTTGAACTCATTAAGACATGCTGCACTGTAGAAATCTCACTTATTTAGAGAGGAAAAAGCTTTGCAACTTCATCTCCAATGCCATTTGCTCTGAGTGACCCTCAAACTTCTATATAATCTCCAGTTCAGCAGGACACTATCTTGATATTCATGTAGCACATCTGGAATCATGGTAGAGTAATCAGCTGTCACAAGCTAACCTGTCCTTTTAAAATTGATACCTAGAGGATGCTTGCTATTTGACGTTCAGAAGACAAAAATAACAAATATGCATTTCTTCCATAGAAAGTACCCAGTCCCTGAAATACGTTTCAAATCATTCATGCATATGGTCTTTTAAGAAGGTCTCATTTAAGGCAAAGCAAAATTCACCTGCATCTGCTTCACCTTCAGACAAAACTCCTGTCTGTCACTCTCCGTAAAGGCTGCTTTGCCTTCTGTCATTCAGATCAACGACTACTAAAGTGTTTATGTTGTCCCCTATGACTCTGTGTGCTACTCATACTGAAGACAGTTAATGACCATACAAAAGCATATTAACGATCATCCCTATCAATATAATTCTAGAACTAATTCTGTGATCACAATTTTTCCTAAGCAGCAATGTCATCAGCAACCAGCCATGCATGGCAAAAGTGAGAAGCTTTTGCATGACATGAAGACTTCATACCTGCTTCTCAAGGCAAGAAACACCCCCGTGCCACACACACATACCCATCACCACAGCTAGTTCTCAGTTGTCATAAACTTCTGCTGACCTAGAGACGAGCAAATTACAGCTCTAGCCTAAGCAGTGAGTCACCTGTTGTTAGAGCATTTATTATACAGTGAGATATGATTTGGTATGCACTAAAGATCCATGCAGCACACCTCACCAGCAACAGCATTGACCTCTGGAGCACTCCAAAAGCAGGGAGGCAATCCTTCAGCCAGCAGAGCTGAGTGTCAGAAAGTAGAGCAGATTTATACCCAGATGGATGGAAAATGGCATTGTTAACAATCACTGCAAGCAAGTGGGCTGCTATACCCACCGTCTAGAAAATGATCCATCTGGTACTGATACAGGAAAGCATCATTCTTCTTAAAATCTGTGAATGGAAAATGTTGTGATGTCTAATTTACATGTGCTTTTTGGCCTGACTGCACTTTTCAAAGGTGCTCCTTGAGGTACCATGCTGGTTGCTATCCTGAAGCAGGCCATCCACCCACTGATTTGAGCTGGTGAGCCTGGGATAGGGATGAAATTGCAGGAGACCATCAGAATCAGACTGTAAGAGGCAAAAGCTCTTAATTCGTTCAGTGGAAAGCTACTTCAGAGATGTGTGGTGCTGAAAACCCCATGCTACATCGTTCTTTTGTGCTAGTCACAGGAAGCCCTTATCAGAGCCACCCTGGGAAACTTGGTCCTCCCTTGTCAACCTTGACACTTCAGCTTCTTGGAGAAGAGATGTCATGTAACAATAGCAGTTTTTAAACCATATTTTCAGCCTATATTTTTACAATACTGTCAGGAGGGCTTTTTCCAAGACATACCCTTTAAACAACAATAATAGTTTTCAATATGTTTTAAATTGTACTGATGCCTTTCTGAAAGGAACCTCACCCTTCAGAAAAGTTCCTGCTATCAGACAACACTGGTTTTTAATTTTCTCCTCCTTTTTTAATATTATTTTGTTCTCATGTGGACTTATGTTTATTGTTTTAGTGATACTCTCCTGTTTATTATAACCCCCCTTCACCGTTTGTGACATAACTGTATTGCTGTGAAGAACAATATGACACTGAGACCAGCAGGAATAGGACCCTAAAAGTCATCAGATACCTTGAGTTTGTGCAATTCTTTACCCTCAAAGAGGAAGCTACAAAAATATACAAAAAGCATATCAGAATATATCCACAAGACAACTTTATGAAAAGCCAGCAACTTTCAAAGAGTATTTTTTGTGTTTATATTTGCATGGAGGGGGTGGGATTAGAAAAATAGCTCTATCATTGAACTATAAAAAATAACATCCTTAAAATTTTAAGCTACTATAGACATATGTTTGGGATCCAGAGACTACAAGCCATTTCAATGTTCATTACTGAGTTCCCCCCAAGTTCTCCTCCCTGCGTGCTTTCCGAAGAGACTTATAGCACTATAGCTAACCACATAAACAACATACGTTTTCAAGAAGCCATGAGAAGCAGTAACTAAGCCCTTATGCTTTTCAGTTGCTGGGGAAATACTCCTGGATGTCTTCAGCTTCCTTGGTATGCTTGGCCATGTAAGAACATCTACATCTCTGCTTCTGATGCTGCACCAGAGCAAGAGAGACCTGGTACTCCCCCCACTTACATCTTAAAACATTTGTGCTCTAAAAACTAGAGGATTCATTTCGTATTCCATCTGCCCCTTTTCCCAATAATGAGAATGTTGTCATTTCCAGCCATCTATAGACAGGTGTTAACAAGCCACTAACATAAAATGCAAGTCCTCACGCCCCTATGCTAGGGGGCTGTGACAACAGTTCCATATAATACGTTATTTTTTTCTTGTCCACCACCTAGTCTGTCCAAAGATGGCTCCTTCTGCCCTCACACTCCCCCTTCCCCCCAAAATGCCACTGTCAGGCAACAGGTCTCAGCACTTACCTCACTTAGCAGTGTCTCTAAAACAATAGTTGTAATAAAAGTCCTATTATGGAAAGCACAGGAAGCAAGACAAATTCATAGCAGTTTATCTTTTGAGATAATTAAGACCACTTACCTTAGTTAGAAACCCTTTCCAAATTAGACTTCTGTGGGAAGATTTCTTTAATTTGTATCATTTTAATTATGCACAAATATGTTCCATTTAAAATGCATTTCATAGAGCAAAAAAATTTATATTATTTTATCACCTAAATTACATTAAAGATACTTGCTGCACATAAAACAAATTAGTTTCTTTAGACTATTAAACTGTGAGGTCTGAAGCAATAAGAAGGCGAAACCCCAGATGAAAACATGACACTTATATCCAAAACCAATATCCCTTTTTTGAAGCTCTCAACAGAGCACTAGCCCCTGAAAGGCATTTGGATATCACAGAACAGAGTGCAGTTTACTGTCATTTTATCTAGTGGATACTTCCTCTCCCTTACAATAAATGTTACTGAAATAAGTAGTAAAATTCTACAAGTAGCAAAGTACAAAACAGTGTGCACTCTGTGTATACACCTTTCAACAATGAAGGTAGAGAAGGCAAGACACTGATATTCTCTAATAGCTTAAAAAATGTAACTTTCTATTATTTTGTATTTATTATTTAAGCATTGTGAATTAACTAACAATGTTATATTACATTAAACTGTATGACAGTTTTGAACTTCATCTTTTTTCTTTCATGGACAGCGTCAATTTATTTTGAAACATTTTTCTATTAATTATTTTGTTTGCCTTTCCTGGAACAAAAAATCTAGAAACAGCTTATTGTTGTATGATTCAACATCTCCAGTACCCTAATGCTACATCAGCCAGTAAGACTGATATTTTCAGGCATTTGTGGCTTCAGAGTCATTCTGCTCCACAGTGTGCCTGATCTCAGAGGGAACTATTAAAGTAAATTTCCCTTCCAGAGTTTCCCAGCCACAGCAGTCTCTAGAGATTTAGGAAAGAGCAATCCAAATATCTGAAAGTAACTTTTTAAAAAAATCGCCATAACCAAAACTCTTACTTGGTTTCAATACATTTAAATAGAATGGGAAACTCACCAAATTCGCCTGTTTATTCTTCATTTGGGCAGCCAGCTCACTGCAGATCAACTACTATGAATCCAGCTGCCTTTCCCTCATTCTGGGAGATGTAGAAGACACGACAGGTTCATGTCTATCAGCAGAGTGCAACACTGGTGCATTTCTACAGCAGGGAGGTCGAAGAAGCAGGGGTGGAGGGAGAAGAGTCAGCCTTCACAGCAGTTACAGAGTTCTTGCATGTTGTTATTGCCGTAGGTTCCTGTGACTGGCTTTAGCTGATCTCCTCTCCTCTGACATTGCTGCCTGTTGAGCTGGGGAGTGCAAGTGAAGACTAATCATGTACACCTCAAGTTGTCTCTTGCAGCAATCTCTGGTGTTTTATCAACCGCAGAAACAGTATATACCTGCGGAGGAAAGAAGTTTTGCCACCTGTCACCTGAGATAAAATGATCAATTTCCTAATTCTAGTACTAATGCTGGATTCAAAGCTGAATGATAATTACCCCAGCTGGTTCTTAAAATAATCTACAAACAACACTGATCCTGATTATTAAAACTGGTGCGAAAGTCATTGTGGCACACAAGTTCATTTGGTGTATTTATAGATTAATTTTCCTCTGTTTATGGAGTTGTGTTGAATTTAGGAAGGGATAGGAGTTTTCCCTTGTGAGAAGAGCTTCCCCTTTTCTTAGTAGGTATCATTACTTGCTAGATGCATAAATTGGCAAACCTTTCACACTAATGGCAAACTACAATAAAACAGTTGGTGGTTACTTAACAATTCACTTTATTTATTTATGGTCAAATAAATAAAGCCAGTGCCACATGGGGACTGAGAAGATGCTGTTTTCTAACGTCTTGAGGGTCACGGGCTACCAGACAAAGCACCCCTACAGCCTGAGCTCTGCTTTCAAGCATTGCTTCTCGCCCTCACATCCTATCATTTCACCTCTTCATAAGCAGGAAAAAAAGCATTAAGAAATTTCAAGTCACTGTTGAGAGAACAAAATCGTATTATATTACTAAAGCTTCCCTCAGTCCGACTTGGGACAAGTCTCAGAATACTGAACAACTTACCAGTGAAGTAAAAAATAATACTCTGAACAGAAGTTATATATATATATATTTACCATAAATTATATGTGACTTTTTAAATTCTAGTTTATCAAATATGAAAAAGTTCAGTGACTCAGTAAAGCCAGGCCTGTGATTCTTTTCTCTGCTACTCTCTAAAACTTGACAAAGTTCCTTAAATGCCTCTATTCTTATTTTAGCCTTAAAGCCTTCTAGATACAAGGAAGCTACAAGAACCTCAGGTACAAGTTTCATTGATAGGCCTGACTGTGGCAATTCAACCAGAAGCAGTCCTACCCCAGCTTCCTTAGTAATTCCTTCTGTTAGGTGAGCCGTAACTCAGGCTGTACATAAAAAACTTTTAACAAGACCTCTGCCTGTTCAGAACATGCTTCTCTCATTGAAAACACTCACCAAGGGCTGGTGAGGAAGAAAATGGCTCCATCAGTTAGGAGAGTCACCTGTTACATGAAAAAGCCAAATTCAGTTCCTTTGTCTGCTTCAGAGGATCTAGAACTTGTCTCCTATTCACAGTAGTCACCCTAACCACTTCACTGCAACCCATGAGTCAAGATTTGGTGGGACTGAGAGAAGCTGAGGATGGTACACCAGTGCAGCAGGGAGTTCCTGGAGGGGTACAGGATCTGATCCCCACGTGAATGCTTGTTATATCCATTATAACATGCATTTGTTGTACAAAGTCTAATTAATGACCAAAAGTGTTAGGAATCCCAGAAATTAGGAGCGGAATTACCTCCTTGAATGAGGCAGACTTCTTGACTGCTCCCAGCTAACACTTACTCTTGCAACCTATCTCCTGTTCTCAGCAGACTTCAAACATTTCCTGGGGTGTTCCCAGCAGGATATAAGGGTTCTGGCTGCTCTTGCCCATCCTTGGGTTCCCACAGGAGCCTACCACTTGTCTGCACCACCAGCATGTAGCATTCATTCATAAATGTGGATTTCCATGGGTGGATTTCCACAACAATGAAAGGGGCTGAAACAGTGCTCTCTCTCTTTAAATAAATTCTGGACACTATTAAATACAACGGGACTCGGACACTACTTTCCGCATCTATAAGTTCATCTTATTTTCTTGCCTTGAAAAAAATAGGATACCAGGACCAGGTCCCTTTAAGAATTTCTTCTGGAGAATGTGTAGACACCTCTCTGCAGCCTTGTGTGTAACACTTAGAAGCTCTGATGAAGGTTCCTGATCATATAAATGTTTTCTTATAGCTTTAGGCAGTGGTGTTTTGGGGTAGTTTGCTGTTCGACATGGAGAGGGCTTTGGACTAAGAGAGTCTCTCTGCCAAATAATATTCCAGGTACAAAAAAAAAATTATTCCAGGTACCAAATATCAAGACTCTTTTTACATTTCAACTGCATTTCTGTATTTTTTTTCATCAAATGTTTAAGAAAGTTGAATCCTTCGGGTTTTTTTGTCTTTTTGCAGAGACTTCTGCTTTTTTTCAGTAAAAATTTCTAAATCACATTATTATTGAACAAAAAAAAAAAGAAATAAAAGAAAGACATTATCTTGGAGAGATACAAAGATCTTTTTCCTCTTTATTTCACTCGTATTATTTGCTTCCAGTGAAGGTTTTGACAGCTAAGATAACATGTGGATAAAACAGCAGGTGTGAGTCAGACCTTTCTCCAGATTTCAGCCTGGAGAGAAGAACAACTACCATCTAGTTTATTTTAAAACAAAAGATAGGAGGATTGGTAAGAAAAACTACATAATTGAGATTCTTTTCATTAAAATGTAAAGCTACAGTACAAGCTTAAAATCTTGCAATGCAAAAAACTTACATTACCCCTACCACCTTAATTATGTGTAAAATCAATGAATACTAAGAATTCAATTGTCCTGTCAAAATGTGCACACTTTACAACTTAAAGTCTTCTAAGCTGTGGCAATGGAAGAAAATCAATTGTATTATTTAAGATGTTTTTCTTCCAGTTATGCAGTAATATATGTGTTTCAAAAATTTTGTGAGCACATTCCAACTTAAGAAACAGTTTTCACTTTTATACATGTAGTGCAGTGAAAAAATTTAAAACATTTTAGATATTTTTAAAGGTTGTCTTTACACCTCAGGTCTTTGGTGTGTTGGCTTTTAAATTTGTTTTGGAATATAAACCACAAAATAATAGTGACAATGTCTAAACTGCACTTTAGCCACTAAAATTTAATATGAAAGAAAGTGACATGGTAAACTCCAGGAACAAAGCAGAGAATGCCATGAGCTGTTCGCTGGATTTAAATTATAACAACATAAGGCAATCAATAGTTAATCTTATGTAGAATTCAAAATTTTTTTGCTTTTAATGCTTTTTTTCCTTGCAAGTGGCAGGATAGCTCCAGCAGAACTTCATCAACCTTGCCAAAACCTTCTGCTGCTGCTGTCTTAAGAGTGACATGCAGTGGCAGCATAACACAACAGAGGTGATATACAACAAGGACATGGCATGTAAGATATCTTCCTCCATAATTTTTTTAATTACACTAACATTTACAACCTTCTTCAAGCAGTCATTGACATGCACAGTATTCCTCTGTGAACTTTGCTGGTATTCCCAAGCTTGCCAAGATGATCACTGACAGCCAGGGCATATATGAATAAGTTACAAACTTCCTTACATTACTGTCTTTACAGTCCTAAGCTGTTCTTGTGTTGTACAATATTGTTCTCTTAAAACTCTGCTTGGTATGTAAATGTGCACACATGCATTCAAGCCTACTACATTTTCTTTTGAGACCTTCACCAGCTAAAAAATCTTGGAGAAACCGCTCCAATGAGTGTAAAATCTTTAAAAAATATTATTAGTTACTGAACTACAGTCAGAAGCATTTGATTTACAATAAGCACATCAAGGAAGGTTTTTTTCTAAAATCATTATTAGACTTGAATCTACAAACACATGGTTTTGCTTAATCTTCAAATGCTTGAAGAATCATTCATCATAATCACATAAGTAAATACATGTGAGACTGGGCTGAGTGGTTGACTTGGAATAAAATGCCCCAAATTCATAAACCTGAGTCTTTCCTGTCATATCTTGTACAATTATTGCCAATTAAAAGTAACTTTGAAAAATTTGCTAGAATTAGTTTGATTTTTGAATACTGAAATTTAAAGTGGAACATGTCACCTGAAGGAAGTTTTAAAGTAAAAGACATTAGTTCTTTTTTAATTGTTTATTTACAGATTTATCTTGCTGTTTGTTACCAGGTATTCAGTAACTTTATTGATTCTCTAATTCTGAAGTTTGTTGTATTTTTTCAGGAGCAAAACATGGCAATAAGGTCAAATGGAAAAGATTAATATGTCCAGCCAAAAACCTTTTATATGGCATTGAATGATTTTTGCTGAAAACAATAGATCTGAGAGACATCTGAGAACAGTAATATAGTTCCAGAGTGCCCTGTGTTGATGTTGTGTATATGGGGTAGAAATGCAGAGAGGAAATGAGCCAGTTTATTTTTCCATGCACAACAGGGCCAGCCTGCACAACTGTAACAAGTGAGCAAAAAATGCCACAGATTGGTAGCCAGTTGGAGGTGGGTGGAGGGGGATGTGAGTGGAGAAGAAACAGGTTAGATCTGCACCGCAAATTGGAGGAAGGTGTAAGTAATGGCTATATATATTCTAATTATCTCGTCAGCTAACAGGGAAGATACCAAGAAGATCAGCTCCTCAAAACAGCTCTGGCGGCCACCTGACAACCCAATTCAAAGCCTTTGCAGCCAAATTTCACTACATGCAGGTTTTTTCTTGAGACTAGAAGCTGCCAAGAAGGTCAAATTTTCTTAGTGTGAGTGGTTGTCTCCTTTTCTCCATTTCCTGCACTTACCTCTGAAAGTATTAATACTTTCAAAGGTATTCATTGCCCTTCCTGGCCAAAAAATGGTGCCACTGTCTTTCCGATTATGAAAGAGAATAAAGTGTACAGTGGCATTAGGCGTCTCTTACTGGAGTGCTAAGAACTTCTGTTTGATGTATTACATCCTTAAGTTTGTTTCGGTCAGAACACAAACTTCTCATCTTTAACTTCTCCCACGCAATGGCATTCATGCAAGCTGTGACTACACAGACTCATCCCTTTGAAAGGCTCCCACTGAGGTGAAGCTTGGGAAAACAGGACAGGTGGAGCTTCAAAATAAAACTAGTGTCCAAAATAATGATTTTTTTTTTTTTTTTTGAAGTTAGGCAATGCTTTTTGTATTAGTATCAGACTTATAAGCTAAGAATAGATAATGAAGTGAGGAATAAAGGTGCTTTCCTAATACAGAGCTCTTGTTCTGTTGTGTGACTGTTTGCAAAAGGAAAGTTATTATAATGTCAAGGCAGTAAAGAGAGAAACTGAGACTCTGCACTTTGGTGAAGAAACACCTTCTAGTATTGGGGATCCTGGACTCTGTAGGCAACTCTGACCTATGTCCAGAAGTGGTGGAGAAACTCAGATAAGCAGAAAGTTTGTAGGGATGAATGTGGTTTTGCCAAATACTTGAATTTGTTATCAGCTGCTACTTGTGTTTATTGTTTATGTTTCGGTGTAGTCACAGTCTATGCATCTTCATGTGCCTGAAGAATTACTATAACCCAACAACATTTGCAATCTTCGGGCTTATAAAAGAAAAGCTAGATATAGGGAATTACTATGGGATCAGAACTGGCCCTACAGACGTAAGTCCTGCAGAATTCATTCCCCATTGGCTGTAGTTAATACTACAATGGATTAAGGCAAAGAAACTAGCGCTGATTTGCCATTATACATTGTGCTGTGAACTTCACAGGATCAGGAACAACTTCCCAGTTTGGTCCTCTAAGGTAGATGCTGGGAGGTTATTAACCTTGTCAGCCTTTCCAATGTAACCTGCTGATGTCTGAGCCAAGAGACAGTGAAATCCCTCTGGTCCCAGCTGTGGGGACAGCCTAGAGCATGTTGAACTGGGACAGGTTGACTGTGGCCATGACAGGCACAGAGGGAGCATGCAGTGCCAGAAGATTATATGCTCACAGCTTGGGCAATCACAGCATTAAAATGGATGGACAAAGATCTGATATTGTATTTCTTCATCTTGGTCTGTGAGGTATACCAGAAGTAGGCCCCTGGACTGTGAAGAACGTAATGGCTGGCTTCTAGCCTTGGATGGGAGATTGTTGCTTTGCTTTACTCAGCTAGTCAGGTCTGAGTACCCAGCTGCCCTCTGGCCAAGACTATTTCCCTCACACTTGGCTGCCCAAGTCATATTAGTCTGGGCTCTTCTGTTACAGGGCCACTTTCATGCTCAACCATTAGACAAGAGGCTGACAAGAAGACCAACTATCTGACTGCACTTTTTCAGGCTGAAGAGGAACAGATCCAGATCTAGATCCAGGCTACCCTTAGTGAAGATTCTGGGTCAATGAGTTGAGCTGTGTTTGGTGTCTCACAGACACCAGGCTGATTATAAAACTTATTTTTATTTCTCCACACATAAGTAACTTTAGAATGATTTAAAGAAAAAATAACAATCTAGAGGAGTTTGTGAGCCTGATATGCACAAAATAAATGAAACCTTAGTGGATTTATCTAAGCTTTTTTTTTTTTGCTTTTTTTTTGACTGTTTAAGGTTTGTCCAGTACTATGGACTCAAGGAATCACAGAACAGTCCAGGTTGGAAGGGACCTCAAAATATCATCTGTCCAACCTTGTGTGGAAGAGGGAGCCTATGTGAGGTTATCTAGCACCTGTTCAACTGTGTCTTGAAAACTTCCAGCAGTGGGAAGTCCATCACATCCCTGGGGAGGTTGTTCCAGTGATCAACTGTTGTCACTCTGAAAAATGACTTTCTTATGTTGAGGTGGAACCTCTCCCAGTGCAACTTGTACTTGTTGCCTTTTGCCTTTTCCATGTGTCTCCTTGTGAAGGAAAAGCCTCCATCTGTTTTTCATCCATCTTTTAAATGTTGGAATACTGTAATATCGTGCACCCGAGCCTTCTTTTCTCCAGGGAGAAGTTATGTCTCTTCTTGAGGGAGAAGAGGAATAACTCCTTTTAGTCTTTCCTCTAAGGGCAGGTTCTCCAGGCCTTTGATTATCTTCATAGCTCTCCTTTGACCCTCTCCAGTCTGCCTGCATCCTTCTTGAACAGTAAGGCCCAGAACTGTATCCAGTGCTCCAGATGCAGCCTGACAAGGGCTGAGTGAGATGATCATGTCTCCATCTCTGCTGGTGATGCCCCTGCAGATGCAGCCCATTAGCCTTGGTTGCTGTGCAGTGACACCCTGATGACTCCTGTCAGCCAGCTCCTAGGCACAAGTAGGGCAAGACGGGGAGTCAGCACTGTATACAGAATAACCCATATATCCCAAAAGCTCTGGTTAGGCACTGCAAAACATAATCATGCTTCCACTCAAATAATGTGTTCATGTTAACCATCAGTTAAAATACAGGAGAAGATAGCTGAATATTCCAAATTCTACCAGTAAGTAGTTCATCTAACTCCATATTTTGACTCTCCAAGGGAAAAAAAGAGGCATCAGAAAACAAGGACCAATTAAACGTATTTGTCCTTGAAATGAAGTTCTTTCTAGCAGAAAGTTAGTTTGGTTTGTGGTTTTTTGGGGGGGATGGTGTTGTGTGTTTTTGTTTGCTTGTTTGTTTTGTTTTTACTCTGAAGTGTTAAAAAATAGATGCTACTAAGTACTAACTAAGTATCACATGCAGGCAGGAAATGATCTTCCTGTCCGTTGTTAACTTTCAAGCCTTTCAAAACAGCCCATGCCAAATTCAGACAAGACGGTTTCTGCTTGTTAATGGAGTGGCTCAACAATTGCCCTGAATGTTTTGGTCAAATTTCAACTCATTTTATACTAATTAGCTGATATTTTCAAGATGAAAATTCTCTCAGTTCTTGCCAGTCAGATTGTACTGATTTCAGAAGTCTTTTTCTAAGGATTCTTTCAATGCCAAGGAATTTATTTAAGCCAACTTATTCTGAAATATTTTAGCTTTGACCACTGATGTTTCCCCACAAACTGTGATACTTCTCCATCCAAATCACACCCTGAAGAACACAAAACTGTGAATTTTATTTGCAAGCATTCCAAGAATATAAGGTTGTGAAATAACCACTGAAAATCAGATCAAGAAAACCTTTGAATATTTCACAGCATTACTGTTTTACTAGGACAGTGTAGGAAGTTCAGATTTTTGTCACATTTTTAAGGAGTATCAGTACAGCTAGCCAATATGTTTTCTCTCTCTGTAGATTAAAAAGTAGGTAGTCCAAGGAGATCTGCAATGATTTTGTTGGCTGCTGTTTCTGTGGCTCTTTGCATCTTTCAAATTATTTGATTTGTTTAACTGTTTGTCTTAGCTAAAAAAAAAAAAAAAAAAAAAAAAATTAAAAAAATCTTCCCTCGGGTTTCTCAGCATCTTAACCAGTTCCCTACTCCTCTTCCTTCTTTATTTACACAAAATAAAAACAGAAACAGTTTTATGATATTGGAAGGACACATGGCCTCTGTGACTCTCATCTTCACTTGTTGTTTTCCAGGTTTCCATTTGTTTGACTTAGTCTGAGGTTTGCATCTTTGAATATAGGCTGGAGATCTGATGGTAGTGAAGCTTAATTTTGTGTGATAGCTCTTGTTTGTAAAGCACTTTGCAGTCTGTCTGTCTCATTTCATGTGCCCACACACAAACATAGAGCATCAGCCATCTCTAGTGGGAGGGTGACAGCCACACAAGCCAACTGGTAGCCAGCCAATGCGCTGCACGGCAGTGGGAAAAAGGAATATTGGCCAAGCATGCCATATCAAACCCTCCTCTCCAGAGCATGCCATGGTATTTTCAATATCCACAAGGAGCAGATGTTCTTAATTTCGGATCATTAAAGAAGATGAGCACGCTGAGAATGCGGGTTCACACAAGGAGGGTCAATGACAGTTCATAGGTGGTCTGGACTAGCAGTCTTCCAAAAGAGAGACAAGGCTAATAATCAGAGCATAAAAGCCTTCACTTTTGTGCTTGACAAACAAGCTAAGAAGACCAAAGATATGAGGAAGTCATCACCATAATGTGCACTGGGAGACAGGCAGCTTTGCAGCCTGTCTGAGGGTGCTCAAGCATCAGGCTGCATAGGTTGCAGAATTTAAAAGCTACCTCAAATGACTAGCATTGACACAGCCGCAGAAAGGACAAATATATGCAACCAATGCTAATGTGTCTCAGGACTGGATTTCATGCTTCTGCACAACTGACATTAAGCAGCTGGCCTATACTGTACACTAGCATGCTGTGAGTGTTCCCAGCAGAGGGTCCAATCCTCCATGGTAACGCTCATCAGGGAGCTCTGGAAATGCTTTAATTATTAAAACGAATAATTCCTACCAGCACATTTAATTGGAAAATATTACATGTTTAAATGTGCACTAATGGAAGGTCTCTGAAAATCTAACAGTATAATAGAGTATGCTGTTTGAAGTGAATTCTAGCAATATTTTTTCAGCCAATAACACCATGCATTATTTATCCTATCCCTTTTTAATCCTATCTGATAGTTCTTATGAAGAAGGAGTCACTGGAACCTCAGAGATAAAATGCAAATCTGTGAATTGCCCCCTGCGAGCTTAACCTGCCATCACTACCTCCTCCGCCTTCCTCGCTTCCTGCTCCCCAGTTTCTAAGGAAGTAGTTCAATGAATTTATTGCTGCAGTATAAACTAAGCACCCTGTTTCTTCCTCAGCACTGGGAGGACTGTGCAGACTGATGAAATACAGGAAAACTTGTTACCCAGATTTGTTACTACAGCCTGACAGAGACTGGGTACATCCGAAGGCAAGAGAAGTTCAATGTGAGTGTAGACTGGTGGGAGTCCCAGGAGGAGAAGGCAGAAAATAAGGCTTCAAGGCATAAACATTACCCACCCAGGGGAAGCAAGGATAGGTATGAATAGGGATAACCAAAGAGGGTCAGAAAATATATCCATGACGAAGCAGAGGTGGTAAACATGTGTTAAAGACATGAAGCAGTGACACAGAAGGATCCTACCTGAAGCTGCTGAACCCTTTCTAAGTTATGTGGCAAATATACAGTTTCACAGTTGGATGTGTCTAAATTAGTGAAATTGCATACTATCTTGGAGAATGGGCATTCAGAGAAGGATTTGTGCCTCCAGATTAAGTTCTGCCAAGCCCAGAGCCCACAGTGAACATTTTCAAAGGCAAGGACTCAGCTGAATGTATTACAGCCTTGTAAAGCGATTGTACTGACTGGCCTTGTCTCACCTAATCTAATCTAAAAATATTATGCTAATATCAGTCTTCATATTTCTTTGCATACTTTTTGTTCCCAGAGGGAAAATTTGTTACCTTCTGGATATGTGCATGGTGGAAATACCAAGCCGCTTCCATCTGAAAGTTATACCTTCTCCCTTAAAGTCTATTAGGAACATAAAGAGATGCTGGAAAGAAGTATTTGAGACAGTCTTTGTGAGAAAGAAGCTCAATAGAAGAGGAAAAGTCAGAGTATATGTTGAAAAAAAAATTTTTGCAGTGAAAATGACATTATTCTCAATGACACTGAGCAGGAGCTGTGGGTAACAGTGTAAACCCATTTTGTTCTGACTGGTTTCTGAAATAAGCAACTGCAATCCTTATTAAAATACTTCTTCTCATCTCCAACTTGACCCATAGTTTGCAACCTTTTTCTGCTCATGGTGACACTAAACCAAAATTGTGAAGATTTTCTTATTTACTGGAAATACGACACTTGTCAGGTCTGTTACTTTTCTAGTTTTGTGGTGTGTTTTTTTTTGTATTGGCTGCAGGAATGCCTCTAGAGGAACAAGTTTTCCCATGTAGCTGCTGAAGATTTCACACTCCTGGATTCTAAAAAGAGAGGTTTTGTAGCAATTTTCTCTGTCCAAAAGACCAAAGACAGCATAGCATAGCAAGCTTGGGAGGGAAGCCAGCAACCTTTGATGTACCACTGATGTCTTGGGCCTGTTTGGGATTACGATATTCATCTGTGTCACACTATTGGCAACAATTACTGAACAGCCCCAATGCAGCGCACAGATTAAATGCATGCATACCCACAAGACTACCTGTTCCTTTGGATTTGGTTCTGCTGTAATACTGTATCTTGTCTGCAGTTTAGCTATTGTTATTAATAGCTCCCCTTTGATTATATATTTTCTGCCTAACTTGTTTGACATTAACTGTGTAGTACTTCCTTCAGCAGACTGCTTACACTTTGGAATCTCTTGTGACCATTTCTGTTGATTCAGACATCAGAGTTTAGTTCCCTGTAAGGAGACTCTGATATTTACACAAAGCTGTATTTAACACTTCCAACCCATAGGTGTGATTTGCAGCTCTGAGTAATTCAGAAATTATAGCAAATCACATCAACACTCAACACATTTAAAACAAAAAACAAAACAGAAAAACAAAACAAAACAAAAACAAACAAAAACAAAAACACAAATAAAACCACAAAACAAACAAACACCCCCCGAAAAAAACCACACACACAAAAAAATCCAAACCCCAAAATCAACAGATACACACAACCACATGAGAAAAAAACTAAGGCAAGGATCTTTTCCAACAGAGAGATATAAATAACAAGGGGGGGGTGGGGAAATGGCTCCTATATGGAAAAAGCAAAGTATCTGCAAATACTTCCGTGTTTGTAGACTGATGGACTACAGTACTGCTGGAGCTGGAAACAGTTATAAGTCACAAGGACAATGTCTGCAGCACCCTTATGCTTTCTGGAAGACACCATGTGGGTAAAGACTGGTATTTGAAAGCTGTTGTACCGTGACTGTTCACATCACACTTTCTTGCCCACATGGTAAACTGTCTTCATGATTCTGGAAAGCCAGTTTTACCCTCAGGCCTCCAGGGATACCCAAGACAAGAGCTTTTGGCTTTGCCTGTTCATCTTGTGAAGTTTTAATATACAAATTTTACTTTATCCTGGCTTCTAAAGTTCATTGCATGTATTACAAATGCAACTCTGTTATGATTGAATTAGGCCAAAACAATTGTTTTCAGCAAGCCTAAAAATTCAGCAGTACTTTCTTCACAACAGAAACTGGTTTAGGAACACTCAAAAATGTTAAAAAACACAGAAGAAACATGAGACTAAACTAGAGCTGGTAAAAGTCGTTTGATGCTGTAAAAAGTATGATTCCATATAGATAAATGCTTTGTATGAGTTAAATGCTACAGAAGAATAGTTGGCAATTTCCATTGTTATTGAAAATAATGATGAAAGGTTTTAATGTTATAGGTTAAGCAGAATACCTTTCATTTAATATAGTTTTAAGACGTAATGTGGAGCCATAAAGCTGAAACACAGTTTCTATCCAGAAACATCTACTTTTATATTAAATCTCTGTTTCTAACAGACACATCTAGTTAAAAATTTGCATCTGGCAAGCAGCTCATATCTCTAATGAAAACCAAAAAGCAAAACCCGTGTCACAGGAGAGCACAACATTTAAATTACCCATTAGCAAAGCAGAAATTAATTTTGATGTGATGAACATTCTCCTCTCTTCTTTTATCTTTGCTCTTCTAAATGCAGATAAGTCTTGCAGGCAAGCCCTGGCCAGGCTCTGAGCCAAAAGATACTGTCTTTCAACATCTAAAGCTTCATGTAAAAGGTAACTATAAAACAAATAAGTTGAAATCTATGTTATTTCCCAAGTTAAAAATACTACAGTACTTCTAGCTTCCTGCTTAAGGTAATTGCACAGAGAAAAAATGGGGCTGAGTGTTCAGATGAGTTAGTGTAGTTACACAGTGAAGACATGGAAAACATTGAGTCTTCTCTAGTTTAAAAGATAGGGGAGTGCCAGCTGGACAGGTTTTTATGGAGAAAAGGCTTCGCAGAGAGCTGAGACCTAAGTTTGGGAGATGCTCAAACAGGAGATATCTTCATGTTTCATCTTGAATGAATACAAGCAACAATTTTGTTGTTTTTTGTTTCTTTGTTTGTTTTGTTTTTACAGTAACACAATTTTATAAAAAGGTATAAACTACCAGTCTTCCTGGGGGTTGCAAGGGTGTTGGTTATGTTGTTGACAGAAAAATGAGAAGGATTTTTGAGGTTTTTTTACACTTAGATTGCATCCCAGCTCAACAGTTTCATTTCTCAGGTTCAAAGAAAACTACATCAATATTCACATACGTCTTTCCCCATCTCTGTATCTTTGGCTTGAGATTGCCAAGCCACTGCAGCATGCCATCTCACAACCTCTACCTAGCATCCGCTCTTCACCAGGAGGGAGATAGCTCTCTGTCCTTCTCAGAACACTTTGAGATGACACGTAGAAAATGCATAACAGATGTACTGAAAGATTAAGGCTTTATTAAGGTTTTGAGAACCAGCATTGCATTCTTGACATTCAGTTGTTTTACCTGCCTTGCTGGCTGACAGGTGAGGAATGTTGATCATTCTGGATAATTTTTAAGCTTTGACGATTTTCTTAGCTATCTAAACAACAAAATCTTAGCATTTGTTCCAGCCTGCAAGTCCTCTTTATAAAAAATAAAAGAGGCAGTATATCAAAGAAAAATGGATTTTTGAGTCTTTCTCCTGACCTTCATGGGAGAAACTGATGGACTAATTAAATGCTGAGTGCTTCTTCCACAGATGGCCTTAAACTGCCTTTCTCTCAACACGTGCTTACACCTGTGTTAGTTTCAGTTGAAACTCCAGGCTGTCACTCTGTCCCTTCCTTTCTTTAAGGTTAGAGAAAATACTCCAGCTGAGATTTACTTTAAAGGTGTGTCCTTTTTCATAAAAAGCTGCAATGATCTTAGGCAAACAGAAGAACAGCAGGTAGGAGGAATTCTTTAGCTAGCCAATGTTCCATATTTTGTTTTCCAACAGAGAATCTTAACAATCACCCATTGCGTTGGAAAGCCACATGATGATAATATAAATTCACTGATGCAAGCCAAAGAGCTACAAACCTTTCTAAATCAACATAAACATATCCCCAAATCCGTGTGTAGACCAGCCGATATGCATCCCCTCTGTTTTGTTGGGAGCCTTGCCCACGGCTGGTTGCGCTCAGAGCCACGGGTGAGTGTGAAAGATCAGAGAAGATCTGGGGTTCACTGCTGCAAGGCACAAACCACCCTCCACAGCCAGAGGGCCTGGCTTCTTCCTCAGCTAATGTCAGCTGAACCATTTCTGCAGCAATACATTCGTACTTGCCATTTTGGAAGGGAACTTTATCTGCACATGTTGCTTATGGTAGACATTTCAGAAACTGTGCTCAGAACATTTTTCTGGTCTATGAGCTTTTCTTACTGCAGAAGAACTTCTCTGAAGACAGGGTTCAGTGTGTGCTGCTGAAGAGCACCCTAGGGTTTTGGATTCAGAAGTCCTATCTTCAGTCTGTGACAAAGCTCATTTTGTGTTCTATGGAGAAAATCATTACATACTTCTCTGCTTCCAGTTCGCCATCAGTTAAGTGAAGGGGAGTACTAATGACACATTTAGAAAGGGTGGATTAAGAATTAGCTATTTGGGTACAGAATTGTAGAAAATATATGTAATTTCTATGTTCCAGGTGTTGTTATGTTTCACATACTTGTAAACATGTAGAACATAGTACCCATATCGTAGAAACTAGATCATTCAATGTACTTCAGCTGCATTTAATGCACTTATTTCAGTCTGTTCCTCATAGAAATAAGAGACCTGAATGAAATATTTACATAACATACATAGCCATTGTTCACACTTTGTAACCCAGCATCACATATAAACTACCCTTCCCTATCAACAAGGATTGTCTGAACAGTAGCTGATTATTATATTATCAGAGTAAGAAAACAAAATAAACCAAGTAACAAATTAGGTAATAAAAAGGATCAGCACGGTAGTATTGTGGATGATCTGTAATACAAAACATTTTCAAAAAGAAATTTAAAATGTTTAGTGTATTGAACTGTTTGACTAGTGAGAAAAATTGTGTGCTTCGCTTTGTACTGTGAATTTTATCTTATAACAGGAACTAGGGAATAATATTTTTAAAAATAATTTTAAAAGTAAATAGAATTGCTTAAGGCAGTTCTGAATTTTGCTTATGCTAATATTTTTCCTAAATACAGAACTTTTTAAAAATCTCAGTGTTTTCAAGTGGAGATGCACAAGACCCAAATGCACTAAGCACTACTGCTACTGCATTTTGTGACTACAGGATGATTTTTTTCCCCAGCACTAGCATAGGAATAGTGTTTCTTTATAGAGACATTTTGAATTCTTAAACCAAAATGTATATATTAAAAGGTTAAAAACAAAATAGCTAGTGTTGGCCAGGAAAACTTATTTGGACTGCTCTGTCATTTGACCCTGAAAAGTTAACTCCTGCTGTCACTTCTGAACAGAGCGAGACCTTTGCATGGCTCACATACTTCATTTTCCCAACTATATAACAGGTAGGAAATACAATTCCTTGGACAGGCAACATGAGTCACTCACGACCTTTCACTATTTTTCATTCTTTTAAAATCAGAAATTAATTTGTTAAGAGCTTCTCATCTTGTTTTGATAACACATTTAAAATTTATCCTTCAAGCAGAGAGGAGTCTGGACCAAGATTTAAGGAGCCAGACAGGTGGCATGTTCTTTTTTAATGGCATTCACATGCAGATGCTTACATCCAGACCTCTGAAAATGTATTAGAACGTTAGAACACGGCAGAAAGCGGATGTCATCCGTGGCTGAGAAAAGCAGAGCAGCTGTCCTAACCCACCACCAACATGCAGGACAGTGAAAGCTTCCAGGAGGGCTGGCATTATGAGGTGTGTATCCCTCAAGAAATTCCAGATGGCAGATGTCTTATTGCTCATCTGCTCTCAGGACAATGCTTCTCAATCTCAGAAATGAAAGGATACTTACCGCCAAAATACTAATGCAGGTTGTTGTTTTTTTCATTTAGGCTTCAAATTAATGTTTGGAGATTGATGGAACAACCTAGTTGATAATAGATCCGTGAACAGATTAAGCTGCTATTCAGACGGTCTCTGCAAGCATTTAACAAGAAGAGAATGAGTCCTTTATAACTGTTTAATAACATCTCAAACATAATTCTGTATGCTAATGACAGATACTTACCTGTCTCTGTACAGAGTCAATAAATTTTGTATATTTTTAGGAACCTTCCTCCCACTGCGGAAATATTTTATGGCTATGGAGAACTTGGAAAAAACAGTTTGTGATGGAGCAGAAGGTATCCAATTCACTCTGCATATACATTAATAGGATTATGTAGATCACTGTCATTTATTTAGCAGTGTCTCAGAATTTTTGGCCTCCGTGAGTTCAATGCTGTATTTCTCTCATGTTTGTACCCTCTAATAGTAAAAATCTGAGAATAAACTAACAGGATGAAAGAGCAACTGTGTCATGACTGTGTTATATATAAAAATATTTACATCATTTCTTTTACATTTGTGGGTTCTTCTGATTAAACGATTAAAGAGGAGCGAGGTCTAATTACAATTTGAAATGGTTCGGCCTTCTTGAGATTCTAGTCACAGGCTAGAGGATGCACCTGGCACTGTACTTAATGTAGAATAAAACCCCAAAAGAGAAAACTAGGTGATGCTGATGAAGATACATGTGTTTTGCATCCAAAATCAGCTGACAGAAGAGGGCAAGAAGTTGGGACTGCAATAATGACCTGCCACAGAGTATTCTGTGTAAAAAAACCTCTAAATATGGAAATGTTTTAATGCACAGAGAAATATATCAGACATTTCTCTTAGTACATTGCTATTCTACACTAAATTTATTTTCAAACTGCCATGTTCTTTTTTTTTTTCCCACAACAATTGTATATCCTTTCTCCTACCATCCATAAAATGACTTAAGATGGCCAGTGTAACATCAAAACAGAGCAGAGAAATCAAAACAAGAAAACTCACTAAGCATGCCAGGTCAAAAGGCCAGACTAGAAAGCCAGACCAAACCTGTGGAGCCATCAAGAAGGACAGCAAACTGCCTTGAGAGGCTGCAAGCACAGTGATGGGAGGGATCCAGTACAGGGTGAAGAGGTGCAGGCTGTGCCAAAGGGCCACCTATCCCTGCCGGGGGACACGGGCAGGAGCCACAGAGAGCCTGGGGGCATGGCCACCGGCAGGTGCAGGAACACAGTCCAGCTCAGCAGGGATGAGCCAAAGACTGGGATGAGGGGGCAGTGGCACCACTGGGCACTGCTGCCATAGTCAGGAGAAACCCTGTAAGAGCTGGACGAAATGAAGCAATTGGAAAAATGAGGAATCAGGCAAGGACAGAAAAATGAGCATCTAGGAAAGCCCCACCATGAAAAGTGCTGAGCAGGCAAGGCTACCTGCTTCAGAACTAATTCCTTGAGAAAAAGGGAGAGCACCACAGTTAACAACAAAGGTAAAATTAAATTAAAATAAGTAAAATTAAATTAAAATTAAAGGAAATGAAATTTTAAAATGTAACATAAAAATCAATTAAAAATCAAATCAAATCAAATACAGAGGAGCCTAGAAGAACATTCAATTTAAAATCCTTGTGACCTAGACAGAATTTAACAGGTAGCAAAATACAGGGGACACTGTTTCTCAAACAAACTAGTCTACCTGCTTTCCTATTTGAAGAATACCTCTGGAGGAAGAGAACTTTCACTCTCCAGGTGAGCAAAACTTCCCTGAAAGAAAGCAAACATCCTTTTGGTCTCACATGGACTCCAAATACGGCTGTGTCCCTGCGAGTTTGTGTTCTCCCTCCTCTAAAACTATACATTGGTCTCCACAAAGTGCACCTCAGTTGCGTACCTAGGCTACCATGGCTGCACCATTTCTGCTTTGTACTCACTTATAGTGGATACCTTCAGGAAAGCAATTTTTTTTTTTTTTTTTTTTTTATGCATAAGATGCAGCTGTAATTATCAGTATATTACAGTAAAACTAAAATAAGACAATGGATGCTAATTATGAAAATGTGCATGAAGCTTTCCAGATGGTATTAATTTTTTTCAAAGAGAAATAAAACAAATAAAGAAAGCTTATCCATAGAGGAACTGGCCTGCTAATGTAACTCTGATTTCATATTTATACTTCAGCCTTATATCATATCCTCAATGTTTGGGTCCACATAAGAGCTAGTGGTACCTACAAACCTCATTTGATTACTTTCATTCAGTGAGGTGTTCTAAAAGTCATGGGCAAAGTAGCAATTCTTGCTATTTAAAAATTACTAGAAAAAAATATTTGCAAAATCTTGCATCATACTTCCATCCTTGAACACGTGGTCCTACTTTTTTTTGCTGAGATGAAGTTTTAAGTCTAGTTAAGATTAGGCAAAATGGAGACTGACGTGCATATGCTACACTGCTGCCTTCACACAAGTTCTCAAATTATATTATGGTTTTCTAAAACAGATATGTCTGAGCCAGAAGACTGTGTTGAGCTGTATAGTTTAAGTATTCTGCAATATAAACATGTTCAGATTATCTAGAACAATAGCTCAATAATTTCAGCACAATTTCAGCCAAGTTTTCAAAGGGTTTCCATAGCTGCACCTGTAATATTCTTAAAGCATATGTTTGTACTTGAGGGAAAAAGACTGAACAGTCAGACATACATGTGTGAGTGTGTCTGTGTGTCTGTATCCTTTCATTTATATAAACCCAGGTTACAGTACTCCGACCAAGAAAAATGGTGATGAGCCTTCCAAAATTCAAACCAGCATTACTCTTTCTGTTATTGATTAGCAAAAGTTTTCACTAGTACAAATTAAAGCACTGAATATTATTCATCCTAGGAGATATCTAAAGTGGTATTGAGATTTATTTCTCCAGTACAGGCCAAGCACATACTGGGCAGCATTAGCAGGAGCACAGGTGTCAGGCTAAGGGAAGAGAGCCTGGGTCTCCCTAGCACCAGAGAGATGCCCATAAGCGAGCGGTGAAGGTCACTGGTGCAGTTGCAGGGCAGGAGCACCTGACAAGGAGGAGCTGAGGAAGGAGCATTGGTTCAGCCTGGCAAACAGAAGAGGAAATGGAGGGCTGATATAATGACAAGACAGAATTTGGGAGGCTGGAGGGGCCCCAGATGATGTCTAGTCCAACCTTTTGCCTAGACAGGGCTGGATCAAGCAGCGTTCTCAGGACATATCACATCTGTTATAGCTTCAAGTGTGGAGATACCATGAAATGCCCATGCAACTTGACTCCAGACCACCATTACAGAAAGAATATATTTCCTAATATCTAAGGGGAATTTCTCCAGCTGGGCCATCAAGTGGTTGCAGTAGCACTGTTTCCTTTCCTTTCTCTTCTTGAAGCTGGAAAGACTTCAGTAGGCACATACAAGACTGGAGGCCCCTCTTGTGCTAAACTTGTCTGTCTTTCTAACATCTCTACATAACCTTGGAGGGAGCAAAAAAGCCCTAAAACAGTGAAATTTTTGTATAAGATGGCAAATGTTGTAGGTGCTGCATCACAATATGTGCAATTTTTTTCAGTGAGCCCATGTTAGTATGACCTTCATTAATCAGAACATTTCACTTTTACACAGGTCTTCACAAACTGAAAGTGATGAAAGAACTGTATCTCCATCAGTATTTCTGCATTTGACATAAAATGTTTTTATTACAAGAGTCTGACATGCACCATTACAGAACACCTTGAAGTTCATTAGCTTGTGTTTTTTAAGGTTGATTTATGAGTGTGTGATATGATAACTCACAGGGAAACAATTATGCCTAAAAAGGCTTCAGACTGGAGCAAGAAGCTTACAGGGAGCACGTTCTTCCTTCTTGGATGTAGTCAGTGAAGAGAGGGAAGAGCAGAATATGATCAGAGAAAAATATACTGCAATCTTTAGTGGAAGGCATAAAGGAAAATCTCTGTTTCTCAGGCTAGTCATGAAATGTTGTATAATCTCTTTGCTCCTTCATCACTGAAGCACTCTAAGAGGAACATAAAGGAGCATATAAGATAACTGTACCTGGGGTCCCTGATAGCACAGAGAGCAGAAGCATTACTGCAAAACTAATGTGTTAAATCTAGCCATGGATAGAAGCAGCCCCATACAGCATTTCACTAGATAACAAGTTTGAATGTGACAGCCTTCTGAAGGATGCAGCTCACTTTGCTTCAAAATCATTTATTTATTTTCCAGGCTTGAGACTGCTAAGCATGCCGCACAAATATAGCATATGTATATAAAATCTTACAAAGTGTAAGTAAGGCCTCTCACAAAAATGCTCTTCACAACAATTCGCAGCAGTGGGAGAAAGTTTCCATACAAAATGTGTTGATACAGATTCCCATACACAAAGACGTGTCAGCAGGATGTGTAACTGGTGATGTTTTTCAACTCTAAAGGTCAAAGTTACAGAGAAAAATTAGGCAAAAAAGGAGGGGAGGGCAGTGAGAGAGAGAGAGAAGAAAGTGATGGGGTGTCATCAGAGGAACGTCCTCCCAGTTGTAGGTGTCTTCTCTCGTGCAGCCGGTGATAAACCTCAAAATATTTTCCCATATCAACACTAGAGGTTTCCATCAGGGCCTTCTTGAAGTCTCTGTTGGCTGTTTGTGCTTATTCCGCAGTGGGCAGGAGTATGGTCTAGTGTGGGCAGGTGCTGCACACCTGGCCAGATGTTGAGCTTTGTGTAGGCGCATCACTGAGTCTCCAAATGAAAGCCAGAGCTGCAGCTGCAACACGGGGAAAGGAGAGGAATGAATCTCATGCTGTCGGCAACTGCTTCCCATGAGAACCTGCCATAATGATGGCACAGGGGTGGGCATGTGCAAGGCCATGAGACCAACAGCATATCAACAGCAGTTCGGGAACAATATAGGAAAAGTACCACACCAGAGACTCTGGGAAACATTGTCCCCACAGCCTGGGTGAAAGGGTACGGAGCTGTAAGCAGAAAGAAGCTGTGGATTTGAAGATAGAAGCACACAAGATGCTGAGCAGCAAAGCAGCACCAATATCAGAAGGAAAAGGGGATGGTTATGAGGTGAAAATCATTAAAACCCAGAGGCTATCTCTCTCTGGCATCCATGGAAATCAGTGAAGAACAAAAGGTACTCAGACTCTAAACCACTTCTGGCTTAAACTTCATAATTTCCCTTACTTAAACATCAAAGCAGTGGCTTCCATCCGTTCCGCAGCTTATTAAGTTAGATTAGTTCATCAGCAGAATGTTAGCACACCCGGACTACTGATACCACTCCTTTGCAATACTTATCTGTTGCAAATACCACCAGAATCAGCAATCCAACACTTTTGTCTGTAGGTCAGCTTTTAGGCATAGAACACACTCTTCTGAACAAGTCTTTTTTGTATCTAGGTCACTTCTTCAAAACAATGAGAGAGGAACAATGACAAAAAAAAATAAAGAAAAATACTACAGAGAAAAAAATCAAAACATAGGAGGAAAAAAAGAAAAACGGTTCATTCTATAAGTTCCCCAGAACAAAATCATGATGAAAAAAATCCAATTACTTATGAAGTCCAGCATAAACAGGGGAAGTTGAATAGTGACATGCATGGTTAATGAATAGCTTGAAGATATTTGATGATAAAATAGATCTTGCTTCAAAATATTTTTTTCCTCAAAATCTCCGTTTGAGTTTTATTTCCTCAATGCAGAGCTATGTGACAGAAAAGTCTTATTTTCAGGCAAAGAAGTTTCCTCATCAATATGTGATAAATGAGGATTCACCTAAACAGAGAAAAGCCTCCTGCACCAAAGAAGGGGTTAACTCAGAGCTCGGAGACAAAAGCTTTCATGTGATTATCTCATATGTAAGGGAGATAACTTTGTGAATTAGATGGTACTTCACCTTGAGCAGGTGAGGGCCTGAAAGAGCAGCTGTGTGTCTGCTGCATATGAGCACTGAGAGCCAAAGTTGCTGTCGGGATCCCACAGGTGCTTGTATCTTTAAAGACCTATCCATTTGCATCCATTTTCACTCTGTCTTGTGGACAGTATCTCAGTATCTGAACAGTACCTCTTGCATGCAGAAAATAACATGTTCAAAAATATTTCTGTTGTAATAACTACCTGTCTACCAGTTCTCTCCTGGTAACAGCAACTATCAAAACTCTTGCTGCAGTATAAACCCAGCAATTTTCAAGCAAAAACATCTAATTGAGAAGCAGAGTTGTTGCAAAACAACACATGCCAAAATGGATGCTTTTGCCACAGAAAGGCTTTTTCAAAATGCCAGCACTTCATCAGATCGTGGTAGTACTAAACAGGGTCACTGGAACAGGCTCTCCAGAGAAGTAGTCACAGCATCGAGACTCAGAGTTCAAGGAGTGTTTGCACAATGCTCTTAGCCATATAGTTTAGCTTTAGGCAGTCCTGCAAGGAGCAGGGAGTGTTACTCGATGATCCTTACGGGTCCCTTCCAACCTGAGGTGTTGTACAATTCTGTGTGAGTATGCCTGGAGATTTTCATGCCATCAGCATTGCAGGGTAACAAAGCTAGGTTTTGAGGTAAACATAGTCTGCTGTTCTTGGCTCTAAACTGTGTTTGAAAGCATTTATAATGCAGTATTGCCTGCTGGGTTAAACATGTGCTTAGATTGTAAACGAATGGATTTGAAGGACATAGTTTTGTAAGCAGTTGCTGTTGGGCTGACTCAAGGTTTTACTCTCCTTACCATGTCACTGTTCTCAGGTCAAAGCTTCTAAGCCTCTGCACAGAGAAGGCTCTTCTCTTTAACCAGTGTCCATATTCAACAAATTTTCAGAAAGCCTTGATTCCCTTGTACCCTGTTAGACTAAGAGAAGCAAGCGTCTGCTTGGAGAATTAAGACACATTAAGTCACAATATCCAGGGCCTGCAAACATTTACTAGTATCTCAGCATTCAGAAAACAGGTAAGCAATGTTGAGTTAACTCCCACTATATTACACAATGAAATGTGTGTGTTGTCATCCAGTTTCTAAGAGCTAGATTTGGTGTATATAGACAGCAGCAGATATTACAAAAATCTGTCATGAAAAATACTGCTGAGTGGGTTAACCAAAAATCTGCAGAACTGCATTAAAGCTTGGGAGAAGGGGAAGTGGGAAAACAAAAAGAAATCAGCAAGAATTGGTAGATTTGTACATGAATTATAACAAGAAACCACAGCCAACATTAAGTTCAAAGTGGAAGCACTTTCACAGCTATCAGATTGAAATTAGGCAAAAGTAATTACCAAATAAATAATCACAATTGAATAACACCTTTGTACCATTTTAAAATCAAATCCTAGCCATGCCCCCAGAGTCTGCAATATTTGTAAATGGAAGAACATTAAGCCCTGAAGATGACATTTAGAACATTTTGCAAGGAAAGAATAAAGTATGATTGATAGCTTAAATGAATTAGTATGTTCAGAATCATCAACAAAATGAGTATAATTGATATGGACAGTCAGAAAGACACTGCCCCTGCAGGAGTATGTAAGGAAATAAAGAGAGGGGCAGAGGAAAGGAGCTGATGGGGAAGAAATTATGAACCAGATCATCTTTCTCTTTCCTGACATCCCCACCATAGTCTCCTGGCCCTCTCTTCTGCCCCAGGGAACCTCACTGCTCCTTTGTCTGCCAATGGCCACAGCAGAGCATGCCACAAGTGTGCAGCTGAGGGGAGGTCTCATGGGTATGTGCTCAAACATGGGGTGCTTCTTCCCCAAGAGCACCCAGACACCCTGCTCTGGTCCTGGGACACTAAGCTCCACCACCAGCCCTGCTCTGCCATGGCCACTGTGAACAACGCTGCACTTCCCCCAGCTCCTGCTTGTGGTCCTTGATCACTCCTGCAAATGATGGGGCCACGCAGCCTCACACACATTTCACCTGTCTCCAGTACCTGCTCTGCACCACAGTTGCTTGTTTTCACTGTTGTCCCCTTCTCAGACCACATCTTCCTCTCAAACGCACCTCCGCAGAACGCCATTACGCCAAAATCAGTTTTTTGTGCAGTCTGCCAAAGTCTGGCAGGGTACAGTTCTGCTTTCAGGGTTGCAATTTGCATTTTAACCCACAAGAAATGAAAGCTGATGATGTTACATGACAAAAATGCTATTTAGACTGGCAGGCTGGAGTTCTAACTCATTTCTGTTGCAATGGATTTGCTACAAATTTTTAGAACTCAACTGAAGAATATATTTATTTGAGAAATCCATAGATATAAATGACAAATTTGCTACATAAATACCATCTTCACATGAAGTGAAAGGTTTATGCTAGTCCTGCCATGATTTGTTCTCACCTCTGTGGTCATAACCTGCTCCTTTTCAAGGCAGTACAGCCACACATTGTATTTCTCTTCCTCCTTCTCCTTACCATAATGTTAAATCATTTAAAACTTTCTTTAAAAGTTAAACATCTGACCTTATTTTTCATGCCTTCCATTTTATATAGGCTTGGGGGTGGCAAGTAAAAGGCAGTGCAGTAGGTAGGATTTCTTGGTATATTTCACAAGACAAGAAAACAATTAAAAGAGCAAGTGGCAGCTATACTGTAAGTGTTGGGTGTACAGAGACTGCCTTCTTAGGAACCAGCACTGCCTACGGACTCACAACAAGACAAAACAGAGAGGCTTTTGAACATGATGGAAATGGCATCATTTAGAATCACAAACCGATGCTGGGGTCAGTCAGGTTTTGAAGTTGTTTGATTTCACCATCCTGGCCAGAGTGGCCACAGAGCTGGGGGGCAGTAAGGGAACTGTACCAGGCAAATGGAGCCACACAGTGAAACCTGTCAATCTGAAAGCAGCAAGGGTGGTAAGATGTCAAATGAAAAACAGAAGTAAAAAGCAAGACATAGTTCTCACATTGTCACAGAGCATCCCTGTTAGTTTCAGCTGTCATGTTTACCCTAAAATCAAAGATGTAAAGAAAGTCAGAGAAATAGAACTGCTGCAACCCTTCTTCTGCGTGCAGTGGGTGGAATAGGAACAATAATTAGCTAGAGGACACTGTTGTGTGGCATATGGCTTTCATGTGCAGGTAGATCTTTCATTTAGTATGTTGTGAAGAGACAGCTGTCTCATTAGAGGGATCCTGCTCACAGCTTCTAGTAGGACAGCCTGTCAAAAAGGTGGTGGGCAAGTTGGCGACAAACTTTTGGCTGCAAACAATGTATAACTATTGTGCTTGAACTCTCAGGACATTTGATTCCAGCATGGTGGGACTCTAATATGTTGCCCACAGGGAAGTCGCCACTTGTACTACCTGGTTCCAGCTTGGCATTAGATGTCTGTGAATCACAGGGAGTCTCATATTTCCACGAGTCTTTTGGTAGAAGCAGTGTACAAATGGATGACAACCAACACCAGCTGGTCAGCTATACAGAATGGGTCACAGGTCACAGAAAATAATAGGTGTCTAGCATCACAGTTCCCCTAAATACTCAGGATTATAATCCTGCAGTCTAAAGCACAAGCGGCTGGAGCTCATATTTCTGCTTTGCAAAAGCAGCATATTTAATCCCAGAAAGGGAGGGAAAGAAGACAGTCATTCTTAGAAAACCTATTGTTTTTCCTTAGACACATAGTACCATCAAAACAAAATGGAGACACCTTAAGTAAGTTTTCGTAACCGGGAAACTCAAAGCAACAGTTGTCCCTCCTGTCAAGTTATGTATGCTCTAGGAGGAATACAATTACCAGCTTCGGATAAAATAGCAGCTGAAAGTTTTTGATAAAATCTACTAAATGAAGAAAATGTAAAGGATGGAGTTACTAGACTCTATCAGTCTCTTTTCTTTATCCTGATCTCATTTTTCATTTTAGTAGCTACAAATACACAGATACACACTTTTGGAGGCCAGTATCTAGTGGAGTGCCTCAGGGGTCAGTACTGGGGCCAATATTATTCAATATATTCATCAACGATTTAGACGAGGGAATACAGTGTACTATCAGCAAGTTTGCTGATGACACTAAGCTGGGAGGGGTGGCTGACACGCCAGAAGGCTGTGCTGCCATCCAGCTGGACCTGGACAGGCTGGAGAGTTGGTGGGGAATAACCTAAAGAAATTTAACAAGGGAAAGTGTAGAGTCCTGCATCTGGGCAGGAACAACCCCAGGGAACCCAGTATAGGTTGGGAAATTACATATCAGAGAGCAGTGCAGGGGAAAGGGACCTGGGGGCCCTGGTGGACAACAGGATGATCATGAGCCAGCACTGTGCCCTTGTGGCCAGGAAGGCCAATGGCATCCTGGGGTGTATTAGAAGAGGGGTGGTTAGTAGATCGAGAGAGGTCCTCCTTCCCCTCTACTCCGCCCTGGTGAGACCACATCTGGAATATTGTGTCCAGTTCTGGGCCCCTCAGTTCCAGAAGGACAGGGAACTGCTGGAGAGGGTCCAGCATAGGGCAACGAAGATGATTAAGGGAGTGGAGCACCTCCCTTATGGACTAAAGGGAGACCTCATTATTGTTTATAAATATATAAAGAGTGAGTGCCATGAGGATGGAGCCAGGCTCTTCTCGGTGGCAAACAAGGATAAGGACAAGGGGTAATGGGATCAAGCTGGAACACAAGAGGTTCCGCTTAAATTTGAGAAAAATCTTCTTCTCAGTGAGGGTGACAGAACACTGGAACAGGCTGCCCAGGGAGGTTGTGGAGTCTCCTTCTCTGGAGACATTCAAAACCTGCCTGGACATGTTCCTGTGCGACCTCACCTAGGCGTTCCTGCTCCAGCAGGGGGATTGGACTAGATGATCTTTTGAGGTCCCTTCCAATCCCTAACATACTGTGATACTGTGAAATAATGACTGATCTTTTAGGCAATATCATCAACTATCTAAATGGCCTCACATAAAAGATCTCCTTATATTACTACCCCTTTACTAGCTTTTTCTGTGCAGCAGCTGAACAAATTGAACCAGTAAAAGTGCAACTGGTAGTAACACCTTTGCTTCCCATTCACACAGGAGTTGCTGGGCTCACACCATCTGACAAAGCAGGGACACCCTCACAGCCAGCCTGGTGGAGCTGGGGATGGGGTGGTTAGCTTTGGTTACAGCACAGACACACTGGTATCCTGCAGCAGGTGATGCCCATGGTCTCACCACCCCGCAGGGCACCGTCTCACACCACTTGCGCTGCTTGTAGCTGTGCCTTCCATTGTTGTTGTGAGATGCTCATCATGAAACACTCCACAGCAGAGTGAGCTGGCGCAACACTGGACATCCCAGCTTGGTGGGGAGACAGGTAGCAGAAACCCTCTTTCTTCTTCTTTTTTTCCTCACTTCTTTCTCATTTCAGAAAATCCCTAGTGCCTACTGACACGCTCAGCAGTCAAGGCTCAAAACAAGCCTCAGAAGCCAATGTGCCGATGCTGAAATGCAAGAGCTGAGCCCAAAAGGAAGCCTGGGGCTAGCTGAGGCTTACAGCATGTGCTCAGCTCCTGTCAGAAAGCAGAGATGCCAAACTGGTGGTCTGTCCTGGCCTCCCCCAAGCTTAATTGCAGTGGAGATGGGTTTGGTGCTTTTGCCCTCTGTGGGTGGTGGTGCACAGAACAGCACGTTGTGCTTCAGTGACTTGTACACATCAGTGTGGTCTGGGAGTTTTGAAGGGTGTTTGTTTTTTTTTTTTTGTTATCTTCTGAAACAGCAGATCTAGTAAAGTTGTTGTTAAAATGCCTACACTGGAGTTTGTACTGTGGGAAACTGTTACCCTAGAGGAAAAAGTCCAAGTCTTTATTTAGCTAATTTTGCCCCTACAGAAAAGTAAGGAGTTTGTTTGGTTTTAATATATTAATTCCATGAAGTGTTTTTTTCTCACTTGCTTCCAGTCTTTTAGCCACAATGATGAGGCAGTGATTAAAATAGAGAATAAGTAAATCCTGCATATATAACCCTGTGATTTAAGGACTGATACTGAAGAAAAACAGTATCTTTTTTTTCCATGCACAAGAGGCCCAATTAGCAGATTGAATTCTACGTAACGTCACAGTGCCCTCTGCTGAAATATAAAGCCCTACATGAAGAAAAAAAAAAAAGGAATATTTAAACAAACAAACAAACAAACCAAAACTAAAACAAACAAAAAACACCAACCCCCCTCCTCCCTGGCATGTGAATGATATATTTCCTGTTCAATATATAAGTGATAAAAATAATTTTGAAATAATTTTGAAATGTTGTTTGGGACCTTGGGCTTTCCCTTCACAGTAATGTGGTTGGGAACTCTTTTGATTCCAACTTTGTTGCTCTGCTGTGTGAACCGTGCAGCATGGCTCCTGGCAAAAACCTCAGAAAGCATTTCTGACCATACCAATGCAGATATAAATGCTAACGCATATGTCTTTCCCTTTCACAAATAGAGAAAAGAAACATTAAGCTGGTGGCGAACTTTGAAAATAGGTATTAGAATGTCAAAAACCTGATTTTTATAAATGTTTTCTGGGTTATATCTATATTGAGTTACTGTTTAACCTCGCCTTTCAATCTGAAGAGGAAGGGTTAACAGTAAGTGTAATTTTGCTGACTGCTTTCTTTCTTAATGGGTGTGGGAAACCAACATGACTAAGAACAGCAGAGAGAAGAACATCTAATGGATGCTTAAGGCTGAACTCATGTTGACTAATGAGCTTTAGACATTTGACACATGGAAAAAAACTGATCCAGTAGGAAGAACTCTGAAACAGGCCAGGAAGAAGGGACTCAGATGACAGAAGTGGAAATGGCCCCTTCTGGTATTCTATGCCAGGAAGTGCACAGAGCCTGAGCCTCTGCACAGTGTAAGATACATAAGCACTGAGTTAGGAATAAACAACCCAGTAGGGTCTGCTGCAGCATTTTTGGAGCAGGCCGTTTCTGCAGTTGTCAGGTGGCACCAAATATCCCAACGCAGTTGCAGTTGCATTGTCTGGCTCCATCTGTACCTTTCAACCTGGTACTGAAAGACTCAAGCTGTTTTTATTGCCGTGCAGATCTGCTCTTTAGAGTCCACAGACTAATAGCCATTACTTTGACAGAAGCATAGCTTTAAAAGAAAAAAAAAAAAAAGTTAGCAAAGCATACCAAACTCCTACCTCCCAACCAAGTTAATTTTCTCCTATTCTCCAATGCATTGTTGCCGTATTTTATTCAAGAGGCAACAGCTTCTGAGGGTTTATTGTTGTGTTTTTAATTACAATGTTAAATGGTAAGAGGGCTACGGCAGAGCTATCTGAGAACATCTTTGCTGGTTGACTAAACCATGATCCACAGTCATGCTGAGAAACAGCCTCAGATTTTACTCAACAGCCTACTCAGAAGTTTTTGTTTGAAGATGGACATCTGTTGGAGATTTTCAGTGGGGAGCATCTGGAATTCAATGCTCAAGATGAAGTGGGAGCTAAGAGGCAAGAAAAATCTTCAGTAATTTGTATTGTCTCTTTTAATCCTTCCTTCATTTTCCCAGTGCTCCCACACATGATACTCTTTCATATGTGCTCCCAACAACCCACACTTCACATTTCTCAATGCAAAGCTTGGCAGAGAGCTCCAACTAAGTTCACCTAGAGGTTATTCTAATTCCCTCCATCAAGATTTCAATTTAGAGGCTCACATTAACCCATTAATTAAAGTGACCCCCCTTTTCATTATAGCAGCTTCACCTTAATCAGTTGATGTGATGGCAAGCCTGCCTTTGTTGATCCGCCTAGCAGGGATATCTTGTTAAGAGGATGCAATATCTGCTGGACAGGTGCCAACCAGTAAAGCAATACAAGATCTCTGCCATTTGGCACTGCCTCTTCTGGGTCTAAGTATGCTGGAGCTGCAAACACCCCCGCAAGTGACTGGTCATCCCAGACTGCTCACCATCACAGGCTGTAGCTGAGACACCCCAAAAACACCTATTGCAAATAACCTCAAGCCTCCTTGGGTCTGATATAGCCTGTGGTAGTTAATGCTCCTAAAAGGCTCAAGAAAAGTTGTGTTTCAAGAAGCCTCACTCCAAAATGTTTCACTTCAGAAATACTTGGGTAAAGATCCTCTTTTATTTCTGTTCTGCTCAGAAACATCCTTTCTCTCATGGGATGCTGGCTCTGGCCAGGGAGGTGTGATGACTCTGCTTCTCTTGTGGGAGCTTGTGTACGTTTCTTCTGAGTGTGAGGCCACAATATGCATGGGAGGGCTTTTTCTGCATCTGCTGGCAGTGCTAATAAAATCAGTATGGGTAGGTTTTGGTTTTGCACATCATAGCACTTCTTGCTTTATGAGCATTAGCTAACTGGAGGTACAAAAATGTAACATCCTCCAGTCAAGGACTCTATAGTTTCATGCTAATCTTTACTTCAGCAGTTCCCTTCATAAGAGAACTTCCCTTTTTCTGGTAATATCTCAAGGAAATTTATTTTGATAGCAAAAATATTCAGCTGTCTGCATTAGTTTTTCCATAGCTGGTACCTTTTGATCTAAATATCTTTTAGGATGAGAGCAAGCATTACTCTCTATCTGAATCAGAGGTGACAACCATGTTGAAAACTGGAGTAATTACTTCTCTGCAACTCTGCAATAAATTATGCTGTGACATGACAGAGGAAGGAAATCAGTAGCTGCTGTAATTGTTTTGTTTGCTCTGCCACTGCCTTGGCCTAATACACTCTGTTCCCTGGCCCCTTTTACGGAAGAGCTGTTTCCTGCGTAGGAACCAATTCCTGTTTGTGGTATACTTTATCTGAAAAAGAAAAATCATACCAGCATTTACAGGCATTTGTTTCCTAAACTTGCCCTCTTCCATGATGAATCAGCTTTCTTTCTGGGTATTCTGTGATGCTTCCACATTTTGTCTGGGACAATCACTACACACCCAATGAAAGAAGCTTTCTGATGAGCTTTGGCTACTTGCCTGGAAATTAAACTATTTATATATATAATTACTGCTTTGGATTTCAAAACCAGCCCCAAAGGTCTGGGTACTCCTAATGCATTCCTAATGCATTATGTATTTACACATGGATTGCATTTTCTTGGTATCAGCATAATTAGCTTCCCATCTTCCAAAAGAAGATGTACAATTGTATCCGTACAACTTCTCTGTCTCACATGAAAAATAAGCCGTAATACTGCAAATGTATCAATGCTAGGGAACATCCAATATAAGAACTTGGTTTGCAAGAAGCAGAAGTTAAAGCGAGAGTTAACAGGCTACAAAATAAAAGCAGAATGAAACACTCTCCTTAAGTACAAATTGCCAAACTACTGCTGCAACAATTCTCATTAAAAAACCACAATTACATTCAAACACTTGTTCCTATCACTACAAGTTCATGAAGCTGATTGTTCATAGGGTAAGCATTTATAGGACGACAACTTTAAAAAATTACAAAAACGTCAAGGGTAACAACTGTCTTCAGAGATTAACAATTTGTCTGCACCTATATTGTGTCTTTGCCTAATGAGAAATGCCTTCTCACTTATTACTTTCATATTGTGAATATATTCTAGGAAATGGCAGGTCTCTGCTCAATTTTATTACTTTTGCATAACATTTCTGAGAATTCTTCACGTTTATAACCAAGATACAGAGTGTTTGAGTCTTTTAAATGTTTGATCAGAATTTGGTTAACTATAGGCATGGGTTCACATATTGCTTTTAGTGTATGTATATGCACCTGTGTGACAGAAAACATTATTTTAACTCAAACTTATGACAGAATGTGCTCCTAAAAGATAATTTGCTTCCCTATTAAGCTCTGTGTAGAGACTTCACGTCCTGGGACCCTCCAGCAATAACCTTCCTTATCAACTTCAGTGTAGATTCCTAGCAATTTGCAATGTCATTTACCTTTTCATAGATCCTGACCACCAGGCTTTCACAGGCAAAAAGGGGAACTGCTTGCGCATGGAAATGTTTTTTTACTTTTAGGATCTACTTTGGGAAATATATTAATGCAGTTATTTGCACGCTCATGCATTAAACATACAAATCTAGAAACTGCAGTTCTCTTAAGACCCTGGTTTACTACTTGTATAATCAGTAACTGCTAGGCATATGCTTATTAGTGTGAACTTAATTTATAAGCTTCATTTTAGAAACTGGCTTGTATGTCTCTATTAATAATGATGTCATGGAGTTTGTGTAGGAGTGCCCAAGGCAAGGGGAGCGGGGAAGGGAAGGGTGCACAGTGACTTAAGCGTGAAAGTAACGAAACTGAAGTTATCGAAAGAAAAAAACCCAGTCAGTTATTCTTATAAAGAGTAGACAGATACCAACGTTTCTAAGCTTCACATTAGTACTCATTTTAATTCTATACTCTGGAGTTTAAGGTATTGATCTGCTTCATTCAACGTGATAGCTACAGGAGAATTCACACCTGTCCTGACTCCCTGATTACAAAGGACCTGTTTAAAGCTCAGTGAGCAACACTTGCACACAAAAATAGGCAGTGGAGATCAGCATTTTACACAAGTTCTGTGCCATTAATTCCTTCAGTTTGATGTTGGCAGTGTCACCACACCTGATGCTTATTTGCAAAAGATATTTCCATGCATCTGCCTGATCTTGAACATGTTGCTAGAATGTGAGTCATGGGGAAAAGAGAACTTGATGGAATAAGTTTGTTTTGGGTTATGGTTCTGTTAAAAGAGAAAGATTACATTTTGAAACTCAAACCAGGCTAGGTAAACTAAAAGTGTGGTAAAACAGGAACAGTCCAACCCGCTCCACCATGATGTTTTGGAAATAAAATTAATGAAGAGGAAGGATAGACAGTCACTCAGAAAAATCCACAGATAGCAAAACATTCAGAATTCAGAAATTGAAAGTTCTATGGGAGCAAGATGCTCATCTGCAGCATCATCCCAGACCTTATATTCTGGGCCCATCAGATCAAGAAGGACAGGGAACTGCTGGAGAGAGTCCAGCACAGAGCAATGATGATGATGAAGGGAGTGGAGCATCTCCCTTATGAGGAAAGGCTGAGGGAGCTGGGTCTCTTTAGCTTGGAGAAGAGGAGACTGAAGGGTGACCTCATTAATGTTTACAGATATATAAAGGGTGTGTGTCACGAGGATGGAGTCGCTGATAGCCAATGATAGGACAAGGGGTAATGGGTACAAATGGGAACACAAGAGGTTCCACTTAAATTTGAGAAGAAACTTCTTCTCGGTGAGGGTGACAGAACACTGGAACAGGCTGCCCAGGGAGGTTGTGGAGTCTCCTTCTCTGGAGACATTCAAGACCCCCCTGGATACATTCCTGTGTAACCTCATCTAGGAGATTGGACTAGATGATCATTCAAGTTCCCTTCCAATCCCTGACATTCTGTGATTCTTATGGACTGAGAGGGAAGTGGTGAGGAGACTCCTGCCCCTACAAAGTAAAAGGAGAAAGGTAAATATGGCTTATAGAGAAAAAAGACTGCAAACAAATTTTTCTTGAACCTTCATTTGTTTTCTTCCATGTCCAACTATTAAAGCCTGACACAAGCCATTATTTCATGTCTGCTAGCTAGCAGAAGGAATCCAGTGGCAATTGTACATGCTACTATGATTTGTGTCAGTATACATACTTATATTTTCTAATATTTTGTATTTCACTGTTGTGAAGGATAGAAAAAACCCATATTAATATACAAATATAAAAAAAATTTAACCCAGAACATGCTGCTATATGGAGATCTACATTACACTATTAAAAAACTATTAAAAAGTAGAAAAGTGCAATATATGCTGCAGAGTGACGCTCACCGTAAGAGTTATTTTGCAGAAATATTATGACACCACAGAACTGTGGTGTTGTCTGCTATTACTGAGAACATGCACCAGTCATTTGCACCAGAGATGGGAGAAAACTATTAGATCATAGTTCACACCCTGCAGATGGAGAAAACCATCTTCTGCTGAAAAACCTCACAGATATTAAAAAGATGATGTCATCATGTGAGATCCATCCTAGAAGCTACCATACCCTGAACTGATCCTAGTGAATCTGTTGAAAACGTCACTGGAAGTGCTGAACTGGAAAGAGAGAATTGTATTTCTGTTTATAGTAGTTCTACTACACCATTGTTACTTATAAACTTGGCACACACACAAAAACTAATCCAGAAATATCACTGTGTTTTTATATTGTTTAGAACGAATTATATATAAAGACAGGCCATTGCATGTTATAAGAACATTTCCTCAGAAAAAAAGTTATAAATCAGGATATTCAGCTGTCATCCCATTCAACTTGGATAAAGATGAAACAGAGAATTTGCCTCCCAGACATGGCACTTTAGTCTGCTTTGTACTTTTAAATACAATAGAAATCAGAAAAGTGAAAAAATTAGCCTTTAAGGACAAGTTTGTACATACTGATTACTTCACATTCTTTCTATGATCTGACATAGCCAATTTCTCACTAGTTCACCAAACCTGACAACCACAAACCTTTCAAGAAAAGCACAAATCGGAATTTTTTTGGCATGGGTTAAGGGAAAGGCACAAGAGCAGGCACAACATAACTTAGAGAAGGCTAGACTGATCTCAGGAGATCTCCAGATTGCTCTCTCCCAAAACTATTCCTATTGTATATAAAACCATTTATTTTTCAGAGTTTCATCATGTAAAAAAGGAGAGGTGGATTTCTATGACTTGGCAATCTCATCATTTCAAATCACAGAAATCAGTGGTGAGACAAGATCAATATTTTTTTTTTTTGAGCAAGTTACAATTGTTAGTACGATTTAATGTGCAAAACTGCAGTACTCCCAGGCTGTTTAATTAAAAAGTTCATAAATTCTCTTAAGCAAAAGTTGGCCCTACATACTTCCATACTGAGTATTATTTTAGGATTTTGACTAGCACAAGAGACAGGAAAAAAAGAAGGCACTAGAAAAGAAAAATATGCTTGTGAACTCTAGGAAAGGACAGAACCTTCCCAGAAGTGCTAGAGCAAGTATGACCACAATAGATAGAAAAGTAATTACTGGAAAAAAACTCACATAAATGCGATTTTGAAATTCAGCAGTTACTGCTTTTCTTTGCACTTCACAGATGTTTGGACCCTAGAATGGCACCAGGATCACCTTAAATAAATATAGCCTTAACATACCCTCTTGACCCTCACTGACCACCGCACCATATGACAGCTTATCATCAAACGTGGTGGACTGGGGCTTTCAGTTGGAGCTGGCTGACTGTCCTCAGACCTACATCCTTCCTACATGATGTGAAAAGGAGTTGAAACGAAGCAGAGGAAATCACAGCACTTGCTCTGAACAGGAAAAGTTATTTTCATGTCCTGTGTCAAAAGTTATCTGGGGCTTCAGCTATCACTGCAGTCCCACAGTTCGCAGAATTAAGTCTATTTTTTTTTCCTAACACATGTCCTTGCCATCATCCTAGTTCTTTAGGATGGGTCTCCAGCCCCCCATATAGTGGATTTTCAGTGGTGCCTTTAGCCAGAGAGTGCCTTATTGACAGTATACTGAATCTGACCCCTGCTCCAAGTTAAGTTTGTTTATTCTATTGCTGTTTCTTTGTTGTTGTTGTTTTAAAAACATAATAACAATTACTAAACAAAATGTAAAAAACAACCTGTGAAGAAAGAACCTGAGACCAGGTTTACACACATTACATTAGAGCTTTAAACTCACCTTCCTTTCTCTAGCCTGATAAGTTTTTGATTTATTTACTGCAGAATGACACCATTTGAGTAAGAAATGGAAATAAATTGTTTGTATAGAAAGCCTGACCATCAAGAGGTAACTACAATGCCTTTTGGACAGAGTTTGGGGCAGAAATGCCTCCTTTTTAAGATGTCACAGTTTCATGCAAGAGGCTCTTGCTGGCTGGGGTGCTTGGAAGTGAGGATGGGTGCACTGGTGATTTTAACTGCACACAGCCACACCGGCACCCTCTGGACATGGCCCAGGATACCACCTCTCTCAAAGCAGGGTCAGCTACTGCTGTGCATCCACAAAGACTCCACAGCCTTTCTGGCAATCACCTTTTCTTCTGTTTATGTGGATCTGCCTGCATTTCAATGTGTGCCCACTGCCTCTTGTCCCATGTTGCTGGGCACCATAGAGAAGAGCTTGGCTTCTTCTTTACTCTCCCGATCAGGCAGTTATAGACACGGATAAGATGCCCCAGAGCAGATGACAATACTGCTCCCACCAAGCTAAAATGACTCTACACTCAGACAGATCAGCCAGACTATAAGATCACAGACTCAAGAGACATGCCCATAACTTCAGTCACACCACCAGTGTTCCCCTTACCAGTATTCCTGACTTGTCTCTGAATGAAGAGTAGGATATGTTCCATAAACTTCACAGGTCTATTGGTGTTTGAAATAGTTTATCATAGAATGTCAGGGATTGAAAGGGATCTCAAAAGATCATCTAGTTCAATTCCCCTGCTGGAGCGGGAACACCTAGATGATGGTACACAGGAAGGCGTCCAGGTGGATTTTGAATGTCTCCAGAGAATGAGACTGCACAACCTCCCTGGGCAGCCTGTTCCAGTGCTCTGTCACCCTCACTGTGAAGAAGTTTCTTCTCATATTTAAGTGGAACCTCTTGTGTTCCCTTTTGTACCTATTGTCCCTTGTCTTCCCATTGGTTGTCACCGAGAAGAGCCTGGCTCCATCCTCATGACGCTCACCCTTTACACATTCATAGATATTAATAAGGTCACTCCTCAGTCTCCTCCAAGCTAAAGAGTCCAGCTCCCTCAGCCTTTACTCTTAAGGGAGATGCTCCACTCTATCATCTTTTCTTGGCTCTATCAAATTCACCCAACAAACATTAGAAAATTACTTGATGCAAGAACAGAAGAGACCAAAGATTTTATTGCCTTGTCAGGTGTAAAAATTTATTTATGCTATTTATCAAGTGTTTAAATTTACACAAAAGACAACACTTCAATTTCAGGTCCAATTGTCCATCAGTAAGCCCTACATTAGAATTCCCTTGACACTTCCAAGCACAATTTTTACAAGATGGCTTAGAACAGCAGAGTCTCATAAATAATGGCCAGCTTCACAAGCCTGAAGGTCACTACGTCATTGGTATTTCTCTGCTGAGCATGACCCACAGAACAGCGGAAGTCTTAAAACCATTTTAATCCCCAAACACTATAACTACTGCACTCAGAACACTTAAATCACATTGCCCTGCATTAGTAACACCAACCATCATATCTAGTCTTAAAGATTTACCACATCTTCCCCTAACAAAACACCTTTTTAAAAAAAAAAAAACATTGTAAGAGAACTGTGCATCAAAACAACTGCAAAATACACAATCATCCATTTGGCTTGGTTTTACAACAAAAATAACATCAGTTATCTTTTTGTTAACTTTATCTCCTTTTGCTCTTTTCCCCTCCCCTTTATTCTGGGAAACTATACTAGACCAGGCAGTTTAATTATAGCACTGAGGTAGCATATTTTAATTGTACAGAATAATAAGTCTGCTATTGTGCCTCCTCTCCTTTAAAGCACACACACAAAAAAAAATCCCCAGAGTTTTTCAACTTCTTTGGAGAAGACAGGCATATAGTTCATATCCAACAGCCACTCCATTTTGAATTCCAAGCACAAAGCATCTCTGAATGGTAGATATATCATACCAGCTAGAATGAAAGAGAACATATGCAAGATGATGGAACTAGGCAATTTTCATTAGAACTATGGTAACATTTTAGCTCTATGGCACCTATTGTTCCCTATTATGAAATGCATTCTTTACAGTCGCTGAAGTTTAATTTCAAAGAGTAGGATACTGAAAAAGGGCATCTGTGCCTCAGTTCTTCTAAAAGATTTTCACACTATCTGCAGAAAGGGTCAAAAAATGGCAACAAAAACCAAAAGAAATCAGATGGACCTAACAGAAAACCAGTAGGAATCAGCAATGTGAGTATATTAAAAGAACCAAAGGCAAAAGATGTAACATGCCTGAATGAACTGAGAGCACTTCCCATTCACTTAAAAGTCAGAGCTGGGATAGCCTTGGGAAAACAAACAAACAAACAAACAAAATCACTGCAAGTGTATAAGACTAGTTTCATAATAAATTGAGAATAACAGTATCTCAGCTTTGCCCTCCTGGCTAAAAGCTTTCAAAGAGAAAGCTGAATTCAAGCCATACCCAAGACTGCAGCCTTAGCACCCAGATTGATTACTGAAGTAACTGTTACACACACCTGTATATTTAAGGGTGAATAGTAAACAAAGAATGCTATCCATTTTCTGCTCTGTATGCCATGCTGGTACACATAGCCTTGTCAACTCTATTGCATGGTACACAATCCTCATCCAGCCCTGGGATGCATCTTTGAATCTCTCCCTCTCTATCTTTCAAACAGCAATGCAAAAATTTTACTGCAGTTAGAACCTCTTGGGTTAGCTGCATGGCTAAGGCAAACTGGTTTTCAACACCTTGGAACACAGATTGAGAATGTAACTGAGCTGTCTGCTAAGTAAACCCTCAGGAAAACAAACAAACAAACAAACAGCTGAGGGAAAATCCAAGAGTTATAATGACCAATTCAAACTGTTTATGGAGACTTCACTGTTAATCTTTCAAGTAATCCAAGATGCACTCTAACACCTGTTATGAAAAATTTAAGGCTTTTATGAACACCCTCATACATACAAAAGGAGTATTAAACAGTAAATACAAACATCTGAAAATCTCTGAAACCTGTTTATACAAATACTAATAAATCCTTTAATATTTTGTACAACTAGAAGGTGCACAGATTGGCATTCAAGCGGTCAATGCTGGCAAACATCTGTCAGACAATAACATGATTTACTTGGATAACAATATAGTTTAAAATGCCATAAATTAAAAAATAAGTTAGTTCACATTTTTTCTTCCCCAGCTTTTATGTACATCTCAGTCTTTAATGAGATCGCATAGCCTTCTGCAGAAGCTCGAGGTCTTTCCGCCTGTTTTTGATTCCTCTGGCACAGCCATACTCTTCCAGTTGTAAAGGGATATATTTTTCTATCTGAACGAGCCCATGCCCAGCAGGACCAGTAAACAGCTTAATCCAGGACGGCTTAAGGTTTCCTCTGAAGCCAAGAAAGGCCAGGCTTCCTGTAACAAAAACAGCCCAGTGTTACCAAACCAGTCAAACCCATCCAAACATAACATGGGACCGGCTGGGAAAGGAACAGCTTGCTCCTCTGAAATTCTGTCCCCCAGATTTTATACAGGTCATTAATCCACTTTTAGCTTCACATGCACCTTGCTAGGAAATATTGATCTGCAATTTCCTTTTCCAATAGGCAGTATTAAATACTCTGAAATCTTAATTTGAAAACACAGATATCAGGACAGCTATAAAACCTGCTTTCTCAGACAGGACTTGTACCAAGGCCCTGAGCAGACAAGAGCTACCCCATGAGGCCTATAAAATCATCCCTCAAAACAACAACAGTTTCTCATCTCTACCTCCAGATTTTGTTAAAACAGGAAATACTAGCCTGGCACAAGAGATTGTTTAAAAATAGATTTGCTGGGGAGGCACAATACAGGCTCTGTGAAAAAACCCTGGGGTTCTTTTTCTGTAAGCAACAGGCACCAAAAAAACCCGCTAGCCACTTCTCTGCTTGCAACAAGCTTCCCAAACACCCTTTTGGGGCAATGGGAAGGGTCTTCAGCTCCATCTGCTGAAGGGCTGCCCAACCCCTTCTCAAAACGGACTGAAAGGCAGTAGCCCACACCAGTGCAAACTGGCAGCCATTCCCCGGCAGCTGCGTCCTTCTTACACACCCCGTGAGAACGCCACCACGCCAACACAAACACAGAGGCCAAGCCGGCGTCAAAGAAATGTGCAAAATTTCCACCAACCATTGTTCTGAAGATAAGGCGGTTTGGCTGTCCCCAGGGACATTAAGGCTTCTGATAAATTATTAGGATTTGCTACATCACCTCTTGTGCTCAGTAGAACAATGGACCTGCAGAAGAAACAGTGCACAGACGGCAGTTGTTAGAAAGTTTTCTTAATATTCTGCTACAGGCATTTACAGCTAGCTGGCCTCATAGTCCACTTGCTTAAGAGTACTCACGCCATGTCATCTCATGACACAGTCAAACCCCTCTGAAAGCAGCACTTCGAAAACCGCCCACCTAGATTTTTTAAACTGGCTTTTAAATTTAACTTCAAAATAATTAGAAAGTGTTATTCAAATATAGTTTCATATTTTCTATCAAAAAATCAAGTTTAGATATTGATTCAAAATTAGAATATTAGAATGCTGATTTTTCTGACACTAACTTTTTATCTTTCCTTAATGATAAGCAATTTTCTTCCTAGATAGGGAGAGAACAGTATGATATCTTGTCACATAGTTTTTGTCACTGTCCTTAAGTGACCTTATTAATTAAACATAAAGTTATTATTGTTTTAAGCAGTGTTATATTTAGTTAAAAAATTATTTTGAGGTGAAAGACAGGCAGCACTGGAAATCTGTAAGTGTTCAAAATTAGAGTTACTCTGTCTTCTCGAATAAGCCTAATATCTGTGAAAATGCTCCTATGTTTCCCCTATCTCCTCAACTTAGATATAGCTTTTGCTCATTTTCAGTGCTCCTATACAGATATCATTATTTAAATCCTTGTTAGAGAGCAGAGATACAGCTTATGGGATATAGTGGAAATAAGTGGTCATTACACATACCTTTGTGGAATTCCAGATCTTAAATACTCATCTAAACGCTTAATATCTACTGCAGAAAAGAATTTTTTTCCTGACACTGTGCCAATGCAGGCATCAACTACAACAATAAGTATACCATCATCCTTGAAGGAAAACATAGTGTCATTGACCTAAAAAGGGAGGAGAAAAGTAGAAAATAATTTTTTTCTTTCTTTCTTAAAGTTAATATGAAATCAACAGTGATTCTACTGCATGCACCCAGTGTTAATCTTCTTCTAGTTTAGACACAGTGGTGTACTGATTTCTGGACAAATACTTGTTTCTTCCAGCATCTCTTGATTTTCACCCTTGAGGGGAGGCTTTCAGTGGGACTTCTGAAATTGCACGAGACTTCAGTAGATCACGAATTTCAGGTGGCCCAATACCTGCCTCAATAATTGCTCCTGCTTCAGCATCAGAACATATACAGAAACACATACATAAACATATACAGAAACCTCTATGGATTCTTTAGTAATTGCCATTTTGAAGGAGTTTAGCAAAGCTTAAAGGTTTGAATGGCGTCCTATTAACTCACCAATTTGTTAGAACAAAACTAATTTCAGTAACACAGATTTAACTAACAGGTTTTTGTTTAGTTTTTTTGTTGTTTATTTTTTTCAAAGGCAGCCATCAATAAGTTTACATCCATCCAGATTTCATTATGAGTCTGAAGATTTTAAATTCTCCTGTACTGATACAATTTTCTCTCCAACAGGAAAGCATTCAAATATAAAAATGGAGCTCTAGAGCCTCATTTTCTGAGGTTAAAACATCAGCTTTCTGATTGTTTTGTTTTTAAACCATGAACCAACACTTTTCATCCAAGTGAAGAAAAGTGAGGTCAGCATTATACTGAGCTGTACAGCTTTTGTAAAACAAACTGCTAAAGATCCTAGAAGAAAACCATAAATAATACTTACAGAAATAAATGCTTGCTGACCTCTGCTTAATTCTTTTTTACCAGATGAATTAATCTGCACAAGGAGGTAGTTTTTGTGAGGATCGCTGGTGAATACCATCTGGATATCAAACAAAACATGTTAAGTACACAAATCCATGTGTCTTCAACACTTTCTCATGCCAGGCAATTTACAGCAGACCACCCATGCTCCAAAGCAAATGCATCCATTTGTTAGCAGCATTATTTATGGCACTAGCAATGCTAATAAATATGTTGTATAGTGTATCCCATTTTATTCCTTGCTTTCAGTATTCTTCTCAGCTTCTATCGCTAAACTGGTTAATACAATTTCAAGATGATGCTAATAAGCAAAGATCCAAAGAAGAGAGAAAGCTGGCCAATAACATATAGATCTCTGCAGCAAAGCTAGCCTACACAGAGTACAGACAGTACTGTAGCACAAGACATCAGATCTACTTATGCCCCTTCTCTGTAGCACTCGAGTGACAGGTGAAAAGTATTTTTCAAAGAGCAAAAACGCTTTTCAAAGAGCAAGGGACTCCCTGCCTTCTGTTGTACAGGAGATTAGCGATGTGACCATCGCAAAGTGGCAGGTGCAGTACTCTGTGCTGAAAGACTCTAATCCTTCCTTAAATGAGTAGACAGCAACACCAACTACGCAGTTCATGAAACGTTTTGCTTATTTTATTTTACCTGAGTTGTGCCGCACTTTGTACATGGTACAGTAGTTTTTACTGGCATCTGCTTTATGACAGTTGGTCCTTGGTAGTACTTTGGGTAAGCTTTTGCCATGCAGTTACTGATCCCTTTTGCTGAATCTTTGGTCACAATCTTGATCCTTTCACATCCCTGAGATGAGCAATAACTGTGACCATCCCTATCATATTTGGCTTGAAGAAATAAAAACAGTAATCTACACAAAAGGGGGGAAAAATAATCTAGATCAATTGCTGGAAAGACAGGTATTTATGTTAAACCTTAACAGCTCTATTTCATGGTTTTCAGAAGCAAAGAAACTATAGTATTCACTTCTGCACCATTGTTCAGACTTCTTCAAAATATTTACAGTTTACTAGAGTTAGGAAGACTCTACTGACATATCTGAAAGTTCCAACAATTAAAGGAGACATCATCATGAATGCAAATGCTTGGAAAAAAACAGCCACTCCTCCAATCAGTGGCTTACAGGAAACAAAAAACAAACTACAGAGCATAAATGTTTTCTTTGATCATAGATATTTGCAGATATGTTTGGATATTCAGCTTCACCCACCAGCACTAGACAATGTAATTGTACTGTTCCAAATGCCTGGAAATGCAATTTATGGGGTAATGGTCATTAATGTTTGCAGTACACAAAGACTGGTAATTCTTCCATTATGTATTTGACTGTTATCAATGTAGCTCTTAGACAAAAGAGACTTAAATGTATTTTTGAAAGCTACTTTCATCTGCACATTTACTACAGACAGACAATGTAGCAGATAAGGGAACAAAATACATAGGAGAATAAATTACAAATTAAAGCAAAACACAGAAGTGATGTATGTAGGACTTAATTTACTCTAAGTTGACCATATTCTAAACCTCTGAGAAGAATCTCAGCAGCCTCTGTCAGGTATTGTTGAAAGAGAGAACAGGACTAAATACTTCAAAAAGGCTGAAAACAGATTAGGATTTTCAGAAATACATTACTGAAAGGTTCTTGGAATAGAAAACTTCTTGCAAATTTCTAGAATTTTCAGTTTAACAAGAATGTGCACGTTTTCTTTGAAGACTCAGAAGTTACTTCCTGAAATACACTGCTCTGCAGCACACCAGATACCACATTTTCCCCACACATGGGGTAGTAAATACCTCTGGCAACTGTGGTGCTCTTGTTAAAGTGTTTCAGTGACAACCACTGTATTTTGGAGATTCAAAGTCACGAAGTATTTCGTCAAATAGGCTTTGGGCTTCTCCACAACCACCTTCCTCTTATGCAGGTGTCTCAATCAGTTGCTTTTAAAACTATCAGACTGTATACTTTAGGGTTATACAACATCTTCCAATAGGGTAAAATTACAAGAAGTTACCCAGTACTGTTGTCAAAGTAAAACTTCTTGTCTGATTGATTCTTTTCGAGCTCCATCATTGAAGATACAGGCATGTAGCGCTCCACCTTGCTTGACAGAGCAGATGACCGCCTTTGAAATGTTTCCAATACTATAACAAAATCTGTATTTGGTTGATAACAAAGACCAACACGAATCCAGTCATTCCTGAAAACAAAAGAAAATGTATGATTCAACACAGGAACAGTTTATATGACAACAGACAAAGAGATCATGCAAAAAAAACCGAGTAACTGGAACACAAAAAGCTCTCAACCAGAACTTTCTTCCCTTCTCTACACAAAGTATATCATTAAACATTATAACAACTTCAATTCTCTCAGGATATATTTGTTTTCATGCTTTATACATTTAACAAGTTTAGCTGACAACCAAATCAAGTATACTAAACTATTCAACTCCAGTTCTGTTCAACATCACTATTTGCACATTTTCTTTAAAGGATTTTTTGTAAAGACATTGTACTGGACAGAAGTTTAACTTCAAGTGCAGGTCTTTCACTTTCTCTCTTGTTTTTCACACTTTGTTTTTTTTAATTATTAAAAATGAACACACAAACAAAAAAAACACCCCACAAACAAAACAAAACAAAACCCCCCAAAACAACAAGATCCAGTGTTACTGATGATTGCAAGCTCTCATGATTCCAAATCTGCAGGACATTACTTCAGTATTGCCTTATGGATCAATGACATGAAAGAAAGTAAACGTACTTGTTGAAGTTAATGAGATAAAGATAGGTGACATTTGGAGCTTTTCCATTCCAATGTATTGTGTAGCCCTTTTGGAGCATCACTACTGGCTGGTATTGTTGAAAGACAGCTTTTTGATTAATGCCTCTAAGAACCATGGGATTGGCTGGGTACTCATCTCGTACAATAGTCATAGAAAGATTCTGTCCATTCCAGGTTTGGACATAAACCTATATGATATAAAGGAGGATGAAATAAAAGAGTAAAGATTTGGAGACTGTAAAAAAGGAAATGAAATAGTAAAGAATAGTAAGTACATTATTAGCCACAACACTGCAATTTCTTCTTCTGAAGAAGAGCCCTATTTGAAAAACTATTGTAGATTTTGCCCATTTTACAGACAAAAAAAGGGGAGGAGAAAAAAATATGTATAGAACCAGCTGTGGTACTTGGCCAAACTCATACAGAACGGGAACTAGAATGGGAATCAAACCTATGTGAGATTTGTATGCAGAAGGTGGTATTTGACACCACTATTTAAAAAAAAAAAAAAAAAAAAAAAAGAGAAGGAAAAAAGCAGCCCTTTAAAACCCACTCTGTGGAAAAAAGACAGACAGAGCTCCAGTGGAAGAAAAGACCTCCAATAGGAAAAGGTTTTAGCAGATAGGGCTCCAACATGGAACTCCTTGTAGGCATACACATTTGGTTTTACCTTGCAGCATTTAATACTGTACTCCCAGTTTGGACACGAAGGGAACACGATATACATGACTGGCTAAAAAGTGTAATATGCACAGAAGTGTTTTTAAAAGTCAAAGAATTTTTCAATCCAAAGATAGGTAATTGTGTTGCTATTACACTCCCCATGCTCCCACAAGCTGTTCATATTGTAAATTTTCCCCAAACAGAAAGCTACATGAGTACTAGCCTGTGCATAAGTCCCACTGCAAACCACTCCACTCCATTCTGTAATATTAATGCATTTGGGGTGTTGAATCAAATAGTTATCCATTCTGCCCACATAGGTGTCCTTGTAGTCAGTCACTGAACCATCTAGATCATGAAATATTGAGTTCTTGTCACCATCCAGATCTCCTTCTTCAAACCAGGGACCAGGTTTTCCAAAGAATGCTTTCAAAGAAACCTAGCAATAACAATTAAAATAGTTGTTTGTTTGTTTGTTTTCCCCAAATAAGCACAGAGTAACATTTGCATACCTGCAGGAACACAGGAATCAGTCAAAGTTGATTAAAAACTTTAGGGAAAGGACAGTATAATCTTGCAAAATGGATATTTTGATTTTTAGTAATAGGCTCAGTCCAGCTTTTGCTTCTGAACAGTGTTAATATTTGCAAATGAAAATTCATTACTAAGGATACACCAAACCTTACGAAGATATCACTTCAGCTTTACCATTAGCCATGAAAGAGATCGTCACTGCAGCATAGCCTACATTTTCCTTGGTACTATTTTTGCTTAGGGGACAAAAGTGACTTCCAACAAAGAGAGAACCTCCGGAGGTGGAATGTATAGCAAAGATCAGCTAGGGCCCTTGGACATTCATTTCAAATACACCTAGAAGAAAATGAAGCTATTTGCAAGAATTAAGGAAAATTTGTAATAAACTTACGTTTGGACCAAACTTCACAAGAGAAATGTTGTTTTTTGGTGTCATCTGCCATGGATTTTTCATCAAGAATCCAACTGCACTGGTAAATCTGTCTGGAGTTGGCACAAAGTTTTTGAATGTGCACTTGGTAAGGTGAATAGGACCATCATAAATTTGAAAGCCTCTGATTGGAAATGTCCTGTTAATGCAAGCAAATATTTATAGCACCCTGTAACAAAACCCATGATAAACCTGAAACTGTATCACAAATGCATTTCTTCATGGATGAATTAAGAAAGCAATGTGAGGAGAAAAACTTGTGGGTTAGATTTTAGTAAAGTAGAACTTGCTTCTGCACTTTAATAATAGAATCATAGTATAGTTACAGTCGGAAGGGACCTTCAAAGGTCATCTAGTCCAGTCCCCCTTGCAATGAGCAGAGACACCTTCAACTAGATCAGGTTGCTCAGAGTCACACCTATCCCGGCCCTGAATGTCTCCAGGGATGGGGCATCTACCACCTCTCTGGGCAACCTGTTCCAGAGTTTCACCACCCTCATTGTAAAAAATATCTTCCTCATGTCTAGAATAAGACAAAAAATCTCCCACTCTTTTGAATTTTCCTGATGAAAGAGATTTCACTGTCCATTTGCAAATGCGTCACTTCCCAAATACAGGAATACAGCTGGAGAACACTACTTCTCTTCAACTGATAATGGTAACTGCGAGAAGTGCTCATAGACTGGAGGAAAACAAATGTCACTTTAACTTGAAGAAGAAACACCCAGGGAACTGCAGGCTGATAAGCCCCAGCTTGATCCCCAGGAAGGTGCTGAAGCAGATAATTCTGGAAACCATTTCATGGCACATGAAGGATGAGAAAGTCATCAGGAGTAATCAGCATGGATTCATCAAGGAGCACTTATGCTTGACCAACTTAATAAACTTCTGTGATTAAATGAATGGCCTGGTAGCTGAGCACAGGGGAGTGGACATGGTCTACCTAAACTTCAGTAAGACTTTTGACACTATGTCCCATACGATTCTCATGAAGTATGGTGGATTGAAAACTAACTGAATGGCTGGGCCCAGAGGGTGATGACATGAAGTCTCCTTGAAGGTCAGTAACTAGTGGTGTACCCCAGAGGTCAATACTGGTTCCAATATTGTTGAACACCTTTATTAGTGACTTGGATGATGGGGATGAGTGTAGTCTCAGCAAGTTTGCAGAGGATACACAGCTCTGAGGAGCAGCTGACACACCAGAGGGTCATGCTGCCATCCCAACAGACCTCAACAGGCTGGAGAAAAGGGCACATGGGAACCTCATCAAGTTCAGCATGAGGAAGTGTGAAGTCCTGCACATAGGGAGGAACAACCCTATGCACCAGCAAAAAAGACCTACGGGTCCTGGTGGAAATCAATTTGACCACAAGCCACAATGTGGCCTTGACACCAAGAGACAAACGGTATTCTGGGTTGCACTGGGAGAAGTGTTGCCAACAGTTCAAGGGAGATGATCCTTTCTATCTATTCAGTACTTGTGAAGCCACACCTAGACTTCTTGTTCCCAGTAGAAGACAGACCTGGACCTGTTGGAAAGAGTCCAATGAAGGGCCACAAAGATGATTAAGTGACTGGAGCATCTCTCATAGGAGGAAGCATTAGGAGACCTCAGACTGTTCAGCCTGGAGCAGAAAAGGCTCAGGCAGGAATCTCATCAATGTATAAGAATCTCTGAAGGGAGGGGGTAAAGAAGACTGAGTAAGGCTCTTTGCAGTGGTGCTCAGTGACAGGACCAGAGACAATGGGCACAAGCTGAAACACAGGAGGTTCCTCCTGAATATAAGGAGAAACTGTCTCACCGTGAGGGTGACTGAACACTAGCCCAGGTTACCCAGGGAGGTTGTGGAGTCTCCATCCTTGGAGATATTCTAAAGCAAACTGAACATGGTCCTGGACAACCAGCTCTAGGCGGCCCTGCATGAGCAGGGAGTTGTGCAAGATGACATCGAGAGGCCCCTTCCAACCTCAACTGTTCTGTAATTCTGCTCAACTAGACTGAATACCTCATATCACCGCCATATTAACCTCTTCCCTTCAACTAGCTAAGCAGCAGAAAACCAGGGTCAGATAGACCTGCCTCACCATTCCTTCCTACTCTGTGGCAAGGATAGGACTTGACACTATGTTAAACAAGCACCACAGCAAGCCAGGTAGAAAAGGATCATGGTCACAAATTGGGATTTGTCACATAGAGACAGAGTCTTTAGGCCTAAACTGACTCTTGAAATCCCTTTATCTGAAAGATTTCTTTATCCTTTTCCCTTTATCTTATCCTTTACCCTTTATCCTTTTCTCTCTTTCAGGCCTAAATGTCATTTAAGACTAAGGTTTCACTAAAGCAGGGTAACTTAAAATCGCTATGGAAAAGTGACCTATGGTAGCATCAGATGAAAATTGACTCAGTAAAGAGATGAGTGACACAGCTGTGCACAAAGCAGTAAAAAGAAAAATAGGAAATCACCTTAAATACAGTCCTAATCTCTCACAGCTTGAGCAAGAATAGTATTTATATCTAAGCCAGAGAATGTTTCATGTATAATCTACTTCCTTCACTCAGAATGTACTCACCGATTCCTAGGCAGAGTGCGCGCCTTGTTGTCTATTCCTCCAGTTCCTGCATATTTATTTTGGCCTCCTGGAAACCCATAATTCTTGCTCTCACCTATGAACAGCGACTCTGACACCTCCTGGCTGGCACCTTCATCGTTTGGGAAGCTCCCATCACTATCGAAGCAACATCAAAGATAAGCTTTTAGCCAAGACTCTTCCGAAGATGGACATACCAAGGCATATGCCTACTTTTATTTCTACAACAGTCCTCCTACAGCATCACAATTTAGACTTAATTTACAGTACATAGATTAATAAATGTAATCATTAACAGTATTACAGGCTGTTTGAAATGCCAGCACACAGCTGAGCATTAAATTTTCTCTCTCCCTTTGCAGTGCAGCACTTTTTTACAGTCCACTTCTGCAATCCTAGAACCAGTTTGTCATAACCCCAAGGGAAGCACTTCTGGCTTACTAAGTTACTTGATTCTTTTTCATTAGAAATAGATTCTGCCCTCTCTAAAATCTCATCTCCTTTCTTTTCCATTACTCACTTTCAACTGTTCAGGAGGAAAAATCAAAAATGCCTAAGGAATCATACGATACCAAAACCACCTGGATAAACACAACCCTTCTGGTCAAGAGACAGCAAATTGTGGTGTAAACCAAGCACAGGTTGAATTAAAGTACAAGCTTTGGCAGCTGTGTCAGTTTACAGCCTTTAACACATAATCTGCACCACTGCAAACAGAACCAGGCTCCAAAATGAAACTATAGCCTTGTGAAAGTATAGATATTAATTTTAACACATGGATATACATTTTCTAAGGTTTTATGCAAGAAAAATCAGAAGTTATTAATGTAAAGTACTCACCTAGCAAATGTCAGACCTATTCCATTGTCTGCGAACCTAAAAGAAAGTTCAAAGCTTCAGTCATGTTTTCTGGATTATCCTACAACAAGCTAGTGTAAGAGCAGCACATCCTGCTACACACTGAAGAAAGCCTGCATTTTTCTATTAATAGAATTTAGAACCATCGCATATTTAACTCTTACAAAAATGGTGCTGTTAAAAAAAAAAAAAAAAATCAAGTCTTTTTAAATGTATTTTAAGCAGGAACATGAGAGCTTCAGGAAAAGCACAGATACCTCAGTATAGATTTACTGTCTCCACCAGCTTTTAGACTTCTTATTACATAGTTTCTTTTCGCCATTTAAGGCCAGTTCTCATGTAATCACATATCAACGTGTTTTATTTAAAGTAGTGGGATGGTGTGAAAGCAGTTCAAGATACTGAGAAGTTCCTCAAGTTAAGCATTAATCTTCTCTTATAACCCCGTTACAATGCACATAAACAAAGCTTTGGGGAAATTTCTTTACAACATGCAGCTGTTTGCTTCTGGATACCTACCCTGAGTTTTGAATGAGGATATCCCCTCCCCTGACCCAGGCACCATGATCATTGTTTTTGAAAGAGATTAATCTGTCAATCAAGGCAGCAACTCGGGGCTTTTCAGGATCCGCATCTTGATGAGGTCGAAACCTGGAACAGATAAAAACCCCAAACACTCCATGTAAGAATACCATTTGTTTTACATGTGTCATATCTGTTGGGCTGAGAGAGCTTGAAAGATAAACACTCATGCACATCTGATAGGCAAAATCCACTCCACTTCACGTTTGGAATGACAGAAGCCAAAACCAGCTGCATCTCTAGCGCTCTATTTCTACAAAAGTGTCTTCGGGGTATAATGAAGAAGGAACATAAAACTTCTCTTTTCCAGTAACTTTCACAGGCTTTTGCTCAATCTCCCCAAGTTACTTTAGCTGCATCTCACCTCCTTTTATCTCCTTGCTTTTTCTTTTCACCCTCCCCAAAGTACTCCCTCCCCACTTGTACTGGAGCATAATTGTGAAAGTTTGATGGAGGGAATTAAAGCTCCTTGGAAGGATACACAGGACTGACATGCACTACACAAATAAAAAGGCTGGAGGTTTGTTTAAATGCTCCTTCAGATCTTTCAAAATGCTCCTTTAAGCACACCTGAAGTATTTTTTTATACCAACCCTGACACTCCGCATTGCTAGCAAGATGGTCTCAAACAGTAAGTTATGGCTGGAACCTATTTTAGACAACAGGAAGAAACTGCCTAAGACTGCTGGACGCTTGCAGAGAAAAAGTAATACATTAACAACAACAAAAAAATGAATATACATTTTGATGGGGTAAAGATAATATATGCCCCTTATCCCAATCATCTAGTACTCTAATTTGGCTCTGCCCTGTCCTCCTCTGCCAAAGAAGGAAGGGGAGAATGGGTGAATGTTTGGTTTTGATAGTCTCAGGCTCCTCAATGTTTAAACCCTTCCAGTTTGGTTCCACGTACAGTGATTAGTGGCCTCGTGTAGTTACAGAGTGCCTCACTACTCCTTTGGCTGCTGTGAAATATGAACCACATGTCATGCACTGGGTTTCCCCCATCCTCTGTCGATGCCCTGTCAAAACACTACAGGTCCTCACAGGGTATTTTGCCCCTCGTATCTTCCTCTTGACTGCCTATTATGACTGAGGTAATCCACAAGGGTTCTAAGGGTTTTCAGTCAAAACTTCATACCAGTGGGTTAATTTCTAGATCAAGAAGTATCAAGCACTGGCAAAACTGAGAACTTTCCTTTCTGCATCTGCAATTATCACTTAACTATCCTCACCCTAAACATAGGTTAATCAGAAATAAAGATAACATTATGAACTATATTTTCAGTCTTAATGCTTAGCTGTCACACTGAAACATTGACAGCTATCCAATACTGTCATTTGACCACTACTCCAGGCTATTTTATTTGAAGTTCAGGACAAGACTAACCAGGAACAGTATGACCTGGAATTTTCCTACACTCTTCACTGTTTTCTCTCACTTGGTAAACTACAAAAAATGTGGCTGACCATACTATCTTTGCAAATAACCTTCAGTAAAACTGCACCAAAACTATGATCTCCGTGTCTAGGAGGTACAGCAGGAAGCATTCAGCAGTAGGAAAGGCACGTGAATGTATCACTTGGCTTCAAGCCTTTTTCTAAGAATTATTTAAAACTGAGTCATAAATCAGAAGAGCAGATTTTAAAGTAAGACTTTGACTTTAACAGCAATTCCAAAAAACACTTTAAGCATGACAGTGGAGCATGTTTAATGTGATGCCTTCTAAGGGGCTGAAAACTACCCTGAGCAAGGACTCAGAAGGAACAACCAACTTCTTTAAGGCTCACTGTGCTCTGTTGTTCCCAAAACAGATGAACAAATAATTGAAAAGAATATATGAGTATCTGAAAGAATATATATGTTTGATTATTATTTATAAGTAATTATATTGTTTAAAATATGTTTTTCCTCATACCAATCTCAGAAATTTGCCATTTTAACTCACTTGGAAGAAAATATCCTTTACCTTGCATTGTTGTCCAAACAAAGATATTCTCTGGGATCATCAGCACTAGCATTAGTTGTTTTAACGCCCTTATCAATGAACAAACCAGCCTGAAACAAGCAAAGAAAGAAAATTCATACTATAAAAAGTGAAACTAGACAACACATTTCTAAAATTTAAACTTTATGTTCCGTTTGATACATATATTAGAAACTCATAGATCTTTCCATGTGGGTTTAACTGACATTGTGGAAGAGAAAAACAGCATCTGCCTACAGTAATTTGGATAGAGGACAATAATTGCCTGGGATTATAAAAGACAAAAAATAATGGAAAAATCTAAGTTCTTTTCAGATTTCTTTCAGAATATCTAACTATTTGAGGTTTACACTTACTTACAGATGCTGTTCTGGAAAATCTGGAAGTCAGTCCTGTGGTGAATTCAAAATATTCTCACAAATGGAAGAAAAAAACCAAAGCATTTTTCACAATGTTGTATTTCCTTTAAAACCAAACTACCTTCACGACTAATGCTGATTTTTGCTCAAGCAATTATCAGCTTCAAACTCAATAATCCAGTATGAAATAATTTACTTGAGAAACAGAAGCAGAAGGAAACATTTGTGTTATTTAACCTGAATTACATACACAAATACCTGCAGCTACTTTCACCTCTGATCCAAATTGTGATTAGAGTTGAGTGCTCCTACAGCAGCAGATCCTCTGACCTGCTAGTGGAGTTCACTCTTTTAGCATGGAATTTTAAAACACAAACTGCCAGCCTTGTTTAAAGATAAAAGCCGTACAGCTGAAACACGTATCTAGGCTGAGAACTCTCTAACAAAAAACTGTTGCCAATGGCAGGGCTCCTGAAGGCAACCTGAAAGCTTAATCTCCAGAGACTGTGCCATGATATGATAACACCTGAGTTACTGTACATTAGCACCTTAGTGCCTACTCCAGGAAGCTACTGGATGAATCACAACTGTAATAAACTTTGATGTTGCAAGGGTCAGCTTTCTTCAGAGTAGGAAACAATGCTATCAGTAAGACAATAGCATCTGAAATGCTACGTCTGAGATAATATAATTCATTAGATGTATTAACTGATTTTAGATGTTTGTGCCTTACACAGATAATACTCAAAACATGAAACTATATACGTGCTGATTACACAGTTGTACAATATCTAGTTAGAATCACACAGTTCAAACACAGCATGAATCCATCACCTAACCAACTCAAAATGTAAAAACAGACAAGTCCTAATACAGAATAGTTAAAACCAAAGAACTTTAAAAATTTTTAAATAAGATAATATGTTACCTTAAAATTAGAATGAACCCTGTTGTTATAGAAGATACCTAGGGGTGTAAGCTCTGATTTGGTTTCAATAGCTAAACTATGAGAATCTCCTGTAGCAACCCGATGGAACAAATACCATATTCCAGCATCCTGCAAGTAAGGAGAGAACAACATTACTTTTAAGTGAGGCTGATACTACTATCGGTGCTGATATTTCTAATCAGAAAATAAATGTACACTAAGCCAAACTCGGATATTTTAAGCAAGGAAGAGAACAAGGACATATCTAAAACCAACTGTGCAAAACAGAATATATTCTCCAAAATGAAGCCTCCAAATAATGGCCCAGTGAGAAAGCAGAAGTTTGCAAATAAGGCTATATTCTAGTGAATAATATGCACTAAAAAGTGTTTTGCTTCTCAGTGAAGCCATGCAACACCACACATTTAAGATTCTCTAATATTTCCAACCAGAAAACTGTCAGAGTCAACGTAATTTTTGCATTTCAGTTATATTTCATCCGATTTTCTTTTGTTCACTAGTAAATCTTGCCATTTACAGCAAAATACTCAAAACATCTTCTTCCCTCCTTACTGTTACAGTCTGACTAAGGTTTGTTCATCTCCACTCACACCAGAATTTAATGACACAGCCAAAAAAGCCACAAGAGCTTTCAGAAGAAGGGAAAAAAAAGCACATCAAGAAGTCTGGCCAGTTCAGAGCACTGTGCCAATAACATGCAGTAATAATTTCAGCATCTGTTCATTTTCTCCACCTCTTCAACATCCCTGTTCTTAAAGAAGCTGGACTTATCTGTTAAATGAGACCTTTAAGAGCTCCCCTTTCAACCATTTTTGGGTTCGTAAGATGTGGCATCGCAACAGCACCTGCACAGCAGATACCTATAAACATGAAAGATTTTGCCTGACCACATGCTCTGTGCCCTTATAAAATAAAAAAAAATATTGCATAAGGCACATAAAAGGATTAAACAGTAGCTAAAAGAACATTGCATACTGAGTGGTCCATCTCATGAAAAATAGTCATCATCCTCCAGTTCAAGAAACATGGGTAAAGCTAATTCATTTGGGCTTAAAAGATTTCATGCATTTCACTCTGAAAATGTACTCATTTTCTAAACCGTCCTGGAAATTCTGCTTCTCAGTAACATACTCCCATTCGTAATGATGAGATACTTTGACATTTCTGGTGATGAACAATTCCAAAGCAAATGTGGATGTTCCATTAATAAAAATACCAAAATCTTACTTCACATATAATTAAATACAGCTCTGTGCTTGGCAGACTCAAGTAACTTTTATCCAAAACATATCCTGATGCTTGGAAAAAAAGTTTAATAACCTTAAAAGCTCCTTAAGCACTTGCAAGCATTCGGAAAAATCAAAACGGTTTTTTCCTCCCCTCTCTCATATACAGCTCAAACAAAAGAAACATCTATTGCTGATACACCCTTACAACAGGCTTCATTGTGCAATGAAGAAGCTGGAGTGGCAATGGAATTATTTTATTTGCATGTGAATTGTTATACTTTATACCAGCAAAAGCTCTACAGTGCAGAGTTTGTCTCAACACAGCTGTAGTATTCTGTTTCTGAAACATAATAAGATGTAGTCCCTTTATACTGTTGTGCTTACACCCACGCAAGGGAGGTATATCAGAGTGGCAAAACTTCATACCACGCACAAATGTTTGCTCTGACCATGCACATTCTGGTAACAAAAGGAAGTGACATTTACTGGGATATACTACAGAAGCAGAAAAAAAAGTGGGGTTTTAAGCACTAGATGAAGGAAGCTGTTTCCTGTAACTTAGGCTGGAATGCTAATACACAGTAACGGAATAGGTCATAAAGGAGACAAAATGGAAAGATGTTGCACTGGGAAAAGAATAACTGGTTTGATTTGATAGGTGTGTCCAGATCTGTTCTAGTGGTAGACAGTCAACTAGGAAAGTTTGTCCAAAAAAAAAACCAAAAAAGAAGCCAGACCACAAAAAGTAGAATAAAACTGTCAGTGTTGTGTTTGTCATTTTGTTGTTGTTTTTTTTTTCTAATAGTCTAGATCTTTCAAGCCATTTAAATATTTTGAATCCTGTTCTGTTAAAAACAGTTTTATGTATTGTATGCCTAAGAATACACTGACACATACACATATTCTACTTCCAGCACTGGAGCCTTCACAACAACAACCACCACCATCTTCCTCATTTTCCATTCCCACTTATCTCTTCACAAAAATCCACTCAAAACTCTGCACATCTCAGCCTCTCATCCAATGCAGCTCTAGAACAGACTCCAGCCCCCTTCTCCACAACACGTACTTTGCACATAGCTGAGACAAGAGATTTGAATGAATATAAGGTTCATAACAAGAACAAAGCATATCAGCAGTCACTGATGGGAATCTAATAACTGATTGACAACAGAAGTGTTTCATTGTTTCTTACACAACGAACGTTTTTTGCAGCTATTTTTCATTCCAGTTACTACAGCTATGAAGACAAATCTTGCAGTCACACAGTAAACTCATTACAAACTACAGAAAATACAGATGCCTTAATATGAAACGCACTAGTTCTTCAGAAATAAAAGGACTTATTTCTACTTACACACATTGACACTATTGTCAGGTCTATTAACTACAAAGGAGGAAGGAATCGCTGTTCCAGCCAGAACAGACTTTTGGCATCTCTTCAATGCACACTTTGACAAACTGTGCTTGTAATGCCAACACCCTGCTGAACATATTCATACTTAAAAAAAAGAAAAATTTGTGTCGTTTTGGCAGTGTAGATGTTACAGGTTTTACAAATAGCAGTGGCACAAGTAGTTTGTGCTGAATTATATCCATACACCTCACCTGTGAACCTGCTGCTGCATTATTTATAAGATGATTGTTGGGATGAGAAATCCAGAATGTCGAAACTGCCCTGAAAAATTATTCAGAAAGAAGTCATTATGGAAGAGCTCTATCTCCTACAGAAATATCACCCCTTTGTAACAAGCACATCAGAAAAAGCTAAACTGATGTCTGAAGTTACTACTTCACATATGAAATAAAAATCACAACCCCCTCCACATTTAGAAGTCAAAAATGCTTCTTTCTTTAGTTCAATGTGCAGTATTTTATTTATTAATGTTGTTCGGATACTTCATGCAACAAAAACTGTTTGAATAAGATTCTACAAAATATTAGTAGCACAAAAAACAGCAGTGACAGCTTGAGAATGTGCATACCTTTACAAAGAAGTAAGGACACATCCTTAAAAGTCTATTGAACAAGTATTGCAAGAAACAAGAGTTTTCCCACAAAATAACTTTTTTTCTCTCTTTAATTAAACACTAATTCTTTTTACACATTTTTTTTTAAATACTACTACTACGTGAACTACATTTAAGCTGTCTGCATTCATTAAACTACACGTTTCCATCTGTATATTGTCAAGAGATCACCAGCAGTTTAACTGCTGTAGCCGGTTTGGTTTTACTTTTTCACTATGAAATACTCACATGCAGTCTGTGGCTGGCACTGGGACATAAGCTCCATACACTTTATCCCTAATACCAATACACATGCTGCTGTTTCTATCTGTGGGAAGAAGAGTGCCTGGTTTCGTGACTAGCCCAAGGTTGTGGAACAAAGTATTCCTCTGCTCAATGCCATCTTCTGTGAAGAAACAGTGACCTAGTGTGTCATAGCCAATGGTGTCCTTTATCTGCAGAAATACAAGTTCATTATGTCAGTAGTAATAGCATTCACTGAGATTTATTTGACAAGTACCATTTAGTTTTACTATCTTGGCACAGCTGCAGAGTGAAGCTTTAGTATCAGCAGTTCAGATGAATCAAGCACACAGTTTTATTTATCTCTTACAAACACACTACTATGTCTGGAGAGCTTAGTTGCCTGCAAGAATCTGAAAAAAGAAAATGGTAAGATATGCTAAAAGTTACTGCTTGCACTTGTTCCTTTATTCATTGAAATAAAAAAAACACTGCTGAGCATAAAACTTCAATAAAGGAGAGGAGTATTTTTTCTCTAAATGCTATTTATAACATTTAATTAAACACAGTGTGTTTTACTCTCCTTGCACCTACCAGCAAGCCATTAGTTCCATGAATAGTCACACATCTGGAAAAACAGTGATGAATGGAAAGACCTTCCAGGTAAGTCTTAAAACTATAACCTCCTTTTTCATCCACATCCCCACAAAGGTGAAAGTGAACAGGGTAACTTCCAATCTGCTGCTGGCCCATTTGTTTCAACTCCACATATGAGAGATGAACAGATGTAAAATTCTTCAAAATCTAAAAGTATAACGAGAAGTCCAGAATGAATAAGCAACTATTTGCTTTTTAACCAATGGAAATTTAAGTTAATACATCATCTATACCAGATGTACATAAGTTAGATGTACATAGTTACCAAAGACCAACACAATAAAAGTTAGAACAATCATTTCTGTCTTGCCCTATATCCTGCCTTACAAAACAGTACCCTTTGCAAATAACTGTAAAAATTAATTCTCCATGTGGCTATAACAGAGCAATTTTCACCAGACATGTTGTCACACTGTACAGTTTGGTCTTTATCACCTGGCACATTAAATGTTCTTTATCTATAACCACATACTGTCCAAATAAACATAAGACACCTACATTAGGGCCTGTCTACACTGAAGCTGCACCAACGTAGCTCACCTGGGACAGGCTTAGTTCACAGAATAACACAGATTCAAGAAACCTGTTGAGAAACCTGGTCGAATTGCCAGCTCAGCACAGGGTCATCTTAAAGACAGCTGCTCAGCACATTGCCCAAGGAATATCTCCAGCCACAGAGATGCTCATATGAAGTCAACTGGTTCTTCCCTTTCATTTTGCTGATATCTAAGCAGAATTTGCCTTGTTGAAGCCTGGTACCATTGCCTCTTGTCATACCACTGTGCACCTAGAAGAACTGCTCTGGCCTCTCTGAACCCTTCCCAATGCCTGAACACAGTCATCTCTGCTTTCTCCACACCAAGCAAGCCTTGTTCTCTCAGCTCCTCCTCACTCATCATCACATACTCTCACACATCACCTTCACTGGACAAACCCCAGCGCACCTACATCTTCTTTGCAATCGGAATACAAAACTGGGCACAGCACTCCAGAGGAACTTCCTTTATTAAAGAAGATATGAAACTGCCTTCAGAATCATACTTGGGTACTTGAAGGTAAAGGGGCTCAAGACAGTTGGTTAGCATTCAGGGACTGCTTCTTCCAAGCTCAAGATCAGAGCATCCTGACACATAAGAAGTCAAGGAAGGGAGCCAGGAGACCTGCGTTGTTAAACAGGGAACTGCTGGGCAAGCTCAAGTGGAAGAGGAGTTTACAGATCATGGAAGGAGGGGCTGGCCACTTGGGAAGAATATAAGGATGTTGGCAGAGGATGCACAGAGGCAACTAGGAAAGCTAAGGCCTCCTTAGAATTAAACCTTGCGAGAGGGGTTAAGGACAACAGAAAAAGCTTCTTCGAATGCATGGCAGGTTAACACCAGAGACAATGTAGGCCCACTGATGAATGAGATATGTGCCCTGGTGACAGAAGATACAGAGAAGGCAGAATTACTGAATGCCTTCTTTGTCTTTGACTACTCTGCCAGAAGCTGTCCTGAGGAGCCCCGTATTACTGAGGCCCCAGAGGAAGTCAGGACAATGGAGGAGTTTGCCTTGGTTGATGAGGACTGGGTTAGGGAGCAATTCAGCAATCCAGACATCCATAAATCCACGGGTCCAGATGGGATGCACCCGCAGGTGCTGAGGGAGCTGGCTGAGGTCATTGCTAGGCCACTTTCTATCATCTTTGCTAAGTCGTGGAAAACAGGAGAGGTGCCTGAGGACTGGAAGAAAGCAAATGTCCCTCCAGTCTTCAAAAAGGGCAAGAAGGAGGGCCTGGGTAACTACAGACCCGTCAGTCTCACCTCCATCTGTGGAAAGGTGAGGGAACGACTTCTCCTTGGCACCATCTCAAGGCATATCAAGGATAAGAGGGTCATTAGGGGCAGTCAACATGGTCTCACCAAGGGGAAGTTGTGCTAAACCAACCCCATAGCCTTTTATGAGGACATAGCGAGGTGGATAGATGATGGCAAAGAAGTGGACGTGGTCTACCTTGACTTCAGTAAAACATCTGACACAGTCTCCCACAGCATCCTTGCTGCTAAACCGAGGAAGTGTGGTCTGGCCAATCGGGTAGTGAGGTGGACAGTGAACTGGCTGAAGGAAAGAAACTAAAGAGTCGTAGTCAATGGGACAGAGCCTAGTTGGAGGCCTGTACCTAGTGGAGTGCCTCAAGGGTTGGTACTGGGACCAGTACTATTCAACATATTCATCAATGACTTGGATGAGGGAATAGAGTGCACTGTCAGCAAGTTTGCTAATGACACCAAACTGGGAAGTGCGGATGACATGCCAGAAGGCTGAGCTGCCATCCAGTGAGACCTGGACAGGCTGGAGAGTTGGGCAGGGAAAAATTTAATGAAATATAACGAGGGCAAGTGTAGAGTAATGCATTTGGGTAGGAACAACCCCAGGTTCCAGTAGAAATTGGGGAACGACCTGTTGGAGAGCAGCATAGGGAAAAGGCACCTGGGGGTCCTGATGGACAGCAGGATGACCATGAGCCAGCACTGTGCCCTTGTGGCCAGGAAGGCCAATGGCACCCTGGAGTGTGTTAGAAGGGGGTGGTTAGTAGGTCAACAGATGTTCTCCTTCCCCTCTACTCTGCCCTGGTGAGACCGCATCTGGAATATTGTGTCCAGTTCTGGGCCCCTCAGTTCAAGAAGGACAGGGAACTGCTGGAGAGGGTCCAGCGCAGGGCAACGAAGATGATCAAGGGAGTGGAGCATCTCTCTTATGAGGAAAGGCTGAGGGAGCCGGGGCTCTTTAGTTTGGAGAAGAGAAGACTGAGGAGTGACCTTATTAATGTTTACAAATATCTAAAGGGTGATTGTCACGAGGATGGAGCCAGGCTCTTCTCGGTGACAACCAATGATAAGACAAGGGGCAATGGGTACAAACCGGAACACAAGAGGATCCACTTAAATATGAGAAGAAAATTCTTCACAGTGAGGGTGACAGAACACTGGAACAGGCTGCGCAGGGGGGTTGTGGAGTCTCCTTCTCTGGAGACATTCAAAACCCGCCTGGACACCTTCCTGTGTAGCCTCATCTAGGTGTTCCTACTCCGGCAGGGGGACTGGACTAGATGATCTTTCGAGGTCCCTTCCGATCACTAACATTCTGTGATTCTGTGATCATACAACTTCACAGTAACACTACATCATACAAAGTAAATACATAAAGGGGCTTTACCACTAATACAGGAATGCAAAAGTATTTTCTTCCACCTAACCTGCTAAGAAAACAGAAACCAAGAGAAACAGCTTCACCGCAAGGAGCTAAGCTGAGAAAAAGAAAAACACTTTTATGTTATTTTATTAACTTATCTGTAACAGGTATTTACCAAAAGTAACCATTTTTGTAAGTATTTTATCCTCTAGGGATGTTAGTAACATGACTTTTTTTTCCCCTCCTCTGATTTAAGTTTGTATGCCTAAAATACAGCAGGATGGCCCAAAACAGGCATCCATGAGACCTCCAACTGTTAACATTTAAAAGCACTGATGCAGTTGTAAAACTACACCACCTCTCCTCACTGCCATTAAGCCTCCTTTATGCTGCTGTTCCAGCGACCAGTAGAATATCCACGATGATAAAACCCCTGAGGCCATTAACACTTGTGAGTGCCTGGGCTGCCTCTACTTGAGTATGCAAGATTAACGTAAGCCGAAAATGCTTTTATTGCTTAAGTCTGGCTTTGGCAGCAGACACTGTGCTACTCTGAACAGTCTCCTGGGAACAGTATAACAACTTTGATGACTCAAAATGTTTGTTTTCTTTTCTATCTTCCAGACATCTGAGGGGTCTGCTGTTTTGCACTGTAATGGCAATGAAGGCCACGCTTTGCAAGATTCACAGCTTGTCATTATCTTCTTTCATTACATTATCTTAAACACAAAAGAGTGCCTTGAGCTCCTCCACTCTCTTCCACAAAACAAGAGCTGCCACACAGTAGGGAATGGCATATTTTCTTTACCACCATTATGTCCACTATAAAATTAAAATCTGCATCTAAATATATTAGAAAGAGATAATTAAACTGTGACCAGCACATAATAAGCACAAACACATTTGCATTTAAAATGCAAGACCTCAAACACCTCCAGCATCAGTGAAGAGCTGAAACACTGCTGCTCAATCCTTTCATCTAAAAACCTAAGTCAATATGAGTTCAAACATTAGTTTCTATAATACTGCTTTCCCTCAGTTTTCTTTACATTTACAATAATACCAGAAATTAGAAGCTGTTTTCTCTACCTAACCTTAGTACTTCCAATTTTTACGAAAATTAAATAGAAGATCACCACTGTCCAACTCAAGTTTCTTTCCTCTCCATGTCTCTCTGGTGCCCAATTTCAGATCAGGCAGATCTCTACAATCCAACGCTCATCACTTGGGGAGGGAGAAAGGCAGTGAAAAGAGGGAAGACAGTGAAAAGGGAGACCAAACTTTATTCTGTAATACAACAGGATCCACATGCATGGATATAATTTGTAAGGTTTAATCCCTGCTATAAAACGTTGCAATATATGCTTGATACTCCTACCAGCATTTCATGCATTGATATCCCTTCCTCCGAATCTGCAGACTAAATCTTGGAGAGTTAAACCTAATTCTGGAAAAGCTGGGAACAAAGTAATTTCTACACAAAGAAGCTGTACAAATTGATGGGTTTTAAGTTTTCTAAATCCTTCAAATTTTAGAATTAATCTCTTTGTCCTTGACATGCCTTTACATGACAGAAAGCTACTTTAAAAGGTTTTTCAGACCTTGATATGTCCACCAAATGTATCATAATTGAAGAACTGGCACTCCTTTTCACGATAGCAGGTATCTTCTGTCTCTCCTTTGATTAAGATGTTCCTCGTAAGAACTCCGACTTCCGCCCTCATGTCCACTCCATCAATAACTTCTCCTACATGTGGAAACTGCGGATTTTCTGTCCAAAAACAGTTTGGAAATGAGGGGCAGGAAAGAGTTGTAACTGATTAAAAACAAAACCAATCCACTTTATACAAGCAAGCTATCTGTAGCACCAAACCCCATGCATTCTGAAACCTTAACATGCTGTTCTCTGTTAGCTTTTCTTACGCTAAGGCACATAAAACGCACATAATTTTTACATTATAAACATTGACCCAGCTAAGATCAAGCAAAGTGCCATCTATGTATTTTTAATGTTAGTAAGACAACTAATCCCTTTTTTTTTCACAAGTGCATCTTAGTTTCAGTCCAATAGTTTGTGAAAAGAATGGATAAAAACCAAAGAGGGGTTTAAATTAATCTGAAGTATCTAGAGAAGTTTTAGTGAAACAAACATAGATGCAGTTTGCTTTAAAAGAAAAAAAAAAAAAAAAGGACACTGGCAGCTTAATCTGTTCCGAATAAAAATTTAGAAATGAACATGAGGCCAAAATGCCTTTAGAAAATATGGTATTCACCACCCTCTGAAAGAAAAAAAAAGGATTTGCTTGGATTTGCTTTTCTAACTTAATTTGCTCTTTCATAGATAGCTATTCTGAAGACACAAACTAAAATTAGGGAAAACATGATATTCCTGTTTTACACTGTTCTTCCAAAGAAACAATCTGTTTCTTATTTGTCTATACAAACTGAGAAAATTATCTGGTCCTGTAAATCTTATTAAAAAGTTTTTACATGTTTTTTAAAAGTATTCACCTCCCCTCCACCCCTTTTTTTTTTTTCCATTTGTTGATTGCCTAGACCATCACTATAGCTTCAAAGCTTACAAAACAACACAAGCCTAAACTGGTCATTACTACAATATGAAGCAGAAAAGAGTGGTATTAATTCTGTACTTAAGGATTTAAGAAGACAATTGATGTCTAAGTGGGACTGCACTCCTCTCCTTGAAGGCTTATCCATTGTTTTTTCCCTGTATTTGACTAGCATACACATCAAGTGAAGAAAGAGCAACTAGGCCTCCTACCCATCAATACTTTCTAGTTTTCCTTCTACAAAGGGACAAAAATAGCTAAAAATTCTGTGAAAAGTACACAAAAAAAAAAAAATTTCAAAACATGGCGAGTCCTTCAGCATGTCAAGTTTGCCATTACACAGAAAATTCATTAGTTGAAGAACAAATATATAGGGTGGTTTGGGGATTTTTAAAAACTGTATCCCTTACTATGACAAATGAAGTTTGATAGTGGGGGTAAAAGAAACTCAAGATGGGCAACTTCATCTCCTTTATCATCTTTTCAAGATCTATATGCTCAGATATATATGCTCAGATAGCATTTAGTTTCAACAAAAAGCTAAGAATTTGTATGTCATGCCATATTGTACATCTTGAACATGTTTTTTTAAAAACCTTTAAAAAAGCAGTTGCTTTTTCACAGTAGATGATTTTCAAGATGAAGCAGAGTTTGCACATACACTGTTCAGTGGTAACAAAGTACTTCTTTAACTTTGTACTGCAGTCTTCAAGTTAAGCTTGCTCTTTAAAATACTGTGCTCGAAAATACACCCAACATGAGACACCTGAGAACAAAGCCCAGGAAGTGTCATGCTTGATGGTACTAAGCTCTGTGGCTTCACTCACCCTGATATGCTCTGACATACAATAAGGTGAACTTATATATTATTTGTTTGTGTCTGTGACTTCACAATGCAGTAAAGCATATCTGAGCCAAATGCTGTGGGATGCAAACTGCACTGCAAAATGGACATATGAACTGGCAGCCCCTTAATACATGGGGTAATGTGAAACTTCAATGATGCTCACCGAAATCTCACAAGAACAGAGAAGGAGAAGCGTGGTTTGAAGAAGAGTATGTTCAGAGGTGAATGACACAAACCCAGATCCTGAAGAGCACAGATGGGCTGCTGCCAACAAACCAACACCAGCTGGTCTGTGCTTTACTCTGAAGCTGCAGCGCACTGGCAGGCAGCAAGAGGGGAAGCTACAGACCCAAGGCTGGTGGAGCACCAGACAGGAGGGCCTGGCATGGTGAGGCACGGAGCAGCAGAAGGAAAACACAGGCGCCGGCAGAGCTGGGGAGCCAGTCCCACGGGAGGGCCTCATGAAGTCAGGCAGAATGAATCAGATAATAAAAAAGGAAATGGTCAACAGCATGCATGACCATTTTGCGTACATCACGCTCAAAGGAAAAACAGATTGCAACTGCTCAGGGATATCCTGTGTGAGCAGAGGCTTACAAGTGCCACTTATTTCGTAACTATTTTGTTGGGGGGTGTGGTAGGCAAACTGAGGGGAAAAAACAAAACAAAACAGACAGGTTCAAAGATTGCCACTTTCTTTTTCCTCCTTTTTCTTGTTCCTTCTCCTTTATTAATAACAGATTGAATTATAAGGATAACACTCCAAAAGAGAGGAAGGGCACCAAAAGAAAAGGAAATGGTAATACCCACAAGCATTCAAGCACCTACAGAGGACAAGTGAAAAGACAGAAAAAAACCCACAGAAATAAAAACAAGCATGACCCTCTCGGAAGAAAATAAAAGTGTTCCATGAGCCCAGGAAGAAAAGAAGAAAAAAAGTTAGTATGGTAAACTGTGAGGCAGACCTAACACTATTTAGGGTAATTTTATAGCAAGGAGAAGTACACATTCCCCTATATGGCAACACAGCAATACACAGACAGGTGAACAGGCTGTTCTTTACTGCTCCCACTGGAAGGCATTGTCTGAGATCTGACTACCAGGAACGTGTATTTCACACGAATCTACAAGTGGTGGCTGCTCTCGTACCTTTGACTTTGACCTGGTGCTTGGTACACTCTGGGCAGGGAAGGAGGGTGAATTCCTCTGTCTGATACATTGAGTAGTCTGTGCTTGCGACCACAATCCGGTCTCCAGGCTTCCAACTACTAACATCATCCAGAAGATTCAGTATCACTCCACCTACAGCTTCCACCTGGAAGCCTGAAATTGGGACACCTAGTTTAAAAAAAAAACGTTAACACAAGATAAGATTCCATTCACCTTTATATGAAACCATCTCCAAGAAGATACTGGTAAGAACTGCGTGAGATTTCATGAGCTCCAAAACCCTCTGAAGTACAACTCCACTCTGAAACATGCCAGTGTGACACAGCCCGCTTATCTGGTGGATCTCAAATAAAACAAATTGAAAAGATGGAACTAAAAGTGACAGGAAAAATTTATTATTTACTTTTTCTTTTTTTAACCATAGTATCATATGGCAACAATTTGTAGGTCCAGCTATCTCTACTTGTTTCAAGTGACATTTTCCTGCTATTTAAAGCTCTACAGATGTAATCAAGGACCTGGCAAAAAAAAGCAAGGAAACTTTCCTTTTTATTCACAATGCTAAAACAGTTTGGCAGGCTAAATTACACGCACATGCTATTTCACTGTCTTCTGATGGACTTACATAAGTTTAGCAACTCTTGCTTATTCTTTACCCTAACTCTTAAATATCTAACTACCATTAAAAAAAACTCTTCTGAGGCAAACACAATATTGCTTAGCAATTCTACAAACAGAGAAAGATGACTGGCCATTAAAAGGAGAACTCAGATCACAAATATCTTGAACAGAAACACAAATAAAGGATAAAAGCAAATGATTCAACTTGGTATGAGAAAAACTGCCTGGAGTTCAGCATCAAACGGTAATAGAAAATTGTAAGAAGAACAAAACGTTTCTCTTAGTTTCTAACAAGTTTTCATTTTAGGCTTATAATCATCTCAGAAGCTTAGATTTAAAATATACATGACTAAAAGAAAAAAGTCTGTTTCGTCCTTTTATAAGGCCCCTTATCTCTGTCTAAATACAGTAAAAATGGGGACACAATGTTAAGCTGTTCATACACTATATGCAAATAGATTGAGAAAACAGGTTGCACAGAAGAAGTGTGTCCTCATGCTTTATCTGTAGCAAGAAAAAAACAACACAAAAAGCCACAAAAGCCCCACAACAAACCCTTACAGCAGCACTCAGAAATTTAAATTGCAACCAAGAGTTCTAGGAAAAAAAAAAAGCACATACAATATTTTTTACTTCTTCCCCAGTGGCAGAATTTCACAAAATGCTCTCCTACCTTCGTTCCATTCACTGTAAGCTCTCACAACAAACTTCTGACCATCCACTGTGAAAAACTCTTTCTGAGCAAGAGCTTTTCCACCCGTGCTGTGGTTTTCATAGTTTCTCACTGATTCATTACAGGAAGAATTTCCACCACCTAGTACACCAACAAAAGCCCACGCTTGCCTGTGAAAGACAAAAGTAAATGTTTAAATATAACAGTCCTTAACAAATTATTCACCATCAGGTAAAGGACAAGACAAGGAACATGTAAATAATGAATAATCCTTTTGTCTGCTCTTCCAAATTAGTTTTAAAATGCAATTTCAAAATGCAGAAGAAAGATGGGCAGGCTTCACTGAAAAGAAACATAGTTTAAAGAAAATGGATGTCCTATATACAAACTGGCAAATATGAGAGCTCTGAATGGAGAAAAGTACAGTATCCACCAAGACATACCGTTTCCAAAAGCAAACTACACAAGATGATGATGAGCAACAGAAGCGACACAGGATCCTACTCCCAAACAGCTTTACCAGGACAGAGGCAGCACAGGAACCGGTGCTGGTGCTCCCGCTGCAGGGGTCACTCTGCGGGGCCAGCGCCATGCCAGCGTGGTGGCCACACGCACCAGGCCAGGAAGGATGCACATAGCCACCAGTGGCCGCTGGCCATCACTGTACTGCACAGACAATACCTTTTCAAATCTTTCAAGACGCTCAGACCCAGAAAAAGAATCGCATACTGTCACACAACCTTTGCAAGAGGGATCAGCGATGTTGTTGAAGGCTGAGACAAAGGATTTTTGATTTTCCCCCTCGTCGGCCCTTCCCTCAGCTGGACACCTACTTGGCCGAACACCAGCATGGTGCAGAGAACTGTCCTGGATGAACTTCCCCTTCCTACGGCTCTGCTGAATGCATCCAAGTTTTTGGAAATGAAAAACAAATGGCACACCACAGAAAGCTGCCATCAAGTTCATAAAACAAGACTTTTCTGCTGTCCTTTACTGCTCTGTAATGCCATAGTTACGTGTGGAGAGGAAGCAGCTGAGGCCATCTATTAAAAATCCAAACAGTTTTGCATTAAATTTGAATCATTAATCCCAAATTAAAACAGTGTCAGCTAGCTGGACTGTAGTCTGTTGCTAATGATTGACTCAAAGGCAGAATTAACTTCAATGCAGTTGCCTTTCAGTCATCTCATAATGTTCTTATTGATTGGGATGAAAAGGCTAAATGAAACTGTTTCATGTTAGCCTGTTCATAGAAATAGCACATACTGGGCCAGCCTTTCGGTAGCAGCAGCAAACAAGCTGAACGGTTCATGTACCAACATAAAAAAGAAGTATCAAGATATTTTAATGCTTGCTATTTTGCCAGAAAAGGCAGAAGGGGGAGGGATGCAACGGAGTGTTCACCTCCATGCTGAAACCTCCTAGCTTTACAGGTTTAGCTTTTCCTCAGTGAGCACTTGCAGAGACCTTCTCACCGGTCCTCCAAGGGAGAACAGGACAACTTTATGTGCTTAGAGAGCCTCTACTGACCAAAGAGAACACACAAGAATCAGTTCAGCAGAGAAGGAAGAAAGGCTGCTGTTCCTTATTTCAAACTCGCCTGGAGGTCACAGGCAAAGACAAACACTAGAAACCCACCACCTCAACAACCTGAACAACCACCACACAGGCTCCACTGCTTTCAGGAGGTTGCTCTTACAGGACACCCAGGTCTCTTCACCTCTGACTAAACTGCGTCAGAGGCAGCACTGCAAGGAGTTTCCAGCCCATGAGAACAGGCTGACACAGCCGCTGACACAGCCTTGCTCCTGACAGGAACCGAGGTCAGAACATGCCACCCCGAGTGACGCTCCAGCCTACCTCCGCCAAAGCAGAGGAAGGAAACTAACTGGAATTCAGATGTTGAGGGATAGTGAGGGGCAAGCATAGAAAGGAAAAACTAAACATCTGATTTCCTGGAAAACAGAAACAGGTTATACAACACCAATTAAAAGGGAGCTGAAGGACGGGCAGACAGTTAGTTAGGAGGCTTGGTGTCCCTTTCGCTTGTATTGTGAACCCTCTGCAGCACAAAGCCAAGTTCAGAACACGCACTGCGAAGATTCACTTGCAACAACTAAATGAACAGCACAGAAGTGTAACAGTCCTGCTTTAATAATTCCTATTACACCTCTTCTACGGTCCCACCATCCAAACCCTGACCAACTGAAAAGAACAGTAAAGAGATACAGAAACACTCTACAAGTGTACTTCAGAAAGAAAATATTTCTACAGATCCGTTCCCTTGCAGAATCAGTAGAGGGATAACATACTTTTATTTAAACAGTGTACAGGTGTGAATAATACTGGACTAACATCCCTTTCCTGTATTCTAGCTTGGCATTCCTTGCTCCTCAAACATAACATCATATGCACTAAAAGCTTCACCTAGCAAGTGTTTTCCATCTGTGTGTTTGAATGAGGAAAAAAAATCCTTGCTGCACCCAATTTTAATTTCTGTAAAGAACAGTGAAAGAAAATTATGAATAAGTAATAAAATGTATCACAGATACCTGTGTAACTATCAGTCTCAGCATTATCAAAATAGTGCACACCGAATTCTACTACTACAATACTACATACAACACTGAGAATCCTCTGAAGCCTTTAAGCATAGACAGTGTCAAAGTTTAACAAATCCCCCAAAGGCAGCAGAATCTGTATCTGATCTTTACTGGGCACAAAAGGGAAAATAAATTACTTACCTGTAACTTAATCCTCTAACAAACTTACTTCCCAGGAGATTTTGGATAGTCACTCTGGTTTCCTCCAGTAGATTTTTAGCAGCTGAATCTCCCACAGCAATAGCAACAATGCGACCAGGACTTCCGTTTTTCAGTAAGTTCTGGAGCCTCAAGCTGTCTTCTGAAAATTCATGAGTATCAAACTTTAGCACTTCCAAAATCTCCGCTGTGTCCTGATCGATCACTCTCACATTTAGTCCTCGGGAAAAATTCTTTTTAAAGGTATAATGACCATAGGCCAGCCCTGAGAAATACAGAGTCTTTGACAGAAGAGTCCATGATAACTTCTGGTGCCCATGCAACTCCAGCGTTCCTCCAGGGCCCACACCAATAAATTTTTGGCCAAATTCTGGCACATCAGCACCCTCGTTTGACTTCCCATACAAAATAATAGTTGCTTTGGATTTATAGCGGCATTTCTCTGCTCCAACATGAAGCATTCCACCATCCTTTATCAGGATAAATCGAGTTCTCAAGGTAATATTTTTAGAACCTTCTTTATCATCACCAAAAACAAGTAACCCTAAAGGAAAAAAAAAATTATGTAGGTCAAAGCAAAATTCAGATGGACTCAAAGAACCAAGCTCTGCAATAAGGACAACAGAAAAATTCCAGGTTTATTTTCCACACCCATGAATTCAGTTGTTACGCTCATATATATTTAAGAATATTTGGGAGATTAACTCCTACTAATGACGATTTATCTTTCTAAGGATTTGCTTTATTTCTTTCTGCTATCTTGGTAGAATTACTAACATACCACAGTAACCATCAGGAGACAATCAAATCTTGTACTAGGAAGGCTACTACACAAGACTTGTTTAACTATATCCTATAGAAAACCAAGTCAGTTCTCCACCAAAAAGACTTTACAGTGGTCATTCATCTTTTTAATGATACTCCTGGTCTGGTAGCAGGTTGAAAAGGAAAAGCAAGGGATTTGGTCAATAAGCTGCAACATAAAATTTCAACACATTTTTCATGTAATCACAGAAGTAAAAACCATGCAGTAAACTGAAGCATGATGTTCATCTTGCCATTTCATACCTCCATCCTGTATAACTATAGAGTGTACTGTAGCATCTGAGTTTAGACGAAACATATCCCCTTTTTTGATAAAAACTCTCTTTTCAGTGTCTTTCCCAGGGCTCCAGTTTTTAAGACGAGGATTCTGATCGGGGCAATTTTCTGCAATATAATGTGAAATTCAGCTTTTAAAAAACAAGCACCACCACATCAATCAAGGCAGCATTAGGATGAACAAGAGCAAGACAGAGTCAGTCATCCACAAAGGATTCCCACCTCCTACTGCAGTTACACTGCTGCAGCCACAGATGCAACAGTTTGTATTTGATAAGGCAAAAAGACACCTGAAAAGTCACTAAACTCTCAAGGGTAGGAAGGCATTCTTATATACTGAATTAAGCAACTGATGACCACAGACTGAACTATCAACTTATACTGTTGACGATAGACACTTTTGAACCCCATCCTATTTTGTGAGATGTTCCACATCACCTGCAGTCAATGAGGGAGGCAAGTGGGAAGCACTCAGATCCACAGCAACCACACTGTGCACTGGATGTCCTGGGCCAGCTACCGAGGCCAATTATTATGGTTGCAAAGCATTTCAGTGTCTCACCTCCCTCAAGGTCTTTCCCTGTGTGCCAAAGGCTGATCCCTTCTCACTTTTAAGTATGTAAATTGTTTCTTTCAGTGTAGGTTTGCAGGTAAGGGATAAAGAGGGACAAGACATCATTAGTACATTTAGAATATAGGTTATCAATAGATAATATCTTACTGGTTAGAGCAGTTTTGTAGGAGACAAGGCATTCGGGTCTGAACTCTTGGTTTGCACTCCTTAGGAAGGCAGGCTAGAAAGCACATCAACAGCTGAGACACATTAAGTCCTTGCTGAAACCCTGCTAAAGGTCTGGCACTACACAGGCAATAACAGCACGCTACAAGGCCAGGAAAGCAGAAGCAGCAGCAGGAAGTGACACGGTTGTGCGAATTCAGATGAAGTTACGGCAGTGTAGTATTTATGAGACGCACACCTTTAGCACATTGAGTAACTGAGTAATGCAGCAGCATAGACATATTACAAAAACAGAAACGGGAAGTATATTCCTTGGATTTTCTTACCAAAAGAAAAGTCAGACTGAAAACATTTTTCTTAAGCAAAAGATAACCAAAAACACGCCAAAGTAAACAGCTTAGCAGACCAACTGAGAGTAACAGTCAAACTAGCTTTTTCACATCTTCTGGAAAAAAACACTCACACATCTGTAATGCAACTTTGGGGCAAAAAGCTATTAGGAATACCCCATTCTTGCAAAACCTAAAGAAAGCAAAACCTATCCACAAGTTTAACACAAGCCAGACTTAGTTTTGCTGACAGACATGTTTTTCCTTTGGTGTTATTTTCCACATTTCAAATCCTTTCCAACTCAGGAAATCCACACAAACCAAGATTTGACAACCAGTGGCGGGGGGGGAAATAAAAAAAATCAGCAGAATCGTGAAAGGGCAAAAGGCATCCAATAGTAACATAAAAAGAAAAACAAAAGAAAATCTTCTGGAGGGATCCTAAGAAGACAACATTTAGAAAATGAAATTCAACGTGAGGGAAAGCCTAAAAGCAAGAAGCACTGCGATCAGCAAGACTGCTGAACACTCACCGGATAAACGCAAGTCTATTGCCTGACTCATGCAGAGTCACTAAACCCCTTCCCCCAGACACCACACACACAAGCACTGTGAAGAAATACATATTTCCTGGCTGGTAGCAAAGGGCAATGTGAGGAAACCATGAGTCAGCAACCTGATGATTTCTGCTTAGTGTGATTCACAGAAGATCTAGTAACTGTGGATTTTTCTGTTGAGTCAGAAAGAACAGGCACAGCACAATAACTCAAAAAAAAAAAAAAATCTCTTTTACATTACAATCCAGCAAGGAAGACATCAACATCAGAAATACAGGCTCCTGTAACGCAACTATGACTCTGAAGCACAGTGGATCAACTTTTTGGCAAGGAGATCAGATGTGCTCAGAAAAGTATTTTGAAATTCTCCCTTAGCAACTGCAGTGGGATGCACAGAAACATCAAATATTTAGTACTTCACCATATGTTACCTCCAAAATTACTGATTAGATTTTACAGACCACAGTCACTGCCTCTACAGTTAACATTAAATGAAAACAGAAACATAAACCAGAAAGGTAGTTATGGCCTTGCCAAATCCAACCACTCATCTTGAAAATGTTCTAAGTTAAGCCTCTGCTTTAGAGGATTTTTGTAAAAATGGGTCAGCTCTCCTCAAGGTTTAATTGCTTCTAATAGAGTTGGGGGGGAGGAAGTAAATTTTTGCAAATGGTGGATGAAGGGAAAAAGAAAAAACAACACAAAACCAAAACCTAAAAAAAACAGCACACAAAGGAATACCCTGCCAAACAAAAAAACAAATTCTAGAATCTTCCATGTACTGGAACAAGGACATGAAATTTGGCAGAAAAGACAGGAAACAGTTCTCAAGATGTAGTTAAATAGTTGCTTTCTACCTGCTTAGCCACCAAGTCTGGAGTTTCTAAGGCCTCTGGGAAAAAGTTATCAGTGTTATATTATGCTCAGCAGAGGTTTATCACAGCTTGGCAGCCAAACTTTCTGAGGATCCTGTTTACCATGGGCGAGCTCCAGCCGAGAGCTTTTCCTGAAAACCTCCCCAGCTTGTCATCCTGACCCTGCAGCACAAGCCACTGGAAATGGGGAAGGAAATTGCATTTCCAGTGCTCTCCCTGATCTCCAGTGTTCAGGACTCCTTAAAAAAAAAAAAAAGAAAAAAAAAAAAAAAAAAGATGATGACAGGAAGATAAAAGCAAGGGCAAGGGGGAAGAAACCAGCTGACAGGCAGGAAGAGAAAAGCAGACAAGTATCATTTTCCCTTTGGGAAGGTATGCCGGAGGTTTAGGATTTACACGCAATTACTACCAAGTCTCACATTCCCTTCACTGCCTTTTAAACAGCCATTAAAAGTCCCAACAATATGGATTTCCAATTAGCCCTTAAGAAGAACACACCTAGCTGGCACTGGTGGTGTTGGCTGCAGCACAGCATCTGCTAGCTTGGAGCTGAGCTTATTAACATTTCAACCTCTTGGGAAACTTTTGTGGAGTTCTTGCAAGATGAAAGTTTCAGCCATACTTTCCTTGGTGCCTGGAGGAGTTTCTCTTGTGCCAGGGTTTGCAAGGGATTCTATGGGTGCATCTTGTTTCTTTTTTTTAAAAGATAATGCCAGGAAACTTCAGAAAGACACAATGCAATAATTAGTGCTGAAAACTGGCCTGGAATTCCATCAAGAAGCAGTGGGACATGGAAGGAAAGCAGTCATGACCTTGGGTTACTCCTTAGCTCTTATGTAAGCCATTATCGTAGACAAAAAAAACCCAACAACAACAACAACAACCAACAACAAAAAAACAAAACCAAAAACAACCACCACGAGCATCTACTAAAACCAAGCAACTCTTCCTACAACATCCTCAATATCTCTGGTGATCCATCAACCACATGCTGACCATGCATTCAGTGCAAAAAAACCAGCACAACTCAATGCCTCTGAAATGAGCTACTGTGGCTGAACCAAAACCATTCCAAAACCACTAACATTTTTGAAATAGGTAAGCCATCTCCACATTATCAGCTTTTAGAGCATAAAAGGATTATTATTTTAAGTATCCCATAGCACACAATAACACCCCACCTCTACTAAAATGATGAGAAAAATCTACAACTTCTAGTTAATTGAAAGTTCAAGTCTTGATATCAAAGCAGAAAGGCTTTTGCCTCCGAAATGTCCTTCTCAGAGTCAACTGCTAAATCACCCTTCAGCCTTCTCTTGAATTTGGCTATAACCCTCTTACTGTTGACCTGGTTCACAATGTAGCAGTAACTTTCCATTTACTACTTCCTCAGGTGTTTTTTTTTTTTGTTTGTTTTCCTTCATAATTATTAGGAACACTCAGTAACTTCACCCAAGAAGAGATCTTTGCAAGCCACCACCAAGAGCGTTCTGGTTAGATGTGTGCGTTCCTTTTGTACTGTCACCTGAAATCTCCCATTGATTATTTAATTTGTTCAGCCTGTGTTGTATTGACTTTGGAAAACTGAACCTTTTGAGTTATTATGCCAAAAGCCACTGAGGAGTGTAAGTCTGTTTGCGTTACAACAGCCAACAGTTTCAATTAAAAACCTTGTTTAGCTCTTAGAAACCCAACTTCTGCCTTTAAAAAAAAAAAAAGACAAAACTAAGCAAACCAAACAAAAACAAACAAAAATACACAGAAAACAAAAGAACCCATGCTCCAAATACCACCAACCTTTAGCAACTGCATCTCATAGTAACTTCCAGCAGTATTTGGCCAGAGAGACACATACTTAATGATCAGCAGCTAATCATATCACCTGTTAATGCTTTATAAGCACTGACACATTTGCAAGGTTTTCCAAACTCCATAAAAGTTGCCCACTTTTCTAAAATGAGCTAAAAAATAATGAGGACTAAAAGATCAAAAAGGTCCCTGCCTAGTCTGTGTATAAACAAAGCAAACACATACTGTGCATATAAATTCCCACAGATTTTAAAATGTTTTCACTTTAGCATTCTTTTACTATGTTCTTTAATTACTGCTTAAACAGACAGGATACCATTTTGTCTAAAATTTGTGAACATTATCAGATAGCTTATTCTGCAAACAAAAATAATAACACTTGCACAATATTCATGCTTCTTTCCCGCTCACCAAGTCTCTATTTACTGCCACATTTTTGCTTCATGTAAGTAAATAAAAACATTCACTGTAGAAACATATAAAAATAACACTGATACCAGAAAAAGGATCTGATCTCAGCCCCTAAACACTGCTTCCCTCCATGTTAAAATTGCAGTAAGCACCCTATTTTTGCACTTAACTTTTAACACTAATCCTGATGCTGAATCATTGAATTATGTTCATAGGGACTATTAACTGATAGGATGATCTTGTTGGCAAAAAGCACTTACCATCTGGAGCATATTTTGAAGCTATTCCCAAAGAAATCCCCAGTGCAACAAAAAGTGAAAGGCTAGAAATGGCAAAGCAAATGAGAGTATTTTTATGCCTGTTGGCTTCTGCTTGGCGGCGGGGCTGATCCACTGGTAAGGACGGGAGTCTTGTCCGGGCTTCTTGTCTCGCAGAGGTAAATTCGGCTGTAGCATGGCTCTGCAAAGGCGGTGGGGGACGGAGAGGGGCGATCCTCCCTGGGATGTACCCCGAAGACCTGTGACTGTTCCCGTTTTGAGGACGGAGGAAAGCAGGGGAGCTCCCCCTGGCATCAGTGTCTTGCATGTTATAAAGTCACTGGAACACACACGGGGAAAAATAAAGGACAGGTTTTCAGAATACAGAGTACAATATATAAAGGAAAACAAAAAAAAAAGCAGCAACCAAACAAAACAACAAAAAAAGACAATTTAAAGCCACGTGCTTTAAGAACAGCCATGGAAACTGTGGCTTTTTATGAAGAATCAGTCACTCAGTTGCTACTGGTCATTTGCCATGGTGTAACAGCTTGAAACAATAGTACATATAACTTGAACAAAATTTAAAAGCATCTGGAAGACAGTACAGCACAGGCCATTTCTTTGTATTTCCATCAGGTATTTTTCACACAGCATTTTCACAGTTTACTTATGTGATTAAGGAGCAAGCCGAACAACGAGAAAGCTAGCAACCCCCGCTTCCCCACAGTTATGCTAAGAATGCCTAAATGTATTTCTGCTGCACACAAAAGTTGAACAAACTCCTAATTGTTTTCCCTTACAGAAAAGAAGCTGAAAGAAACAAGCCTTCTTTCCACAATGGAAGCAGTAGAAAGTATTTAATACACAAAATACACAATTTTATTTATATTCACACCAATGCAACTTAGTCAAGGCTTTTAATTAGCTGAAGCATATAGAGCCCACAGGTTCTCATTCTACTCACTGCAGGATTCAGTGCTAGTAAAGGTACATCAGGAATGATCCTGTAAGAAAGTCATCTGCATCTCATTCAGCAAACCCAGTGGTTTTTTCTCATTGCTGAGAGGTTTGAGTTTGGACTCAAAACCTGGAAGCAACATGACTCCTCCAGATCGCTGTACCTATAACCACGCTAGAAGTGAGTGCTACTTTTATTTCAGTCACTAGTATTGTTTCCATCTTTTTCTGAAGCAACCAGGGAGGAAAGCCTACCAAAACCAGCACTGCCTAGCTCATCCTCACCAGCCATTCTAACCTACCATATTTTTCTGGTTTGCTTTAAGAGATGCAAAACTCAATTTAACCATTTTCTCAGGCTTTCTGGTCAACTGTGTTGCATTGCATGGAGTACTCACAAAGCTGGCACGATTTTTTTTTAATTAACATTTCCTAGGGATGGGATTTTTTTGAGAAGGCTGCTCAAGTTCCAGTTAACTGAAACCTAACTTTCTAAACTAAATCCTGAAGGAGATTTAAGCATAAGTCATGTGTATTAAATAGCAAAATGAATTATGAAAATAAAAACTACCAATAAAGGAAGAGCATAAAGATCCTCTTTCTTTTCCATTAACAAAGGGAAGTCTGAACTATATTCTGAAGTACCAGGCACACTGGTAAGGAGAAACATGACAATTGTAATCTTATTCTGAGAAGTACCAAAGAAGCCTTTTGTTTTACATGCTGCAAAATCTGATACTTCACTGTTTCTAGGCAAAAGAGTTGTTATTATTGAACAAGCTGGACTACCCCTTAATGGGAAACAATGCATCTTCAGATACACGCACCGTGACAACAAAGGCACTGAAACATTAACTGGAGTAGCCATCCTAGAGTGCAAAAATTATGCCAAGTCCTCCAGCAGTGTTTCTTGCACCTGTTTGTTGTAGTAAATTGATTTTCACCATTCTCCTTTCTGTTCTTTGAGACACTATTTCCCAAACCTAATCCTCAGCTCTCAAAATTAACTACCCAATGTGTTATGAGCATTGTGGAACAGCTTGCTCTCACCACATGTGCTTTTACACTCAACTCACCATCTTTCAGCAGTGGAAACTCAATCATTCTTACATTTCAGAAGTGGTGTTAAAAGCTGAGTAGAGAAGGAGCTTCTCACCTAGTTCAAAAGCAGTATTTATGTCAAGCTGAAACAAATCCTGAAATATATTTTTTACTAAAAATTTAAATAAATCTATCCAGCACTGAGGTTTGGGGGGTTTTGTTGTGTGCATGAGTGTGTTTGGGTTTTTCTTTATGGTTTGGACTCCCAACTCAAAGTTGGTTAAAAAGTCTTCAGATGTGGCATTTATCTATCACGCTGACAAAAGGACTACAGAGTGTTCATTGTAACATGGTACAAAGAGTTAAGGAGTTAGTTAACTGCTCAGCTGTATCAGCTGAATGCAGAAGGGTTACGAAAAACCTAACTTTAGCAGTAATTTTACCACAGTTTTGCCTAATAAGGCCTCTTAAGGTACTGCTAGCCCTTTAAAGAAAAATATAATTCATTACAACAGACACTGAAAACACTTGTGTGATACTGCAAGCAGATTGTTTTGTACAAAGCATTCCACCTTGTTTGCAAAGACTCATTTTGCAAACTGTAAAAGTTTTCCAACTATACCCCTCAAGTGCAAATACAGGTCACTCCAAGGACAGGTGGAAAAGCAGCTGCGGAATCCCTGTCTTAGCCATTACAAAATAAAAATTATTAAACAAAACCCTAAGGAGACACTTTGCACAATCAAAAGATTTACTATATAGTTTTCCATTGTAACAGGGTAATAATTTCAACACTTCCTTCCCTCTTCCTGTGTTATTTGAAATTCTGTAGCTGAAAGAAGGATCTTTTCTATCCTGTAAAGCAGCTACTGACTTTTCTCTAAAACTAAGACACATCAATATTTCGATTCAAATGATTGACTTCTTTATTTGCACTCTGTGGAACAAAAAATGTTGAGATCAAAGTCCTCAAGAGACCTTTTGCAATTAAAAACATCAAAAAGGACTGGCTCCTATCACCAGGATCTCCTAAACCAAACAGAAGTAGGAGGTCTCCTAAAGAAGCTCATGATCGGGGCATCTCCTCCTGATGGTGCAGTCCTAGACAAGAACACCCCAGCTTTTACAATGGTACTGTAGTATAGCAAGTGATGCAGTATTTTACTTTGCAGCTTGCTTCAGAGTGGTGTCAGTAAGTCATGTTCTTGCACAATATACAAGCGATTATCATATCTGAGGTATACAATTCAGTCCATACAAATCTGTTATTTGCCATGTAATTTAGGCAGGCTGCTATCTCAGTATTCCCAAACTTCTTGTCCTTCAGCCTTCTACAGCGTATTACGCAATATTTTCAAATCCATTATGCACCACGGCTTTTGGGCAGGGCCACACATAAGCACATGCTTCTAGCTCACCAGTACCAGGGAAGCTTCCAACGCACAGGTTCAGCCCACTATGTACCTGTTGCCACCCATCTGCTGGAAGGCTACTTTATTCACCTGTCACTCTCTTGCAAGAGTAGAACCACAGAATAGTTTGGGTTGGAAGGGTCATATAGTCCAACCCCCCTACAATGAGCAGGGACATCTTCAACTCGATCAGGTTGCTCAGAGCCGCGCCCAGCCTGGCCTTGAATGTCTTCAGGGATGGGACATTTGCTACCTCTCTGGGCAACCTGTGCCAGTGTTTCACCATCCTCATTCTGAAACATTTCCTCCTCATGTCTAGCCTGACCCTCACCCCCTCCTTTAGTTTAAAACCATTACCCCTTGTCCTATTGTAACAGGCCCTGCTAAGGAGTCTGTCCCCCTCTTTCTTACAGGTCCCTTTCAAGTACCAAGAGGCCACAACAAGGTCTCCCCAGAGCCTTCTCTTCTCCAGGCTGAACAACCCCAAGTCGCTCAGCCTGTCCTCACAGCAGAGCTCTTCCAGCCCCCTGATCATTTTTGTGGCCTTCCTTGGACCCTCTTCAACAGCTCCATGTCTTTCCTGTACTGAGGACCCCATACAATCAAGATTTCTGCACATGCACCCCTTTGCACAATCTAAGCAAGCAAGCATGTACTTCTCATACTCACCACAAAAATAACAACAACAAAAAAAGTTTATTTTGCACAACATCTAAGTAAAAATAGTGATTACCTGCAAGTCTAGCTCTATCAACAGAGCTTCTGAGCTGTATGGACAGCAAGCCCCAGCAAGCCGACAGCAACAAGCCACTGAACAGGCTGCAACATCTCCAGTCTCCTCACGCACTCCTTCACTTTCAACTTGTGCCGCTACTACACATTCATACAAGCCCACATTGTTCCAGACTGGCAGAAACTAGAAACATATGCACTGTACAACCAAGGGATAACATCTGAACCTCCTGAGAGGTGAGCATGAGCTCAGAGGTAAGCGGCATGCTTATCTGCCACTTGGTTTGTGGTTGGTTTCCTGGAAAGGAATCGGATTCTTTCACGAGGTAATCCAAAACATCATCTGACACCACCCAAAATGTGAGAAATATACCAAGATATTTCACTTCCCTGCTGTCAAATACTTAGTGTAATAAAACATGTCAAATGCACTAACATTCCTCACCCTTGCACCTTCTCAAAACTTTGTAAACAAGTATGCTTTCTTCCATACAGTGTAAAGAAAGTAATGATTCCCTTAATGCATATTTTAAGGATGCATAGTTCACAGGTCTCAAAACAAAAGAGAAACAAGAAGAAACCCCACTTCTGTTGCTCTGGGCTATCAAACATCACCAGCTGTAGTGCTGACCTATTAGCACACTGTTTAATCTCAAAGTATATAATCGCCACTAAGGAGAAGACTGGGGAAAAGTAAGGGAAAACCACACACATCAAGAAAAATATTTCCCCATGCAATATGGCACCACATCAGTTACTGCTGCTTTCCTGGCACAGGCACCTGTCTGGTGCAAGATCAAAGGTGAGTGAGAAACCCAAGAGAAAGGGAAAGGACAAGAAGTCAGTATTAAAAATCACCTAAGTAGTTGCAATTACTGAACAGTAAGTGTTGTAAAGCAAACTTCTGAAGTCTGACATACACACCTTCACAAGCATCCAAGCTTATCAACTATAACGGAGATGTTTCAAGTGCCTCAGAAGTCCCCAGTTCAACACATTTTAACCTCATCCTTAAGAAAACGAATGGTTCCCAGTAGACACATGGGGTGTCCATATGCTTTCCTATCTGGTTCCACATTTTCTTCCACTGCCTTCTTTTGAAATTACATCTATTCACTATGATAGCAGACAGCATGTTTGTAAAACTCTACTTTCCCATTTGCATGCGCAAAAGTTGAAAAGATCATGCACACAGTTAAGTAATTGTTGGAAATCACGACAATGTTTGTAACAGCCTGAAAAATCCCAGCTGACTGCAAGTGTAAAGACTATAGACAACTTCTGTCACATATGCTGCTTACTACATGCTACCACTGAGTTTTCTCCGTTGCCCAGCAGTTACGGAAGAAAATTAGAGGACAAAAGGCAACAGTCAGTGAGAAACACAGATACAAACATGGTAAGAATGATAAAACTCTTGTCCAAAATAAGTTATATTGCACCAGGTTTTCTGAGTTTCCTGTGTAGCAACTATTAATTTTTACCGATTTTTTTGGCACAGAGAAAATGCACAAAATTGCAAGATACTCAGCCACTGGCAACTACTCAAGCTGAGGACCACATTTCCTGAAACAAGTCTTTCCAAAGTACCACAGACAAGAGACAGAAGTTGAAGCATGCATATTTATGTAATATTTACAGTATAAGATAAAGTCTGTAGATAGCAGTAATCTTCATCAGCTGGTCTAACAGAATCTTTTGAGTACTAAAGCCTCTCTGGGTGAGCAGTAAATTTCAGACATATATACAAGTAGTGAAATTTTAATTACATGTGTTTAGGTGATAGGCAAAACAATTTAGCTACTATATATGGATTAAAGGATGCTGAGGCAGTGGGGGAGAGAGGATGGTGAAAAGATTGCTGCCCAAGGGAAGGAGGCAGGTAATTTGTAGCCTGTGGAATATGAATTTGCCTGTGGGAACAAGTATGAAATTACAGCACATCAAGCAAAACCACTTTTGGGTTCATAGCTTACAGCATATAGGAGAGCCATTAATTTAGTTACTAGACTCTTCTGAAGGCATTTGGTAGAGAGGTCTTTGTTCAAGAAAAATGAATGGTTCCCCTCTCCAATGACAAATGTGTTTTTTGCTCTTCACCCACATTTTGTGCCGAATAGCTCTGCAGCAATCACGTGGTTTCACTTGTGTAACTGTCAGGAAAGCATTTGATGCAGAAGATGTAATACCTGTCTTTTCAGAAAGTTCATGTACAAAATTTAGGGATTTTCATAGTTCTGCAGAGATGTGTCTTACTGCAAAAACTGCAGGGACATGTTGGTCTTTTCCAATTCCTAAACACCAAACACTCTCCAGCAAGCATTCAAGTGTTCTTAACTGACCTCAATACACTGCTATTAATATTTTCAGTCTTTTCTAATACATTTGTAACTTCTTCAGATCTTGCCCACCAAAACAAAAAAACATAAGCTAGAATCCACAGCATCGAATTGTGGTCTGTCTATCTAAAATCATGCCTGTCACTTCACTTCCAGGGGCTTCAATTTTTCCCCCTGTGTTTCTTCTTGACACAGTTATTCCTTATAACTCACAAATTTTGAAAGTCTATTCTCTGTTTCATTCATTGTTAAAACAATAGCATGTTCTGCTGAAGGAAATTATTCAAAACCATACAAGAGAATCAACCAATAACTTAAACACAGAGGATTCAAAAGAGCACACTAGGAAATATGGCATGTGTGCTGAAACAGGCAATGTGAATGAAATACTTTTACTGTTCCTCTCCTCTTCAGAAATGAAAGATTTAATAACTTGAATAAGAGATCAAAAGTGGAAACTTGCATTCACGCTTGCTGCATGAGTAACAGTTTATTTGGGCCACCAGTCTGTAACGTGAGGAGAAAGAAGTGGTTACCAGTCTCAGAGGGACATTGTGAGGGTTAGTTTACAGAACACTTTGGTCTCCCTCAGCTCAGCAATGCATCTGAGTACAAGCCCACTTTTAAGCAAATAAATAGCTCTGTTTCAGTCAACAGCTTCCATGTGAAACTAACCTTATTGCAGTATTCACCTTGGAACCTGAAAAAGATGGTAGAGAAAAAAAAACAAACAACAAAACTGAAAACAGGAAAAAAAAATTAAACTACTTCTCATGCTGACAACGAGAAGAAGCAGTATATACAGATAACTGCAGTCTCTAGAATCCCATCCATAACAGCTACAGCTTAGGACTTCAGTGCAGAAAAATTTTCTATGTAATGGTAACACACTTCAGAGAAGTGAAGTCCAGTTCTGGCACTACCTTGAGTCACTGATGAAACAGAATTCTGACCTGCAAACTATTCAAGATCAGGAAGGTGATATTAGCTATCTATTTCTTCTTACTAAATTAGAAAAGCTTTCATAAATAGATTATAAGCATATACAACAGTACAGAACATAACAGGCAGAGGGGAGAAGAATCAGATCTCATATTTAGCTTTGGTCAACAGACATAAGCATAAATACTCCAGGAAACTCCTGAGTGTATTGATACAATCACTTAATAACCAGTGGATTCTCATGTTTAAATTATATTTAAAACATTAATCAGTAGCATAACATGCTCTCTTCTGTAGCAGTATATGAATTTCTTTATTCTTCATCCTGGTATTTTATACTTATCTCAGTTTCCTTCTCAGGTGAAGCTCTCAAGGTCTTATAATTTATTTTCAGTTCAACTCAAATTTCAGTAAATGATATTCCATCCCTTATTCTGCTGTACTTGAAGGACTGTCTCTGCAGTTTTCAATTGGGCATCAGCCACAAAGAAAGCAATGATGCCTGAGAAGCTGATTACTGTAACTGCACACCCACATTCCTTTAGAGTTGCCTTGCATTTGTGCGAGCCAAGTTAAATGAGTTTGCTTTAAAAAGATAATTAAGCTAAGAGCTCCAAAGCGCATTCACTGAGGAAACAGCTGTGACATCAGCACCTCTTAGCTGTTCCAGCCCCCATAGGATTCTTCATCCTGGAGATGGATGACTAAGAGAGAGGATATATGACACAGATCCATACAGTCAGAGTAGCACTGAGAATGGAAATGACTATTCGTGTCTCTTCCAAGGGAAAAAAAAAAAAAAAGTAAAAAAAGACTTAAGGAGGTTTCTGAACCTGAGTTAGTATTGGATGGAAGGGACTTCCAGAATTTGTGTAGATTCAAAGAACAACAAGGTTGCAAAAGAGAAGTCAGTCGAGGATTGCTCCATAAATAACAAATAATATTGCCTGGAGCTTAAGAAGTCCTTGAATCACAATCAGTTGGAGGCTGGAAGCAGCAGTATCATTATGTAATATCTTTACCAGACATCTATTACTCCTCCTTGTCAGCCATCAGGTAACTGTCTGGATAGACACTTTGTCTGATATGATGTGGCCATTGTTCTACTATGCTTTAAGATCTCATTTAACTGTTTTCTGCCCCCACTCTTCCAAAAATCACCTCTTCCTATAAGGGCCACCTCCCTCAACTCTGCCACTGCCATTGTCTGTTGACATTAGCAGCACAAATTACACCTTTACCTCATGGTGTAAATTAACATGTCAGACTGACATATAGTAGCTGAAACATGGGAAGAGTTGTCACTTTTTTGTAGGAATGGTGGCCTCCAGCAGAAGGGCATGGCACATACCAGCTAAATCCACGAGAGCACAAAGCCTTAAAAGTAATGGCCTTGTGAAAAAGAATTTCTACAGCTAAGTAGGATAACTTCACTGTGTGTCTGAATGCAACATTCTCTATGGCTCCCAGGTATCACAGGAGTCACAGAACTCGAGTTGAGAGTATGGTGAATAGCATACAGTGATTTAACTTACACAACATAAAACTCTTGTACAATTTTACAAATAGCAAAACAAAACAAACCTACAAATAGCATATTTGGGATATCTCAAAACAGATGCAAGTCTTCAAAAAGAAAAAAAAAAGCCTTCCTATTTACTTTTAAGCACACATTCTGCTGAGCTGGTAGCTGCATTCATATTTTGGATTACTGTGGTAAATTCCTTTCTAGGAAACTCCAAGAACTTTGCACCCAACAGCCAAGCCCTGCAATATCCTGCCAGGTGTAGTCAGGAATTTTGCGTGTCTGCACTACTCTTTTTTTCTTAATCCCACGTGCCAAAACAGATAGAAGAGCTACCACTACATTTGCTTTTGTTAATCTGCTTCACAATAAAGGAATAAAAGCAGTTGCAAGTCAATGTCTTCAGTATTTCCTTTCCATACTGGCAAATACATCACTCTTCTCCGTCATATCTTTCTTCAAGGTATATAATTTTCTACTCCCTCTCTGTTTCCTTTCTCAGAATTAGTATTTCAAGAAAATACTTCTCTGGATTTCTACATCCACATCTACAAATAATTAATTCTCATTTGTCTTGCTAAAAACACCTCCACTAAACCAGTAGTGAAATCCCTTTCACTAAAAGCAAGCTGAGAACTGATGAAGTCTAACTGTGATTTGATTCCAAACAAGAAACTGTAATTTACAATACAGATCTTAATCACATATTGATGTATACTTCAGGTGATCTTATAGAACTGCCTTGCTAACGCAGCGAATGAAGTTTACTGATATACTTCAGACTACGCTCCTATCATATAACCTTTTAATATACAGAAAAGGAGATTTACTAGATGACAATTTTCCCACCAATTTGTGTCAGCAGTTTTAAAATCACTAGTGCAAGCATGCACAAGGTGAAAAGTAGAGTCACCACAAGCACTGTGGGACAAGCTTCCTTGCAGAGATGCCTGGTGTGGCCCATCAGCTGAGGAGCTCCTTCAGCCATGGGGCAGGGGTGTACCTCTACAGCTGTGGAGGCAGCTGCATCAGCCCCCAGCAAACACCTGGGAACAGGTTCCCCCTCCTCCACAGCCTCTCCCAATCCCCTGTGCAAGTCAGAACAAAGAGGAGATGGATCTCTGATCACGGAGTAGAGGGTGGTCAGTGCCTTCCCAGGGGTAAGGAATCAAAGGGCTACCCCACACTCAACAGGTAAGATAAACATAACTGTATCACTAAATAACACCCTTGACATTTCTAATACCCATCTTTCCTCATGTGGAGGAAAAATAACAACCGGCAGAATAGTGGTCATTTTCTGCAGACAAGATTTTCACACCAAGGAGCTGAACTGACTTACTTCAGAATGCACAAAAAATAATAAGCTAAAACTATGTATTACAGATTTTTCTGCAATGTGTTGAACACATGATAAAGGAAGTTAATGGCTATCCTTGGTATTGAAAGTAAATTAATAAGTTATCTGTAATTAAAGAACATTCGTAGTCCAGATTGTCCAAGGTACACAGGTACCTATTTGCATCTTTGAGTGATAATAATATTGTTTTTAAGCATTTAAATCAGACTGAAAAGAACCTGTCCCACTATACCCTATAATTACTCAAGGAAATAAAACCTCCTAACCTCCATTCAAGTGCAAGCTATTCAAATATGTATCAACCAAGTTTAAAAAAAAAAAAAAAAAAAATTAAAAAGCCAAGCTGTAAAATAACTGAGGAAGACCCACTGTTTGTTCTTCAAGCTTCTAGGGTTAGTAGATCTTCTTGTGCTGTACCTATTTTCATATTCACGCCTTAGAGGAAAACTAAACTTTTTGCTCCCCTGCGCTATCCCCCGGTTTGTCAACCTGGAAGAAACGTGACCTGTGCCACCAAACGGAAAGTCTTCCAGTCATGGGACCAGCTGCAGCTGGGAAATGTTTAGTGGATTTTACAGGACCTGTTGAAAACAACAGTTTTTCCACACAGGGGTCACCATCCTCTACTGCTTAGTGTCCCCACCAATTAGCAACAAGTCTGATGAACCAGAAAAAAAAATTCCAGCCAACCCTTAGCACCGCCTTTCCCACTAAATATCATGAGACTAAAACATTAATGTTTATAATTAAAAAAACTCTAAAGTCCACCATGGAAAAAAGTAGCTATCCACATCTCACAACAGCAAACGCCACAGCTACTGTTCATATCAGATGCCAAATTTCAGAAGACACTTCTGCAATTTCACTTCAGCAAGGGCCTCACAGCAGTCCTCTCACTTGTCTTCCCCTCTCCTCCTTTTTTCTTCTTCTTTTTCTTCATGAATCTCTTTGTAGCTGGGGACATTACTTATGGTTTACATAAAACTGTCATTCTTTTGGACACTTTGCCTAGCTTGAGCACCCAGCATACTCTCTGCTGGGTGCTGTATGAGCAGGGAGAAAGAGGAGCAGGCCCAAAAACCTGATCCGGCAGATTTTACATGAGCGTGGGCAATGTGCAGGATCCATGTAGACAAAGCATCTCTGAAAGCTACAGACTCCTAAGAACAAAGATGAACCTCCCCTCCTCCCTACTGTTACCCATGGGCCATTTCACATCAATACCGTAGATAAACTGTTACAAACCTTTTCCTGTGATCCATCAAAACTTGACTGACGCCACCCAAAGATTCCTTATTGCATTGTCTTTGTCAAGCCCCAGGCACTACTTCATTTTTATAGCTATTCAGGAATATAAAACCTCTCCCCTTTTAAAGAGCCCATGCCACTAATTCACACTAAAATATAAAGGTTAGTATGTTCAGCACACACCTCTCATCTAAGCTGTGATGTAGCACCACCGCACACCCTCTTTTGTTAGAAGTGTTGAGATATACACCTCCCACTCCGCTTTCTCCGTGTCCCTGTGCAAGTAAAGTAGGCTGCCGGCTATCAGGCCCAGGAAAGGCAGTCCATAACAACCCAGGCACTCGGGGATGCCTATCAGGGCAGGTCCCAGCAGAGCTATTGCTGTGGAAACGGTCTGCACGCAGCCTTGCTTCCCAGCGTGATTCCGGCAGCATCTCATCAGAAGCGCTCACAAAAGCAACCAAACCCCGCCAATGCCCCCCCGCCGCGGCACCTGCCATCAGACCCCGCGGAGGGGCGCCGAGCCCGCACCTGCCGGCAGGGCGGGGGGCTCACGCCGGAGTACGCGCCGGCTCCGCGCCCAGCGCCCGGGACGCGCTCGCACGGTCCCGAGCGGAGCAGGCGACTCCTCCAGGCAGCCGCGGCTGCGCCCGCCGCCGGCCCTCCCCGCCCGGCCGCCGCCGCTCCCGCCCCTCCCCTCTCTCCCTTCTTTCCCCGTCTCTTCCCTCCCGCAGGCGCCGGGAACAAAAGAGGCCGGTGCCGCAGCGGGGAGCCGGGCAGGCCGGCCCACGGCCCGGCGGCTCGCCCGCGCCGGCCGCCCCCTCCCGCGCCCCCGCCGCTCTCCGGCCCCGCCGCCGCTCCCGGCCCCGGCCGGGCGCGCACTCACCTGGGCCCGGCGCGGCGGCGCGCTCAGGGCGGCGGCATGGCGCTCCCCGCCCCGAACACGGCGGGAGGCCGCCCGGCTGCTCGGCACCTCCCGCCGCTCCCCGCCCCGGCTGCCGCCCTTACGCAATTGGCAACGGCCACAGCCCCCCCGGGGCGACGATCCCCAGCCCCGAAAGGAGGCGGCTGCGCCCCGCCGCCGCAGCCCCGCCTCTCCCCGCCCCCGCGCCGGGGGAGGAGCGGGGCCGCCCCTCGCCTCGCCTCGCCGCACCGCCCGCCCACCGCACCGCGCCGGGTCTGCCCGCCCCGCGCGCCGGCCGGCGCCGCGCTGCACGCCCCGGCACAGCCCGGTCCGCCCCGGCCGTGCCCGTGGGAGCGGCGCTGCCCCCGGCCCGGCCTGGCCGCGGAAATGCCCGGCCACCCGCGGCCCGGCCGGGCTGCAGCAGCGCCGGGTCTCTCATCCGCCGGGAAGGGGTCGGCTGCCGCCTCCTGCAGCACCCGGGGCTGAGGGCGGCGGGGGAGCAGACACGGCGGCACTTTGCACCCCTGCCCGGACCCACGGCTCTCCGCCAGGCAGCGTGGAAAAAAGCTAAATTACAGCTCAAACAGCAAACACAACGTTAGATGCCCATGACCGATTAAAAAAAAAAAAAAATCCACAATATAAGCACACATGTGGTATAAAAGAGATATATATATATACGAGAGCAGGTAGCGAGGGCTGAGGAACATGCGAACTCAATCGGAGTCAAGGCTAGCAAAGAGCAGAAAGGTAGGAGGCGGTTATCATTACATGTAGGCTTACTGGGCCGAAAGGGAATAAGCTTACTTACAAGAGTCGTATCCCAGGCAGTCTTGGACCCGAGCAAAGAGCTGGCTAGAAAATCTGATTTTGCTTTCAGGGATTTTTTGTTTTTCTTTTTTAAGTCTAGTTTGAAGTTAAACCAAATCAAACCCCAAAATGTTCAGAATTTCAAATAATCAGTGCCTGCAGCTGTTCCACAGCAGAGAACATCTGTCTGGTTTAGAAACCGAGATGGACTGTGAAGCTCCAGGACTTACTTACCTCTGCTGGGGACCCCGAACTCCAAGGCACCTCAGCCTCCTAGGCTGTTAACTTTGATGTAGATCTGACAACGGGCTTCTCTTAAGTTTGGGACCTCCCACCGTTTCCAGTGCACCGAGGCTGGGCCAAACTCATCATCAAAAAAAAAAAAAAAAAAAAACAAACAAACCCAAACCCAAAAAACTGCTCCCTGCTCAGATTCGACATGCTTTCAATGAAATGCTTCAGGAAATACGGCCAGCGTTTTCCAACGTAATTATTTCCTTGGGAAAAATCCAGACAGCCGGAAACCAAGTGATAAAGCATTTATATTGCCATAAACACTGTCCCATTTAACTTTAGTTCTAGCTATTTCTTCTTTGTTTACCAGTAAGTATAGCCCGTGTTTGCTTACAGCATATGGAGACATCTAGTGACTAAAAAATACACTGCAAATCAACTTGAGTTAGTTTGAAATCGCCAAGAGATGACACTAGGATCCTTCGTTTGCAATATTTCACTTGGACTGCAGCATTCAGGATGGCACGACTGCAAACCACCACACCACAAAATATCACTTTCCCTATGCAGGAACTGTGACGGAATGAGCAGCTGCACCGATTCAAGCAGTGACCATGACTGCGGCTCCACTGCACAGCCTGAGCTTCAGGCCACAGCTTGCAGGACTGAGATTTAGAGAAATACTTCACTCAAGACAGATTGGTCTGTGTAAACAGCAAATGGGTCGGGGCAGTCCCTAACTTGCCTTTCTCACTAAACCACAGTGCAGGAAGCCCTTAGGTGTATGAACAAGGCAGTTTCATCTTCACTTTGATCATGCCTCCATGTTTCTGTTCCTTCTTCTCTAGCAATTTTTTCTTTTTTTTTTTTTTAATGCCCAGGAGCACATGAGACACGAGGCTGTAAATCTTTTCACATGCAAACTCAGTATGTATATTTACCGATGACTTTGGCTGAAATAAAATTTATGGTAGACTATCTTTGTTTCTGTCAAATTCAAACATCTCAGCTGAAAAAAAAGCCCAGTTACAAAACAAAAACAAACACAAACAAACAAACAAAAACAAAAAAACAACAGCATGGGACATCCATTTTACACATGTAATATTATGTTTGTCCATGAAATGCATGCCTCCAGTTGTTAATCCAGTTGTCTACTTGGATTGACAAATTATGTTCAAGTACAGTGAAACTAGCAAATGAGTAGTAGGTGTGCTGTTTTTACTGCATGCATTGTTTTGGATATATGTCTGACCTTCTGAAAATTGTTTTTTCAATACTAAAACACTATTTCAATTATCCTTCGTCGTATAATCTTGTATAAAAAATAATGCTGAATTATTCCTCAGGAATGCCAGTTGTGACAAAACATTAATGCAATTTAATTTGTAGAAATCCCTGTATTTCATAAATTATTTAGGGCTAAGTCTTTCCTCTTCTTTGGAAAATTACTTCCTCTTAATGTGGTAATTCCACAAAAAAAAATCTGTGACTGTGATTTTGCCAGGTGGATATGTTTTCCGTTGCCATTAAATAGCAGAACTAAACTCTTCAAAAAGTTATATTCTTCAAATGCTTTTTTTTTTCTTTATCATTTTTTAATTAACACAAAGCACTGCTTATCCATTGGAAAGATAGGAGTCCAAGAATAGAAAATATTTACTTTTTATACCCTTGTGTACATAATGAAGAAACACAGACTGCAGATCAACATTCCCAGGCTTAAGCCTGCACAGCGCTCACTTCAGTGATACCTGGGTAGATGTTTGGTAATACTGCTGTATGGTCACATAAAGAAGAAATACATAATTTCAGAAGTCTGAAGGTAAATATATTGCATTCTATATGTATGCATGTATGTGTGTATATTTTAGACAGCACACACAACACATATTTGTCAGTCTTAAGCAAACCACAACTACCTGTCAGCTGTAAAAAAAAAAATAAACAAACAACAACCCAAACCTCTTATAGAATGGAATTATCACCCAGCAGCTATAATTTTTTAAAGTGATGCATAAATTTGAACTACAGTCCTTAAACCCTGTGCATATGCAAAAAATTGGACTTTAAGATTGCCTGAGTATTTGAAATCTCTGTATCAAACCCAAATGGCACACTAAAGCTTTACATTTTCATCTGGTATGACTTCTTTCACCGCATTGCTTTGTGTTTAAGCAGACAAAACCTTGGCCAAAGGTATAACCCAAAGCTTAAAAATAGCAAAAGACAGACTTGAAAGAGGTCATTGATGCAGTCACTATAGTCTGATGATTGCAAAACAAGCAAGAGGAAGCCAACTTTTGTCCTTCTATACAAAAAGAGGTACTAGGAATTGGGGGGGGAGGGAGAACAGTGGCAAATATATCAAGTGACTAGTTAAAATTATGTCCTATTATCTGAATTCCCATCCAGATCCTTGTGATTTAGAACATCTTACTGTTGGTCTATTGAGATAAGAGAGCAAAAATACATATTTCTTTCCTTATTTAAGCATTTCTGGCATATGTCCCAGGTACACTGTGGTAATACCTTTTCCTTATAGTAGCTGTGTTTTAAATTATCATGCTAAGCACATGGATTTTTAATTACCTCTCTGAGAATCTAACACATCAAGTGCCAAAAAAAAAATAGAGTTAAATTTCTTAAATAATGCAAAGGCTGTCTCGGTAAGGGGAAGTTTGCTCTTGGTAAAAGTCTGTTCTTACTTTGACATACTGGCCTTCAAACAGTTAACAGCAGTTAACAAAATATAACACCAGCTTAAGGGAGAAGACAAGAGTTTAAAATGCCTACCAGGGGAATGCAGAGGTAATTTCTAAACAAGGCTTAGTATTTAGTAAACAGTTTCAGTGTACCACGTTCTCTTGCCCATTGAGGGACCATACTTTTTCTTCATGCATGTCAGAACAAACCCACATACAACACATTTGCTTTTTATATGTCTATGAAAAAGTGTAAAGAAAACTATTAGAGATTTCATTTATTATTAATGAAATTAATAGCATTAAAAGCAAACAAAAACCTGTGTTGTGTGGCAAACACATTCACTCAGAAGTATGGAAGTTTGGGTTCAGTACTTACCTATCCTACACAAAAAGTCTTTTAAAATGTTGATAATGACTCTTCCCCATAGCAGTGATGCTGTCAGAAGATGTGGCCTCAAGACTGCAGTATCTGCACTGGGTGCCTCAAGAATTTCACCAACTTCCCTAAAGCTTCCCCTAATGAACCATTACTGAGTTCTGCCTAAATATTACCTGTCACTCTCCTCGCTCATTCTGGCTGTTATCAAAACTTTTACAGTGGAGAAACATGTCAGAATTTCAAGATTCTGGGTCATACAAAGAAGAGAAACCATTGAAACCCAATGAAAACTGACAAATGTTTAGTGTCTTCTAGATTTCTCCTCTGTATTCAAATGCTCACAGTGATTTAGCAAAATATTTTCAAGATTCCTGTTAATGAAGGGAGCATAGGCTGCACTGAAGGTTGAAAGGAGGATTCATAAATTGATTGTTTTTTTTTTAAATGGTTGAAAACAAATGTAAAGAGAAAATGGGGTAACTGTGAGGAATCAGATATAAATAGATGGAAAACATGAAGGGGAGAAAATAATTGAGACAAAGGGAAAAAGAAAACCAAACCAAATGACCACAATGCAGATATGGGTACAAGGAAGCTGTATTTTGCCTTTTGTGCTACTCCTGAAGGGCAGTTTGATGAAAGACAAAATGCAACAAATTCATATTGCATTAATTTTTGATATAATTTGAATAAAAGTCACAATTCCCCACCAGACCAATCCATTCACTCACATTAAGAAGCACAGATAATATTGTCTCACTGTGTTCACATTTTAGTTCAACTTTATTAAGAACATGTAACTGTGATTGCCTTCTGTATTTAACACTTTTTCCATGGAAGGCTTCCTTTGAAAGATGTCAACCTTCCAAGTCACTTCAATATTCATTTTTATGTGAATTGGGTTGACATTTAAGCCAAATTTAAAAGCAAACTGTAATACTAAATTTGGCTTGCTTTTAGTGGAAATATTGATGGAAACTGATGGCTAAATGAGTTACTAGAATCGTAACTGTAAGGACTATTGGCCCTATTTGCTTGTTTGGTCAAGAAAGAGAAACAATATGTAACAACATCAACAGTTAGGCTAGTCAGTCCCATGAGAGTTAAGAGTGCTGTGCTAATAACCCAAAAGGCACAAGCAACAGATCTTTACACGTCTCAGAAATTTTTGATAGACAACAGATTATGAGACGTTCCACAATCCCTATGGCACACTAAATAATTGTTAGATACATAATGGCTTGCCAGCCTTTAGCTGTGACTATTTGGAATATCTATGACCATTTATATGCTCAGTGTAATAGCTTTAAAATCATGCACATAATATTTATATTAAATAAACTTATGCCCTGATTTTTTCTTTGCTTTTTATGTTTTTCTTTGGTTAAGACTCTGTAAAATTTTCAAGAGCAGAGTTTAAACCACTGATTTCTGATGCCCATTCACATTAGTACATAAATACAAGTAAGCCAGATACATGACAAAATTGTGTTGTTTTAATATTGGAGAATAAAAGAGAGTCTGACTTCCACAGTACAGAAGTGCATTTTATGTGCTTTGCTTTTATGGTTATTTATCACACATCTGACTGAGGAGATAATATAAATATTTTCACAGGTAGAAAAGCTCAGGACTATTACGTAATTAAAAAGCATTAATAAATATCTCTGGAAAAAGAACGAAGCTATAATGCTTTGAGATTTTTGCCAAAAACAGATGTGAAAAGTGCTGAAAACCTGTATTTGCTGGTAACTCACTTCCTTCGAGAAGGAATATATGCAGGTAGAAACACTTCTTGTGTCTTTGAAACAGGTAAATTGCAGCCTTAGGAATCCAAGGTCATGTTCATTTCCATGGCACTAAATTCAAGTTTGAAAGAGAACTTTCCATCAAACACTGCAAAACACATTTCCTTCACAAGCTTTGCACTCTCAACTGTGATCACATTCAGATGACAGTCCTCAAAATTATACTCTTAAAAAACTTCTCTATAATTCAGTGGAAACACATTTGAGACACTTTCAAGTAATATTGTAGAATAAGGCAGTTATGTTCCTTACCTTGTTTTGTACTAAAGCAATCATATGCACATGTAAAACTGAAGGGGTTTCTTTCCAGTAAATTTTCAGTTTTCTGTCAGCACACCGTGTCACCAAATGGCTGACTGAACCTTTTTCCTTTTGGGAAAGAACAAATACAAAGGCCAATCACTCTTACAGGAAAAGTTATCTGCCGGGTCCGTGCATAGGATATCATCCTGACCTTTTGTTTTTTACAAAAACAGGAATTGAAGAGTCTCATATGAATGACAGCCAAATGTAAAAACAAGAAGTATTTGTTTGTCCATCAGAAATTAATCCTTTGATTCTCAGAGGTGCATTTTCAGTGCTGCAGAACATGTATTACCTTAAACAACTGGACATTCAGGTTGAGATATTCAGTAATCTGAAATCACACTTTTTCAGGGTCAGCTCCTAAAATAAGGGCTTGAGGTGAAAGCACAATGACAATTACTAGTTTTGCAGATCCATTTCTTTAAAAAACAACACAAAGTGATCATAAGATAGGACTCCCTATACTAGAGCAGAGTTTCATCTAGAAATGTAGCCTGTTTCCAACAGTAGCTGATGATAAGAGATGACAAGAGTATAAAAAAAAAATAAAAATAAAGTAAACATACATCAACAGTTGGTTGACTGCTACCTCATCTTCCAGTGATTTCCAGCTCTGTGTCACCATTGATATACTTCTTTTTACCAGCTTCTGTTAAAAAAAACTTGTTGCTTTCTGAACTCACATAACTTCATAGAATCCATGACATGCTGTGACAAGGAGTTCTGCAGCATAGCTGCTTCTCATAAGAAGAAATACCTCTTTCTGTTGGGTTTGGAGCTGCCACTTGTTTCATAACATACCCCATAGTTCCTATGTGGAAAGAAACACCTTCTTCATGACACACCATCACATTCTCTCATTCTCTTTTTTTTTTTCTTTCCCCAAGTCTAAACATATTAACAAAATATATTTATTTGTTCTTTACATGGAAGCCGTTTCATATCTTGCCATCCTTATTGCTCTTTTGCCATTTTTGCTGCACCTTTTTAAAAGCATGACAGAACCAGAACTGTAGTAGGCTCTAGAATATGGGTGCTTTGGATTAAAAAATCTGTTTTCTTTTTATTCTCTTCTCTCCCCAAATCATCTCTAAAGTATTCTTGCTTTGTTGGCCACCACTAAATATTGAGCTGATGTTTACATAGTATTCATTGTAATGTGAAGACCTTGTATCTGCACAATAACTGTTGAGAGCCCGTAACTGTGTACATAAACTTTACTTAGGATTTCCCAACAGCTTGTAAGTACCATATGCTACCACAATCAGACCAGCAAGTTTTTAAGAAGAAATGGCCGTTCAGATTAATTGCATGTCCCTACTCTGTGTCAGTTACAAAACAGTAACAATGCAAAAATGATAACCTTTGCAACACACCAGCTCTTTTAAGAAAATAGAACACCCTTCTTGTCTCCTCAAACACTGTCATTTAATTTTAGATGAACAATGAGCGGAAAATAAAACAGGAAAAATACCAAATAAAGTATATAACATGCTCAAGGCAAGAGTGTTCTCAGTGCAAGCTCACCACTCTTTATTCACTTCAGGCTAGATACCACTAGATCAGCAAAGTTATTTTCTGATGACCCCTTAATTTTCCTTCAAGTTTTCCTGCTACCAGACTATTGTTTCTCTCTTGCTTTTTGGTTCCACTCCCTTCCCCTGTTGCCTATTTTATTGCAGTAGAAGCACATTTACTAAGCAAGCCAGATGTAGATGTTGGACCGACACCAACATTTTATAGTTAAGTTCTACCTCCACAAAATTCCATGGAGCAAGCTGTATGGAACAAAAGGATTAAAAAAAACCCCAAACAAATAAACAAACAAAAAAACCCCAAACACACACCAAAAACTACAGCTGGGAACATACTACATGTTTGTAATGAGTCCAAAACTCGGACAGCAGTTTTCTTAGACAATAATTTCTCAGCTGAAACTTCAAACTGATCATACAGATGGCAAAATATCTGTCAAAGTAATTTTTTCCATGTCTGACTTACAGTTAAAACTTTATGGAGATCATAGAATCACAAAATGGTGTGTGTTGGAAGGTCATCTAGTCCAACTCCCCTGCAATGAGCAGGGACATCTTCAACTAGATCCAACCTGACTTTGAATGTTTCAATAGATGGGGCATCTACTGCCTCTTTGGGCAACCTGTTCCAGCGTCTCACCACCCACATTGTAAAAAAAATACTTCCTTATTTTGTTTCAATCTCCCCTCCTTTAGTTTAAAACTATTACCCATTGTCCTGCCACAACAGGTCCTGTTAAAAAGTCTGTCCCCATCCTTCTTACAGACCCATTTTAAGTACCTAAAGGCTGCAATACGGTCTCCCTTTAGCCTTCTCCAGGCTGAACAAACCCAACTCTCTCAGTCTGTCCTCACCGCAGAGCTGTTCCAGCCCTCTGATTATTTTCTTGGTCCTCCTTTGGACCCTCTCCAACAGGTCCATGTCTTTCCTGTACTGAGGGCTCCAGAGGTGGACGCAGGACTGCAGGTGGGGTCTCATCAGAGCAGAACAGAGGGGCAGAATCACCTCCCTTGACCTGCTGGCCATGCTCTTTTCGATGCAGCCCAGGACACAACTGGCTTTCAGGGCTGCAAGTGCACATTGCCAGGGCATGTCCAGGTTTTTACCCACCAGTACCCCCAGGTCCTTCTCTGCAGGGCTGCTCTCAATCCCTTCACGCCCCCCCCAGCCTGTATTGATACTGGGCATTGCCCCGCCCCAAGTGCAGGACCTTGCACTTGGTCTTGTTGAACCTCATGAGGTTCACATGAGCCCACTTCTCGAGCTTGTCCGGTTATCTCTGGATGGAATCCTGTCCCTCAGGTATCAACCTCACCACTGTCATCTGCAGACTTGGTGGGGGTGCACTTGATCCCACTATGTCATTGATGAAGATATTAAACAGTACTGATTAAAAACTCAGCTGTAATTTAAAGCAATCCCTGGGAAAAACAATGCTAAGGGTGTGGGTCTACAAAAAAACCCCACACAACCAAGCCTTTAGAGAATCAGAGGCAATGACTGCACAGGAACAGAAAAGCTCCTGCTGGCTTTATGTATTGCACAACCTGCCTACGAGAGTTGTTTGGCCAACATTTGCCACTAACTGTGGTGTTCTCTACCATACCTTTACATTTACAAGCACAAAGAATCACCAATGGTGCTGAGCTATTACAATGATGAGACCCTTCCATGGCTTCAGACTAAAACTCAGGAGGGGGCTAAGCAGTGCAGAAGCTTCTCATTGGCCTCTGCTGCAGAGATGAGCTTCATGCAGTCTTTGGACTAAACCTCCACCTATACATGATCCAGAATCATGCTCTGATCCTAAGAAATTAAGAACAAAGGTATCAAGAGTTGAACTTGGTAAAAATTATATAAACCATATGTTGAGAGCTACTTACACTTGCAGAAAAGGAGGAGTTCTTGAGCAGCACTGGTCAGAACAAGAAGTTGAGACTGGAAAAATTTGTGTGCTCTCCTTGAAAGTCTCAGCAGTTGGAACACCAGCCCTTAGACATTCACAGTCCTGCTAACCAAAAAGGCAAAGAGTCGGATACTCTTTTTTGCCAAAGCTATGAGTACTTTCAGATCAAATCGCTTGCTATACACAAAGCATTGTTTACTACTCAGTTATAGAGATTCTCAGGATGTTTGTTATTTTACTTAATTTCAGTTGTTTAATATCTAAAACTTTTGACATTACTGTTTCAACTCATACACTTTTCAAGAGACAAAAAACCATATTTTACATGTAAATTACTGGTTTGGGTTTGCTGGGTAAGGTTGGGTAGTGGGGAATGCAGGGGCGGCTTCTGTGAGAAGACACCAGAAGATCCCCCCATGTCCAATAGAGCCAATTCTGTCTGACTCCAAGACAGACCCACCGCTGAGTCTATCAGTGATGGTGGTAGCACCTCTGCTATATTTAAGAAGGGAAAACAAACAAACAAACAATTGAGTAACAGCAGCTGTGAGAGAGGACTGAGAACATGTGAGAGAAGCAACTCTACAGACACCAAGCTCAGTGGAGAAGGAGGGCAGGAGGTGCTCCAGGTTTTGGAGCAGAGGTTCCCCTGCAGCCCGTGGTGCAGACCATGGTGACGCCAGCTCTTCCCTGCAGCGCATAGAGGACCATGGTGGAGCAGAGACCCACCTGCAGCCCAGGGAGGACCCCACTCCAGAGCAGGTGGATGCCTGAAGGAGGCTGTGACCTGATGGGAAAGCCTGTGCTGGAGCAGGCTCCTGGCAGCACCTGCGGTTCCATGGAGAGAGCAGCCCAGGCTGGAGCAGGTTTGCTGGCAGGACTTGTGACCCCATGGGGGACCCAGGCTGGAGCAGTCTGTTCCTGAAGGACTGCACCCCGTGGAAGCCACCCATGCTGGAGCAGTTTGTGAAGAACTGCAGCTCATGGGAAGGAACCAGCTTGGAGAAGTTGAAGGAGAACTGTCTCCTGTGGGAGGGACCCCAGGCTGCAGCAGGAGAAGAGAAGGGGAGTAAGGAGTAGCAGAGACAACGTGTGATGAACTGACCACAAACCCCATTCCCTGTCCTGCTATACTGGTGGGAGGGACGATGTGGTGAAGCCAGACATGGAATTGAGCCCAGGAAGAATGGAGGGGTGAAGGGAAGGCTGTTCAAGATTTGCGTTCACTTTTCTGATTTGTTTGGTAATAAATTGGATCAATTTCCCCAAGCTGAGTCTCTTTTGCCTGTGACAGTGATTGCCGAGTGATCCCTTCTGTCCTCATGTCAACCTAGGAGCCCTTAATTGTATTTTCTCTCCCTGTTCAGTTGAGGAGGGTAGTGAGAGAGCCGCTGGTGGAACACTGGGCAGCCAGCCAAGGTCAACCCACCACGATTACATAGTAGTTTCATTATTGGTGGCACGTCACTTTCACTGAGAGGATTTTAAAAAGGCTTTTCTCTGTTCATTTCGTGGTTCTGATAACAGCTTACTTCTAGTCAGCTTCACAATTTGTTTTGTCTGCCACAAGTAACCAGGGAAAGAAAACACTTTTTCAGAATCAGAGGAACATGACAATAAATCATAAATCGTCTGAAAGACAGAAAATACAGAAATCACTTCCACTTTTAAAATTTCCTTCTCAATGTAAATGGTGCACTTGCTGTAGAGATAATGAATTAAAATGAGATAATGGACACAAATGTCTTTGCATACAGTTATTTCAGATCTCTTCTCATAAAATATCATCAAATTTGAAGCAGTATTACCTAATCCATCTATCCTGTATATTAAATACTCAGTGACTTGTTGCTAGATACAAGTCTAAAGGATTATTCATTAATAATGACCTCTTTTTTGGAAAGATATGTCTGTATATGGTCTCCAAAGTTTTAAGTTTTGGGTTACCACTCCTCTCTCATCCCCCCCCCCACCCCGAAATGAATCCTATTTTATTTGATGTATTTACAATTTAGTGTCTTTAAGGTTTTTGTGAGATACTACAGAAATCTATTCAGGCAGTCTTAACATCTGCTTTGGAAAGCCTGCAGCCCTACAATTAAGTTTCAAATACAGACTGCTTATCAACTTAATGACAGAGATTGCTGACTGGTACAACAAAAGGCATGAGAAGTGAATGGCTACCATACGTCCCATGGGTGCTAATCCTGAAGTTCAACAATGACATTTTAAAGGGAAATATTAGTAATTACTATACTCCTGAAAGGGGAAAAAAAGAAGTTGGTATGATTGATAACTCCCCATCACTGTTCGTTAGTGCCATATTCCAATCCAAACCTGGAGTGGAGCAGATACTTGCTCTTTGGAATTGCTTGCCTGGAGAAAAAGATTTCTTCCTCCCTTTAAATGCATTTAACTTTCGTCCTGGTATACGGGATGTTCCTTTTACTAGCCAAATTTTCAAATGTTTACTCAATAAGGAAGGCAGACAGCTACAAGCTTTCTCTTTCTTACTTTGTCAATAAAATGCTGACTTTTTCACATAGAGTTGACAACACCTGAAACTTCACAGGAGGCCCATTTCTTTGTACTACCCTTGAACTAGAACTTAAGAAGTATTTAAGATCTGAACAAAACTGTCAGGTGAAGGTCATTTTTGTTTCCCTTGGACTTGACCATGGCCAAGGCATAAGAGACCCCTGGAAAAGATGATGATTCCTAGGCTTTGCACGGGAACTGGAAGCCACAGAAGCTTAGGAGGAAGTTATGGCTTAAGGCTCTTTTAAACATCAGATAATGCTATCAAAGGAAAAGCTGCATCTTACTATGGACCAGGCAATCTAGAGCATGAGTCTGCTACATTTGATGGCTGGCTGACACTTAGCAACATGTTTGGTCTTCCAGTTGCAGCACTGAAATCCCCTGTGGATTACAAACGGCATAAACTCAGAGAAGTTGTGGAACTGCAGAAGCTGAAGTTGTGTTCTCTCCTGTCACATACCCCACGGTATTAATCAGTGACGACCTCAGGCCTCTTTCATTAGCTTGAAGTTTAATTAAATGTTTGCCTTCCAGCCTCAAGATTCTCTGTTCTTTCCAGAAAGCCATGACTACATCAGAATCAAAGCTTTCTTTTAAAAATGAAGTATTTTTAGCTTCTATTTTGAAGCTGGAGCTTGGAAATATAATTTCTGTGTCCTTTGCAGGTTCAAAATGCAGGAGGTAAATCAAAAGGACAAGGCTTGTGCTAGTGTGTCTTGAAGGAGAAGGATAAGCTCAGGAGTTTTTGCGGTCCAACATATGTTTCTAATATACCAGATTGGGCTGGGCTTGAGTTCACTAGTTCTTCCTTGTTGAAAAGACTCATAAACATCCTCAGGGAAACAGATCTCTTATAAACCTTTACAGAATGCATTCTATTTGGAACTAAATTCCAGACACACTATCTACACACAGGTCCACAGGGAACTTCTTTTTTTTTTTTTTTAAACTATCTTCTTGATAATATCATTTCTACTTCACAATGCAGTATTGTCTTCATATAATTCTGCCAGTATTGTCTCACAAACAGTACAATAATTAACTACTACTTAAAGGGTAGCGGACAGCTAACAGGAAACAGAGCCATTCATCTTTCAGTCAACTTCAACCAGTACTCCAATAGTTCAACAGAACAATGGATTTGTGTTTATAAAGTGCATTAACAACAAAGTGCAGAGAAATTGCCTGCTGCCACTGTGGGGAAGCAGACTGAAGGCAAGCAACCTTCTCAGTCCAATTCTATGCAAGCCTATGTCTGTTCTGTAACAATTAGTCTTACTTGATATTCTCAGTAGAAAGGTCAAACCCAGGAAGATTAAACACACCTTCTTGGGATCTACCTGTTCTGGTCCTTACATCATTACCATTGTAACTGATTGTCATAAAGACAGTCAATACCATTGACAGACTCTTTCAAGAAAACGTGTAAAATAACAATGAAGTCAGAAAAAAACCCACTAAACTGGAAGTACCTATTTGAAACATGAGTATAAATTCATCTAAATAGGGTAATATTATTTGCCAATTTTTGTACTGGCATAAATTCCTACCTTCCTAGAGCAGTCAAACCCAGACCCTTTCCATTGAACTGAAGATTGTGTCAAGTCATCTGCCTTTTAACAAAGACTTTTCAGCCTAGCATGTTAAATGTATTAATGTCTGGTAATGCAGATGTATGTCAGCAGAGGGCACAAAGACAGTCAGAAAGCTTTCAGTTGTATTCTAATCTAAAAATACCTTTCAATAATCACTGTTTTAGCATACTTCTGTTTCACTATCAACATCGACCTTTTGTTACTGCTTGAAATTGCTGCTTCTAGGGATAAGAAAATGAATTTAATGAACACTAAATGTAAGTGTTAAAAATAAAGAAATATTATTTAATAAGAACTCTTTGCTTATCTTCCTACAGCTGTTACCTTCCCATAACCTTTGTTATATGGATTTCCACAGGAAAGCACATTGGAAGATGACAAAACGAAGGCAGGTGTTTGCAGACTTACCCTTTTCAAGAAAGCCCAGTGTGATTTATTACTGAAGTTTTGAATTTCACATTGTATTACATTAAATACATTTGAAAATTAAGAATCAACACATGTAAATAAAGTTATTCCTGAAGCTGTTAATCTAACCTTATCTGTGCAACTGAAAGAATGATTGTAGGTATAATTCAAAGGACTTACACAACTGATTTTAACTGACTGATCCTACTTTGAGAAGAATATCATAAAAATAAAAAAGACCTTAATTGTAATAAAATTTTCAGTGTCTCTAGCAAACACTTTTAGGTCTGATTTCATTGTGGCAGGACTAGACACTTCTGAAGTCATGGCTACTGCTTTCAGTAAGATGGGCATATTTTTTGAAGACTGTAATTCCTGCCCTCGTAGCTGGTAAAAATGCCAAGAACCTAGAAAATTCAAGTGTGGTCAGACTAAAGGACCATATATTGATTTTGAGTGTTGTAACTAGCTATATGAGGATCTGTTCCCGTGCAGTACTGGAAACAGCTAGATTACATTGACACAAAGAGCAAAGACAGCTCTGCACCCTGGAATACACTAAGCTTTGGAAAGAGCTCATCACAAAGCTTTAGACATTGGATTAGGGTCTGGCTCAGTGATCTCCCAAGTGTATGTGTGCGGTGGGGGTGAGTACACCCCAGGGTGTGTGCAAGACCATCTGCTGGGGTTCAGAAATATGTTTTGTACCATTAATAAATGAAATAAAATATTTTTAAAACAGTGTTTGTTTTTCCCGTATACCTTACTTTTAAAATTTCTATATTTGTATGTGCTTTATAGTGTATGTAGTATATTAGTACAATAGAACATGGTTATTCTTCATAAATAACTAAATATACACCTATTGGGGTGCATTCTCAAAAATGTTTTACTGACAGAGGTGCATCGTCAAAACTGTTTGGAGACCACTGGCTTAGTTCTAGTACAGGAATGGTGTCAGTGAATAAAAGTAGACGATGTGCCACCATTACACTTAAATTCTTTTATCAGAACAAATGGATTCCCCAGGGACATAAAACACAGGATATGGAAAAAACAAGCGTATTTGTAGGGTGTTTCCCCCCATTCTCTCCTTTCCACTTCCTTTTGTTTTTCTGTTTTCCTTCTTCCCCTCTGTTTTTCATTACATTTGGCATGTCTCCATCTATGAACTTCTCCACTCCCATTTGGATAAGTTAATTTTTCTTTCAAAAATATTTTATTTTTTAAAGCCAAAAGCTTTTAGGTGCTTTTGTCTTTTTAAGTTTTGTTTGTTTGTTTTTCTCATTTTGCCTAGTTCTGTCACAATCTCCCCATACTCCCAGCATCTCCCCACATTTTTTTCCCTTCCCCACCTAACCAGAAGCCCCCGTTATCTGATTTGCGGACCCATCTTTGGCTCTTCCCATTGCGTGTTTCCTTTCCCTCCCCTTCCCCACCAACCGTAACCTTTTCTTTTCCCCAGTGGGACTCCATATTTTCCACATCCTCTCTTTCCTGTTATTTTCTTTTCCCATAAAAAGATGGAAGAGAAATACTTGGGAGTAGAGACATGCCTTTGTGGTGTTCTGTTTCCTGCAGCCTTCCGGATGCCCTTTTCCTTGGCAGCAAACCTGCCCTTGTGAGAGCAGGAGCAGCTCACCACTCGCTGCAGCAAGCCCCCTCCTGTCTGAGGTCCTCTGCGTTACCAAAATGCAGCCACTGGAGCCTCATCCACATCTGGCAGCAGGTTGGAAGATTTCTGGGAGGATGTGCTGGCTTGTGAAGCACCAAGAGCAGGGGCAGCGAGACAGAGCGCAGGGTGAAAAGAGGGAGCAGGGGGTAAGAATTCGCAGCAAGAAATGGGCCCGTGTGCATTGGAGTGCTGAAGCCAAAGAGCAAGACATTCTGAACTCAAGGAAAGTCTTCCTCCATTCGCAGCTGGCAATTACATTCCAGAAGACATTAATTCAAGTACTGTTACAGCAGCTATCGTTGCAATAGGAAGTGTGGCAACATGCGACTTAGTGGTCGAAAGTCTTTGCAGTCTGAGATTATTTGTTTAGTTGTTTGCCTGCTGCTGCAATTTTCCGAAAGTCATTAACTTAAGTGTTTCAGCATATAAAATGGCATAAGAAATCATCAGTGAAGTGTAAGCTAAAAATAATGTAGGCACTGGATATTTTTTTTCTTAGAAAAAATCTGGGAGCTAAAAGAAAGGGCCACTACAGGAATTATCAATGTATACACACACCTTTGACCAAAAATATCGCAAAGTATTATGGTACATACCAGATAACTTTACTAACAAGTTATAGATGACTATTTAAATTAGTCCTCAATATATGTGCTGATACATGGTTTTACAGCTTTAACTGTATTAAAAAAATAATCTATATACATTTTGGGTCTTCTCTCTGTAACAGATAATTTGGAAGCATGTGCACATATTTTCAGTAATGCAGTCTCTGTGCACTCTAGTTACTGCTCATCAAATGGGACATAGCAGAGGACAACTAAAATGATTAAGATGAGGGTGAACTTGCTTTACAAAGGAAAACAGAGTGAAATCTGCTAGGTGGAAGATGATGGCAGAACTGTTCCCCAAATCCTGCAAACACAAAATGGAAGACACTCATTTTGGAGTGAAATTTTTAGAAGAAAGATTTAAAACACAGAAAAGAAAGTACTTCTGCTAGAGAGAATAACTAAATTCTTGGATTTGTAGTCATGTAACAACATTTCAAGAAGGGGATAAACAAATTCGCATAAAAAGATAAATAGATTTTAAAGGGCATAGGTTTGGATGTACCCTTTAACATTTCTAGTTCTGTAATTTAGGATGTCAGTGGAGTATGAGATGTGACAACTGAGCATATCCAGGTCTTCAAGCTCTTCCTAAACAGCATCTCTGACTATCACTGTTGCAAACAGATCACTGGGACAGACGGACAACTTACCTGACACTCTAGGGCACTTTTAAAAATAATTTACTGCAAGGAAAGCATTTACTGTGCATTAGTTGCTAATTCTGTTTGCATGTTCTGACCCATGTGTAAGCGTGATACAAGTAAAGAAGCACAAGTAATCCTGCATTTATTGTGGGTAAGGTCACAGGGTTATTGCAGGAAAACTGATATATAAGAAAGTGATACGTTTGCTTTATTGCTCACCCATGTCCTGTTGCTGTGCATGCAACCTACATAGCCCAGAAAACTGCAATAATAATATAAAATTTAGATATGGAAATGGATGTATGTTTCATGGATGCTTAATAGAGTGGATTAGCTCCCGTCATTATAACCAAATTGCTTCTTTAATTATGTCTACGTAACAGGAAAAAAACCCACCATGAACCATAATAGAGAAGCACAGAAGAGCACTGCAGCCAGTCAAATCACTGACTATGAATAAGATTCAAACCCTTGGCTATCATAAATGATCACACTATTTGCTCCGATGAAACCATACAATTATACAACAGCTAGGTATCTAACAGTCTTCTGTGTGCTGAGTGTGCTATATGGAGATGTGTATATTAAAATAATATTAATCAAATACTTGAATAAACGCACACCTGTACCTTAATGATTCCTTATAAAATCCAATTGTCACCAAAGTCATACAGTACTAATTACAATTCAGAACAATTGATAAAGTTTAAATGAAAGAACAACAAAATTACTATTAAAAACATACATTTTCAGGGGTGGCCAAGTCCTCACACACTGTACACAGAAAGAGGCAACTCGTCACAGATGAGCTGTTGAACACTGACAAAGCAATAAATAGAAACGAGTCATAATGCTTAGTTCACACATGAACATTCTTGTTCACATAATTGTTTTTTAGAGTAGCTATTCGCCAAATATCCACGTAAACAAACCTGCTTATGCAAATTTCTGTAGAGAACAAGGATAAATGTCACAGACCAGAGAGTCATGGGCAAATACAATGTGATTTTGTTATTCACGAACAATGCCTTACATAAAAAGCATCCCCTTACCATTACCAAATTAAAATTTAGCATGGCAATAATACATTGTAACAGCATGGTCTGAAATGGTCATGGCTTAGATTTAACATTTTCCTTGTCTGCATTATTCTGGATGTGCCTCCAGGACTGCATTTTCAGATTAGCCAGTCTTCATGGTTTTAAGATGTCTTATGATACCTCGTTTCTGTGAAGAGCTTTAGCTACTCACAAGCAAATCTCAGCTTTTCCTTAAAACCCTCTAGACTTTAGTGACTGCATAGAAACACATAAAACACAGACAATATATCATCCTAACTTTTACAATTACTCCAATTCTTTTTGTTTAGGAATCATAAACGACAGAATAACAGGTTAGCTGTTACATATCTTCTACAACTACAGCAGAACAGGAGCTCACACACTTTTTCAAGACGGTACTCTTCATCTATCCTCCTGTTCGGGTTCCAAGCATACAGCATATGGCCTGTGTTATACACTTGAATGGCCACAAAACCTTTGGCAGGTAGTAGCTTTTATTCAAGCTTGTTGCTAACTATAAATCATGCTACAACACAAACAGAATTTCGGTAAGTAAACCATGCAACACCTTGCCCTTCTCTGTACAGCATGCTATGAAAGAGTTGGCCAAATATCAAATAATGAAGTAAACTACATATTTAGCACCACCACATGCCACCTTGGGTAGCAGAAATATCTGAAAACCACGGTGTCTCTTGTTAGCATTTCGGTTTTATGACCCAAATATTCTGTGAACATGCTTCTAATGAATTAAAACATTGCCATTAACATAACAAAATAGCACCATCCTGGGAGACTGTTTCAAACCAGTGACCAGCACAGTTCTGTTCCTGTAGAGTGCAGCATCTACCAAATGGACCTACAAAACCTTATTTTAGCCAAGATTTGGTGCAAAAATCACAACACATCATATGTGCCTCTGAATCAGTAACACACTTAACAAAGCTGCTAGTGATTTCAAGTCCATACCCTCCTTGGTCTCCTTAGGATGGCTTACAACCCTTTTATGTATGGAGTGTACTTAAGACTGTACAATATTCATAAGCAGATGACTTGCCCAAACCAAGGACCTTTGCAATGCTTAAGATGCTTGAGAACACCTTGCACTGCTGTTATAGTTCTTCAAGGTACTAGATGGGTTACTGATCAAACTTAAAATGCTGTTCTAGCTTAAGGCTCATTTGAAGCTTCGGTATAATTTTGTTTTAGAACAATATAGTAAATCTACTACTCATTTAAGAAAACTTCAGGAAAAAAGGTTTGTGGTGTTGTAGTTTTGGAAAAAAAGAAGTCCCAGTATGAAAGCATGATTCCATTCATGTGGGTATACCCTATGCTGCAGGAGACAGAGCACAGCTACCTGAGATGTGCATATTGTCTACCATGATAGGAAGTTAAATTGATTATCTCATCTTCAGTCACTTCTCTTCCATGTCTGCTCCTCAGTGCTGAAGGTTACAAAACTATTTGACCTCTGTAAGCAAAACAAAATTTGAAAATGAAACATTAAAATTACAATTATTTGTACAATGCCTCATTCACTAAACACAAAACCCCTTCTAGGCAAAAACCCTTTTAAGGTTTTCTGATTATTTTCAAATAATTAGACTACTATACTTTACTAATACCTCTAGGGAAATGTTGATACTGAGATACTTCTTTTTTTTAAGGATGCCCCTTTCCTCAGTGGCAGAGTAATTTCTTTTTTTTCCTCTTCACACTGAGCTCTTTCTTAAAGCATCTTCCTTGCAATTTTACCAGAAATATGCTAGAACTTTACTTCCTTTCACGGAAAGAGCAAGAGATCTTACCTGAGAAATAAAAACCCATTTTCTTTTTAAAGGAAGAAGGTATAGTGTGCAATTTATTATCACCACACAATGGAATTTCTTCACAGGGAAACCATTTTCTTCTATGGCTGTTTTACAATTAATATTCTCTCAACGCAAATTGTTTAAGAAGTTTCACATGTTAAGAGGTCTAAGGCTATTTCATGCTGACATTGATTGTGAGCAGCACCAGATTGAAATGAGATTTTACACTAACTTGTAACAATTGAAGAGTCAGATGTTACTGAACTGTAAATAAAAGGGGAGCAATCCTGATGCAGTTAGCAGCTCATGAAAAATGTGTTAGTTTTTTTTTTCCCCCCCCACTGAAAAGATAAATAACTTTCAGTTTTTGGTTTATAAACACTTTTCAAGTGAAATAGAACTAGCTTTATTAACTAATCTTATTAAAAGAACTCAAAACAACCCTATCTTCAGTCTGCTGCTTGTCAAGCACATAGGATTATAGTTGTGACTGCAACATTCCCATCTTTGAGAAAGCTTAAGGCATCTTTCAAGCATTTTTTTCTCTTTTCAGAATAGCATGCCTATACATCTAGCTTTTCAATCATCGTTCTTTTGTAGTAGGGTAGCAATGTGATATCTGATGACATTGTCAGTGACATAAATTTTGCTACTGGAGCCAGTCTTATGTACAGCACATCAGTGATGGTCTCAGGATTAAGAGATAAAACATTTTTTTCCACAGCAGTCTTTTTGTTGCTTTCTGTTGCTGAAAAATAAGCCATCAAATGTACACAGCATTAAATGAAGATAATTCCCGTAACTTAGTCTCCACTTCTGAGCTGGTGTATGGTGATGGAGTGCAAGTACATGTAGTGCCAGCCGTCTAAGGGATTTGCATGGCATGTTTCACAACAACACAGAAAGGCTGAGGTTGAAAGGGACCCCTTGAGATCATCCAGTCCAACTCTTGTGCTCGGAGCAGTCATCTACAGGAGGTTCCCCAAGGCTGTGGTTCAGCTGGGTTCTGAATATCCATAAAAATGGCACCTTCACAGTCAGTTCCAGTATTTGACCACCCTCACAAAAAAAGTTTTCTGGTATTCAGATTGGATTTCCTTTTTTTCAGTGTGTTCTCTTTGCCTCTTATCCTCTCAGTGGGCAGTACTGAGGAAAGTCTAGTTCTCTCCACTCCCTCCCTCCATCAGATATTTACACATGGTTAAGATCCTCCCAAACCCTTTCTTCTCCAGACTGAACAGTCCCAGCTTTCTTAGCCTCCCTTCCTCTGACACATACTCCAGTCATAGCTGTGGCCCCACACTGGACTTGGTTGAGTCCATCCATACCTTCCTTAACACTGAAAAGCCCCAAAATGGACCCAGCACTCCAGACGTGTCTCCGCTTGCAGTGCTGAGTGGAAGGGGAGAATCGTGTCCCTGGACCTGCTGGCAAGTCTCTGCCTAATGCAGCTCAAGATGCTCTTGGTGATCTTTGCTGTAAGGGTACATTACCGGCTTGTGGTCAGCCTGTTGTTTGCCAGGGTCACCAACTCTTTTTCTGCAAAGCTGCTTTCAAGCTACAAGCCCCCTACTTACACGGGATGCTTTTTCCTCTAGTTCTCAAACATTCTTTCCTTATTTTTGTCTTCAAGATATTAACAATTCCCACAGTATAGTGAGAAAAAATCCTATCTGTACGACCTGGAATATTCCATAGCAAGAGGCACGAAGTACTATCCCTGTTGCACAATGTCATCCAATTAAAGGGACCCAAAAGTAAACATGCTTTTATTTTTTTCCCCACTAAATATCTTGAAAAAGAAAGCAAGTTTGAAATCAGTCAGTAAGACTAGCTAACTGAACATACATTACAATTCTTTGCTGCCACAACCAGACAGTAAAAACATAGGAAGTTTTGGTGTGTGTTATTTTTTTTTTCTTAATGGGTAGCTGGGAATGTGAGACAGCAAAACAGGTCCAAAAAGACCCCACCTTTAGAAGGTAATCTCATGTAACAAAGTGTTTTTAAAGTTGATTTACCAAGAATTCCAGAACTGAAAGACAGTTAACTGTTGAATATTTGCATCTCAAAGAAAAAACAAACAAAAAACCCAAGGAAAACAGAATGAGACCACGTGGTTCACAAAATGATCTTTTCTTTTTCCCTAAAATAGAGACATTGTCTTGTTAATTAATGCTGAATCAACTCTTATTTATAATGAGACAATTGAATTTATAACATAAAACAGCCTATTGTCAATTTCACCAAAAGGATGGCCTAGGTACAAGACAACCACCATGTCAAATGTTTTCCTCCTAGCTGCAACACCTCAGTTGCTTTATGTCAGTTACAAATTTACTGCCATAATATGACTCTGAATACACCTCAGGTTGTGCCTAAAACCAATTTTAATTCCTTCAGTAAACAACTTGTCTGAAAAAAAATCTAAGTGTAAAATAGAAATCAGAACAAACTGGCAATAATTAACCACGTATAAGTGGTGCCAGGGAGACCAGACCCTTGAACCACCAATGAAATCCAGCACAGCTGCAACTACTGAAGACAAAACACTGTTAGTCAGGCCTTTTGTTTTGCTTCAACAAAACACAGAAACAAAAGCAGCACACCCACTATGCCACCTTTTCTGTCTTTTCAACTACAGAGTACCGTAATATTCCCAAGCACAATCAGATTTTGTGATGACACTTGATCATTGTCTGCAATTTGCAGTACCATCAGCCAGTCTGTATCAGTGATTGCAGTTCTACATTCTTGATTTGTGAATTTCTGAAGAGAACTCTCACAATGGACTTCATTCATAACAAAGAAAGCACTTTAACACTTGGTGATAATGACTTCCATATAAATCAGAGATAGTGGCTGGAAGGCAGTAAGAAAATTATATCAAACCATGTATACAGTATGATGTAATAAACCTGAGTGACATATCTATTTAAATACACTTCCAACTGCAAAATCTTGGATTACTATGAAAATCTAAGTCTAATACTGTTGTGCCTGAATACTAAACTGAAGTTCAGAGCATAATGAAGCACACTTGATCAAAAAGACAAGAATCCAATTCCTTGAGAAGCAATTCAAATTTCTTTCTATTAAATTAACAAACCAAAGCGCACAAGACATCACTGATGGTTTCAAAGCAAGCTACATTTGAATTCTTTACAGAAGAATATTTATAAGTAGCTCTGCAACACAAAACCTGCATGCTGAGCAGCAGAAAGAAATAAGGCATGCTGGTGGGAGGGTGCTCAGAACAGTAGCTGCTGATAAAGAAACGTGCTAACAATTTGTAGAAATGTGTTACTGCTTTACTTCTCTGATTTCCTAAAGTAAGCGGGAAATTACTATTTTGATATCAAACACAACAGTTGCTATTTAATTTTTAAAAAAGGAAAGAAAGAACAGCAAGTGTGTTGAATATTGTTTACTGTGAATCAACACATCTTAACCAAAGTTTTATCAGTACCTGGAGCTACATTTAAGTATACAATTTTCTCAATCACAAAAAACAAGCAGAACAATTAAATTACATAAGGCCTGAAAATTAGAAGCACAGTGTGTATTGTTGGAATATTACTTTGTTTACAAATAGGCTACATATAAGTTTATTTTTCATAGTTTTATTCAAGCAAAATGCATCCAAGGGAAAGGCAACTTACAAAGTTTATTTTACTACCAGTTAATAGAAAAATGTCGTTCTCTTCTTACCCTCCCCCTACCTCATCCAGGAGCAATTAGTAAAATTTCCATACAATACTCAAAATACAGTAAGCTTTTACACTAAACATCCAAAAGTAAGCCAAATCAGACAACTGTAAACTTGCAAATTGTTTACTACACAGTTGGATAAACTTCCAGGTTCTTTCTAATGAAATGTTGCATCTCTACGCAATCGGTGTTCAAAACTACGTTGTCCACAAAGCCTTCTAGGTTCTAAAAATCTTCCTGGTTTCAGAGGAGTACTTACTGGCCTCAGCAGCAATCATGTGAATGACATTTACATTACGACGATAACTTGTGGCGTTATTTTGGCAAGATTGGGCTGCTGAGAAGATGAGTGGCTAAATTTGTGTTGCCCCTTACCTCTCAGGTTAAAAAAGAACAGAACAACTGAAGTAAAACTAAGCACTTAAGATATGATAAAATATGGAAAAAAAAAAATCTATTTTGAACCCCTCCCCCTATAACAGGGCAAGGGTCACTTCCAGTGACTGTCTATTCTTATTACATACATTAGTATCTGCTCAAATTTCATGGCTATTACATTTGTACAGAACAACTGCTTAGAAGTCTGGATTTTAATTCACACCTGTGCAACAGAGTAAGTCACAGTACATTTTGAGATGTTTAAAAAATATTTATAAACTTGTTTTTTGATATGCTAAAGCATTTGGCAACACTTTTACAGCATTCGATTTTATATAATCGAATTTCATACAGTACTCCTTGTAATTTTTTTAACATCTAAGAAGAAAAAAAACAAACACAAAGTACTATAAACTGTCAAGCCTGACTGCATGATCATGTAATTCCAGTTTATAATACTGGCATTAAAACCTTCATTAATTATGTTGACAAATCATTACCTGTACATTTAATGAAGGCAACCAAGAAGATTTGAAAACACAACTTTCAGGTTTTATGTTATGTATTTATCAAGGCGTGCAGTTCTGAAGTGAAACGAAAAAGCATATAAATATACAAAGAAAATTACAAGTTCTTCAGTTCATGTGACACAAACTGTTTTAATCTTTCAAGGTACTGTCCATAGAGTTCCACATCATTATGTCCCGCTCCTTCTACCCACAGTGGTTCTACAGGTCTCTGGCAACGCTCAAATAATGCTAGGCCATGTGAAAAGTCAATTACTTCATCTTCAGTTCCATGGATTATTAACACAGGAGAAGTTATTTTAGAAATTTTGTCAATGCTGTAAGAAAAAGATTATATCTGTGAACACAATGAGCTGTATTAAATTTTTTTGAAGGACTGGACTGTTAATTCCACTTTTTAATTACACATTATAGTTTTAAATATTTAATTCTGAAGTTTAAATCATTAGAAAATTGGATCTTATCAACACCCTTGAAGCCATTACCATAGTACATGTAAAGCCACATGGAAAGGAAACTGGAAACTATTAGGGTTGAATAACAGAACAATCCATCTTAAAGTGGTATTCATTACCATGTTCACTTAGAAAAAAAACTGATGAAAATATTACTTCAGAGTTTTTCAGTAAAAAAGTGCTTGTCAGATGTGGAAGTATTTTAGCACTTAAAATTTTATCATCTACAGGGAAAACACGTCTTTGAAGTTAGACTTCCAAAATGTAAGCAATTCTTTGAGAGAAGTGTACCAGCTTGTAATGGTCAACTAGCAACCTAATTCTGAAACATGTGACAGGAATTTTTTTCAGTTAAGGTCTACTTGGTTTTCCAGTCTTTGCTATTTATAGCAGCAAATGCAAAAGGCTTTGTCCGGTGTTGGTCAGTTACCAATTCATCGAACCAGAACTGCTTGTTAGAATTAGTGATATTAGGGGTAACATATAGGAAAAAGAATCACTTCTTTAACAGATACCCACTGAAATGATTAGAGATGTGAAAAACCTAGAAGATTCACGGAACTCTGTAAACTCCCTCCAATCAAATGTTCCTCGTTGTTATTCACTCTGATTTTCCTCTGTTTTTTTTTTTTAACCCTTGAAAAAAATCTGCCATATTACTTGTTTATCTAGTCTAAAACTTCTGTGCCAGAGAAAAACACATGCAGAATAAAAAATACTACAACTTACTTCGGGAATGCATCAAAGCAATAGGTCTTCTTCGTATCAGGAAAAGCTACCCGCATTCCTGAGGTCAGTGGAGAATGAAGAATTACAGCAGCACTTTCATACCTAGCAGCAAGATCCACAGATGGTACTGTTCCTATACTCTGGCCATATATAATCACATTTTCAGGGCGGATTCCGTACCTAGAAAATTGAAAATGTTAACAAAAGTGGCATATCAATGAAACGAGCAAAACCACAACTACACAGCAAGGCAAAAAAAGCATTTCTGAAGATGAAAATTTCCTGAAGAGGATAAACTATGAAATAGGAGCTGGTAGAAGAACAAGCAAGTATATTCTATAACATTCCTGACTAATGGGACAATTATTTACTCTATATTCACAGTAATCTTTTTTTGCCTTATGTCTGAATGAGAATGAAATATGGGTTTTTTTTTTTTAATATGGATTTGTGAATGCAGTTGTGACTTGCATAGTAGTTGAAAGCCTTTGCTAGTAACTTTAGTGGACTTAAAACTTACTTGCTCTATGGTTATCGTCAAGTGGAGCACAGTCAAATCTGCAAAGATTTGGAACGCTTTACTCTACTGATACCTGACAAAAAGTGCAAGGTGGTCACATTGCTCAGCAATTTAGTGGGACCTAAAGCATGCTCATACAGTGGCCAAAATATTATGCATGCTATGTAATTGCTGACATTCTTCTTTCTTATAGGTGATTTGACATGGAAGCTAGCAAGAGAAATATCCAAACCTAACCCACAACTAAAACAGTCCAATAAGCACTACAAAATTAAAGTCAAAAATTCCATCCTCATAAAAAGAAAAGACTATTTTTTCTGTAATTAACTGAGGTAAACAAAAGAGCAATGAAACATCTAGTTAACACTTATACAAGTCAGATCTAATGTATTTTTCTGCATGAGTATGGATACAAAGAGCAGGTGGTTCCCAAGTAACACTGGAAGAGTGACTATAATCCTAAAAAGGACTGACCGTCAACTATTTTCAGTTGAAGCGCAAACATTACCTCTTCTACAATAAATGCATTCACCTTTTCTGTCAAAGCTAGATAACAACACCCATACCCACAAAGGAGTTCTCAAATTAGTACATTTTGCATACCTCCAGTAAATCCACGGAAACAGAGGTGAAGTGTCCAGTATCTTATAAATATGGCTAAACAACTGTATGGTAACTGTATAGGTCACCAAATACTAAAATTAGTAAAGTCTAAAAACCTTTTTTCCTAATGTTCCTGATTTTAAGATATTTCACACACAACAAGACATTCCAATTACTGACCAACAAAACCCCCAAATCCACAAGTACTTTTCAATAAGCCAGAAAACATCCTATGTGCTACATCAGTATGTGACAGACAACTAAAAGAAAATAAAAATCAAGGATGACTTCAAGAGAAACAAAATCACATTTAAATATTACCCAAATGTAAGTATCACTGGCAGAACTCATTAGGCACCACAACAAGCTTTCTAAATTGGGGCTAAAATGCACCATTCATATTTAACTGTCCATCTATTTAAATTGTATTCTGCTACAGTAAAACATAAAAGCTGTAAAAGTATTATCACAGATACTTTCACAGAATCTGTCTGTATCATGGCTACTCAATTACTATCAGTGTTTCCTAGAAAGTTTCTAGGATCATAATCAAATTAAGCGTTCTAAACCACTAAGACTCCGTCATCAGCCTGGAACTATAGGCAAGCCCTCCACCTCGTAACAGCTCTCAAAGAATAAAAAACAATTCAAGCACTCTGATTAAGAAAGAATTTCTCAACATTCCAACACACAAAAATACAATCAATTAAAGCTTTGAAACAGAATAATATTTTTGTATCTCTTCTGAAACACCCAAGTACAGCCAAACACCTGGAAACTTACAATTAATCTCCCAATTCAAAATAATTCAAATCACATTTGTTCACTCTGAAAGTATGGCCTTCTACCCCTTTCACACAGCACATTATGACATAATTTAGTTCTCAAATATAAAACCTTCCAAATTATCACACATTTCCTCCGATATTTTTACAAGATGCAGGCCAGGGCACAGAAACTTAAAGCAAAACTTTACAGTATATTTTGGAGCATATATTCTTCTCTTTCTCATTATTTTTCCCCTCTATTTTTGGATCCAAATCCTTCAGTCTAAACATAGCTAAATCTTAGCTACAAAAAGTAATCCAAGAAAACCATGTACTATATTTGGATTAAAGTAATGCTTTCTCCATCACAGCACTCACCAAAAACTATTTGTTTCACTGTCTGGAAAATAAAATAGGTCAATCACTAGAAGTGGTGGTTCAAAGCAGTCAGACTTCTTAATATTCTGGTTTGGAAAAATAAAACAAATACAAAACACCCACAACAACAGCAAAAAAATCCCAAGAAGTCTGGAAACCAGAGAGCATCATCTGCTTTGTCTGTCTCCAGACTTGTCTCTTCTCTTGAGTAGGCTTCTGAAAAGTCCAGAGAAAAATGAAGAGCCCAACTGTTCCCCTCTTCCAAAAGTAGCACTTTCTCATCTAAAACAGAAGAATTCCTGAAAAAACAACTGTTGGTAAGTTTCCTAGTCATAAAATTCACCTAAGCCTCCTTTCGTCAGTCCTGTAAACTCCAGGTAAACTTCAAGAAGTTCGGTATTAGTTGACTAAACACCTGGTCTCCCAAATGAGGGAGTGTCAGATGAAGAGGAAAAAGTGGCAGTAATATTGTTCTCTTAATCAGTGCATTAGAATGACAGGCTATCCTGAGGAAGTGGAACATGACAATTACAGAGCCATAAGCTCTAAGCAGCTCTTCCGGTGACAGGAGCTCAAAGACATGCTGTAAAAACTGTTGATATCTTTGAGTGTTCATGATGTTGATCATAGGAATAATGTAAACACTATTGTCTACTCAAGTAATCTTAAATAACTTGTGTGAGAATAGACAGGCCTTCCATTTGTTGGTGGTAGTAATGGTGGGGTTTTTTATGTTTGGGTTCTTTATAAGCCATAATCACCAGAAAGGACCCTGGAACAAAATCTTACAAGTAGCTGTGCACAGATGTACCTTCTCAGAGAAAGCACTCTTCCTCAGGGACAAGTTACTCTGGACTGAACCAGGTATAAAAATTGGATAGATATTTTCTGCAGTTTAAAGGTTGCCCACAACATTATTCCCTCCCACAGCAACTGAGATTTCAATTCCTTTTAACACCTGATTCATCCTTTATGTTAATGCACCTACGGGCTATCTGCCTGGAAAGCACATGGAACTTGAAGAGTAGTTTTTATGTAGAACTAGACGTACAGCTGTTGCCATAAGCTTGCTAGCATCCACACGCCTGTCTGAGCACTCACAGCCTTCTGCCCTATCATCATACTAGTCAATAAATTGTTGTAACTATGCCAACAGACCACTCCCTAGAATCAGGGCCCAAGCTAACACTGGGTGACTAATGAAGCCAGTATCCTCTCCTGTGAACTTATGTATGCTGATGAGATATACATTGTCTTTTGTGAAAGAGGCAACCCTGAACACTCCTGCCTGATCTCTTCAGGTTCTGGCAGGAAAATAACTGCTAAACAACAATGAAATAGTGGTTTTTTTCCCCCCTTTGTGACAAACTTCACAATGTGATGTAGCAGAAACTCTCTCATGGTTTTCTTTTTATTTCTCTGTAACAAGACCTTTTCTGCACTTCACTAAACACTTATCTATAGTGGCAGTCCACCTGTTACCTGCCCGTGTCCCACTTCATTTTTTGTTTTCATAGAATCATAAAACAGTTAGGGTTGGATGACAATCTAGTCCAGTCCCCTACCACAGGCAGGGACATCTTTAACTAAACTGGGTTGCTCAAAGCCTCATCCACCTTACCTCGAACCCTTTAATTTGATATATATCATACATCACTTACATTGGATATTAATCACATTATATTATATACTTTTCATAGGATATACATCACATTACCATGATGTGCACTATGCAAACTACATGTCTGGCTTTAAGGACTGGCTTTATTTTTTCTCTTTTGAACTTCAGTTACTTTTAACAACAAAATACCAGCTGAAATTACCATGCTATACTTGTAGGCTCTTAGATTACCTGCCATTTGCCCTTGATACACCTAAGGGAGACAGAATGCAATTTATCATTTTACTTCTGTACTACTGCTGTTAATCTAGAAGACTTTCTCACTTTACAACAACAAAACAAAGCGTCTGGAAAAATCAACCTTAGAAGAAAGGCTACATTTCCAATAGTACTTCTCATGCTCACACTAATGAAGAGGTGCAATAGATGCTTTAGAGAGGCTACTGCTTGTGAAGCTATTGCAACACACATTTAACTAACAGCAGTGCTTGGGGCACAAGGAACAAGGGAGAACATCCTGAGTAATTTCCAATGCACATTTCATTTCAAAACCTTTTGTCATCATGCACATAATACACAAAATTAGAGCTGCAAATTGCAGAACATGAAGGGCATGAACATCCTCCACACCTTTAACTATCAACATTCCATGTCGTGAATAAAATTCATGAGCATACAGCTCTTCCTCAACCCACATGCATGTTCCCCTTCTTGTGTATACATGTAACATTACTAGAAGAAATAGGGAACTATGTTTTATGAGAGGTAAGCCCATTGACCACACATGTAGTAATCAACAAACTGTACCTCCTCTGCTTTTCTCATGATGGTTTGTTCTTTTCTAAACCTTACAATGCTACTACACTTATTTTATTGGCAAAAGTTCTCTTAATGATAAATTGAGATACTTTCCTCTATCAACTTAAATAAAGCTCAGCTTCTCTCCAAAAAGGTAAAAAGTTAAGGCACTTTGTCTTCTACGAAAAAAAAAAAGCAGCCAAACAAAACCCACAACAAAACAAAAACACACCAGCAAACAAACTCTACTTTTGAATGAAAACAAACAACTTGAGAACACTCAAAACAACACTTTTGGGACAACATCCAAATAGATTACATATTATTCCTATATTCAGCTGTTCAAATGATGAACATTCTGTTCACTTTGACACACCAGTCTGATGGTGATATTCGCCTTTCAATTTTTCAATTATTATACAGTCCATGATAAACAGCAATGAAAAAGCTGTTTTTTTTTTTTAAAAAAAGGTAAATCTGGTCATGAGGCAATTCTGGCAAGTCTTCAGGTTTCTGAATGAGCATCACTTGCCCTGCATTTGCCTGGGGCTGGTTAAACCTTTCCACCCTTGCTAGGGTGTCATCAAAGGCCTTCATAGACCAGGAAGGCAGAAAATAGGTGTATCCCAAAATTACTTCTGCCATTTCAACACTTTGTAGCTCTGACAGTCAGAAAAAGAATGTCCTTACTTGCATCTTTTACATAGTCCTATGTGCATGAATGTGATAATGTTCAGCTTTCCTAAACATGATGGCAGTGAATCACCTTGCCTTCTTCCACAGTCAGCATCCACACGCATAGCTACTGCTTCCAGTTAACTCAAAGCAGGTAAAGAACAGGGACACAATTCAGCATCTGTATCTACTGTTTACCTCTTCTGATATGCTGCCAAATTAGCTTCCTGTATTCATTTACAGGAATTATAATATTCACATACCCTTACAGCAACCACATTTAAAAAAGCGTTCCAGACTATTTCACCCCAGGTGTCCAGTCTCCCCTCGACAGTTGTGCCCATTTACAGATGACCAGCTGGACTGTCCTTCCAAGATATAAAACTTAAGACAAACACTACTCTACCACAAGCAACTGGGTTGACTGTAGAATGAAGCCCACATCAGCACTTCAGTTACCCCAGAAACACCTTTTAGCACTCAATTCTCTGATCCTATTTCTCATAACAAGGAATCCATGGAGCTGTGAGTGGTTGTAATCAACCTCCAAAGGTAATTTCTCCATTCTTCATCCTGTAAAAATCTATGAGACACTGTTTAAAAGTCTAGGTCCCTTTCTTCTCTCATCCCATCTCAATATGAATTACAAAGAGTTACAGCTACACTTAAATCTATCCTGCAAACAATCCACTGAATAATTCGTTTTTGCAGAGCATTTTTATTATAAAATGTTAAAGGTAGTGTCAACATGACACTGATAGAACAGTCTATGCTAGAAAAGTGAGCCAATGTCACAGCAAGTGTGCAGAGGCTACATTCTGGTCCAGATATTCATCAAGTATTTAAACACAATTGAGCACTGTTCCAGGGCTCAAAACAACACCATGGACTGTGTGAGCCAGTATGTCTAAAGTCACATGTTGAACTTCTCCCTGCTACATTCAGACACAAAGGCAAGACCAGGACTGTCAACTGGAAAGTTGCTTAAAGTACCACAGTGGAAACTAGTAATACCAATCACCACCAACATAAAAACAATTCAGTTCATATTTGTGAAATCCACAAGTTAGGCACACCAATCCCAGCTCTACACACTATACAGAATTCTGTACTTCTAAAGGAAGTTTTGGCACAAAAAATAAGTGCAGGCAGCAAACTGGACAGAGGTGAGGTCATTCCTGAATGGAAGAGGGAAAATCAGATAGATCCATATGTACTTAGAGCTCTGCCCAACAATGACTGTTCAGCAAAGGGCATGCTCACTTGGGATATTATAATGAACCACCTTACTTGATTAGGAAAGGTACACTATGAATTGGTCAAGAATGGAGGCAAGAATTCCAGCAGCAATCACATTTCCTTCTAGGTTTTCAATTAGAAATCATCAGGGGGAGGAAGAAACAATAATTACAAATCGGTTCATAAACCAGAGCCTGTAAACTGACAATTAACAAATGATTAAGTTTCATCATCTAGTTCTCTTCAATTTTCTGGTAGATTTAAACAATTCAGACCATCTCTCACACTGTTCACAAACCATATTATAATTTTGGTCCATTTTACTGGCTATCTTCTAGATCATCTATCAGCTACAAATCACAGTCACCAGAGCACCTGCCACAGCTTTTGGCTTACAGAATGGATGTCTAGTTATATCTCAGCTTTCCACTGTAATAAAAAGAAATGCCAAAAGATACTCTAACAACAGAGTACGCATGTTTTTGAATATGAGGCTGAATACCTGTCCCCTGTGGTTGTATGAGATTTATGATAATAAGCATTCCCCCTACTTAAATATATGAATAAAATATTCTACTTTAAAAACAAGTACTATAGCTTTGTTAGAATATAAAAGAGATGCAAGACAATATGTGTATTTAAAACACTGAAAAGGGATAATTCTCTTAAAAGTAATTGGAAAATAGTTAATATCACATTAATCAAGTTCTACATGCACTGTGATAACTAACCGGCTCCAGGACTTTGAGTCCTTACGTATGTCCTTCCACCAAGTCACATAATTGACATTATGTTATTAAACAGTATGCTCAAGTTGCACTGATTGAACTGTAACACGGTGCTCTATATTAAATTGAGGTTTTCACAGCTTCTTTGGTTCAAAATGCACAATATGATGTGTGTTCTTTTGGTGAACATCTATTCTTATGATAATATAGAATTTTAAAAATAATCTCTCTGTAGTTTGGGTACCTGTAACACAAGAGGCATATTGCTGTAAATGGAACAAACCATGGTGAAAAATGTTCTTGAATTTAAGAACTGGGTATTCAGTGCTGCACTTATTTGACGCCTGGGATTCTTACCTGTGTCAAAGAATGCCTCCATAATCTTTCATCTTACTATTTTAATTCCCTAAAACCAGAGGTTTAGAATACAGAAACTGATGAAGCAACATCCTTCCTATTTGCATTTTTTCCTTGTACAGTTTCAATGTATTTGACCTAACATAACTAATTCCTGGTTTTTGTTCCCACCATAATGTATTTACACAGATCAGTTACAATCTCTCCTACACACTATCTTTTCCTGACAGAAAATAATCTTTTTGTTTTACATAGAAAGCTATCTTAGGAAATTCTGTAGCCCCTAGTCTGAATTCTGAAACAAAAGGTGGTCTGAACACCATACAGAAATCCAATCAGAGTCTTACCAGGTTCTATTATAACAGCTTTTCTGCTGCTCCTCCTACAAAACACAGTAGGTCATGGAATTATCTAGAAAACCAACCTGCATTTTCTCTGACCCACATCACACCAGCAGCTCAGTTCCCGGAAAACTGATTATTATAGGTTTTTCCTGTCTTTTGACATTTCCAACTGAGAAGATCTCAAACTGTAACAATAAGGATTATCTTCTCATCATTCAAGACTGAAACATACCTTCTTTAATTTCATCCCATTTTAATTTTTCTAGTATATCAGTACTGATCCTGCGCAATACTGACAATGTCTGCAGCATAAGGCACCACCAGTCAGCTTGGATATAAATTCATTAATCCTAAAATAAAGCATTTCTGTTTAAACGACCAATGCAGACTAAGCACAACCATTTGAAATGCATGCTGTAAAAGAAAAATGGCAACTAACATCTTACCTTGTCCTAAGAGCCACCCAAGCAGCATCAATATCAGCATACAGATTCTTCTCTGTTGGCTTCCCAGAACTTGCACCATATCCAGAATAATCATAGGAGAATATGTTGCAATTAATCCGTGAACCCAGTCCTATGTAAAAGCTGCTCATCTGACCCAAGTCAACAGCATTTCCGTGTGAGAAGAGCAAAGTGTATTTGGCGTTAGGCGAACAACGCACAAACATACAGGCAATCCTGTTACCTTTACTTGTTCTAGTCATGAAGCACTCAATGGCCTCTTTTTCTCTAGAAGAATATTGCCAGTCTGCTCGCTCTGAGAGATGTAAAGTCCAGCGACTACCACTCTCATCACACATCAGTGTGTATGTGGGATCAGGAGGTAAGAATGCCAGTTTGGAGGCAATTTTCCCTGGGCATGGCGGACAACAGAACAGGCAACACAGTTCACTAAAGGAAAGATTATTCATCTTCCAGTCTGAAACAGGAAAAGAGAATGGTATCAGTTTCTAGTTACAATCCTATATATTAAAAAAAAAAAAAAGTGGAAAATGTAAAATTAACCTCTCTAGAAGATAATACATCATTTTAGTGGAAACATTTAACAAAACAGATATATAATAGCTTATTTGATATTATTAGAATGAGCATATTAAAGATATTATTAGAGTGAGCATATTATTAAAGAGTGGTAACTTGAAAGCCCTGCCAGGTATTAAAGCTAAAATATTATTACTCAGGGAAAGAAAACATGAGTTTTGGAGAGTTTCTTTTGAGGAAATGAAGTACACCATCTTGAGCCTTTAAGAGAAGTGTTCATGTCATTGACAAATACATATGATGAAGAACAATTAAAATATGTTTCAGTGTTTGCACAATACTAATGTTATGCAGCTCAAAAATCACTATAGCATTTCCTAAATAGAATATGTATTGCAGTCATCAATTATGGGCTCCTGCAAGCAGTATCAGCCATATGAAAGGTGCATGAAGGTCAAAACCTAGAAGGAAAAACAAGATGCTTCTGCTAGCTTAGCAAACACTGTACACTACAGTCCAGTCATAAACTTTTCCTTGCTCCACATACTGGCTGACATGTTTCCAAACCCTTCAAATAAATTATTAGTTAAGGTTTCCTGCATTGCACATAGGAATTGGGATTACAGTAATGATATGGCTATTTTTCTTCTGCGCTTTAACAAAAATATCCCAAAACAAATGTTCTATCACAGATACTTGCAAAATCAATATAATCTATACTATCAATTCAAACCATTGGTTAACAGAGTGGTACAAGAGGAAAAAAAAAAAAAAAAAAGGTAAACACACATACACCCAAAGCAAGCTAGATAATGATACAGTTGCCCTGAAAGGCAGGCATTGTGTCTTTTTAATTTACAGTTTGGAGAAGGTGGTGGGGAATGGGGGATCCTTCGTTGCGACAATACTTTTTCCTAAAAGGTAGGAAGAGCAATGAAATCTGCCAAGAGCCATGCTGGAAACCAGCACACCTAAGATAAGCATTTACACTACTTTCCTTGTGTTAAGTATCTCAAGTTTCATCTCAACTTAAACAACTTTTCCACCCCAAATCTCTCTACAGGTCTCAAACTCAGTTCCTGCCAGGTCACTGCAAACAGAAACGCTCTTGCAGTTTCATGTATCAACTTTGACTGCTAGATCCAAGTTTACAAATGGGAATAAAACAAACTGATTTCTGATGTCTACAGTTCCATGTTGTTTCAGAACTACTTGGGTAATCAAGCAATAAAATCTTACCGCTAGCTATAATATTTGGCAATATTTAGATCATATTTCAAAGTTTGTTCTTTAACTCATATACAAGCATAGTTTACATGCATGTACAAAATCCTGTTTAGAAAAGCTTTAAGGACACTGCTGTAAGTTCTGAATGTGTGAATGTCTCTTTCCTGTAGTAGATCATGAATTCACACTGCACACAACGTTACACAGACTACACTTGTAGAATAGTAAACATAGGCACAGCCATACAGTTCAATAAACAGCATGATCATTCTTGGAATACTACTCCTCTTTGTCGGCCACAAAACCTTTTTTTTTTCCCCCACAGGCTGCTACAGCCAAGTGCTTTCACTCTTAGTCTCCAGTGTTCTTAAAAAACAGAGGGAAATCACACATGGGTGACTGACACTGCCAACTTAGAGGAGATGGTAGGAAAAGTATACTGATCACCTCCCACAAAAAGGTAGATGGTCTCTTAAAAGAAGATCCTGAATAAACAACCATTATTTCTGCCAGCTAAAGAAAAAACAACCTCATGCATTTATGTAATCAGCACAAGTAGTCACTCAAATCCAGAAAATCTCATCTGTTCCCCATCAGGTGATATGACCTGGACATTATGCTTAATTTTAACCTGCAAATCAGGACAATAAGTGGAGGAGGTCTATGGACTGGCAAAAGGCTTGGGCCATCTCATGCACACGAAAAACTCAATAAATTTTTCCTTTTTCTCTTACAGCTGTGAGCACCAAAGGAGCTTTCACCTCTACATAGAAAGCTCATGTTCACAGCCCAGAGAAACTGCCGTGATGCCTCAACAGGTTTTTGTTGTGTGTTTTGTTTTGTTTTCTGCAAGAAGGGCTTATGACCCAGTATTCAACTACACTTCTATTTCTATCAGAAACTATTAAACTAATCTGTTCCAAATAAGTTTTCCCATCTTTTCAGAAAAGATGAAGGACAAAGCTAGATACTATGATTTATTCTATCTAGAGGAAAAAAAAAAAAATTTACATGAGAAATTTAGAAGCATACTCCAAAAGTGAGGTATAAATAGTCTGTTCTGCCCAGGAACAGAAAATTGCACTCTATTCCAGCATACAACGAAAGCTACAGAATCTTTTACTAGCTTCTCTATCCACTTGTCAGAAAGAATTAAAACAGGAATTTACATTATTAATAACCATAAACAGCCCAGCAACACTACAAATACAATCTCATTACGAAAATATTTGCTATTTGTCAAAGTCATTTCAGAAAACTGGAAAAAATGGGCTATTGCCACATATGGCAAATGACTTATGCTGAAGACCATGGCTAAAGTCTTATTTCTCCCCTATATTAATGTAGACTTTGTATAGTGTCCACGCAATGCAATGGAAACTCTATCTAGTGACCATAAAGATTATTACTCCAGAGGAGTTCTCCATCCAAAGTGCACCAACTCTTATTTAAAACAAATACTTGCTACTTTCTTCATTGGGAAGACACAAGAAAAACAGCAGATTCCTAGCATCACTAACTGAACAAATCTCACACAAACACCTACTGAACTTCCTCAAAGGATACCTTCAACTAAATTCGAACAATGTTTCTATTATAATAGAACTGGTTTGTCATCCATTGTATTCACGAGCGTGTTCTCAGCCTCCGGATCTAGAACAGAACCAGGATGTGCAAGAGTCCACAGGGTGTATAGAGTACGACTGATATCACCGTTTAAAAGTTCAACTGAATCAGCATTTCAGTGTAGTAGTTATCCACCAGATGTCATAATTTAACTTCAAACAAACAGGCATCATCTTTCTTCAAAACTTATACTGTTCAGATAATTCAATGAGGGATTATATTTAATGTTACCCCCAATAGTGTTTCTTTAACGTTCTTAATGTTATAAAACATGTAACATGACTGCCTAATGATTCATACAGCCAGAAATTATTATGGTAATAATTCAAAGTCACAAAACCCCCTTCATTTAGCATCACCCAAGCTTGGTAAAAGCTTCGGAGACCACCAGTCTTAAGAGAGACCAGTTACTTTATTAAATCTAAAACATGATTTAAGGGAAGCAAACAAGGTATCATGAGTGAAGTTGCATTAAAAAAAAAACCAAAACAAAACAAAACAACAACAACAAAAACAGGCTTGACACGTGCTTTATCTGAACTCTTAGTGAAACCAGGCCAAAACCACCATTGACCACAAATTACCTTTAAACATACAGTTCCACACATACAGATGAATCTCTTTAAGGGGACCCATTTGCCTAAGATGTGTTGTGAATAGCTAAGTTATAGTCTAACACCTGAGCATGTATGATGTAAATCTTCATGCTCATTACAGTAGCATCACCAGACACAGAGATCAACACATTCCAACAACATATCTATTTCACCTTCTATTTGTCACTTTAGTACTAATAAAGAATACAGTGCTGTTCTGCAAATGCAGTTCCCAATGCTGGTAAAATTATTGACAACAAAAAGAACATAATAAGGGAAAGATATATCCTTTAAAATTACACTGCATTTTTCATATAAATTAAGTAGGAGAATTCTGTGGAAGAAATAATGGAAAACTAATAAACTCATATTATTGCACCAAGGAAGGCTAAGAAACAAAACAGACCCAAGCAGCATCACCCCGGCCTTCTGGGATAGCTTTTAAATGGAAGGCAAGATAATTTTGTCAAATTTATCTCTTCAGCACTCTTATGAATAAAAAAGTAACATAGAAAATGACAAATGTAGAACTGCCTACAGGCAGTAATTTCAAACCATTCTTCAGCAATTAACCTTTTCCTTAAGGCTGAAAGAAGAGGAGGGGGAAAGTCTAATCTGAAAGAGCATCTCATATTTATTTTGTGATTCCTAGGATAACACAAATGTAGTTCTTTAACATAAGCAACTATTATGTGCAGATGGAAGAAGACAGGAATAACAAGAAAGTGGCTCCTATTATTCACATCTTTGAGTACTTTGCTACATATTAGCCTCAAAAGCCGAACTGTTGCAAACACTTATCTAGAAATCTTATATTTACATTAAATATAAATTACTCTAATTCTATATTTAAATTAAATTAACTATTTCACAGGAACTATTCACAAGAACAAAGTCAAACTCATAAATACAGCTGCTGGTTTGTAAATTTTAGTGGTGCTCTAACTGTAAGAGGCAAATTATTCAAATTGCTGGGTTCTTCTGTTTCTTTTTTTTTTTTTTTTAAATTATCACTTTTCATTATGTACTGCTAAAATAACAAACTCTGAAGTAGCTTCCCTTTCATTAAACACAATGCAATGAAAACTTGAGTTCAAGCCACTACTAAAACAATATTTATTTCACCATCTGCATTACATTAAAAATGGAACAGAAGCTTATCAACATTCAGCTACTTCACGAGCTAAAGTAACAAAATATTTAGTTGAAAAAAAAAAAAAATCTGTGTCTGATTAAGTATTATATAAAAGGATTAAACTAATAAAATTGTTAAAAAAGAATACACGGTACATCTGGAAAAGAACACAGAGGAAGTCTATTCAATAATGAAAAAGCCATACCAAAAAATACCATGAAGTAACTTTTTAAGGTAGTTTTCAAAGACCAAAACAAGCAACGTAACACCAGAGAAGCCTGATAGGACCAAACCTTCATTGTGGTCAGTTTGATTTTAAACAAATAAACAGCTTTACTATTCTCACAAATTCTAGCAAATTATAAAGCTTAACTTGGTATATAGAGACATTCTTCTGCTGCTGGTTTCTTTACATACCTCAAAACTTAATGGCACAGTTGGAAAATGAAAAGGAATACAGGAAACACTGTATGAAAAAACTAGTAATTTCTTCTCACCTAAAGAGCAAACCAACCCTCTGAATATCCCAGATAGGCACTGCGGGATTAAACGGGATTACATCATGTTTTGCATGCCCCAAGCAAGACTCAGAACTGCTCTGCTAAAATCACCTGCACACTGACAGGAACTGAAGCCCCCCACGCTATTTGAGCCACATCAGTCTGGTGCTTCACTGCACCAGTCCGTCAGCCACTAATAAGCCACGCTTTTAACACTGCTCCACGTTCCGTGGGTATTATTTTGGTTTCCGCAGTCATGTATTTTTCTAGCTACCTTCTGGCCAAACACTTTAAACTTTTAAATTAGTAATACCTTAGAGCAATTTTAAGGCCAGCGTCGCTCCTACTATCAACAGCAAAAGCTGAAGAAATACACTGAATCAGTCCTGTGAGAAATAAATGAACTCCTCAGACGTCTCTATCTAAAAACGGTTTCGCAGAAGCGTACAACGCTGACAGGGAGGCACTATTTACACCCACTGAAAGCCAGAATTTAACAAGCGTTTAAGAAGTTAGCTTGCCCGTTTCCCGAGCGAAGGTGTCCCCGGCAAGACCACGAAGCCGGGAGCCCCGGAACAGCCCGCCCGCAGCACCCCGGGCCCTCTGAGGCAGGCGACACCCCCGCTCCCCGGTGCTGGGGACACCGAGAGCAGCAGGGAAGAGGCCACCGAGCCCACAGCCGCGACGCGGGCAGGGGGGTCGCCGGGGCCGCCACCTCCCTGCCCTTTCGGGTCGGAGAACTGAGCCGCCGCCTCCCTCACCGAGAAGCAGCCACTGCCGCGGCTGCCCTTCCTCCTGCCCCACGCGGCAGCCGCGGGGGAGGCAGCCACACGCTCGTCCCCACACAGAGAAGGACCGCGGAGGACAGGAGAGAAACGGCCGGACTTGCCGAGGGGTCAACTCGCCGGCACACCTCGGAAGCGGATTCACGAACCGCCGCCAGCGCCGAGCCGGGGCCGCACCGGCTGCTCCGCAGCACCCCCTCAGCGCCACCCGCCCGGCCCCGCCGCTGCCGGGGGGAGGGGATCCCGTACCTGCGCCTGACGCTCCGCTCGGCGGCGGCCCCACACTTTCCCAACCGCCGCCGCTCGACCGCCCGGCCGGAGCGGGGAGGGCCGCCGGTTGTGCTGAGTAACGGCGCGGCGGTGGGAGGTCGTCGGCGCCCCGGCCGGCGCCCGCAGCGCCGCAGCCGCGCTCGGCGGCAGAGAACGCGAGGCCCCTGGAGAGCTGCTCCCCGCCCCGCGCGGCCTAGAGAAGCGGCGCCACCCTCGCCTCGCCGAGCGGCTGCACCGGATCCCGCGACTTCATCGGCTCAAGCAGCTGCCTGAGTGGCCAAGAGGGCGGCGGGGCGGGACCAGCCGCCGGCTGCAAGAGACCAATGGGGCCGCAGTCCGCAGCGCCGCTCCGGCCACTGAGGCTCCCCGCCTGAGGGAGGGTGGGCGGGAAGAAGCAAAGAGGTAGCGAACCGTCGCTGGCAGAGGGTTATACAGACACCGCCCGCGGGCCAATGGTGAAGCGGCGAGGCCGGAGTGGAGGGGGCGAGGAGCGGTTCCGGAGCAAGTGTGGCCGGCAGTGGCCTTTGCCCGGGGGATGAGCTCAGAGAAAGGGAACGTGTCGCGCACGCGGCCCCAGCGGTACCAGAACGCGCACGCCTTCAGGAACGACAAGTACGACACCAGCGCCCGGCGCAAGGTAGGCGGCGGGGCGGCCCCGGGACCCCGCTGCACCGGCACCGGACCGGGCTGCCCCCTCCTCTCCCGGCGCTGCGCTGGGCCGGGCCGGACCGCCTCGCGGGCGGGCGAGGAGACGCGGCGGCAGGGGCCACCTCTCTGGAGGCGGCGGGACGGTCGGGGGTTGAAGCGGCGGGAGAGATGTGGTGGTGTTTGGCCACGAAAGCGCGAAGAGAAGTTGCTGTGGCCTGCTGGGCGTACAGGCGCCTTCGGAGCAGCGGCCTGTCCCTCTGCGGCCTCCTGCTGGAAGGGCTTCGGGATCAGAAACGAAGTCGGACAGCGGTGGGAGCCCGGAGACCTCTGCGTTTTAGTGGCGGAGAAACTTTTGACTCATGAGTGGCCATAAGGTTCCCTGCGATTGTTAATCTGTTACAAGCCGTCTCGGTCAGCTGTCACCTGGCCTCATGTCTTAGGCTGTTGCATAAGCAAATACATGGTGTGGTACATGAAGCATACTTATGATATGAAAGGCCCTCGTTAAGTCAAAAAATTGCTAAGGGGAAGACTGAAATAAAACATTTGTGCAAGGAGTAAATGTTCCTTGCAATGTTGTCCGTGTGATTTCTTGAAAGGTGTTTGGTTTTCTTTGTGACGAGGTCTTACTTCAGGTGTCTTAACCTTTTGAGAATTTGTTTTTAACAACCCTGCCATCATCCATATAAATATCGTGTTTTCACTATGTGTACTTTTGAGACAGCTTACAAAATGCTTATGTTTGGTTTAAGGCATTAAAAAAATCTCAAGTGTCTTTTCTGAGAAGTTATGTAGAAAGGTGTCTTCAGAGGCTTTATCAGTTCTTTTGTTACACACATTGTCATGGTTTGATATTTCACACTACTGTTACAAAAGGCCATTGTTGTCTTTTTGTTGTTGTTTCTAAGCAAGGAAAAGGAAATGGTTTACACTTTATTTTTGGAACAAGCCCTATGCTTGTAGTTGTGGTAGCATAAATAGCAGTGCAGGAGAGGATGAAGACCAAGCAGTGTCTCTGAGCAGTAAAATGGAAGTGGGATGTTTTGTCTTGCAAGGTGAATTGAAAGAGATGAATAAAACAAAACGCAAAATGAGCATTCTAGAGAGGCTCATCTGGTGCTATTGCTCTTATGTCAGCATCCCTTCAACTAAACCTGACTGGATTGTCAAAAAGAACTGAGAGGATGGGAAGAAAGTACTAAATTAAAGCAATAACACCAAAGAGGGAGCATGTGTGTTTGTGTGTGTGTTGTTTTTTTGTTTGTTTTTTAAAGATGTTGTAGGACTGGTTCTGCAAGTTGAACAGCCTGCTTTCCTGGGGCTCAAAGCAGCACCAGTTTTGTTTATTGTGTGAGTCATTACATGATACCTGATAGGAGAGTAGTTTCCTGTCTGACCTTTACACACATACACATGCAAAAATATCCTCAAGAATTAGTCTATCAGAAGAATCTTCAGAGAAAAACTGAATTCTGACATCAGTTTTGTAACAGAAAGAATCACTGTAATACACAGATGGCTGTTTTTCTTTCCTTTTTAAATATTTTCCATCATATAGGACTGGCTACGCAGTAACATGCACTCATAAGTAAAATTTTTTAAAGCTTTTGAATGTAGCAAAGATTCACTGTGGGCAAAACTGTGATATGGGACTGTCTTTTTCCTATTTCAAGTGAATGCTTTCTTTGTGTGCTTGCCTGTTCATGGAGATGGCTGAACACAGGGAGGAAGCTTCTTGAAGAAGGTGCTTCCTATTACAGTGTTAGATAGTGTGTCTTAAAGGGAAAGGGTGCATTTTTCTTTCAATGTACTGTCATATACAAACTCTAACGCTAAGGGGTATGCAGGAGCCTTTATAATGGTGACTAGGCCTGATTCTGCTATTCAAGAAATTTGAAAAAGAGTTAGACTAAGAAAGGTTAAATGATGATTAATGTCATAATTTAGATACAGACTATGCTGAGTGATTACAGTTTTCCATCTTTGTCTTGTGTAGTCCTGAATGATCAGATACGCCACAGGCATTCAAGGTGTGATGAGGGAAAGGAATAAATAGCAGCAATTTGATCACAAGGGTTGGTAAAGGAGTGGGACATTCTTCCTTTCCAGCTCTCACTAGCTTAGCAGAAGAATGCTCAGAGCTGCTGAAAGAGGGTCATTCTCTTATCTTTGACCACTGTTATACACTGTGCAATGCAATACTATCTTGAAAGGCTGCAGAATGCTTTCTAGTTTAAAATTTTTATCCTACTGCATTAGCGATGTTGAATATTAACTGCAGTAGCTTCAGGTTGTACTGTGGGTGGAGCTGAGGTAGTTATTTGCAGTGTTATTGCTGCTTCTTTCAGTGAATCAGTATCTGCAGAAAAAAAAAATGATCTAATGGTATTTTGACTTTTCCCTGCTGGAAGTCATTATTCAGTTGTTTTGTGGGTTTTTTAGAAAGTTTTTGTGCTCTCTTTGTGACATTGACTTTGGTATCGGTTTTCTAATTCTAAAGGCCACAGATGTGATTGCTTACAGAACTTGCTGTCTTTCCCCTAATGATCAGTCTTAGTAAAGAAGCATTACCTTGCGATAGGCTAGTTGAGGTGGAACACCCTTGCAGTAAAGTACACTGCCTCTCTACTGTACTTGGGTAGCTGTCTACAGCAGTTCTGGGAAAGCTTGCATCCTAGGATGAACTGAAGAAGGAAGAGTGAAGACAGGGTAAGATGCATGGTGTTGTTAGTTATTGAATCTTGTAATTTGTTTATGGGTGCTTGCTTTACACAGTGTGTTCCAGAAACAGCTGTTTGCAGCACTGAGATGAAGAATATACCTTGTCATATGGATATACATTTTATGTAAAATATATTACATAAGTCAACATGGATGCTGGAGTAGTTCTAGAGATGAAAGCAGGTAGCATTCAATGAGAACATTTAGAACTCCATTGTAATAAGATGGTAAACCACAAAGTGATTCATATTTACACCCAAACAACTGATCTCTTTCTCCATTTCTTTCCTCTCATTAAATGCATCCCAGATTATAATCTGCATTTCCCTAATTTTCAGAGGTTATTAACTGAACCTCAATTTCACTGTGGTGTTGATGTCAGCTACTTCTTCAGTTGTCTGTATGCATAAATAACTTGTTTCAGTGGAGTTGCTGGTCAAGATTGTGGGAAGGCAGTAGGAACAGAACAGTGAATACAGAGGTTAAGTGCTGAGTCACTGTTTGTGACTTGAAGCTCAGAGAGGAGATATAGATAAATCGTTAGCAAACTGGAATTGTCAGATAACAGTTATTGGAGTTTGGTTAGTTTCTGTTCTTGCTGCAACATAGGGTTACTTGGTAGGCTGAAGTCTACTTTCTGGCCACCCCTATTAATCTGGGTTCAGAAGTGCATGCAGGTCTAGGTTATAGCCTTTCACGTATGGAGACATGGAGCAAGCATAACGTCTATTCTGGACTTCAGCCTAACTCAGAGTGGGGTGCGTGGCTAAGGAGAGAGAGTGTGTGTGGGGGTGTGTTCAGTTATTTGTGGGGAAGAGGATGGGAGTTGACTGTTGGTCCTTCCAAGTGTGTACATTCTCTTGTTGATTACTGGCATGTTTTCAGATCCATGGTCACTGATCTGAAAAAAACCTAACCATCTCGATCTCTAAGATGGCCGTTTGGAATTGGGCTTAGAGAAAGCTTTTGATTTCGTGTGTTTTAAAGTCCATAGCAATAAAACATGAATGGGCTTTAAATGCTAGCTGTATAGCCATCCATATGTAACTAGAATGGATGCAAGGAAGACTTTAAGGTTTTGGCTAAAATGTTAAATATACTTATTTTCAGAAAGAGATGAGAAGATATCTGTGTAGAAAATGGGATTTAAAGTAATTAAAGTAATACTGATACAATACAAGATCAGGTGAAGTACTTCGGTGGACTTGATTTCTGGCTTTGAAGGGTGTGTTAGAACCCTGAAAAGCTGGTGTTTCATATCACAGTTTTGTATTTGTTAGTCTGCACTGATGTACTCTGCTTTGTAGTCATCCGCTGGAGATCCTGTGGAGTTTTGTTTTTCTGAGAAGTGTAGTTATTTAGAAATGTTACATTCAGCCTTGTTGATTGAAGCACTATGCTTCTGACAAGGAATTTTATGGATGGCATTGACATGGCGTTCATTTACAGCAGAATAGACCACTGATGTGTGCTCAGTACTAGGAGTCTGCTTACAATAGAGGAAATCAAAATACCCATGAGTTCACACATAATTAGAAACTTCAAAATAGGTAGTGAAGCTTCTTTGAAACCCCATTATTACATCTTGCTTGTGAGTGCTTTAATGCTGGGTTAAGCTAGGGATTATTTTGTGTGCCAAGTTAGTAGGTGTAGGTGCATGTGTTTACTTTAATACATTCTGAACTGCTTTTGGCGAGTTGTTAAATCATTTAATACTGGGTTACATGAGCATACAGAGGATGCTGTTTCCTTAATGCAGTTGACCTGACAGTCTGTATATAATGTGCACATGGAATATTTTGTGACTGTATAATTTAAGACTGTTTATGTATGTATGTTTTGCATAATTGTAACTTCTTTGGAGAATTTGTAGACATACTCTAAGCACTATATGAGTTGCACTTGAACAGAAGTGTGGCAGAGGAAAAGTGGAAAGATCTGTTGGCTGAAACAGGGAAGTGAGTGTAAAAAAAAAAAAAATAAAAATGGAGAAAGTTCTGTGGCAGAAACAATATAACCTTTCAGAGAAATCCATTTTAGACCATAAGCATTACCACCTCTTTGTGTGTGAAAGCTAGTTACTTGCATAAAAGCTGTGTCAAAAAGTTGGAAGAGAATAATGAAATTTACAAACCCTGTTCAGGTCTCTATGTAGATTGTGGTTTTGTACCCTTAAAGGAAAGCAAGCTATTAAATGCACAAAAGAAAGAAAATATGAATATATTAAAGTTTAAACAACGTACAGAATAGTAAAAAGTAAATATTAATAGGAAAAATAAGCAACGGAAGGATTTATTTGATTTAACTAATAGCTTCCCCATTCTGACTGGAAACTGGGATACCAGGAAAGCTTCTATTCCAGTTTATTAGGAGAACTTACATATTCTGTGGTGATTGCAAAGATCTGAAAAGTCAGCTTATCCAAATCTAATTATTTAATTAGGGCCAACTTTCTTTGCTTCTTCAGGTCTGTGCAGGTTTTGAAAGTGATATAATACTTTTTTTGGTCAAAGGAAGTGTTGAGTTTGGTGTAAAAAAACCAGAGTAAATTATCAACTTGTTTTAGTAATAGTAATATTTAAATATCAGGTGTTTGTTTTTTTTTTTTTTTTTCTCAGCAAAATAAACCTAGAAGACAAACACAAGTCAAGATCAAACTCTGTAAATCTCCTTGTTTGCTTGTTTTACATCAATCCATCATTCTCTTTTGACTTCCTAAATCAAAAGCCCGGTAAAAGTATTGTAGAATCATAGTCTCTCTCATAGCCATATGTGCTGGGACAACGACTTAACTACACCACCCCATACCTGAAGTGCTAACATTGAGTAAAAAATACAGGAAAATGCTGAAGAGGGGGAAGAGACTGTGCTGTATATGTGCCTGTTAGGAGGAAATTAGAACTTGAAAGTCATCTGTCTTCCAGTTGTTACCTTTTGAGCAGATACCATGTGATTTCTTTTACTTGCTGTGTAATATTTGTGATTCTACAGGTGGCTAGGTTGAAAAGTCCAGTCATCTGTATGCCTGGATCAGGATCTTAAGTTACACATAAATGTCATCTTCATAGCTACAATCTAATTTGGTGTAAAAACTCTTAGGCAGCATTTTGGTCAATGTTTTTAATCTTTATCTTTGCACTGGATATTTAAAGTGTCACCAAGAAAATGGAACAGTTCAGATGTGACTGTGTAGAAGTAATCTAAATACACATACCAGTTTGATAGAGATTCATTGGCTTTATGTGGATGTGATTGTTGCTGTGCAATAAAATGACATTATTTTATTTTAGAGCTTGTTGTATATTACTTGTCTTCCAAAGACCTTTTTAAGCAGCGAAACAATGCATTAATGTAGAGGGAGGACTAATCATAGAATAGTTTGGGCTGGAAGGGACCTTTAAAGATCATCTAGTCCAGCCCCCCTGCAATGAGCAAGGACATCTGCAACTAGATCACGTTGCTCAGAGCCCCATCCAGCCTGGCCTGGGATGTCTCCAGGGATGGGTTATCTACCACCTCTCTGGGCAACCTGTGCCAGTGTTTCACCACCCTCATTGTAAAACATTTCTTCCTCATGTCTGGCCTGAATCTCCCCTCTTTTACTTTAAAGGCATTACAAATTGTCCCTTCACAGTGGGATGAGGGCATCAGATAAGATGCAGGGCTTTATTGTTTGAAGCAAAAGTGAAGAAGTCCCAGTAATATAGTCTTTATGTCACATTGCTAGTCTCTTGGCCTTGAAATGAGGTGGTACTTTCATGCAAAGAGTATGAGTAATATGAAAAGGCATCTTTGGAATTTGGGATGGTCTGTGGTTTAGTTTGTCTGATAAAAAACAAAAATAGAAAATAAATTAATCACCATATGATTGTTGTATATTCTGAAGCCAGATGATAAGTGTATCGGGAGAGGGAAGAACTTTATAAAGCTCCATTAATAATAACTATGCATATTTCCTTGTTCCTTAGCAAATGTTTAGCAGAATTTATAATAGGCTGCCTGTTTGACAAACTTTGCATTTCCTTTACATGAGAGGTGAAAGTAGCTCCTATTTTCTTCTTTGACACTGTTTATGCCACATGCAGTCCTGAGTGTGGCCTCTTGCATTCTAAGTGTATTATGCGTTGCTGAGCCTGTCCCTGCATCACTTAAGAACAACACTCCCATCCTCAGCTGTGATGTCAGGAGGTATTATTTGAAACAAGGTAGTTTTCAGTAAGGAAGCTAGCTCCCTTTGGAAAGACAGCCAGCTGTCTTCAACTTGAACTGTTGGTATTTATTTGGTTCTGCCTTAGCAATAGTAAAAATAGTTGATCACGGTAAAGAATACCTGGGAATAGAAATTACAGTGTTTATGTCTTTCTCCCCTCCTACATTACTAATGAATGCAAATCAGGAGAGTGAGAGGAAGAATTGGGAAGTTTGGGACAGTTTGCAGGTTATTAGAAGCTTATTCAGGCTATATTACTTGGAGCCTTACTTTTTGCTAGTTAAGCACTGAAAAGAAGGCTAATCATCAAATTGCATGAATTTTGAAAGAATGAACAGAGTCAGTGTTGGCGGCAGTTTGAATTGCCAGCCATTTAACAAATATCTGCTGAGAACTTACCAATGATTTTATTTTCTCAGAAAGTTTCCACATTAGTGAAACGTTTGTGTTTCTTGGAAAATTTAGTTCATGAGGCATGACTGACATCAGAACCAGAGCTTTTCATATTCAGTATTCAAGCATTCTGCAAAACCTTGTTTCTTTCAAGTCTGTATTTGATCATTTGAAAAAAGTTTGCTGTCTTTTAACTGAACCAGCCAAAAGCATCACACCTTTACTTAACTGCACTGTGGGAAAATTCATACTGAATGCTTGAAGTTTAATAAAAATGAAAACAATGGGAAATAAGTCCCATGGTACAGTCTTACTTTTAAGTAGCATTTCCTCTGCCACATTCATTTTTCGGAGTAGAATAAGATACTGTGTTTTTAAAGCTAGGCTTGTTCTTTTGTCTAGTGTATTGAGGTAGAACTTTTTGGAGTAGTAAGAAGCTCTTGTGGGTCCTAAAACCAGGAAGTTACTTCAGAAGCTTCAGAATGCATAGAATGACTTTATGTTATTCTTTTACAAATAAAATGAAAACTCTAATCCCAATTAATGCAGAATGTGTTCCAATGAACTTGTAGGCATACTAAGAAATAGATGTGTTTTAGACCATGTTAATAATGTAATTTTGGTACAGTAGCCATTTTTAAGCCATCTAAAAAAAGGCACAACATACATTTTTTGCTATATGCATTTTTTAAATTATGAGGTTTCTACATCTGAAGTTCTGAATTAATATACAAAACAGTATGATAGATAAAGTTGCTGCTGGCATTTTTAGATAGAGAACAAATATAAGCAGGTTGAATATACAAGTATATGTTGCTTGTTGTATAAGATAACATGTAGTTTGGTGCTACTTTCCATCTCAGAATAACTTCTCTTGTGCAAAGAGTAGTAGCCGGTTGACATAATTGTATTCTTTAGGAAACAACCCACAATCTTGTAGATGATCTTAAGGTAAACCTTGCATTGTCTTGAAAATATACTGTAGTTTAAATGATCATTTTGAGGATATTATCTTAGATACTTGAGCACAAAAATATGTTACATTTTCATAAATGAAATTTTGATGAAAGAGACATTGAATGATTTGACTGCAATTAATGAGTGGGTTCTACTTTATTGTGATCTGAGAAAAAATTCTGAGACTACTTTCTTGAAGTATGTAGTACAATGGTAGATTGAGCAACAGCAAGTTAAATGTTAAAGCTTGGAAGCTGTCTTCCTTTGATGAAAACTGCATATTGAAGGGTTTATTTCTACTTAAATCTGTTTTGTAAAATCTCTAGAGATGAAAAAAATATAATAATCTACTTTTAACAATATAATACCCTAAATAACTACTACTGTTAACAAGATTATTATAATAATGAAGACTACCTTGAGGTAAAGGACTACCTTAACACTCCTGCCACTGAAGAAAATTACTAGCAGTAAATGTATATGAAATGCTTATGTTAATATCAAACCACTTTCTACATACTGTATTAATCACATGATGGATGCAAATGCTTTCTGAGCAAGATTATACTTGTAAAAGTAGGAAATCTTCAATGTTTTCTTATTTTAATTTTTATTTATTCAGAAAATAAATGCTAAGCTGCATGATGGCGTGTGTCAGCATTGCAAAGGTATCTTGGAGTGGCGTGTAAAATTCAGCAAGTACAAACTACTATCAAAACCAAAAAAATGGTGAGTTAATGTACTTTCTATTAATCGCTGATAGTGTAGTTTGTGAACTTTTTAGAAAATATTCTAGTTTTGGAAACGCACAAGTAGTAACTGCTACCAATATGATGCTCTTCAAATTTGGAGTCTGCAATTACAATATGTATGCAATGTTAATTTTCTAATTCAGTAGTCATTAAAACTTTTGAAAAGAAAACACAGTGGAAAAGCAACTGCTTCCCTTTTTGCTGTTAAGATGCTTGAATTGTGGACCTCTAGATTTCTAAAACCATCAGTGAGTCCTCCTGAACAAATAGTGAAATGTGAACCAGTTGTAACATGGTTTTCTAAGGCCTCATTGCAAGTCAGTACTAGAGGAATCTGCACATATGTTAACATTTGTAATTTACAAAGACTGTTAGAGAAATGCAGAAAGTTTTAATTTTATGTCATATCAAAACTCATCAGCAACACTGTTCTCAGCATTACAGAGGCCTCAGTTCCTACAAAATGTTTGCCATACATGCATTTCATTACCTCTTAGCATGTTTTCTCCTTTTGTATATGAAACTAAATATAAGTCTAAATATTAAATGCTTAGCATTGTTTGCATACAGTTCTGTATTAAGTGTTTTTGGATAAGTGCATAACAAAGGTGATAAATATCTTAAAATAATTTGTGGGTTTGTGATAGATTAATTTTCTGAAGTGGGCACTCTGCTCCGTTCTTACTTGCTCACCTACAGAGGACCTTCTGTGGCTGCAGTGTTTCAACAGTGCAACAGTGAACTCAAAGCAACTATAGCTGGGCTATAGTGTATGATGCAGCCAGCTTTGTCAGAGTAGTTCGCTCTGTGTTAGTGTTTTGTGCTTAGTCACATACTTCTGAAATAGCTAGGAACTGCTTGAAGAGGTTCTGTAAATGTATGTGTGCAGTTCCCTGAATGACAGTGTATTTTCTTTCTATTTTCAGTAGGTTAGAAGGGAAGGAATGTTTGTTCATGCTATATCCTCCACTTGTGAACAGTTTTACTTTTTAATATGAAACCGTATGCAACAAATATTTTGGTTTTAGTAAACAATTTCATCCTTTCATGTAAAAAGAAAATATTAGGTAGAAGTCTTACTGGTTCTCAAAGTAAATATTCTGGGTTCATTCACTGCTGATGGAGTTGGGATTTGTCTTTTTTAAACTCTTTCTCAAATGACTGTATGCATCCTGTTTTAAAGTACTGAGCTGTAACAAATCATGTTGTGATGGATCTGGTTCTTTTACCTCTTCTCTGCCTATCCTCAAAGGAAAAAAAAGCAGGCAAAAAGCATGCATATCAGAGAAAAATTGGAAATAGAAAAAGTCGCAAAGCTGCTTATGACAAAATATGTGATGTTTTCTGTCATTTTTGAGCAAGTAAATTGGGCTGCAGACTGTTGTAGCTCTACAGGTGGCAGTTTCTAGCCACACTACAGCAGTACAATGGCTGAGTGGGCTGCTATAGTGAGAGGACAAGAGTATGAAGATTTTTCAATGGATAAAGCTTCTAGGTTAAGTAAACACATTACGGACATTCAAAATGTGACTATATGAAAAAAATTAATTCTTCACGTCACAGACAATGGGAATGGAGGACTTCTCTACACCTCAACTTATTTTTAGCTTTTTAACTCTTCAAAATTATAATTGTTAGAAAAACCACAAGTTATCCCTACTCTACTTTTATTTCAAGTATTTAATTATTACAAATAAAAGTACTTAAAAAGAAAGTTTATCCACCTTGCATTGATAAGTGCCCGTTTGGTGTCACATGTCTGGGAAGAACTGTAAACATTTTTTTAATACTAGCACAACTGAATGTAGAAGAAATAAAACCCTAAGTAGGCATTTCCAGTGGCATGTAACTGCAGGTATTTCCTAGGGGACAGTTAGTGCATCTCGCCTTATAAGGTATGCAGAACCACTTGATATTTTCCTTCAGCCTGTTTTAGCCAAGTCTGCAAATCCACTGTTCAGAACTGTATGCTGAGTCTTTCCTGACAGATTTTGAGTGCCTGAGGATCCAAGAAAAAGTGACTTTTATGACAGCACCTTTACATGGGATGTATAGTTTTGGGTTTTGTTCTCCAAAAATACAAGACTTTAGAAATGTCAGCTGAATATTAAGCCATAGCATTTTAGAAGTTACTTAATCTACAGAGTTTTATTGTATCTTGAAAAATAATAGGCAAAACCCTATACATAATTAGGTTGGGTATGTTGGGTATATTCAGAATACAGTTTCATGGAGGCTTGTGTTCACAGAAAGCAAACTTCAGCACTGGCCTTGCGTATTTAGAAGTTCAAGAGAAGGACATTGTCGTGTTTGAACTGAGAGCTTTTTGCTTGTAAATTGTATGCATCTTTTTATACCATATTTTTGTTTTCTTTTATCATTAAACCAGAAATTGTTATGTAGCTTTTGAAGTAAAACTACCTACTGAAATTAATGTAAAGGTTTCCTTTGTTACTTTAAGCATAAAAATTCTTGATTTTATGTTTCCTCTTCAGTTCTTGTTTTAATAATTCTTCTTGAAAAAGGTACAGGAGAGAGAAGACAGGCAATGATTTTAATAGTGCTGCTGTTAAAACACCAATTGTTTCTTATCAAACCAGCTTATAACATGTTGTTCCTCTTTTGAAGAGTATGTCTATTTTGTCTTTGAACACAGACTGTTTAATAAGTGTCCACAAATATTTTTTTAATTGTATTTTCTTTCTCTTCACAGTGTGAAGTGCCTCCAGAAGACTGTAAAAGATCCTTACCATATTATTTGTCGACCATGTGCTGGTAAACTAGAAGTTTGTGCGAAATGTGGAAAAGAAGAAGAAATAGTAATTCCGTAAGTAGCTCATAGGTTACATAGTTTCAGTACTGCACTGTTTATCCTGCTTTTATTAAAGCTTGTTTGGAAACTGCCAAGAAGCTGTTGTACTTTGTGCCATATTCTGAATAATCTTGACAGGAGTCAGTAGGAGTCATTACCCTCACTTTCTTCTGCTGAAACTGTGGATGAAATGCCTGTTGATGATAGTGGGGCTGGCCTAAAAGAAGTCTTAATGGATAAGACACTTTGTGTTAATACCAAAGGGTAAATTGAAAATCTTTCTTTGGAACAAAGCATTTCAAATGGATTTTGGTCTGGAGCACCATAAAATATGCATAAGCCAATTTACTGTTTGCATTTTGTCTGTCATTTGATGATTTAGTTACTAGTGAGCAGAAAAACAAAACAAGGGCTGATATTGAGCAGTTTCTGCAATATATTTAGCAGGCTTTTGTTTTTTCTTGTTCTTTTACTAGAGTTCTCTCCATATTGAACATCCTGTATTAATTTATGAGTTTATGACAACTGGCCAGCCTTTGCATAGTTGGTCAAACTGTTTATATATCTATTCTTTTTTAGTCACAAACTTTTTCCTTTATTGTCTTTTATATCTTTCCTATTTAATGTGAAAGCAACTTTAGGTTATTGTCCCTCTCCTCTTCCTCCCCACCCCTTTTCATCCCTGGTAGAATATTCTACCCTCCATCCCATTCTTGTTTAAAAGAAAGGTAAATTTGAAAAGTACGTGGTGATAACATCCTCTTGCTTTCTGCAGGATTAACAAGGGACAAGACAGAACTGAGAGTGTGACTACTAAAAATGACCAAGACAGCAGTGGATTGGAGGACAAGCTGAATTTTGATGCAAACTTCAGTAGTACAGACAGTGATGAAGATTCTGATGTACTTGAAGAACGATTTAAAAGTATGAATTTTCAAAGGACAGAGATCTAAAAGGTTGAGTTTATATGAGAGGCAATAAAAAATGGTGAACCAGTGTTTACCTTAAACTGCTCTGAAAACCTGTTTTGCCTTCTAAAGTCCTTGCATATAGACCTTGGTACTGTATTTTGACATATGTTGGGAGTTTTGTATAAATAATTTTTTTTTGTATTAAGAGCAGAATTTCTTGTTAAAACCTTCGGAAATTGAATCTTTAAGCATATTTATTTCTTACCTGTAAACACTTACTGTTTCTCTGGAATAAAGCCTGTTTGTGTAATTGTTATAAATTCAATATTACGTGACTGTTGTATTGCTACTTGGAAAGCTCTGTGAAAGTCTAGAATAAATACAGTGTCTTGTCATACAAAGGAAGAGCTAAACCAACTGTAATAGTTTGCTGAAGGAAGAACTTGTGATTTCTGTCAATGAGTTTCCAAACAGGGTCAAAATGCCAAGTGATCATTACCCTTCACCCTCTTGTTTCTTTTCTGTGCTAAAATGGCCCTGAGTGCCATCACCAGTACAATATATAAGTATGCATTACAAATTTGTGACCTTGTTACTACTAATGTTTTGAGAATAAACAATCTGAAGACTACTTAGAATTTCTCTTAACAGGTCTCACCTTTTCCTTTGCAGATCTAAGGTAGTTTGATCTGATATGAAAACTCTTCTTTAGCATATGGATGCTTATATAGTTACTCTCCTGCTGTTTTTCAGTTTTTCCTGGGGGTTATTTCAATGTAGATTAAGCTTTAGGAAGAACTTAACTGAATTTCCTGCTCTGGTGGGGGGATTGGACTAGATGATATTTCGAGGTCTCTTCCAGTCCCTAACATTCTGTGATTCTGTGAATGTGCAGTAGCTGTCTTCATGTGATTCCAGATGGTTTGATCTCTTCTCTATTGCCTGCTACCTCTGTGAATAAAGCTGAGTAAGTGCTTCCTAGTAATTAAACAGTTTAGCCTGTGACAATATACTATGCTATTTTAACTAACTGCATAACAGCTACACCTGCTATGGTGTTCTACCTGATTAGTAGTAGGGGGCAGAAAAGACCAGAGGCCTCTGCAAAATGGCAAAAGGCTGGGCTAAATGTCCCACACCAAAAACTCCCTCAGCTGTGCCCCAGAGCAAGCAAGACGAGCAGAACCAACTGTAAGGCCCTGACTCTTTATATATGAAAAATGATGCTAATGGGATGGAACGCTCTCATTGATAGTATGGATGTCAGTGAAGCTCTGTCCCATCCATGTGCCTCTGCCCCAATGCCTCACTCCTGTGGGCAGAGCGCTTAGAATATCCTTGGCTCTCAGACCAGAGCAATTAAAATCATTAACTCTGTGCTGGGGTGTTATCTCTTGTTCTCAAACTTAAGCCCAAATAATGAGCATGCTAGCTATGGAAAAAAAAGTGTCCAACTGCGTGAAGAAAATTAACCCATTTTCAGTCAAACCAGCACAGGCATGGAAAAATTTTATTCCTAAGCTACCTTCTTCAAATTAATTGTAAGGGACTTCAGCTCTGACATCATTCCCCCTGCAATGGGGGAAATATTGAAACTTTGTCCTTTGCGGAGAGATAGCCACCCTGTGCCTCCTGTAGTTGCCTTTAAAAAAAATGTAGTTACCGAGATGTGGAGTACTAAGATATTCAACAGTAAACACCATAGAAACTGTTCTAATTTAAAGGACAAATTTATTATTTAGTGTTGACAATAATAGGCAACACAAAAATTCTTGTACTCAGTCAAGAAACAGCTCTTAGTCTTTTTTTTTTTTTAACCATATGTGCTTGTCACTGCACATAAGACCTTCTCTTAAGATGTTTTAAAATAAGTTTTTATTTATTTGTATTTGTCTTTCACTTTTTAATGTACATTGTAACACCCTTTTGCATTTTCTAAACTATTGGTAAGTTTGTATCTTAAATTTATATTTTGTGATGATCTCTAAGGACTAGTAACCTGGGGTCTCTGTTTGTTTGTTTGGGTTTTTTTATGCTGCCCATCTGCTGTTGAAGAATTTGATTCCCTAAGATTATTTGAATTTTTTGTCCCATGTAGATATTTTGCATAGGTAGATTTTTGCTAAGGTTTTGTGATAACCACTAGCAGTAAACTATCAAAAAACATTTTACTGATTTTCTCTGTTCCTGTGATGCATCGTGACTTTTGTGGCTTTTCAGTGAGACAAATCGGTGCTTAATGGCAGAAAAGGAGGTTGTCTGGTATGTTTAGAAGTGACTGGAAATTGGTCTGAAGGTCATGTTGTGTTGACAGATAAGTCCTCCCAACAGGAGTGCACAGGACAGCAGTGACGTCTGCCTTAATGTGACATGGCCCATTGTCCTGCCAGTTGACATTGATAAAGATGGAATAAACAAAGAAAATCCCTTCCACAGGCTGAGGTGACTGGGCGGGAGTGTAGAGGCGAGTTAGTAAGTCATCTGAAGTTGGCTTCAGAACGGGTCTCTGGAGGGGAAACTGTGACTGTCACCAAAAGTGAACTTGGCTTTTGAAAGTGACACACATATAGGAAATGTTCTTCCACTTGGAAAACATAGATAATGGCCTAGCCCTTTGCCCAAACGTGAGAGGAAATCCTGAAATGATAGGAAAATGTGTCATGGAACTGGAGGGAGATGTACAGTGAGAAAATAAGGGTAAGGGCTGTCAAAAGTGGTGACACAAGCTGTTGGTACTGGAGAAGAACAGTGCCCCACAGATGAGCAATGTGTACCAACAAAACGCAAACATTAGGGAAAGTCCTCTGAATTTAGCATCTTCATGTTGCACAACTAATGCTTTGTTTGGATTTTACAAGGGCAGTTGGTGCTCCAGCTGGTGGAACTTGTCCGTGGGTGAGCACAGCTGCAGTGGTGGCTGGCTGCCGTTGGTCCAGCCTCCCTGTAGACAGCTTTTCATTCTGGCGTGCATTCTGTCTTTGGTCCTAACTGCAGCTAAAGGATAGGCTGCTGGAAATGATGGCTGCTACTAAACACATGTATGACAGTTGTTGTGAGTCAGCTCACAAAGTTGATAACTTAGGGTTTGGGCACATTTGCTGTTATAGGAAAAAGGAGTTTGTATTTTGCTGAAGACAACTTCTAGTAGGAATAGAAGGAATAATTATAGTTTCCTTGTTTAATTTCGATTAAAGTTAGAACAAATTTGGAGTTACAATAAGACTATTTGCCTTATACTTTTAAGTAGTATTTCTGAATTTCAAAGGGTTTTTTGTGAAGAATGTGTTGAACAGAGACTTATACAGAGGCAGGACCCCTTTCAACTCTGATCTTCAGTAAAATGTTACATAGATGACAAATTTTTAAAAAAAGGGAGTAGATCAAAAGTCATCAAAGAGATTCCTTTAGGAATCTTTGGGGTAGTTGCATAAAAGGAACAATCTTTAGAGTTTTTAAAGGAGATTTTGAAAGGTTTCTAACTCTTCTTTCACCAAGAATAATGAATCTGTGTTAGTAAACTTTGAAAGAGGTAAAATAGTAATACCAACATGCCTGCAAGATACTGAGATGCATTTAAAACTGTCTACCTAGGATGACTGATGGGAGATTTTAGGAATTCAACTGGACCTTGTGGGTCCTTACTGAGTACATTACTGAAGAAAAGAATGATAGATATTAATAATTTGTCATCCAAAGAATAAAGGGAGATGCAGTGATGCTGCTGTCACACTTGGATTCCTGTTGACTGATTGTCCTTAGGAGTGTTACTAATTCTCATTTACTGTGACTCAACACTGACAGTAATTAATTAGATAATGGACTGTCAGCATGCCTAAGGCAGGCATGCAAGTTGCTTCTCACTTCACAAGGGGAAATGTTTATCATAGCTTGAACTGTTAGAATTTGTCATTGATGACTTGTACAAGTTTCGAGAAAGCCAAATTCCCATATATAAGGATTTCTTAGGACAATCTGGATTCATTGCAGTATAAGGAGACTCTAGCATAGACAGAGTGGTGCCTCCTAGACTAATTCCTTAACTGCCCTCTCTGTCAAAGCACACAGGCATCTCTGAGACATCCAGTCATCAAATGTTTTGAAGTATCAGGTGGTATAAAAAACATTGCCCGATGATGTACTTTTAGTTTTGCATGGGCTTGGCTCTTCTTATCTTGGCTACTGATTAATATATGTTCCTTTAAAGTACTAAAATAATACCAGCCTCTGAAGGTTTACAGGACTACTGGTTAATTAGGAAAAGCATGGCTTGTTTTCTCCCTACAGTGGACATGTACTTGGGTGCTGAGATGCAAATCATAGAATTAGCAAGGAAAGTAGAGGAATATATAGCAGGTAATCAAATGTGAGCCACTTTGTAACCCTCTAGGCCTACAATTATGTTTTGTTCAGGGGTTCTCACAAGTAAATGGATGCTGGTAGAAAATGCAGCATCAGGCTGACTTACAGAGTTAATGAGGAAAGGTTTGTAAGTAGCATGGAGAGACAATTGGATGTTTAGGGAGCTATTTATACACACTGTCAGCATCTGTTTCACTTCATTCCTCTGCCTGCCTTTTACCTGAAAGCTATTAAAAGATGAAAATATATCCGAAAAAGAAAGAATGTGCTCTGCATACATGCTCATCACATACAATGAATGTTTAAAGTAGGGTCCTTAAACCTCAAAACAGTTGAAAAATACAGTACTATTTGAAGTGAGGTATATTTGCCTAGGCATTGATAACATGTTCTCAGACAAATCACCTGTAACAGACTAGAAATTAAATACTTGGCATATTTCAGGTAGCAGATTGTCTGGTTGGAGCCTCTAAAATAGTTAAAATGAAATCACATGGGAGTTATATTTTTTCCTACTGAAATCAGTGAGAAAACAACTTTTGGTAACATAGAGGTAGGACTCAAAATCCAGTCACCAAGAAAAAACTTGAATTTGAGGATTTGAAATCAGGGGCTGAAGACCACTTCAAACACATTAAAATCTGACCTGAACTTCAGATATGTGTAGCATCTGTGCTTTCATTTGACTTTGATATATCTTTAGAAACCCAAGTTAAAAGGGTCTGGTGAAGCCATAAGACTGTGTTTTTGTACAGATATATATATATATGCGGGTTATGCATGTTCCTGAATAATAGCACTCACTTGAAATCTCTCTTTTCATAACAGCTTGCATTTCTGAGTCTCAGGTTTGTCACAGCTATGCTCCTTGCACTTGCCTTGCTGTTTCCTAAATCCTGTGTGAGGAAGCGCAACATAATGTCTAAAAAGAATCTGTAAAAAGTATCCATATTTTACATATTGATGTATGTCGCAGTAGTGAAATTTGTACCATTTATTGAATCAGTAATTGCAAGCTATATGTGTAACTGTTTGATTTTTTTTTCTTGTAGACCTTACTCTGTCTCCTGACTCTTTTGTTCCTTTTAGCATTATGTTGGTCTTTTTCCCACAGTGTGGTTCTGTGTTGTAGAACTGTAGAAGTTGCTAGCTTGAATGAGAGCTGATACAGCCCCTGACTGACAGCAGCAACAGATTACTCTGGGTTATTCCCAGTAACAGCAGCAGAGTTGACGCCAGAACCATAAAACAAACTGCTTGCTTCAAAGTAGTGATGTTTGTGAGATGTATGTGAAGTGAAATGAAGCTGCAGGTCTTCAGAAAAAGGTCACTGCAAGATTTAATTATTTATTTATTTTTAATTGTAGGGAAATGTAGAATAAGCCCAAACCTCCCATTTTCAAGGAAAATATACCCCATAATATCAGACTACACCTGTTCTCTTAGTGACACCACGTTTACTCTTGCTTACACGACAAAGATTTTAAAAGTCTTTTTCTAGGAACTGCTGATATTTTGTACTGAAAAGATAATGACTCCTCAGTAGCGGCTCAGCCTTTCTTATAATAATTTAGTGATGGGATGTTCCAGAATGGAACAAGCTTGTATATGCATTATTTGGAGAAAAGACACTGTATTATTTTTGTTATAAAACTGTGATCCTATCCTTTAAAAAGACCATAAGGAATTTTGCACCGATGTCTAGAAAGGCTGATGCTGTTATACCGAATCTACCTATTTTAGGAAAGTGTTACATGAAACATTAAGCCATCTCAAAACTATGTAGTGACTGGAACTTCAGAACTATTGTTTCTACTGTGTTTCAGCAGAAAGTTTTCGGTGCTTTTAATTTTTTTTGTTGGATTGCGTTTTTGTGTAAGTAGTACTGACATGGTGTCTTCACACCACGACAGAATTACATTTTGGATCACTGCATTCAGCCAGTCGCTCCTTTCACATCCTCATGACTGAACTCTCTAAGGTCTGTGGAGACCAAACAAACATGATGGCTGTCTATGTTACTTCAAAAATTCACATTAGCAGCCGACTGGCTGTGACAAAAAGGGGACTGTAGTGCTTACCCAGTGCACTTCAGAAATGCGTCCCTTTGGGCATTCTTCTCCCCTGCCACTCCGAGCAAGTGGCAGTCCAGACGTCTCTCTACTATAGAGGCTTGAATTAAGAGTGTGCATTGTTCCCCCACTGAGCAGTGACGTTTTGCTTATCATTGATGAGAAAGTGTATGAGTCAAAACGAAGGCTAATGTATATGCCTCTTGTCTTTACATGGAGAGAGGGGTCTCTGCCAAATATCCGAGGGTATCGGGCGGGGTGCCCAAGCCATGTCTGTCCAAAATGCCATTTAGAAGGGGGAAAAAAGAAAAAAGCTTCTCACCAAAATAGAGCACTGAGCTTGTGAGTATGGAAATACAGAGGTTCACACAGCCTGTAACTGCCTCTCTCTTCATCTTCACAGTCTCCAGCTGTCACTGTAACGTGCATGGAAATTAATCCACATAATAGACCTACAGCTCTACCATAATTAGCCTGACAAGTTAGTGTTTATTGCCCCCTAGCATGTTAAATGAGATTTGCAAGCAGGCTCCAAGGACTGAAATACCTTGTTGCTCTTCGACTTTGTTAATTTTATGTGAAAATGAAAGCAACTTAAATGAAACTTTGTAATGGACCATAACTATTCTGTAATGTACTTGCTCTCCCGGGGCCTAAATCAAAGTTACCTAAAAAGAGTAGTTCAGATTAAGAATCCCGTTCCTGGAACTGAGGCTAGAACTTCTCAGTGACAAAATACAGAGTTCTCACCATTTTACCTCTGCTGTAATTTGATGGGCTTTTTATGACACCCCCCCCCCCCTTTTTTTTTTTTTGGTCATGTTAAAGCTGTTTACCATTAGTTACACTATTGAGTGTAGCTCTGTTCTGCACAAAGCTACTGCTTTAAGAAGGCTACTGAATCATGTGATTCTGCAATTGGGACTGCTTTGTTCCTTCCTAAAGGTAAGTAGTGTTACAAGGAAGTTTGATCTGCTGATCTTGAGTAAACAATACTGGTCATTAAATAAATGTTCCATAATTAACATCAAAATAGCCCACTGGGCTTCATGCTTGACTTTACTGAGGTGTAGGTTTTATTTTTGTGTGTGGATTTATTTACAGCAGTGCTTTCCTGCTTCATTATAGAGTGGGGCCCCAAATCTGTGTGGCAACTGCTGTTACAGATTCTACTGCATAAAGCAGTTAGGGTAGATGCATGAGGTTACAAGCTCTACAAAGTCAGTGAGAGACTAGGAAGAGAACACAAAACTCTTACATCCTCTTACTTGGGTGCCTTACCCATTTGATTTTGCTGCCCACCATGTGACTTCTACACATAATGTACAAGTGAGAGGTATGACCTTGTGTAGACTAAGAATCTTAAATAATAATAATAAAAAAATATAATTTTAAAAAGTTAGGGTTTTTCTTGGCCCTTAGGTGTGAAACAGAGAAAACAGAGCTGAAAAAAAACCCTTTGTGTTCCAAAAGCAGCACATTTGCTTGCCAGTGATGTATGGTGAATGGCTGAGCAAAGATGCAAACCTTTCTGGTGTGGCTTTTGATGAGGTCCTCCCGCTTCTCTCTCAAAAAAATCTCCCGTGCAACACCAGGTGTCACTATAGCAAAGTGAAAAAATTGAATTTGAAGATGGCTTCACACTGCATGGTGATAACGGCTTTAAAAACTTCCAGCGAACCTCAGGGCTTCAGGCTGGGTATATGGAAAGAGCTTTGCTTTTGTGCCCTGGAAAGGCTGACCAGCTTCTGTCTTGGAGGGATGCAGCTCGCCCTGATGTGCCCAGCAAGCTGCCACTCAGGTGGTCTGCACTACTAGCAGGCTACTCAGGAGAGCAGCTGGGATCAGGGGTGGACACCTGAACTGGGAATTCTGCCTTTAATTTGGAGTTTGTTTTTAGGGAAAGCTTAAAAGGCTGTACTTCCCAGCCTGGTCTCCACACCTGCAGCTGCTACACCAGAAGTAGCCAAATACTGAATTTTCAAAAGTCAGAGCTGAAGTGCTCATTCAGTACTCTGGACCCCTGTCATGTGAATTAAAAACAAAAACAAACCAACCAACCAACCAAAACAAAACAGCACTGCACGAACCACATATAAATCACACCACAGATAGGATTTCACATTGATATATTAGGCTCAGCTCAGAAGTCTTGGAAAACTGGTGTAGAGTGGCTGAGAGAGGAAGATGCCTGAAAATGAAAAATGTTGCCAGCAGATGACATTTGTCACAGAACAGCAGCTTCTCAAGGGCACTTCTGAGCTGCTGGTCAACAGGGCATCAAAGCAGGTGTGTGTCAGGGTCAATAGAATTTTTATTCTACAGTTAATCGAGAACAGCAGTAGATGAAAATTAGTTAGTTTGGCTTCCTGTGTTGAATTCCACCTTAATAAGACCCCCTTTCTTTACCATGGTAGGTCAGACTCAGCTAAGATCTGAACATCCACACAACTGCTTGCTTGTTCCCCTCTCCCACAGCATGGGAGAAGTACAAAGAAGGCAAGGAGACTTGTGGATCAAGATAATGACAGCTTAATAGAGACAGCAAAAGCTGTGTGTGCAAGGAAAGCAAAAAGAGAACTCACCACTTTCTGCGGGCAGGCAGATGTTTAGCTGCTTCCTGGAGAGCAGGACTTTACCACACATAGTAGTTTCTTGAGAAGACAAACACCATCAAACATTCCAGCTGTCCCAGCTGTGTCCTCCCTCAGCCTCCTGCTCACCCTTGGCTTACATCTTGATGGGGAGCAGAGTGTGAATGAGAGAGAGCCTTAACTCTGTGTGAGGACTGTCCAGCAACAGCCAAAACATGGGTGTGCAGTCAACACTGTTTTGGTCACAAATGCAAAGCTCAGCACCATACAGGCTGCTGTGGAGAAAGCCAACCCCATCCCAGCCAGATCCAGTACATTAATGTAGTGAGTTTGCTTTCTGCACTGTCTCAGTGTTACAGCAACCTCAGTTCTGACTGCCTGTGGCAGGTGCACCTGCCATGACAGAGTCAAGGGCTTTCAACATACCAGCCTCTGGATCTTTCCTACCATTATTTGGCACCTTTTGTACCCCACCATGGCTACTGTCATGTATGCACCTCAGTTTGCTGCTGACCATCGCATCACCCACCTGGAGCACAGGAGCTCCAGTCACATACACCCCTCAGCTTGGGGTGGAGCAGAGGTGAGGCCCCTTTGGTTGACTGACAGGGTCCTCAGCCAACAAGGTGCCCCAGCCCAGAGAAGCTTCTTGACCATGCCCATAAATTACCACAGCTCAGATCCAACCAGGTTATAAAGGGGGCTCCCACCAGAAGCCCTCTATGTGAGGTTTCCTTGGAGCAGTGGGACTGTGATCAGAAACTCTGCCTTCTGGTCAGGGACACCATTTGAGGAAACTTCCTAGGACTGAGTGTACTCACCACCCCCCCCGGGTGAGTGATTATTTCTTCTGGATATATCCTTGTGGGCGCCCTTGCCCCCTCCTGCCCATGGGTGAGTGATCTGTCTTCTGGGTATCCGTGAGTGAGAGTTTGTCTTTGTGAGTGAGTGTGTGCATGCTTTGGATCATCATTCTGTGTGTTGTCATGTAGTAATAGTAACCTTGACTGATATATCAAACTGGTAGTTTGATAAATGTTATTGGAGTGTTGATTGGTTTTGGTTTACTGCTGTTTCTCATCAGTTTCTGTCATTTGTTTTTGCTTTTGGTTGCTAATTAAAATTGTTTTAAGCTTATCATTTGCTTGGAGTAATTGTGGGGTGTGTCTGTGCCAGTGTCAAAAAAATTATTGTTAAATTGTCAGTACAAACCTTTCTAAGCACAGACTGAACAAATTCATGAGAAAATTTATGAGTATACACATGGGGATGCAGCAATCTGATGAAATGTTTGCCTCTCACTGGAAGTTACATGCTGTGTTCACAGAATCACAGAATGGTTAGGGTTGGAAGTGACCTCTGGAGATCATCTAGTCCGACCCACCTGCCAAAGCAGGTTCACCTAAAGCAGATCACACAGGAATGTGTCCAGGTGGGTCTTGAATGTCTCCAGAGAAAGAGACTCCACAACCTCTCTGGGCAGCCTGTTCCAGTGTGCTGTCACCCTCAAAGTAAAGAAGTTTCTCCTCGTATTTAGATGGAACCTTCTGTGCTTCAGTTTGTGCCTGTTGTCCCTCATCCTGTTGTTGGGCACCACTGAAAGCAGTCTGGTCTCATCCACTTGACCCTTGAGATATTTATAAATATTGATGAGATCCCCTCTCAGCCTTCTCTTCTCCAGACTGAACAGACCCAGCTCTCTCAGTCTCTCCTCATAAAAAGGTGCTGTAGGCCCCTAATCATCTTTGTAGCCCGCTGCTGGACTCCCTCCAGTAATTCCTTGTCCTTCTGAAACCGCGAAGCCCAGAACTGGACACAGTATTCCAGATGTAGCCTCACTAGGGTGGAGTAGAGGGGGAGAATAACCTCCCTGAACCTGCTCGTCACATTCTCCTTAATGCACCCCAGGATACCATTGGCCTTCTTGGCCACAAGGGCACATTGTTGACTCATGGTCAACCAGAACTCACAAATCCTTCTCTGCAGTTCTACTTCCCAGCGGGTTTGCCCACACTTCCTGAGCTTGCCTATGAGGAGGTTGTGAGAAATGGTGTTGAAAGCCTTGCTGAAGTCAAGGTAGACAACATCCACTGATCTCCTCATCTACCCAGCCAGTCATACCATTACAGAAGGTTGGTCAAACATGATTTCCCTTTGGTGGACCCATGCTGACTACTCCTGATAACCTTCTATTCCTCCACATGCATTCCGAATGAGCTGTTCCATCACCTTTCCAGGTGATGGAGATGAGGCTGACTGGCCTGTAGTTTCCTGGGTTTCTGTCTTTCCTGCCCTGTCACTGGAGTGACATTGGCTTTCTTCCAGTCCTCAGCACCTCTCCTGTTCTCCAAGACCTTTCAGAAATGATGGAGAGTGGCTTTGAAATTACATCTGCCAACTCTCTCAGCATTCGTGGGTGCATCCTATCGGGGTCCATGGATTTGTGGATGTCCGGTTTGTCTAAATGATCTCTAACCTGATCTTCCTCAAGCAAGGGCAAGTCTTCCTTTTGCCAGAATTTGTCTTCCATCTCTAAGGTCTGGGATTCCTGAGGGCTGGTTTTAGCAGTCAAGATAGAAGTGAAGAATGCATTCAGTAACTCTGCCTCCTCTGTATCATCCACCATCAGGGTGCCCTCATCATTCAGCCATGGACTTACATTTTCCCTAGCCTTCCTTCTGCTTCTGATCTACTTGAAGAAATTCCCTAAGGGGTAAAATTCAGTAAGGAGTAAAATGCATAAGTAACTATTTTCGTGAAAGGAAGATCTAAACCTGTATTTTTAAAAAAAAATCAATGTCTTCATCATTAGTTAGGTATTTGAAGACTCTGGGGAAAAAATACTTTTAAGTTGCTGGATGTTTAGGATTTGAATATTAGGAATCAATGACTGACATTTGAGTTTGTGGAGAGCAGGTGATTTGTCTTTTTCTCTTTAGGAGTTTGTGGATCACTTCACAGATGTATGTGTTCTGGAGAAGTTAAAATATGAGTGTGATCATCAGCAGGACAAGTTACAATTGTAAGTGCTTGGGAATAGAAATCTGGAAACTACTTATCGGCTACTCCTGAAAAGACAGCTCCTTTTTTATTCCTTTCACAATTCTTTCCGTACTCTGTTTGGTGTTCTCTGGCAGCTAGCCATGTGTGTAAGAGCATTAAGATCTGCACGAGCATGTTTTTTTAAGTAGTATCAAAGGTCTTCACAGAGGAGCACTGCGAAAGATTTTTGCTCTGGAAGCACTGAAGCATTTTCCGAGAAATATGGAATTGTTCATTTATCCTGGGTCAAATACAGACTGTATAAAAATCATTGTCAGTTTTGCTACTAAATCTAATGGTCTCTGGAGCTGGCATTTTAGAATTTGTACTGTGCTAATGGTGATTTTGACTAAAGCTTCAGGCAGTTGCAGAAACTTAGAACGGAACTTCCTTCTGCTGAGATCTCATTGGCATGTGGAGCCTCACTACAAGGTGGTGATTCACAAGGGTGTATGCTCACAAATGGTTACAACCTTGTTTATCCAAACCTGTGACAAAGAAACTATTTTGAAAAATTATTATATCAGTATATATTTCTGATGTGAAGTCTTCTTCTCAGAGATGCTGTTGTTCTAGATGAGGTCTCAACTCTCCAAGGAGGTAGATTTTGAGGCGAAGCTCCTTCCAACCCAGCAAACTCACATAACTCCTGTTGATCTGTTAAGCGTATTCTCTGACCCAAATCTGGGGAAATTTGAGCTGAAGGATCCATCTTCCAATGGTGTAAGGCTTGTGGGCAGAGAGGAGTTGGATAAGATGGCTGCCAGCCATGCTTCTGTTTTTCTAGCCCTTTCTGGGGAAATGACACCACAAAAGATTTCCAGAAGGGAGGACATCCCTTCTGTTGCTGACCAGGCCTCCTGACACCTCTGTGTACTATCCAATGGCCACTAACTACACAACTTCACATTGTCACAACAATCTCTAGGTCCTGTTATGACACTCTCAATGAATAGAGGCTTGATTGTTTTTTGCCTCTGAGGGTATTTGGTGCACTGAAAGCAAAATAGGTGAAATTTAACAGCATCAGTTAAATCTTCCCTAAATTCCACAATAATTTTTTGTTGTGTTCTTAAGCGATTTCTATGGTAACGGCAGAACAGTATTTCTATATTTATAACATCACACTGGGGGTGGGCATCAGTGCTTTTCTCTGTTGAAAGGTGTTTGCCATTGAACCATAATAGGTAAAGTCTAAGACTTCCTTAAAACAAATGCTACATTTTTTATTGTTTGAATTTGTAGGGGAGATGTAGCAGACAAAAAGTTCATTTTTTTCACAATTTAGCTTGTGAATCACTCACCTTGACTGCAGTAAATGTGATGACTGGATTAGCAACACCAGCAGTGTTCAGCTGTCAATAACTCTTCCTTCACATAATGGAAATCATAAAAGTGTCAAAATCAAATGTCTGGTCACAGTCATAGCTGATGACGTCACCACGTTTGTACCAGGAACTATGATGCAAGCATTTATAATTAAAGACCAAATCAAAAGCACAAAATGAAAATGCACATGAACACTACAGCTTTCACAATGCAGTTCTGATTTAGTGTTAGTAGTAAATGTACAAATAAAATTACTACTATTAAAATTATGTGAAATTAATATTTTTAATCACAGAATAAGTCTACCAGTATCTTATCAGATATAGTAAGTAGACATATTTCTGATGCTTTTACAAATGGGTATTGCAGTGGCTAGGTCTCTATTAAGTATTGAAAGCAGATTTTTTTTCAAGAAATACTTGAATTTAATCCACTGTGCTTCTTGTGTGGCAAATGGCTGGTACTGTAGTAAAAGACCTGGCAGATCACATAAGTAAACAGTATATGGAACAAAACATTGTTACATTAAGTGCATGAAGATGGAGCAAACCATATTCTGTAAAGAGAAGCAATATAACTTTTTAGCAATTGGATGTAACACAGGCAATTTATTTCTCTGTGCAAATTCTTGCAGGTTTACATAAAA